>NW_019154099.1:30741351-31080562 GCF_002288905.1 Enhydra lutris kenyoni | reverse complement strand
AGAGGGAACACAAGCAGGGGGAGTGGGAGAGGGAGAATCAGGTTTCCTGTGGAGCAGGGAGCCTGATGTGGGGCTCGATCCCAGGACCCTGCTTGTGTTCCCTCTCTCGCTGTCTCTCTGTCAAATAAATAAATAAAATCTTAAAAAAAAAAAAAAAAAGAAAAGAAAGGAGAAAACAAATATTAAAGTTTGTGGCCTAGAGTTTTAAGTTTTAAGGAACAGGTAAAGTGCCAGAAGATCTGATTCAATACTGAGGCCCAGGATGGGGAGTGCATGTGGGTCAACCCCTTTCATGAGCCTCCACACATACAGCGGAGGCTGGCAGGTGCTTCAAGAGGCTTTCCTCTGAATCGTCTTTCCAGAACATGAAACTATTTCATCAACTTTTTTCATTCTTTTCGGTGGCTCCAATATACCTTTATTTCCGTCAGATGATCCCATCTTTCATTTCACAGAGAAAATAGAAGTTATCTGATGGAAGTTTCTCCAGTTCTTCATACAACGTCTACCAAATATGCTGTATCCACCTTATTTCCTTTTCTTGGCTTTTCTGATGGAAGAGTTATCCCACCTCTTGTCTTAGGATAATTTCTTCACCCGGCTTCTGGATTAAATGCCTTCCTGTCTTGTCAGGGAATATACTCATTTATTTAATAAACACTTAACTGAACATCCATGTTTTAACAAACACCATGCTCCATCCATTCTCTCTTTTGTAGAGTCAGCTGCCCTCACACTACTGCCTCCTTCCCAATAGACTTTAGCCATGCTCAATGCTCTCCCAGTGAAAAACCAACCAGGCCAAAAAAAGTCTTTCGCCATAACTCCTTCCTCAGCTACTAGATTGTTGTTCTCCTCTACCCAGCCAAACATCTCTAAAACATCGTCTGTACTCAGTGTTTTCATGTCTGCCTATCTTATTTAGTCTGCAACACACAGATTTATAGCTACTGCTCTCATGGCTCCCAATGAAAGTGCTTTCATTGTGGTCGCCAATAACCAGCTTGTGGCTGAAATGCATGGAACCACTTCAGTTCTCACTTTGATCTGTAAGCAGCATTTAAACATGTGGACCACTTCTTCTTTCACGAGGTTTCTATAATACCACATTCTCCCTAGTGTCTGGTTCATCCTTCTCTGTCTTTTTGCAGGCTACATTTTGGTCTGTATTTCTCTTAAGTGTTGATGTTCCTCAGGGTTTCCTGGGCAATCTTTCCTTTGTCAGCACGTTATGGTTGATGTCATCAGCTTCTGAGACTGTAATTATCATCCATATCATGTAGAAAAGATACTTGCCATTGTGTTGACATAAAGATGTGAGACTCTCAAAGACTGTTTTGTTTAAATAGGTCTATAAGGAGAAGGCCAAAATAAACGGCCTGATTAGCAATCTATCTCATGCCAATTAAATACCAATGGAGTGACCAAAGAAAGTTCCTAGGTTTATAGTAGGACCTTAGTCATCCCAGTGCTGGGTATATTTTACAATGTAGATGTGTAGAGACAATTTTTACAATGAAGTTTCACGCAGTACTGATGTAGTACCATAACAAAATGGAAAACAAACTTTACGGTATCTATTGCCTTGAGTTAATGTTCCATTCCAAAGAAAATGACGGTAATCCTTTTATAATTAAAAGTAGACTATTACAAAGAAGGTTCTTTTTGTCCTTCTCAGTGAACTGTCCAGTGATTGATATTTATAAGGGACAGAACCTGTATATGCAAATTGAACATGACCTTCTTCCCACCTGGCTCATGCTACATATTCTTTGTGGGTTTAGGATATGTGATTTATCAGTATTATTAAATCTTCTCCTTTACCTTAACACCTGTGTTATTCTCTACTTACTTATCTAGATACATTGTCTGCCCTTATCTCCTTTGCTTTATGCCCTGGAATATTGTCCTTTGAGAAATGTATCACCTGTGCTCTTTTGGCTCTTCCAGTGGGAGATACACCAGCAGGAGATATAACACAGGAGGACAGCAAGGTCAGGGTGTTTCTTCTCTGCTCCTGTCCTGCTCTGTGCCGTATCTCTGGCAGTATCTGCGTCCCTCCCCAGTGAAAGGTTCTGCTGGGCTGTGCCTCCCATGAGGTTCCATTAACAATTTTTTACTCTTGACTTTTTGGTCCTAGGTGTCATAATGGTTTCCCATTGTTGCAAGTCTCTCAAATCCCTCGATATTGTGGTTTTTTTTCCATCATATCGTCCCATACCTTTGTAATCCTTCCACTGAAGTTTTGTTTTTTTTTAAATTTTATTCGTTCTTTTTGACAGAGTCACAGTGAGAGAGGGAACATACGCGGGGGAGTGGGAGAGAGAGAACAGGTTTCCCGCGGAGCAGGGAGCCTGATGCAGGGCTTGATCCTAGGGACCCTGGGATCATGACCTGAGCTGAAGGCAGATGCCCAACAACTGAGCCACCCAGGCGCCCCTGATTCAAGTGTTAATTTGAACTCATTTAGGGTGATTTTTTTTTTCTTTCCAAGAACCTGACTGATAGGACAATGTTGTAAAATTAGCCCAGTGCCTTGTATTCTCAAAAGCACTTGTGTCAACAATTGTTTCTACTTAGGATTCTCATTGAATAATGTGATGTGGGGTCCTAAGATTTCACTTATACTTCATTCAAGGCTGAAAGCTTATATTTGTACTTCTGTATTTTTACTATGTACTAAAGACTCACAGACTTACACATTTAGCCCATACATGTCTCCTAAGATTCAGAACTATATGTTCAACTCTTCTGATTCGTCTGCTCTGATATCCCACAGTTACATAAAATTCCAAATGCTCGATTCCATTTTATCTCCTTACATGTCCTTTGAACAACTTCTCAGCCTGTTCCTGTCTGTGTTAGGTTAGGGGTCCAGGAACCTCTTTACAATTTGAACAGTCACGGTCCCTATGAGTCTGGCCTGGCAGTACTTTTGCTAATACATTTCCCTTAAGAACTCTGGGGGCTTTCTATATTTGAGATCAAAGCCCACTCTATGCTCTAGAAGTCAAAGCTGCAATTGTTTTCAAAACAGTTTTCTTCTTTGAGATTGATTTATTGCTACTTTGGTATCAGGCCTCTGTGGGAACTTATCTTTGCGCTTTCAAAATGCCATTTGGTTTAGCTGAGAAAGAAAGCACCAATTTAAATTCCTTAGAAGCCTTAAAAAAGTGTCCTAGGGCCAAACTTTTGATTTGACCTTTATCCTTTATCCTTAGGCCATGTCTTAATTTGAGAACCTTATTTGCTTAAGAAACTGTAAATAAGAGATAGTTTATATTCCAGACTGGCAGGTTCTAGCCTCTCAGTAGATCTACTTAAGACGTGACCCAAAAAATTTCACTGCCAAAACAAGTCTTTTTTTTTTTTTTTAAGATTTTATTTTTTAATTTATTTGACAGAGAGAGAGAGAGAGAGAGAGAGAGATCACAAGTAGGCAGACAGGCAGGCAGAGAGAGCAGGTGTAGCAGGCTCCCTGCTGAGCAGAAAGCCCCATGCAGGGCTGGATCCCAGGACCCTGAGATCATGACATAAGCTGAAGGGAGAGGCTTAACCCACTGACCCACTCAGGCGCCCCTTACTGCCAAAATAAGTCTTATGACCACACCTAAATTTAAGTGGGGGCAGAGAAGAGCTGTCTTCCCATGTGTCAGGATGCAGAGAAGATCAGATATTGGTAAATGGTAATGATACTCACTGCATCGTAAGATAAACATCACAAAAAAGTCACAAAGAAAATGCTAAAGGCTCTTAGAGCAGGAGGCAATCACAATTAGGGTATCACATGATGTAAAAGACAATTCTTCTGTTTTTCCTGTCCAGGAGGGAAAGTTAATTGCTTCACTTTCTTTTACCATTAGGAAATGGTCTGCAGGGGTTCCAAATTCAGTCCCAGCTCCCAAGCAGGTTGAGTTGGTAGAACCAACTCACAAGATGTCCATGCTTTCCTTGTTCCACAGATAAGCCTAGATAACACCCGCATCAGTGTAAATAATCCAGAGAATGATCCAAGACTGGCAGAAGAGACTCTTCACAACTAATCCTAGAGAAGAGGCCACAGCAAAAATGGGATATATCTCTTTAAAAAAAAGAAGAAAAAAAAAAAGCCAATACTACTAAACCCACATGATTGTCCTGAGGATCATTTGTACAGAGTAAGTACTCAACAAATGGTGGCTATTATTAATTCATTTTTAGATCCATACATAAAAATTTGAAAAAATGGCTGCTTCCAGAAAGAAAATTGGTTGCTGGGGAAAGGAGTAGAAGGAAGGCTTGTATTTTGCTGTAATTTTTTTTGTAATCTTATTATTATTTTTTGTAACCTTATTTTTTTTTGAGAGAGAGAGTGAGCTGGAGGTGGGGCAGGAGAGAATCTTCAAGCAGACTCCCTGCTGGGTGTAGAGCCCCACACAAGATTTGATCTCAGGACCCTGAGATTATTACCTGAGCCGAAATCAAGGGTTGGATGCTTAACCAATGGAGCCACTCAGGCACCCCTATTTTTTGTAACTTCTAGAATTTTCTACCATCTACCTATGTTATCTATTCCAAACAATAATGGGTGTTAAAAATACTACTTGTATATTTGTTCCTTTTACTCCCTATTATATTAGAAGCTTGAAAGTTGCATCTTAAAATCATCAAGGAATATATGAAACAGTTCATTCATGAGAGACTTAAAATAGACTCCTTAAGATTCTTAGGGCCCATTAGAAATAGTAAGTAAACAAGAAGTTTTCTTACAGGGAGACAGTTTTTTTGTGGTATCAATATAGTTTTGGTGGCAAAAAATTCCACTAAGTTCAAGAGAAAATAGTCAATAATACCAATGTAAATCTACACAGTTTTGAAGAGCATAAATGTGAAATTTCATTCAGTGATAAAGGAGTGTTTAGTGGGGAAAATATCTAATCTCGCTACACTAATATCTTCGCTCAAATATACAGTACTTCCCAACGTATGGCTGATTTCATATGCTTTGTTAAGATGGAGCTCTTTGACTTGAGGGCATGCATTAAATAAATGTTCATTTTAATCCTGCTTCCTTTCACCTCTCAAATTGGTTTTATGACAACAGAGTTTTTTAGATCACTTGAGGCACTTCTGAATTATACAGTCAGACAAAAATAGGTATCATAAAATTATCTCAGCCTTATGGTAGAAGAAAAATCTGTTTCCTCTGTAGAAATTCTTAACTTCTGAAACTAACTGATTCTGTTCTTTGGCATTTGAGAGAGCTGTAAATCCATTCATTCACCAGACATTTATTAATCACCTTCTGTTTGCAAAGTACTGTGCATTTGATTAGTAATCAGTTGCTATTCATTCCATTCATTTTCTATCACATTACTTTCATTGCCCACTTATTTTGTGCTTCAATTTCCTAATTTTTAGAAAAATAGCACTTTTATAATTCTTGTCATCCATTTATCTGTCAAGAGCATTAATGAGTAATGCCTATATTTGGGGTGTGGTCTGGTGTAAATGAATAATTACTTTAATTTTTGTCAAGACATCTTAAACAATGTCAAAAGGCAGGTGTAATTTCTTTGACTATTCCATGAATGTTTGAAAGAAAAATCTGTATTCTCTCTTTTTGTTATGTTCAAAAAAGATAAATAATAAACTGGGAAAAACATACGAAATATATTTTGGACAAAATGTTACTATCCCTAATACCTTAATACAGGACAATTCTATAAGTTGACCCTGATTTAAAAAAAAAAAAAAGGCAAAAGATATGAACACCAAATCCTTCAAGGAGAAATACAGATGATTGATCAGTAGACATGAAGAGACTATTATTTGTTATTCCCTTCTATTGTTTTCCCATTTTTTATTTTCCTAATTTCTAAACTTATCTCTATTACTTTCTCCCTTTATATTTCTTTGGGCTTCTCTATGACATTTTTTCCTATTTTTTTAAGTTGAATTTTTGTTCATTTATGTTCATTCATTTTTTTTTTAAGATTTTGTCAGAGAGAGAGAGAGAGAGAGAGAGAGAGATAACACAAGCAGTGGGGAGTGGCAGGTGGTGGGAGAAGTGGGCTCCTGGCTGAGCAAGGAGCCCAATGCAGGACCCAATCCTAGGACCCTGGGATCATGACCTGAGCCAAAGGCAGATGCTTAACAGACTGAGCCAAAAAAAAAAAAAAAAAAAAAAAAAAAAAAAATCCCCAATAAAATTTTTTTCAATTTTTGATTTTATTATTTATTTTAATCACGATATTTACCTATATTTGACAAGTTTTGACATTAAATTACTTTTGTCATTTAATTCCATGTATTAAGGGGTGCCTGTCTGGCTCAGTAGGTTTAGGGTCTGCCTTCGGCTTAGGTCATATTCTCAGGGTCCTAGGATTGAACCCTATGGACTGGTCTGGCTCCCTGGTCAGCAGGAGTCTGCTTCTCCCTTTTCCTCTGCACCTGCCCCCACTCATCCTCTCTTTCTCAAATAAATAAAATCTTTTAAAAAATAATTCCATGTATTAAAATTTTCTTTTATAATTTTCTTTTTAATCAAGAATATTGAATATTATATTTTTACTCTCCAGAAATAGTGATTTTTAGATCTATGTTTTTGGTTTTAATTTACCTTGAATAATCAGACAACATCTATATGATGTTAATTCTTCGGAATTTATGGGTTTCTTGTATGACACAGTGCATCGTCAATTTTTGTTTCTTCCGCAGGTACTGTATAAAAATTTTGCATTTTCTATTCATCAAATTTATAGATTTGATTATACTTAGTTTATTTAATCTCACTGTATCTGAGAATGATTTTTTTTTTTTTTTTAAGATTTTACTTATTTGACAGACAGAGATCACAAGTAGGCCGAGAGGCAGGCAGAGAGAGAGGGGGAAGCAGGGTCCCTGCTGAGCAGAGAGCCTGATGCGGGGCTTGATCCCAGGACCCTGGGATCATGACCTGAGCCAAAAGCAGAGGCTTTAACCCACTGTGCCACCCAGGCACCCCTGAGAATGATTTGTTAAAATCACCATCAAAAAATGTTGATGTATTTATTTTTCCTGTCACTCTCTTAGTTGTTTTATATATTTGAAAGCAATTTCCTTAGTGCATATGTGTTTAAAAAATAGTATCTTCTTAGTGCTTTCCCTGGAAAATCTTCCTTTGTGACCTCCCCTTCATTAGCCTCAATTTCTATTTAATTGGATATTGAAACCACTACTTGGGCTTTCTTTTCATTCATTTGTGCCTGATATATTTTTTTCTATTTATTGCACAGTTTCCGTATGGTTGTGTTTTTATTTTTTTTTAAAGATTTTATTTATTTATTTGACAGACAGAGATCACAAGTAGGCAAAGAGAGAGAGGAGGAAGCAGGCTCCCCGCAGAGCAGAGAGCCCGATGTGGGGCTCGATCCCAGGACCCTGGGATCATGACCTGAGCCGAAGGCAGAGGCTTTAACCTGTTGAGCCACCCAGGCACCACTGGTTGTGTTTTTAAAGTGATTCTGTAAACAGCAGGTTCCTGGATCTTAAGTTGTTATCTTTTGATGGGTTAAACTAATAACTGCCATTTATTATAGGTACTATTTGTAGTTACTTTAGCCATACTATTTTAAGTTTTCTATTATCATACTTTAGTTTTGTTTTCTTTTTTTCTCTTTCTTATTCCCTTTTCTTTTCACTGGATGGATAAATAAAAAAAAAAAAAAGTCATACATTTGTATTTTGGTTTCCCAGTAGTTACCTCTTATTTATTTCTCTTCATCTCCATTTCCCAAGTTTGGGAAAACTTTTTTAAGTTTCTAGAGCAGGAGAAAATGACACGGCACACATACTCTAAATCGTTTGCCTTTGCCAGGTCCTTAGCTTTTGGGACCTCAAGGCTAAGAATGGACTCTTTTGTTATCTGTATTTTGCTGTGTCATCCTTCCCCTGGAGCAGAGAAGATGCACTGCTTTGGCTGTCTGGGCTGAGGGAAGGTCACAGGGAACAAAGGAACAATGGAGGAAAAACCAGATTATTATCTCAAAATCTTATTCAGTCACAAACACTTGTGCTTTACTTGCCACCTCCATTCAGAGCTCCATTACAATTGTTGGGAGGCATCCTGTTATTTTCTAGTACTTCATAGTTAGCTGGTAGATATATTTAGTATGTTTATAAATTAAGCTAATTATATCATTTGGTATAGCCCTTCTGTGATACTAAAACTCTCTTTATAATCTTTGGTCTCTTCAATTTGAATTTGCTATTATTCAATTCATTCATTCAGTCAACATTTATTAAGAACCTATTACATGTCAGCTACCTTGCTGGAGGAAAGTATGCAACAACAACAACAACAACAACAACAAAAATAATCCTTCTCTCAAAATGCCCTCTTTGTAGTGGGGGGCACACAGACAAATCACCAGGTAATTACAAAGAATGCCTTAAGCGCTATAATCGTGGAATGCATTTAAAAAGAGCAAAGAAGAGAGGGTCACTAACTGGGGAGATGAGAAACAGCTTCACAGAAGAGTGAGTTTTGAGTTGGGTCTTGAACAATGAATGGGTATTCAAGTAAGGACGGACGGGTGGGGGAGGGGGAATTTCAGAGTTGTGGAGGGTGAGTGATAGGAAGAAGAGCAATTGGGAGAGAGAAGTGTCTACGAAGGCCCAGAGAGTGAGCAGCCATGTGGTTGTGGATGGAGAGGCTGTCTGGATATAGGGAAGACAGGAGCCACAGATACAAAATTAGAAAGATTTGTGTTTTGAGCTTCAAAAAAAATGTATCTTCGAGATTTTTTAAGCAGAGAAGAAAAGTAGATGTTGGACGGGGACGCTGAATGGAAGAGCGAGAAAGAGAGTCAGAGAAACAGAGACAAGGGCTTAGCATCAAGGAAACAAGCTAAGAGATTGCAACAAACCTTTCCAGGCTTACACCACCACACCAGCTCAGGCCCTTACAATCCTCGTGTGGTATACATTCTTAAACTAGGGTTTGACCAGGTCTTACCACTTCTAATTAACTGTGACACCACTGATTTAGATTGGGATGTTAGAAGAGCACTATTTTTTTGGTTTAATATAAGAGGTTACTTTTGGGTATCACAGGCGGTGGTGTCTATAAGACTATTAAAGAGAGATTTCTTGCAGATTATTGGAAATATTTTTCTGAACATATTCTTTCACCCTTTATTGGGGGTGGGGTGGGATTGAGAATGGAAGGGTTGGGTGTCAGAGGTTGATTTGTCCCTCCACCATTTAGTAAACATCATAAACTTGCATATTCTTTGTAATTCCTACCGAACATTTTAAAATCATGTCTTGTCCTCTTATCGTTTTAAAAATTCAGTGATCAGGGGTGCCTGGGTGGCTCAGTGGGTTAAAGCCTCTGCCTTCGGCTCAGGTCATGATCTCAGAGTCCTGGGATCGAGCCCCACATCGGGCTCTCTGCTCAGCAGGGAGCCTGCTTCCTCCTCTCTCTCTGCCTACTTGTGGTCTCTGTCTGTCAGATGAATAAATAAAATCTTAAAAAAAAATTTAAAAATTCAGTGATCAAATATATAATGGAGTACTTTTCATGTGCGTGCAATTCTGTAAGGTCCTACAGGTGTTGCAATAGTGGTAAGAATAACTTACCATCTAGTTCCTGCATGTAATAAATCCAAATATATAAATGATAATAAAATAAGTTATATAAATATACTATAGTATAATAATTTTATCGGACAGGATAAGATTAACAATAGGGTAGCAAACAACTCCATAATCTCAGTGGCTTAACAGAACCAGAAAGTTTATTTTTCACTCATAAGCAGTGTGCTGTGGGCCCAGGAGATTCTTCAGGACAGCTGTCCTCCTTGCATTGGCTCAGCTTTCTGAGCTTTGATTACAAGCAACCTCTTTATGGACACGTTTCCATGATGACCACTGGAGGGGAACAGTGGGCTGGAGTGACAACTACTGGCAATTTAATGCTTCTACTTAAGATGTGACCCAAGTTACATCACTGCCAAAACAAGTCTTATGACCCATGCCTAAATTTAAGGGGGCAGAGAAGAGCTATCTTCCCAGGTGTCAGGATGCAGAGAAGATCAGATACTGGTAGACAATAACACTCACTGCATAGTAAGATAAACATGGCAAAAATGTTACAAAGAAAAGGCTAAGGCTTTTAGAACAGGAGGCAATGGCAGGATGTCACATGATAAAAGACAATTCTGTTTTTCTGTCAATGAGTGAAAGTTTATTGCTTCATTTTCTTTAACCAGTAGGAAATAGTCTGCTGGGCTCCAAATTCAGTCCTAGCTCCCAAGCTTGTTGACTTGGTAGAACCCACAAGATTTTCAAGCTCTCCCCAGTTCTTTGTTCTTTTCTCCCCCTCTTTTTGGTTCCGGCATATGTGGCCTTGAGAAAGAGCCATAAATGGCCTAGGGAATTTGTAGAAGAAAGTTATTGGTAAGGTTCTAGAAGGTTTCAGTCTACATTCTGAGAACTTGTCACTGCTTCTTGAAGACATTTTGCACAAAGGTGAGGTGGAGTAGTTATAAACCAAGTGACTGAACCTAAACAATTAATAAGGTTTCTTGGAACCTAGATGCTTTTTTACAAGAGAACCATCAGGGTGTACCCAGAAAGTCAGTATAGGAATAACTAAGGGCAACTGATCATAATCATCTTACATAAATAGGATAAAAAAATAACTCCAGGACTTTACAGAAAGTGAGCATACCATTAAACTAAAAACAGTGAGAAACCTTTGGGGTTTGGGTTTTCATTCTCCCTGTAGGTACTTTGGGGAAAACTGGGAACTTGCAGTGTGTTTCCCATTTATTTTGTTTACTTATCTAATTCTTCATTATAATTCACTAAGAGCAAAAAGAACGAGAATCTAATTTGCTAAAATGAGAAAAAAATACTTCTTTCTCTACTTTAAAGTTAGAATGATCAAATTATCCCTAAAATGTCTTCTGTGTACCTCAGAAATATATAAAAGGTGAGAAATCTCTACACTGCCTCTGAACTGGGTACAAAAAATGGATAAAACAGGATTCTTTTGGGTAGTATTTGGAAATAAGATTCAGAAATTGTAGGCAGTCTTCAGAAAGAACTGAAACCATGCAAATGCTGTTCATAAAAAAGAAGTCCCCACGCCCAGCGGAGAGGGGTCCCCTCTCCAGGGGGCAGCAGAGACGCGCGAGGGGACGGAGACGTCGGCGACCCGGGAGAGGCGGTGTTGATCCAGGCAGGGCCGGCGCCAGCAGCAGGACTGCTGCCCCAGGGGCGGCTTGGAGGGGCAGGCTGGGACAGGGGCCGGAGGAAGAGGCGGAGAGGCGACTTCACAGAAAAGCTTTTAGAGGCGACGCTCTCCGCCCGCCCGGCGGGAGGCGGGGTAGCAGCCCGATTAAAGTAGCAGCCTGGAAGGAAGGAAGGCGCGAGGGAGGGACAGGAACAGTTGGGAGGAGGAGCAGCGAGCTGGGCCGCGGCGACAGCTAGGGGGAGCGGCCCAGCGTGGCCACGTTTTGGTATTGTTGTTTTCCAGCGGAACAGTTGTCGCAGGCCCTTTCCGTAGGGCTGATCGCGCCGAAGCCCGGCGGCCCCGACCTTCCAGGTGACAGCCGGTCACCCTGGTAGGAGTCAGCTCCGCCCCAAGTCACCCCGCCCGCCCACAGCGCATTCCCCGCCCAGCCTCCGTCTGCCTGCCCGGGGCGAGCGCAGCGGCCGCAGCGGCTCTGCAGCGCTGGAGCCGGCGGCGACAGGCAGCGGCGCGGGGTCCGCGGCGCAGGAAGGGGGAAGTGCGGCCCCTAGGCGCTAGCGCGAGGAAGGAGGATGACGATTTAAGCCGCCCTCTCCTGCCAGTCCGGCTGCGGGGCGCCCCCGGGGTGCCCGCCGCCCGAGCCTGCGGGCCGCGCCGGGGGAGTACCGCATGGGGCAGGGCCGCTGAAGCGCGGAGTTCGTGGTCTTGCCGTGCCAGAGAGGGCGCGGGGGCCGGGTGCGGCAGTTGGCACGGTTTCGGCGGCGCCTTCAGCGCGGCAGTCGGGGGCGCGGCGCGCCTAACCCGGCCGCCTCGGTGCCTTCGTGAAGCGCGAGTTATGGAGCCCCCCAGCTGCATTCAGGATGAGCCGTTCCCGCACCCTCTGGAGCCCGAGCCGGGCGCCCCTGCGCAGCCGGGCCCCGGGAAGCCGGGCGACAAACGGTTTCGGCTGTGGTACGTGGGGGGGTCGTGCCTGGACCGCAGGACCACGCTGCCCATGCTGCCCTGGCTCATGGCTGAGATCCGCCGGCGCAGCCAGAAGCCGGAGGCGGGCGGCTGCGGGGCGCCGGCCGCCCGCGAGGTGCTCCTGGTGCTGAGCGCGCCCTTCCTGCGCTGTGTCCCGGCACCAGGCGTTGGCGCCGCGGGGGGCGTTGGCCCCGCGGCGGCGCAGCCCAACCCCGCGGTGTTCATCTTCGAGCACAAGGCACAGCACATCTCGCGCTTCATTCACAACAGCCACGATCTCACCTACTTTGCCTACCTGATCAAGGCGCAGCCCGACGACCCCGAGTCCCAGATGGCCTGCCACGTTTTCCGCGCCACAGACCCCAATCAGGCAAGACGGCGGCTCGAGGCGCGGGGGAGGGTCCGGCGCCTTGGTGAGGAGTCGCGGGGCTGGAGGCACTGGGACCCCTGAGGAAGGGCTGACCGACTGTGGTCGCGCTGCTAGCGCGCGCCCTCCACGTGGCGCGCTCCAGCGTCCACTCCTGGCGTCCGGGGGACCAGGAGTGTTGGAGCTAGTGTTCGGGGGTGGGCGGGGTGGCAGGACGCCCAGCGGGAGCCGGAGAGAGGGAGGGAGGCGAAGAGTGGTCCCGGGTTGGTGGAGGAGCGGGTGCGCCCCAGGAGGACGCGGCGAGCAGCGCGCGTCTGGGGAGGTGTGCCTGGAGCAGGGAAGCCTGGCCTTGGCCTTGGTTTGCGTCTGTACGTGTGCGTGAGAGCAGGCACTGGAGAGTTGGGGTCCTCGAGGGCCTGCACTCACTCTCGGCCTTGGTGGAGTGTTGCACCTTAACCCAAGTGGAACGTCGAGTCCTAGTAACGGCAGCACCTGCGTGTCTGGGAGCTGTGAGGCTATTTGGGAGTGGAGTTTAGGGAAAAGTTAGTCGACAACGATGTCACCAAGTAGGAATCTGAGTTTAGATTTTGAGTGGAAAGAAAACTTTTTGTTTCGTTTGCCTTTTTTTTTTTTTTTTTAAACGCACTAATTGGAGACAGATACCAGCTTGGGTGATTTAAAAAGCCATTTCGTAAAAGAGGCCAAGATCTATTTTCTAATATTTATCCAAAGTCTACTAAATTGAGGTGTCTGTTACCAAACAGTGCATTTTTACTTCCTTAAAAACAGGCAAGCCCCTTTACCAATGGTTGGAGGAATCTAAAAAAAACTTTGTAACAGTGATTAAGTCTTTGAAAACTCGTTTTAAAATAAAAGTGTAAGGAGTTTTTATCATGTGCTAAGCCCCTGAAGTGCTATTCTAAAAACAGCTCTTTAATGTTTGCAAAGTGCTTTAGATTCTTCAGAAAAATAATGTTCTCTATATGTAAACAAAGTCTCAGTTGCAACATGTGGCTGTTCCTTGGGTAGCTGGGAAATTAATAGTAGTCAAGGCAGAAAAACATCCTGCAAATAGGCTTTTTTTCTTAATTCATTATTTTAGTATCTGTCATTGAAAGAGTTTTTCACAAAAGGCTTGTAGCTGAATTGAAGAAAATAAAAGCTCATTGTCTTAGATTTCATCAATTATTTTGTAAGCTAGATTAATACCTTAACATTCAGAACTCCCAGTATGAAGAGAACAGTTTTAACTTATATGACCGCTGGTAAAATACCTTTTTACAAATGATCTCAACATTTAAATCCATGATTAAAATGCATTTCACTTTGTGCTTATTTGTTCAAAGCTTATTTTTAGATTTTACCTCTGTTGAAATGGGAGTGCAGTATATTCTTTATATCTGAAAATTATCACTAATTTTGTTGTATTAAGTTTTTTTTTTTTTTTGGTTCTCTCTGTAAGGAGGAAGAAATTGCATTTTCCCAGGACTGTAAGGAATGTTTTATGATTTTGGGTAGCTTATGTTAAAATTATTTTCTTCAGATCTGATACATCATGGCTAATGTCATTAATGGTCAAAGTTTCTTTAGGGTGGAAGCACTTAGAATTCTTGACAGTGGCTGTTGAGTCCTTCCCAGATTTGTTGTTAGAGGATCAATTAAAAACATGCCCTCCCCCTTTTCTTTACCTTAATTATGTATTTAGGTGTTTGAGGCTGAATGTGCTATTATTTTACAAATAACAACAGGCTTAGGCTCATTTCTTCCTTTTGATCCTGTAGGAACACTGGCAACCATATGGCCGTTTGATAAAAGAGAAAAAAAACCCCTAACTTTTCCTGTTTATTGTCATTTCCCTGTTGAGTCTTTGGTCTAAAGATATGGATTCCAGTTTACTCTGAACCTAGAGAATCCCTGGTAGAGGATCCTTAAATTGAAAGGCCAGATGTTGTTCCATGAAGGATTATCTCCAGCCATATAGCAGGGTTGCAAACTCAAATGCATGGGATCTGGTTGAGTGAGGTGGAGATTGAGTAAGGACCAAGGACCATGAGTGATGCTCATTTCTCAGGGAGTTACTCAGCACCAGTTGCAAATTGCATTAACAAGATACAAGTCTGGTGTTGTCAGAGCTTCTGGTTTCCTAAGAGTGGAAGTCTGGATTTTTTGTATGACTCCATATTTTAAAGTATTAGCAAATATTTTAAACATTTGAGATTCCTATCTGGACCAAACAAAACACATCTGAGGTTTGGCTTCAGAGATGTAAAGGCTGCCACGTTGTTTTTCATAAATATTTGTTGAAAGGACGAGTGCAGTCATCAGGCTCTGTTGCTTTTTGCCACTTTTTCGTTTGGGCATCTGGATTCACTTAGTATGGCTCTCATAGTAGGCATAGGGCCATTTTGGGGGAAGAATTTATAAGTAATATTCTCAAAAGTGATGTTTCTACAGCTGAACTGGTTAAAGGGATGGATTCCTCACACTGTTACCATCTAGGGGTATGCTTCATACCCCCAGAGTAGGCTCTGGATGGTTCTAGGCACCTTTGAAATCAGAAGGAAAAAGACCTACTGTCTGCTTTGTCCCTGAGAATTATTTAGTTGGACTTTAAGATCATTGTTAAAAGCGTCTCCAGTCACTGAATAAAGTATGGAAAGTAGCCTAGAGGAGTAGGCCGGCAAACATCCATGAATAACTTTGCCTCTGGTTTGTCTCTCATGCCTGTCCCTTTGCTGAAATCGGCCTTTGTGTAGGATGGCCATATAATTCATTGTTTAATGAATCTAGGATGTTTAATGAATTGTTCAATGAATCATCTAAGATGATCTTTTTTAAAGATTTATTTATTTGAGAGAGAGAGAAAGAGTACGTGTGAGGGAGGAGAGAGAGAAAATTTAAGCAGGCTCTCCACTGAGAGTGGAGCCCAACCTGGTGCTTGATTTCGGGACCCTGAGATCACGACCTGAGCCAGAATCAAGAGTCAGAGGCTTAACTGACTGAGCCAGCCACCCAGGCACCTCTAATCTAGGGCAATTTTTATTGAGAACAGGGGCACCGCTAATTACACAGACATAACAAGGATAAACCCGGACTGTGTAGGGCAAACCAGGAAATGCGGTGACCACAGCTAAATGGAAAAGTTTGTGTTCATACCTAGCCACTGAGAAGGCTAGTTTCCACATAAGAAATGATAAGGTTTTGCAGAGTACCTGCTCATCTCTTTTGGGGGGTGGATCTACAGGTAGCCTCTAAGATGGGAGCACTGTGCTAGTGGCTTGGGTCTGTTGTGGGGAGTTGTCATGGTGATGTGCCCTCTGGATTCCCGTCTCCTCTATGGGTGGGTCAGAGTCAACTTAAGCATGTGGGCCTAAAGGAGCTCTCAGCCAGAATGGCCTAATGAGGAGCTGTTTGTCCCAGGTGCAAAGAGAGATGGGGGTCAGGAGCAAACGAACCAGTTCCAGATCAAATAGATGCCTGTGCGGAGTGGTTCCCATTTATTCAAGCCTGTGTGGTCCTGCACAGGAGGAATGTCAGGCTTAGTACATTTCAGCTAAACTTGGATATTTGAATTAGTAAAAGTACTTAACTGTACATAATTTAAAAAAAAAACCACTGGCATAAATTGAATTATAGACTTAAAACTGGTTGAGGAACCAAGAATATCTGATTCTCTATCTAAGATCTAGGGTAGGTCACTTATATTTTTCAAATTTTTATCTTTATCTACTTTCAGAAAGAGACTGTGTAGCATTATCTCAATTTCCCAAATGAAAAGCAGAAATTATTCCAAGTTATGTCTATTTTACCATATTAAAAAAAAGCAAGAGTTGTTAGTGTTTATAAATATTGTTAGAGATTAAAGGTGTTCATTATCATTTGCATGAGACTGCATGAAAATTATATTTCAAAATTACAGAATGAGCAATCATTTAAAAAACAAAAACATGATTACTATGATTTTTGCTGATTTTGTTTATGTATTTCTTGATGCTTGCAAGAATGTAATTTCAAAGAGATTTTATAAATTGTGTTCTTAAAATTCTTAAAGATGAACTTGACACCAGTTTATTTGAGCTCAAAATTCTCTAAATTTATAATGTTTTTTTGTTCCTCTTAAAATATTTAGTATTTTCTGAGCTTTATTCAGGTAACCAATTTTCAATTTAGTTCTGTTGATAGCTTTCAAAAGGGATCGTTTCTCAGAAGTTCTTACTCATTGCTAATGGGGCTATACTAGTCAGGAAACTAAAGAAATGGAAATCTGAAAGTTTTCATGTTTCTCTTTCTGCTTCTGGAATAGTCTGTGCCATTCTAGACAGATCTCTCCCTTCATGTTTGCTATAGTTGCTTTTTTGTCGTCCCCCAAACCCCCCTGTCCTGATTTGAGTTGGAGGTTGATTTGCCCTGACTCTACACCATGGTAGAATCTTGACCTTGATATCTGGGGGAAAGGTAAAAAATGTGTGCCCAGAGCCTCCCAATTGTGAGGTAGTGTTAGTTATAGTGAAGACTGAGACTGTTCAGTTATCTGGGCTTGTTTATCATAAGCCAGAGTTCTGGTTCTCAAACTTGAGTATGTATCAGAATTACCTGCTTGTTAAAACACATGACTACCCCCCCATTTCTGATGTTAACAAGCTCCCCCAATGATGATGCTCAGTCTACTGGTCTGGGGACCACAAATTGAGATCCACTGCCCTCAATGATTTATTCATTTGTTGGGTTATATGACCACTTCTATCCCCTTAGTTATTTTTGCAGTTCTCAGACTTAGAAGTTCAAGGTGAGTGTGAGGAGGAGTCATATCTGACTACAGAAGATTTTTTAAGAAAATCTTCAATTTCTAGCTAAATGGCTTTGCACATCTTCCCTAGATAGACGTTATTCTGCTGGTCATCCTAGGACTATCCATATGTTGAATGAAAACTTTACCTTTCAAGCCAAAGTTTTAAGTTTTGCAGATGGAATAAACAGTTTCTTAAGAGTACGTCGCAATGTAAGGTTATGATAAGATTTTGCAAAAAATAAAGATTTATTTATTTGCATCCAGAGAAATAACAGCATTCTGCATGTTTGGTACACTGGCTATTAAGAAAATCAAGCAGGGGTGCCTGGGCGGTTTAGTTGGTTGGACGTCTGACTCTTGATTTCAGCTCAGGTCACGATCTCAGGGTCCTGGGCTCCAGCACCGCTTTGAACTCTGTTCGGCTACGGGTCTGCTTGGGATTCTCTTTCTCCCTCTCCTCTGCCCCTCCCCACCACTTGCACTCTGTATCCCCTAAAATAAATAAATCTTAAAAACAAAAAATCAGACAAAAAGAAATAAAGAGTTGGCATTTTGGTGAATAAGATGATGACCGTTCTGAATAATTATTGCTCCCATGGCTATCTTTTGTGTGTGTGTTGAGAAAACTTAAAATCTACTCTTAGCAAATTTCAAGTATACAATGTAGTATTTTATTAATGACAGTCACTGGGCTGTCTGCTCATTAGATCTTCAGAGCTTAGTCATCCTGCATAACTGACGGTTGGTACCGTTCGACCAACATCTTTCCATTTCTGCCATCTCCCTGCTCCTGGAAACCGCAATTCTACTCTGTGCATTTATGAGTTTGACTTTTTAGGTACCATATGTGAATGAGATTATGCAGTATTTGTCTACTTTTCCCCATGTTTGTATTAAAAATATCCATAGTTAAATATGCTCATTAAATTTGTAAAATAATAATGTTTCGTACATGCTTGGATATAGTTATATCTATATATGTATATTTATTATAACAAATATATTTTTGTATATTTGTTTCAATGAGAAGTAAAAGGTCTACATGATATCTTAGGCTGGGAAGTTGAACTCTGGTGTATCTTATGTAGTGCCCTTAGGAAGGCAGGGAAGTAAACTATGACAGTCTCTCTGTAACCTCTGTAAGTACAGTTTAGAATAAAAATTTAGAATAAGTTTGGAAAAGAATATAAGGCTTTAGGATGTGTATTTAAGAACAGGTACAACTATGCATTATATCAAGTATATATAAAGTATATAAACACTATAAAGTATTAGAAAGTATGAGGTATAAACTATTAAACTATTTATTATAAGATGAAACTATACAATTATACTGTATAAAGTATAAAATTATAAGATATAAAAATAGCACACTTACCATCATTATAAAATATATATGATCAAGCAAGAAGTACCGGAACCAAGTTGTCCTATAATAGTTACCTTAAGTTGGGGCGCCTGGGTGGCTCAGTGGGTTAAGCCGCTGCCTTCGGCTCAGGTCATGATCTCAGGGTCCTGGGATCGAGTCCCGCATCGGGCTCTCTGCTCGGCCGGGAGCCTGCTTCTCTCTCTCTCTCTCTCTCTGTCTGCCTCTCTGCCTACTTGTGATCTCTGTCAAATAAATAAATAAAATATTAAAAAAAAAATAGTTACCTTAAGTTAAAGACAAAAGAATATGTAAATTTTTAAAAAAGATTTTATTTATTTGGGTGGAGAGGAAAAACACCAGTGTGGGGGAGGGGTAGAGGGAGAAGCAGAGTCTATGCTGAGCAGAGAGCTGGACTCGGGGCTCCATCCTGGGACCCTGAGATCCTGACCTGAGCCAAAGACAGATGCTTTTTTTTTAAATTAAAGGTTTTATTTATTTGTCAGAGAGAGAGAGAGTGAGCCCAAGCAGGGGGAGCGTCAGGCAAAGAGAGAGGCCAGCTTTCTGCTGAGCAGGGATTTCGATGTGTCCATCCCAAGACACTGGGATCACGACCTGAGCCAAAGGCAGATGCTTAAACGACTGAGCCACCCAGGCGCCCCAAGAAAATGTAAAATTTGATGTCAAAATAAAGCCCAATGACTTGATGGGCTTATGTATGCTTTTGTAGGAGTTCAAGTAGAAAAAAGTGGTTTAGAAAAAAAATCACAAGGACCATAGTGACACTGGCATGCTGTTCCCATGCTGTGTCATAGTCCTGTTGTTTGGGAAAATAACATCTTTTTTACATTGAATTTAGGATGTTAGTATAAATAATACTGGTTTTATACTTGTGTTTGTGGCTATTTTGTAAATTGATTTTGTCTTAAGAGTTGTTTGAAAACTAATGCTATAAGCATATGAAGTTTATATCTAGATTTTTGTGAACATATTTAAATAGACTAACAGTGAAATAACGATATCCGCTTCTTCAGTTACCTTTGAAAAGATACTGAACAATCTGTAAGTTTGGAAAACTCTGGGTTTAAACTTTTAGATGTTATTTAATGGATCCCTGATAATCTATAATCACATGATAGAAAGGGAAAAAATGTGGGATTAAAATTTTGGTTGGTTTAATTTCAGATCATCTTAACACTGGTATCTGCGGCCCACCAGGAAGATATGGGAGTTACTATTTTTTAAATTACTGATCTCTTCCAAGTTTTATTTCTTGTAAGAGGTTGGGTTGGAAAGAGGATCTCCAAGTAATGGGATTTTCCCGGCTAAATATAGAAGCCTAAATTTGCTGCTCCAGTTCTTTTACGTTGTGGCTGCCCTTAACTAGTTCAATAGTTTCCACTTTGACAGTGCTGTGAATTTTTACATGAATATCTAAAATTCTCAATGTTAGAACCATGGAACTTTGTACTATCAATGTCACTTTGGAGGAGTTCATTATTAGTTTTAGTTTCTTTTCTTTTCTTTTTTTTTTTAGATTTTATTTATTTATTTGACAGAGAGAGAGATCATAAGTAGGCAGAGAGAGAGAGAGGAGGAAGCAGGCTCCCTGCAGAGCAGGGAGCCCGATACGGGACTCGATCCCAGGACCCTGGGATCATGACCTGAGCTGAAGGCAGAGGCTTTAACCCACTGAGCCACCCAGGTGGCCTCAGTTTTAGTTTCTAAGTCAAACTGTACTTCTGGGCAAATCAGGCATTCTTTTGCATCTTACCATTGTACCTTCATAAACATTTCCAGGAGCAGATTATGTAATGTGGATAAATACATTTATGATCTAGGCCTTTTACAAGCCAACAGGCAAATTTGTTTTCGGGCCCTCGATGGCTCCTGGCTTTTTCAATTAACCTCTTGCCCTGGTTTCAGGCACTTCATTCTCATTAGCTGGGCAGCCTGAGAGATTTTTGTGAGTTTACCTAAAATTAAGCTGATGGCCTCCTGGTTGGTTTTCTAAATCTCTCTTCCCATTAGGTCCCTGGGAGCATGCTCTGTGCCTGTCGGGATATCTTTTCACTCTGTGCTGACTGCTCACTGTGAAGACCAGCCAGTGCCTGTTGCCTAGCTCTTTAAATATTGCGTGCTGTCTGCTTGATTGAATTGTTTTTCCAGTTGTGGAAGCTTGTTTTCCCTCTTCCTAGAGATGATCTGTTGTCTGGTCCTTGCCCTTTCTTGTTGGCTTCTTCCAAAGCTATGAAGCTTGTGTACTGATTTTATTTTAGTTTTCATATGGAATTTTACAAAGGTCTGTTGACATGAACATAGCCTAATAGTAATGGTGGGCATGACTCCTCTATGTTCATCCATAATTCCTTTTTTTTTTTTTAAGTTTATTTTTTAAGTAACCTAGACCCAACATAAGGCTCAAACTCACAACCCCAAGATCAAGAGTCACATGCTCTACCAACCGAGCCAGCCAGGCACTGCTCATCTGTAATTCTTTCATCTAATTTGAGGCATGTTCAATAGGCAGATCTCTGGTTTCTAATCCCAATATTAAAAACAATGTAAAAATGGATGGTATTACCTTCTGTTTCTTGGCACCACCCTTTATATTTTAACTTCCTCATTAATTCTAAACCTTTTCCAGAGGTCAGATTATTCTGTTAAAATAATAAATGACATTTGACAACTTTGCTAATTCTGTGCTTGTATAAGTACAGTGTGTTAGTCATAGCAATAGAGACTAGTCATAGCAACAGAGAATAATATGCTGTTAGGGATCTGGGAGTTAGTTAATTGGCATTAAACCTGCTTCTCTTTTTTTTTTCTTTAATTTCTTAAAAAAGATTTTATTTATTTGAGAGGGAGAGAAGAGAGAGAGCACACAAGCATGAGCGGGAGTGTGGGTGGCAGAGGGAGAAGCACACTCCCTGCTGAGCAGGGAGCCCAACATGGGGCTCCATCCCAGGACCTGGAGATCACGACCAGAGCTAGAGGCAGACATTTAATGACTGATCCACCCAGGCACCCCTAAAACTGTTTCTCTTAGAAGTTAGATTGGAGATATATATATTTGAGATTGTATTATATGTTTTGACTAGTGGATTGTGAATAAGACTAAATAAAATATGTCTTAATTAGTATATGAGAAAATATAGTTCTTTAGAATAAAGAGTATAAAAAACAATCTTCAATTTCTCAAGTAGTCTTACATAAGCCTACCTTAGATTCTAACAGTTTGTCTCTCATTTGCTTGATATACCATAAAAATCCAGCATTTGCTTCTGTCTTTGGGAATTATACTCTAAACTTCTAGGAGCCAGTTATAATAGTAATAATAATAATGATACTAGTTCTAATCACTATGTATTCATTTATTTTCTTGCCCATGCGATTCTCAAACTTTAACATGCATTACCTGGAAAGTTTGTAATAATGACCGATCATTGGACTCCACCCCCAGAGCTGCTGGTTGTGAAAGTCTTGGGTGATGTCCAGAGTTTGTGTCTGTGACAGGTTCCCAGGTGATGTTGATACTCCTGGTCCAGGATTACCTTGGACAACTACTGCTCTAAACCAGCAGCTGGCAAACTATGACCTTTATTTTTAAAATACAGTTTCATTTTAACCAGCTCTACTCCCGTGTTTACATACTGTCTGTGGCCGGTTTCCTGCTCCATGGCAGTCTTGAGTATTTTGGGCAGACACTCTATGGCCACCAAGCTTAAAGTCTTTATTATTTGTCCCTTCACTAAGTTTGCTGACTTCTGCTCTAGATAATATTTTTAAAAATGGCTTTTTTTAATCCCCGTTTTATAGGTGAGAAAATGAAGCCCATCATTTTCCTAAGGACACAAGCTATCAAGGAGCAGATCTGGGATTCCAAACCCCATGCATTTTCTAAAACCCACTTTGTAAATTGTTATTGATGGCCCCCACATTTATCAAGGTAGCCTAGCTCTTTTCTCTAAACTCAAGCTTTTTTTTAGTTTCTAAATGCTTCCTTGATACCTACACTTATAGATGTAGTTACTAATGCTGGTAAACCAAGGAATTATATTGGAGTCCTACTTTTCACTCCCCAGTTACAGTTCTGGAGGGATGGCCTGTTGATTCAGCCTCCAAAACTTAGTTTTAACATGTCACATCTTTCCACCACACCTGCCACCATGCTGGTAAAACCCCTGTGATCTCTTGCTGGGACTTTTCCCCTCTCAGCTGTTCTCCCTGCTCTGCTCTTGCCCTCCTGTCAGACCCTTCTTCCATGGAACCCCAGGAGTGTGCTTATAAAACACAAACCAGACCAGGTTCCCTTTGCACTCTGAATAATATGTAAATTTCCCCTTACATTTGGGTTGGTCCGTCCAGCTTGGACTGCTGCTGCTCTCCAGTCCCTGCTGTACACTTCAGCTGTCCTTAAACAAGCCCAGCTCCAGGGTCACTTCAAAACCTTTGCATGTGTGGTCCCCATTCTTGCTAGATTGGCTTCTTCTCAGGTCTCAGTTCTTTGCCTAAATCACAAATGTTGCTTACACAGATTGGCCTCTGGTGACCCTCTATCTAAAGTAGACAGGTAGCCCAGTTTTTCACTTCTATCTCAGCCCTCCCTGTTTTCCTTCTGACACGAGTACATTTAAAATTATTATTATTATTATTATTGTTTTTTAAGTAGGCTCCACACCCGATGTGGGGCTTGAGCTCATGAGTCTGAGATCAAGAGTTACATGATTTACCAACCGAGCCAGCCAGGCACCCCTAAAATTAATTTTTAAAAAATTCTAGGGGAATGTCACCCACTATTTCTAGAATATTAGGTAAACTTCATAGGGAGAGAGCTCTTGTCTGCTCATGGTTGTACACCTGGGACCTAGTTCTGTAATAGAGATTCATTACAACAGATTGAAATTAAGAAATCAGTACCTGCCCTCAAGGAATTTAAATCTGCTGGCAAGAGACTGAAATCTGTTTGCCGGGATGTGCACGTGTTCCCAGATTTGCCACCTTTAGTTGTTAACTTTAGCAAGAGTTAATTGTATTGTTTGCTCAGTTTTATTTTTTGTTATGAATATTTATAATTTTAGAGACATCATCCTGCTTATAATATTAAGTGGGGCTATAAAGAAGGCGTATTTTAAAAATATTTTATTTATTTATTTGACAGAAATCACAAGTAGGCAGAGAGGCATGCAGAGAGAGGGGGGAAGCAGACTCCTCATTGAGCAGAGAGCCTGATGTAGGGCTCTATCCCAGGACCCTGAGATCATGACCTAAGCTGAAGGCAGAGGCTTTAACCCACTGAGCCACCCAGGCACCCCAAGAGGGCATTTAAAAAAAAATAAACATGTTGTGTAATTTCTGGAAAAGAAAAGAAAAGAAAAGATTTCTAGACTAATTTAAGTTGGTCTGCTTTTTTCTCTACCAAAACATGGGAAGTTTACTGAAGCTGCCGACAGGAGAACACGCGTCTTCATGGCCTTTTCTCTGAATGACATGAGTCGAGCCTTTGGGCATCTGGAAGGTGATCAGCTAGTGGTATTGTGAAAGTATCCTTGCAGTAATTGGATTATCCTTCATTTTCAGTCCAGTTCAGTTATTTAGGCTTCTCGGTGCAAGTATGATCTCATCCGGTAAACTATTTAGTTACACAATGCTTTGGATGGCTTCTGTAAGTTTTTACTCCCAAATCTAACCAATTTCCAAGATCCTGATTTTTAAGCCTGATTCTAGAAAGGGTGGGGAAGGCCTAAAAGGTATTCAGAACTTTTTATTTTAATCAAAAAGGGAAATGAGGGGCTGGAGAGGAGATCACCAGGGTGTGGCCAGGGATGAAAAAGGAAAACACCAGGGCCAATGTCCATAGTGAACTATAGACCGATAATAAGATGTAGGATTGTATTCTGGATTTCTTTATTTGCTTAAACAGCGTGCCCTTGTGAGAGAGTAATTACCTTGTATTCATTTTGTGTAATGTTTATAATAAGGACACTTAGATAGGTTGATTGTAGTTTTCAGTGGCCCCTGGGGCACGAACCAAGCTACCAGTAGGACGATATTCCTGTTCTGCACTG
This sequence comes from Enhydra lutris kenyoni, assembly GCF_002288905.1. NCBI lineage: Eukaryota > Metazoa > Chordata > Mammalia > Carnivora > Mustelidae > Enhydra > Enhydra lutris. The sequence goes on along the minus strand of NW_019154099.1, from coordinate 31,055,788 downwards.
TTCCCCTGGGGTTCTACTTTAAAAGGAACAACACAAGGAAAGATGGCTTTATTTTTCCAGGAAAAATTAAAAAGTGCCACAGTCATGAGCTTTTATAAATATAGGCACTCGGCCTCTTCCTCAAAAGGGGCATTTCCTCCTCACTCCTTCCTTATCTTCCATCATGCCTTTCTTTTTTTTTTTTTTTTTTTTTTAAGATTTTATTTATTTATTTGTCAGAGAGAGAGAGGGAGAGAGAGCGAGCACAGGCAGACAGAATGGCAGGCAGAGGCAGAGGGAGAAGCAGGCTCCCTGACGAGCAAGGATCCCGATGTGGGACTCGATCCCAGGACGCTGGGATCATGACCTGAGCCGAAGGCAGCTGCTTAACCAACTGAGCCACCCAGGCGTCCCCATCATGCCTTTCTTTGAGCATTACTTCTCTCCAGATTTTCTTCAACTTTTGAAGCCTTGCATGGGGTAGGAGATTCCATTTTGCTCCATTGGTGAAGCTATGTGTTTTCTAAGTGAGCTTTTGGAGTTTGTCCTTGTCCTTTATTCATGATTGGAATGACTTTTAAAAACCTGCTTTCCATTAGTATGTTCATTGTAAGACATGGACATTGCTAATTGCACATTATTTGAAACAGTAAATGTAGCGGCTTATTAAGGCAAAAGGTAAATATCGTTTCCCAACAAGTTTGCCCATTTACAGAGGTGGTTTTCTTTTCTCCTGGCCTGGAGAACAATCTGTCCAGTCACTTCTGTCGGGGGAGAAAAGCTGTACTGTACATACTGGGAATGGGAGTTGATATTTGTTAGTACTGGATTTGAGTCATAATACATTAACCCATTTACCTAGGAACCAGTCAGGTTGACAGCTTTTGTGTGCATGTAATTATACCAGTTAATAGTTTCTCTGGAAACCTTGTTTGCTATGATATTGCTCTGATTTCTCTTGGGAGAGCAGAATTAATTCTGGACATTGATGGTGGGAACTGACATATGTATGACCTGTGATTTTTTTCTTAGCTGCTTACATTTTCCAGATGATTTATTTTTAAATGTCGTGCTGCCACCATGGAAGAGAATTACAGCAACACTTTATGTATACTTAGATCTCCATAAATCAAGGGGAGACTTTAAACGGATGAGTTTACTAAAAATTGTTGATTTAAAAAAATGTTCATGAAATTTCCTCAGTATCTGCTACTGCAAAGGGCTTTGTACATATTTTCCATTTTGATTCTTCTCAATGAATGAAACGTTTGTCTGTTTCAGTTAGCGTAAATGCAGGAAAATCCCATTCTTATATTGTTCTCTCTTTTGAACATGTTCATATATAATGTATCTCAAAAGAAGTGACTAACTCCTCCTCGATTTTTCATTTGCAAAGGAGAAAAGTCCCATTTATTATTGATGATGCAGGTGTGATCAGGTGACACAGAGATAACAGGCTTTCAGCTGGAGAAGCCAGACCCGACACAGGAAGTTGAAGCTCTGGATCCCAGTCTTCCATAAGTAGTCATATAATATGTGCAGTGTTAATCTGGGTCTTGGTTTTTCTAGTTGTTCCTTTGTTTATTACCTCATTCATTCATTCATTCATTCAGTTATTCCTTCAACCGTCTATTCATTTGTTTAGTTACTAGGAACGGAATGTTTCCTGTATGCCTGATATTGTACTAGACACCACGCTGGAGTGGTTTGTAAAACAGGTGCATTCTCTGCTTCATGGATCTTAGAGTTTTGTGGAGAAGCGAGGCAAAACTAAGTAAAAACTACATAATGTAATTGCCAAGTGCTTGGGCTCTGTAGTCAGATCTCAGGGACCCAAAGCTCCACTGTGGCTGGGCTGCATGGTCCTGGGCAAGTTCTCGCACCTCTCTTTATCTTGAACCCCTCATCTGTAATATGGGGGGGGATGAGAGCATTGTTGTGAGGATTAAGTGAATCCATTCAAAGCATGCAGAACAGTGTCATGTGGTAACTACTACGGAAATGTTACCTACATATCCACAGGTATCCAATTTCAAATTGTAAAAAGGGCTGTGAAGGAAAAGGATGTGGTGCTATGAGAGAGTAAGAGAAAACTTACTCTAGGTTGGGTTGTGCAGTAGGTAGATTCTCTAGGTCTCTTTATTGTTTAAAATCTTATATTTTTCTAGTTAACGCTTCCTCTGCCAGTCAGTCTAGAATCTACGGGAAAGCTGGCCCCAGCCCCAGCCCCAAGGTGAGAAATGCCATTCATTGTCCAGGATACAGGCCCAAGCCACGTGATGAGTTTGTGCCTGGGGCTCCCGTGGTCCCAGGGAATGTGACAGTTTGTGCCAACGCAAGAGGAGAGAAATTTTCTTGGGGGTCCTAAGAAAGTTTTCTCCTGGCTGTCACATGTAGATTTAAAACCTGAAATGTAGTTATAGTTATTTCACTACCACAGTGATGCTGAAAACGAGCTGGGCAATCCGGAGAGGCCTGGAAAATTGCATCTGAACACTGATAGCAATAAGCCTCCTTAGCACCTGCCTGCAGACTTGTTCATAACTTCTTGTTATGTGAGTTGAGTTGAGCTTTCGGCTACGTATAACCAAAACCAAGAGATGAGTCAGGGAAGGCCTCTTGTGGACGTGATGATTAAGGATGATTTCCAAGTTTGCTGATTCCCACCCCCCCACCATTTTTTTTAAACTAATGAGTGCGTTTGATCCATTTATAGATGTCAGGAAGGCTGGTGGGAGGAGTGGGGGAGAACTAGGTTTCAGGGGCAAAATCAAGAGTTCTCATTTATAAAATGAGAGAGCTGGATCTTAGTGATTTGCACATTTTTTTCTGACTAAAGATAGCTGAGAGAAATGACATCCTTCCATCAGTAATTATGGTTTCTCAAGCATTGCCAACCATTTTCACCAACAAGGGGGCCACTGAAAATAGCGTCTCAGCAGGGGTGGGGAGGGTGCTACGCTGGTGTTTTTCAACCTGATGGCACATAAGAATGTCCTGCAGAGCTTAAGAGAAGTAGGCATGTCTACGAGATTCTTGGGTCCTTCCCCACATCTGTTGAATCAGAATCTCGGTGAGTTGTGGGGATCTGTTGAAGAGCTGGTAACGGGGTTGACGGTAGCGTGGCCCTGCGTGCAGCGAATTTGAGAAACCACTGCTAATGGAGATGCAGGGTCCCTTCCCCTGCCAGGCTTTTGATGACAACTCCAGGAACCAGTATCCGTTAACTGTAAGTTCAGGACATAGCAGGACCCGTAGGAGTAGCCACAGCACTTTGGCGTTGTTAAAATACCTCAGCTGCCGTCTTGACGATACTGTTTCTTGATAACACTTCTGGTCAAATTGTTACATGTTTTCTTTTGACAGTGAGAGTCACCCACTGTCTGCGATGGCAGGCATATGGGCAATATAGAGAGCGTCTTAACAGTTTACACAGTGTTTACATGTTTGGGTAATTAGAATATCTAAACAGCTGTTAAAATAACACTTTGCATATCAGTAGCTGGGGAAATTCCATGAGAAATCAGGTGGTCGACCAGTCTCTAATCATAGGTCATTTTCTAGAGTCCTGGCATGGACATCATCTACCCATGCTCCGTCAACGCTAGATAATGGTAGTAGACCTCTGTTGTCATAGCGAGAGGGGTCTTGGAGAGGAAATGGGTCAAGGACACGCTGAAGCATAATTAGGAGCAGGGCTATAAGCAGTGGGGAAGTGAGATGTTTGGGATGGGGTGAGCCAAGGAGGGTACTGGCTCCAGGGCTGAGTCGGGGGGCCCCCAAATAATGAGATGGTCAGCAGGAAGCAATTGCTCTAATTAATATAATTAAGGCTTTATTTATGGTCGTTTGGGACTGCATTGGCAGCTAGGCAATTGGCCCTAGGTGGTAACAATGCTCTCAGCTTTGGAAAATGATGCTTCAGGCATTTTGAGGGAAACTTAGCTCTGCTCTGTCTCCTGCTCTCCCCCACCTCCACCTTTGTAGGTTTATAAATGAGGGAAGGAGAACATTCAGTCCTGGAAGGAGGCAACATATTAACTCTTCTACCTAGTAAGAGGTTTCTTATTTGACTTCCTCAGAAAGAGAGCAGGTTAAAGGCAGCATTCTTCTCCTTGCTTACTTATTTTTGAGGTAATACATACTTTGGCAGTTGTCTTGGGTATCATCATACCAAGCTTTAGAACACAGGACACGTTTGCGTTTGTTCCTTTCATTCAATTTGCTCTCCATAATTGAAGTGGATTTTATATTTAAAAATTAGTCATCTGAGAAAAAATAATGGTGTCAGTGTAGGATTGTTAGAGGATGAATTTTGGTTGCGTGTTAATGGCGGAAGCCATGACTATCTTGTAGTTGTCAGAGTGTTTGAAGTTCCTTATTACTGCTGTGGTTATCAGCTCAGCCATGGCCATTCACAAATATTGGTGGAGGGCAGTCAAGTGTAAGATTAGCCAGTTAGCAGCTGGGGAGAAAGAGGTTTAAGTGATTTCTACAGAAACAGGTAAACAGTGAGAGTAGCATACGCTGGCGTTAATTACTCGGGGAAGTTATTGAGAGAATGCATATTTGGTGAGGCATTCCATATTCCCCGACATGGCATCTGTACTGAGTCTCCAGGAATGTGGAAGCTTCAGGGCCTGGTTCTGGAGTTTAGACAACAAGGACCGATAATTAACATGTAAGGTTTTTGTTCTTTAATGCAGTGTCACTCTTAATCTGTTGACTTTTTAAAGTCAATATGTCCACTTGTATGTAGGAGGTAAAGAATGTAGTGATTAGGAAATTTTAATGGTTTTTGTGTCATTCTTAAATTCCTATAAAGGACGTGGCGTTTGTGGGTTTAGCCAAGTTAATTAAAAAAAAAAAAGGCCTTATAGTGATTTCTGAGTTGCTCAGAAATGTCATGTCACTTTGAAAGAACATCTTGGTAGAGTTGGCAAGTTTATAGCACCTAGTAATTTTGGAAACTTAGTATTAAAGAAATTTATAGCTCCATTATATATGGAAATGGGAGTTTGAGAATTTATGGTAATTGACATCCACGGATAGTCCTTCTGAAGTCCACTTGGAGTCTTTTCTGAAATATGGTACAAACAGTCTTTAAACCCTTATTATTCTAAGCTGCAACTCAAATTTCTTTATTTCATTGTGTATTGTAGATTCTAAGAAGTGTGGAAAAAAAAGTTTTAAAAAAAGTGGTAAACTGAGCAGGAGCTCCTGATTGCTCTGTTGTTTACTTCCTGTGGTACAGACACACACTTGCCCCCCAAATACACAGCCCAGTGTTAGATGCGTACTTGTAAGCTAGGTGGTTTAAGTCATCGTGGTGAGCATTGAAGATGATGATGAAAAGCCATGTTGACTATTCATGGAAACATTATGAATCCGTGCAGCTTACTAAACATTATGTAATGCTATTGGCCAGTCTGTAAGACTCTGTAGTCACGGAGGGGGTGAATTTGGCTCCACCCAAACTTTTTTTTTTTTAAAGATTTTATTTATTTATTTGACAGAGATCACGAGTAGGCAGAGAGGCCGGCGGGGGTGGGTAGGGGAGAAGCAGGCTCCCCGCCGAGCAGAGAGCCCGATGTGGGGCTCGATCCCAGGACCCTGAGATCATGACCTGAGCTGAAGGCACAAACTTTAACCCACTGAGCCACCCAGGCACCCCCCCCACCCAAACTTTTTAACATGGCTGCGGTTCTGCCTCTTCTTCCTTCCTCCACCCCAGCTCTGTCTTCCAGCCTTCTTTGAACTTCTTACCATTTCTCATGCCCAGTGGGCCTTTCACATCTTTATGTTCACATACTGGTCTTTTTGTTGGGAATGTCCTTTTATCCAGCGTCCTGGTGGTGTGGTGTCCTAATCTTTACAAACGCCCTCAAAAGTCACTTCCTTTTCTATAAAATCTTCTCTATCAGTCTTCATCCCCTGTTTGAAAGTTGCTTCTTCTTCTGCACTCCGTACTTATACATAGCTTTATTCCAGCAGTTCTCTGGTATTCTTGTTGTTTATTTGCAAGGCTCTCTCCACTAGTTTGTAAGCTCATTGAAAGTGGAGACAGTCTTTTTGGTATCTTGAGCATCTAGCACAATGACCAATACGGGGCATTCATTAGGTGCTTTGTTGAAATAATTTCATATAAATATAAATAATATAAATATAAAAAATATATATCTGTTGTGTTTGTTGTTTCTTCCGAGGGTTTTCTTCATGAGTAGGTCTGAACTTTGTATCCAGGGGTATAAGAAGTGTGACATTTGACCTGGACCTTAAAGAGGTTTATACTGCAGTTGGAAGAGAAAAGACACACAGGGAAAATGTTAAATAATTAAGTACAGGGAATGGTTCTACCACTGTTTGAAGAAAAAGAACCCAGAGAAAGGAAATAGATCTTCAGTAGGAAACTGGGTAAAAAATGCTATATTTATACAGAAAGGATGTGGGATAGAGTGTATGCACGTATTCGGGAGGAGGAAAAGCAGGGGAAAAAAACAGTGCCAGACTATAGACTAGATGGAATTGGGAGAATTAGCAAATTATTTAATCTAAATCTCTTGTTCTCTCCTATAAAGTAGGAATAATATTAGTACCTATCTGACAGGATTATGAAAAAGAAGTGAGATAATGCAAACATAGGAAACACAGGGTAATGATTTATCATTATCATTATCATTATTATTATTAAGTTGTTATCATTGCATTGTGGTGGCCAGTATAAACACGCACTTTCATGAGGGAACATAGAAAGTGAAGCCAAACAGTCAATCAGAAATGTATTTGGGGGAAAATAATAAGAAATGTATTTGGAGAAGATGAAGATAAGGAATCAGGTATCAGATTAGCCAAGAGGAAATTGGGAATGAACTGGTATCATATCAGTGTTGGAGGAGAGGAAAGAAACGCAGAGAAGTTTCCATTTGAGGACTGAACACAGAAAACTGAGGAAATGAAGATGACCTTGAAGCGAAGGCAATGCTTACCCTAGGCTGGTAAAAATCTGATCTGCTTCCTGCTAGGCCTGGAGCGATCCTGGAGCCTGACCAACCCGGGGCCTGCTGGCAAGGGCTGGTGTGCTGAATGGGTGAGCTGGTAATTAGGGGGACTTGTGGAAAGTGGGGAATTGCAGCAGGGGCAGATTGTGACAAGAGATAGGGTAGTGGTGGAGGTCAGTAGAGAGCTTTTTGAGCTAAAAGAATGGCTGAAAGGTTTATGGCAAACAGGATCCCAGGTAAAATTGACGTAGTGTTTTCTCTTTCTACTTCAAGGTTTGAAAGGCAAGGTCATGCGATCAGTTGGAAGATGGTGTCAGTCTCATAGGACTTTAGCGGAGTCCACAGCTACTTGCTGGCTTGACCCTTCTTTCTTAAAATATTAGGCAGATCCTATGTCCAGGGTCTCCACTTCTATAGACTTGATATTATTGTATTTTTTTGTAAGCATGACATAAAAAAAGAAAGCCTCGTTTGTTGTGCTTATAGAAACATTGAGGGTTTTTGTCATCCTTACAGCCAAAGGATTTTCTACCTAAGGTGTATATGTTAAATATAGCTGTCTGAGAGTGCCATTCTCAGACTTACGTGTTTGTAAAAATCCCCTCAGGTGCTTGTGAGACTGTACAGATTTCTGGACCTCACCCCAGACCTACTGAATTTCTATGGAAAGCATCTGGGAATTCATGTTTGTAAACGTCCCAGGTTATTTCTTATGATCAGGTAAGTTGGATAAATATTGCTTGTGTCAAATGAAAGACTTCCGAATCCTTCTATCCTTGTGGGTCAAGGATTCTAGTATTTAATTTGTAAGTCATGGTCTGATTGTATTCTGATTCCGACTTTGAGAAGTCATAAGGAATGTTTACTGTATTCTCCTGGTTAGGCCAGGAATTTAACCTATGGTTCTCAAATGGTGGGGGAGGGCATGGATTTTATCTCTAGGGGAAATTTGACATTATTTACAGACTTTTTTGGCTGCCATACTGATGCTGTGAGTATTACAAGCACCTAACAGGTAGAGAGACCAGAGATAATGCTAAATATTCTTTTTTTTTTTTTATTTTTAAAGATTTATTTATTTTAGGGAGAGAGTGCGCTAGTGCAAGTGGGAGAAGGGACAAAGGGTCTTTAAGCAGAATTCCTGCTGAGGGGTGCCTGGATGGCTCAGTGGGTTAAGCCTCTGCCTTCTGCTCAGGTCATGATCTCGGGGTCCTGGGATCAAGTCCCGCATCGGGCTCTCTGCTCAGCAGGGAGCCTGCCTCCCTCTCTCTCTCTCTCTCTCTCTCTGCCTGCCTCTCTGTCTATTAAAAAAAAAAAAAAAAATCTCTGCCGAGCACAGAGCCCAAGATGCGAAAAGGGGGCTTGATCACAGGACCCCAAGGTCATGACCTGAGCCAAAATCAAGAGTAGGGCACTTAACCAACTGAGCCATCTAAGTGCCTCAATAATGCTAAATATTCTGTAGTGCACAGGACACTTCCCACAAACAAAGAATTATCTAGCCCCAATTATCAATAGTGTCAAGGTTTAGAAACTCTGGTTAGCCCCTAAGGTAGTTCTCTCTGTATTAATTAATAAATAGTTTATTAACTACATCTTAAATTGAGGTATAATATCTACCCCACATGACCACCATCCATTTTAAGATGTAGAACATTTTTTTTAAGCTTATCTTTTTTAGTGATCTCTATACCAATTGCGGGACTTGAACTCACAACCCCAAGATCAAGAGTCACATGCTCTTCAACCTAAGCCAGCCAGGCACCCCAAGATGGAGAATATTTCTATCACTCAGAATGGTGTCTTGTGCCTTCTTCCAGCAGATACCCATTTCCCCTCCAGACATCATTGTTCTGACTTCTTTCTCCATAGATAAGTTTTGATTGTGCCTATATTTATATGAATAGAGTCATACAGTGTGCACTCATATGTGGCTTCTTTTGTTCTGCGTTGTGTCTGGGAGATACGTTCTTGTTGCATAGGGCAGAAGTTTGTCTTCTATCGTTGCAGTATGTCTACCACAATTTAGTTATCCGTTTTACCGCTGGCAGCCGTGTATTGTGTCTAGTTTGGGGCTGTTACGATAATAGCTTCTCTGGATATCTTTGTAGAAGTCTTTTGAAGAACACAGGCATTCATTCTCTTGTGTATGTTCTTAGGAATGGAATTGTTGGATCTTAAGACAGAGTTTGTTTTGGTTTAGCAGATAACTACCAAGCAGGTTTCCAGAGTGTCATACCCTGCCAGCCATGGGTGACCCTCCTAGTAGCTCTGCTTCCTTCTGAGTGTCTGATATTGTCAGTTTTTACATTTTTGCCATTTCTGTGGGAGTGTAGTGTTATCTTATGGAGGTTTGAATTTGCAACATGACTAATGATGTGCTAAGCTCCTTTCTGCATAACTTAACTGGGTTTTTGGATATTCTCTTTCAAAGTGCATGTTCAAGTCTTTTGCCCATTAATAATTTTTTCCTTCCCTTTTTACTATTGATTTGTAGGAGGTTAAGATATATATATATATATATATGTGTGTGTGTGTGTGTGTATATATATATGTATATATTTATGTGTATATATATATAAAATGCAATTGGTTTAATTTGGATACTCTATAAAAAGCCTGTATGAATAGGAGGCTGATAATATATATTATATTAATATTAGTAATATGAATAAGTATAATAATGACAGTATTATAATAATACTGATTACTATATTATATAATATTAATCCATATATATATTAATTTTACCTGGCAAGTTGGGTTGGGCAGTTGGGGGCTAATATTTTGCTTAAAGTAGAGTATCAGAGGACCCATTTCTGAAATATTTTCAGCCAACCATTCACTACTCTTTTGAGGTAGGTCCAGGTCAAGGACCTTTGTTTGTAGATGGTATGTTAGAGAGAGTGGAGTCTTTCCACTAAAATCACGCTTTTTTAAAGGTTTCTTTAATGTAGAGTCAGAATGAAAAGAAACTTGTGAATTGGTCTGAGTACAAAGTCATCCTACATTTTTATAATTTTTCCTCATTTTCCTGTATGGCTGTTTTGTCTGTTCTTGATAAGTTTTTTTGTTTTAGTGCCTCACCTTAGTCTTGTGACTTACATTTTCTTTTTTATTTGGAAACTCATTTTTACCAGTTTACATTATATTTAGTTATATGAATGTAATTACATTAGCTATGTAGTGAGTACCAAGAGGACTGGGGCAAAACACAGTAGACTAACAAGCCGAGGTTTCCAATGGGGGGTACAGATAAGCTTTCCTTTTGGAGGGCTGGGCCCCTAACTGCTAGTAGCCAGTGGGCTGCAGGCATGTGGGATGTGCATGTTTTATGGAGACAGTTCAGATCAAGGGTTAATTTATCAATTCATTTAAGGAAAGGTGGATGAAGAAATCCTTTCCAGGTCTTACTGAGCCACGTAGTTTGAAAGACAGGAAGGGAAGAAGGGAAAGCTAGATTTTTTGATCTTTTTAATGAGTTATATAGAAATGGTCTCTATTTTCATTATTTTCTCTAAATCTCACAATTTAAAACTTGAATTTGGGTTTTTCACCAATTCATATTTTCTGAAAAGAATCAGAAGTGGATAAAAGAGTAACCATATATTTAACCAGGGAAAACATTTATTTGTTCCTGTTTGCATTTTTCTTAGAGTATGTAACTTTCATATTCAAAAATAATAGTTGGGAATCAGAGGGACCTGACAACCAGAGAAGGTGATATTTGAAGACCTTTCCAATGTGTATATCCCTTTATTTCAGATCAATATAAATCCTGAGAAGAGGTTCTGGGGCCTTACAGGCTCTTGTTTGGTCTTGCTTGTCTCTATCTGGAGTCGGCCTTGTCCTAACATGCCGAATTCCAGCCCATACATTCTTTTCTAAAGCGGTCTGCCAACTTGAAGTTGCCTGGTGCTTACTGAAGTCTAGCAGCTCCTATATGTTTTCTGTAGAAGCTGAAGATAGAATGTGTTTAATTTTGGAAGTGATACTATCTTTTACTTAAAATCTTTGAGTTGAAAATTAGTTGGAAGCAATTTTTGCATGCAGCTTTTAATGCCCCGTGAACAACAGTTTTATATACTTTAGGAGAAGTCTTGTAAGAATTTAAAAGAGAACATCCACGCTAACGTTTGTCTCAATCTTTTTTTTTTTTTTTTTTTTTAAAGCCTGGAAAGACTATTATTAAACAATTACGAGTAAATATGAGTAGATGGTTTAAGGTACGTTTTAGAATGGTAGAGTATATACTTTTTTAAAAATCGCAATTGAGATTTATTCTATGATGCATTATTAGAAATAATGGTATTTCACAAAATAGTCCTTTATTTTTATTTTTGCTTTATTTGTTGTTGACAGTTTTAGGTACCAGGATCCACATGGGATTTTTCTTACTCAACATTATTAAAAATAAGCATATTTTGAAGTAGAAAATATTTTTTCTCTGAGTGGGAGCATATGCTTTGCTATTCTTATAATTAATATTGTTTTAAGAAAATTGAATAACTTGGTTTAAATATGTCTGAATGGAACCCAATTATTTCACAATATTTGGGGAAGAAAATATGAATTGGCGAAAAATCCAAATTTAAGTTTTAATTGTATAATTTAATTATTATATTGAAACTAAAGGTGATTATATGAAATGTATTACTCGTTAGAAATCCTTGGGAAATTTTTAGTTGAATAGCTAAGAAAGCCTTGTAACCAGCTTAACTCCTCTAAGTGTGCTTCCAAATGCTTGGGGATACTTGGAAGCAAAAACATTCTACCTAGAGATCTTATTTACATTATTTATAAAGCAATATAATGTTAGATTTAATTAATTTAGATGTTGTTTACTGTGGCTGATTTGTAGCTACATTGGACCTAAGAATAAAACTTGTGGGGCACCTGGGTGGCTCAGTGGGTTAAAGCCTCTGCCTTTGGCTCAGGTCATGATCCCAGGGTCCTGGGATCGAGTCCCACATCGGGCTCTCTGCTCGGTGGGGAGCCTGCTTCTCCCCCCCGCCCAACCTGCCTCTCTTCCTACTTGTGATCTCTGTCAAATAAATAAATAAAATCTTAAAAAAAAAAGAATAAAACTTGTGCAAGTTGATAAGACTTTTAATACATTTGAAAATGAAGTTCTTGAAATTTTGCTTATTTTCTGAAATTTACCATGCCAGTTCTTTCATAATTGTCATTGTATGGGCTTAGTACACCTGTGTTTATTGCCACCTACCTTACATCATTCCGGCCAGAGTTGCTGTTCATTTCTTATACATTGTTTTCCTTGTTTTTCTTCATTATTGTGTACTGTCAGAATTTCCATCTTTCCAGAGGTATACTTCATTTAATATAATAGTAGCATTCCTGAAAATATGTGTGTATCAAATTTTAGCATTGCCTATTTATTTACATCATAATTTCAGAAAGGAGTATGTATCTCTTTTGTGTTAAGCCTTTTAATAGTACCTTTGATATTTAATTTTTATCAAACACATACATTACAAGGTGCCCTCAACCCCCAGAAAATTACAAGTGGAAAGATGATAAATTTGTAATACTGGTTGATGAAGCTAAAATGAAACACCAATCAAAAAGGGGGGAAACAGAATTTGAAATATTTATTGACGGTCATAATAAAAGCAATAAAAATGAGTATGTGGTTTATAGAAAAATCATTTTTATTTCAGAGTTTTCTAAGAACTTGTCAATTTTTATGATGAAATATTAACCCACACTTTATTGCATAACTATTCCATGAAAGTTGTTACAAATAACCACAAGTAATTTTCACCAGAGAAGCTGGTGGAGGTTGAACTCTATCTTAGAACACTTTAATCCCTCCTATGTGAGTGAAGTGGAGAAGGGAAGTAATTATCAGGATCACAGGAGATAAGATACCATTTTAATTGTGTTTATCTAGAAATGGCATATGAAAGTCTTTTTTTCTCTTTGTAAAAGTGTCTGTTTCCAGCTTTCTGTGTGGCCTGTTGGTGTGCTGGGGAGATCTGAGGGTAACCGCAGGGCCATAGTGTCTGGCATTCTGAAACCTCTCACCCCAAGTCTGCAAGCAGAGCCACTGGTTTTACTCGAGTTGTATACTCGGAGTCTATGAAAGATGTCTTTTGAAGAAAAAAAAAACCTCTCGACTCCAAAACCAGGCTGGTTTTGAAACTGCTGCTAAGAGAATATTTAGGATTTTTAACATAAAGTGAGCGGTTGGAAATTATACCAGAACATAGAGAAGCAAGGGAAAAACAATACAGACGGCAGAGAACAGATTGGTTGTCTATCCACACACCACAGTGAAAATGGGAAGAATGTAATAGGATTATTTGGCTGCTAAACATATGCTACTTTCTGGGAGTATGCTGTATTTTCTTTATTGTTGAGGAAAAAAAATTGTAGAATATGAAGTTAACTATTTTTTTAAAAGATTTACTTGAGAGAGAGAGAGAGAGAGAGAGAGAGAGAGCACATACACACAAACACGGGGAGGAGCAGAGGGAAAAAGAGAAACTTTAGCAGAGTCCCCGTTGAGTCTGGGCCTGAGGTGGGTGGGGGCTCTATCTCAGGACCCTGAGATCATGACCTGAGCTGAAATCAAGAGTCAGATACTCAACCAATCGAGCCACCCAGGGGCCCCTGAAATGAACTATTTTAGATAAAATGTAGAATTCAGTAGCACTTAGTACATTCATAATGCTGTGCAGCTATCACTTCTGTCTGGTTTAAAATTTTCATCGCTGTGTTGTACTTTAAAACGTTATCTACTAAATGTATTTATATTGATTTCTTTCTAAAAAGAGCCTGGAAGTGGCTTCTAATAAAGACGATTAATGAAATAGAAATGGAAGATCAGAACCCGGGAAAGGAGAAGGGAACTAATATGTAATCTACAAGTGTTAATGTCATTTTTATTTAATGTCAGGGTTCACTCTTAGGCTTCCCAGTAAGGGAGCATGAAAGTATATCTGATAAGTAATCTAAAAGCCTAGAAGAATACCAGCTCCTCAGAAGAAATATTTTTTCTTACGACTCGGTTCTGAATGAAATTTCTCATTTGAGACTTGTCCCACTGAGTGACTACAGTTTTACACTTGGTACTGGAGCATTTGTAATATGGCTCTTTCTGTAATAACCTTCGATAAAAGCTAAAGGCACAATTTTATTCTGTGAGGCAATGATAGGGATTTTAGATATAGCAAAACCACAAATACTTGAGTCCTACTTGCTTGATCTCAAATTAGTTCAGATAATTTTTTTTAACGAGAAAGAGGCAGAATGTGAGGCAGAAGTCCTTAAGAAGACCTTTGTCAGCAGGTCCCCGGGAAATGGGAGCCTGATTGTGTGGGCCAGGGATATGTTTTGCAGTTAATAGTGAAATAGAATTTGAAGGATAAGATCTATTTTATGTGTTTAAGAAATGAGTTGAAGGTGATACAAAGTATAAGCCTCACTCTACACAAAAATACATAATTATTGTACATGGTTACAGAAGTTGCTTGTTTTAGTCAGTGGACTTGGTGTGTGGCAAACCTAGAAATAATCAGAGGATATTTATAGGCAAATATTTTGTTATTTAAACTTGGTTAATTTATCATCAATGGTGGAAGTATGGAAGGATTAAAGTAGATTTTTTTTAAAAAGTTTTTATTTATTTATTTGACAGAGAGAGAGACCACAAGTAGGCACAGCAGCAGGCAGAGACAGAGGGGGAAGCAGGCTCCCTGCTGAGCAGAGAGCCCAATGCGGGGCTCAATCCCAGGACCCTGAGATAATGACCTGAGCTGAAGACAGAGGCTCAACCCACTGAGCCACCTAGGTGCCCCAGATTAAAGTAGATTTTATTGGTTCTGTACACCTGCTTTCAACTGGATTTTCCTAAAGCTTTTGCTAATTCGTGGTGAAACTAACAGTTTAAGAGAGTTCCAGTTTCATTGCATATTTGTAAGTTCTGGGTATAATCATTCACATACTTTCCCCCCAGTATAGTACAAAAAAGGGATTCTTATTGTTACTTTATTTTCATGGAAGAGGAAACCAAAGGTCCTCAAGACATAGTGACATCAGACTATAAGCTGGTGGGCATGGTCCATATATTTTTAATCCCAAACTTTATTTCAGGTAATTTCTTTTTTCAAATAATCTTAAAACTATAAAATGTGGAGAACAATACTATGGACATGATATTCCCGTCATGTAGGTTAACTGGTTGTTGACATTTGGAGACATTTGTATTATCTCCTTTGCTAAATGCTGAACTATTTGTTGTTGTTGTTGTTTTAAAGATTTACTTATTTATTTATTGGGGGAGCGTCGTGGATGGGCAGAGGGAAGGGAGAGAGAGAATCTCAAGCACCTCCATGCTCAGCGCAGAGCCTGATGCAGAGCTTGAGTTCACAACCCTGAGATAATGACCTGAGCTGAAATCAAGAGGCTGATGCCCAACTGGCTGACGCACTCAGGTGCCCCTATTTGAAAATGAGTTGTAGACATGATATTTCAGAATGTATCTTTAAAAAATAAGGACATTTTGGGGGCACCTGGGTAGCTCAGTTTCTTAAGCATCTGACTCTTGATTTCAGCTCAGGGCATGATCTCAGGGCTGTGAGATTGATCCCCATGTTGGGTCGGGGCTCAGCGGGAGTCCGCTGGAGGATTCTCTTTCTCTCTCTCCCTCTGTTCCTCAACCAGTTCTCATGCACATGTACATGCTCTCTCTCTTTTTTCTCAAATTAATATATAAATCTTTTTTTAATACATAAATCTTCAAAAAAATAAAAATAAGGATATTTCTTTTCATTCCACAGCTAGCCTATCATTATTACAGCCAAGACAGTTAACATTTATATAGTAATCTGATAAAATCTACATTCAGATTTTCCCAGTTGTCCCAGGGATATCCTTTGTAACTGTTTTTCTTTTCTTTTCTTTTTTTCCTCCCCAGTCTAGGATTCAGTCAAGGAACAAGCCTTTTATCAGTCAAGGTACATTAGGTTGACATGCATTATATCTTTTATAATACTGGTAGTTCTGAAGAGTACAGGTCCTTTTCTTATACAGTGCCCCACAGTCTGGTTTTGTTTGATTGTATTTCCTGTTAGATTCAAGTTAAACATCATGGCAAGAATTTTATCTGGGGGAGATTGTGTTCTTCCCATTTCATCATATCAAGAAGCGTAAATGTCATTGGTTCTATTTTTGGTGATGCTGCATTTGATAAGGAGGTTAAGGTGGTATTGCCAGATCTTTCCATCTCAAGGTAACTTTTCTCCTTTGTAATTAATAGAGAACTATGGAAAGATACTTTGAGAGTATGTGCACATTCTTTTCAGGGACTATTTTCTTTCTTTCTTTGTTTTTTTTTATTTTTATTTTTTATTATGTTAGGTTAGTCACCATATAGTGTGTCATTAGTTTTTAATGTAGTGTTCCAAGATTCATTGTTTATGTGTAACACCAGTGCTCCATGCAATACGTGCCCTCCTTAATACCCATCACCTGGCCAATACATCCCCCCACCCCCCTCCCCTCTAAAGCCCTCAGTTTGTTTACTGGAATCCATAGTCTCCCATTCCGATTTCCCCCCTTCATTTTTCCCTTCCCCTACTGTCTTCCATGCCATTCTTTATGTTCCACAAGTAAGTGAAACCATATGATAATTGACTTTCTCTGCTTAACTTATTTCAATCAGCATAACTTCCTCCAGTCCCATCCATGTTGATGCAAAAGTTGGGTATTCATACTTTCTGATGGCTGAGTAATATTCCATTCATCTGTTGAAGGCCATCTCTGCTCTTTCCACAGTTTGGCTGTTGTGGACATTGCTGCTGTGAACACTGGGGTGCATATGGCCCTCTTTTCACTACATCTGTATATTTGGGGTAAATACCCAGTAGTGCAATTGCCGGGTCATAGGGTAGATCTATTTTTAATCTTTTGAGAAACCTTCACACTGTTTTCCAAAGTGGCTGCACCAACTTGCATTCCCACCAATAGTGTAAGAGGGTTCTCCTTTCTCCACCTCTTCTCCAACATTTGTTGTTTCTTGCCTTGTTAATTTTTGCCTTTCTAACTGATGTCAGATGGTATCTCCATGTGGTTTTGATTTTAATTTCCCTGATAGCTAATGATGATGAACATTTTTTCATGTGTCTGTTAGCCATTTGTATGTCTTCATTGGAAAAGGGCCTGTTCATGTCTTCTGCCTACTTTTTGACTTGATTATTTGTTTTTTGGGTGTTGAGTTTGGGAATTTCTTTACAGATCTTGGATATCAGCCCTTTGTAGTGTCGTTTGCAAATATCTTCTCCCATTCCGTGGGTCGCCTCTTTGTTTTGTTGACTGTTTCCTTTGCTATGCAGAAGCTTTTTATTTTGATGAAGTCCCAAAAGTTCATTTTTGCGTTTGTTTTCTTTGCCTTTGGAAGCGTGTCTTGAAAGAAGTTGCTCTGGCCAATGTCAAAGAGGTTACTGCCTATGTTCTCTCTAGGGATTCTGACGGATTCCTGTCTCACATTGAGGTCTTTCATCCATTTTGAGTTTATCTTTGTGTATGGTGAAAGAGAATGGTCTAGTTTCATTCTTCTGTATATAACTGTTCAATTTTCCCAGCACTGTTTATTGAAGAGACTGTCTTTTTTCCATTGGATATTTTTTCCTGCTTTGTGGAAGATTATCTGACCACAGAGTTGAGGGTCCATTTCTGGGCGCTCTACTCTGTTCCACTGGTCTATGTGTCTGTTTTTGTGCCAGTACCATGCTGTGTTGGTGATCACAGCTTTGTAATATAGCTTGAAATCAGGCAGCATGATGCCCCCAGCTTTGTTTTTCTTTTTCAATATTTCCTTGATGATTTGGGGTCTTTTCTGATTCCATACAAATTTTAGGATTTTTTATTCCAGCACTTTGAAAAATGTTGATGGTATTTTGATTGGGATGATGTTGAAAGTATAGATTACTCTGGGCAGTATAGACGTTTTAACAATGTTTATTTTTCTGATCCATGAACATGGAATGTTTTTCCATCTTTCTGTATCTTCAATTTCTTTCATGAGTGTTCTGTAATTCCTAGAGTATAGATCCTTTACCTCTTTGGTTGAGTTTATTCTAAGGTATCTTATGGTTTTTGGTGCTATTGTAAATGGAATTGATTCTCTAAGTTCTCTTTTTACAGTTTCATTGTTAGTGTATAAGAAAGCAACTGATTTCTGTGCATTGATTTTTTATCCTGCCACATTACTGAACTGCTGTATGAGTTCTAGTAATTTGGGGGTGGAGTCTTTTGGGTTTTCCACATAAACTATCATGTCATCTGCAAAGAGAGAGAGTTTGACTTCTTTGCCAGTTTGAATACCTTTTATTTCTTTTTGTTGTCTGATTGCTGTTGCTAGGACTTCTAGTGCTATGTTGAACAATAGTGGTGAGAATGGGAATCCTTGTCGTATTCCTGATCTTAAGGGAAAGGCTCTCAGCTTTTCCACATTGAGAATGATATTTACTGTGGGTTTTTCATAGCCAGATTTTATGAAATTGAGGAATGTTCTCTCTATCCTTATACTCTGAAGAGTTTTAATTAGGAAAGGTTGCTGTATTTTGTCAAATGCTTTATCTGCATCAATTGAGAGGACCATATGGTTTTTCTCTCTTCTCGCATTAATTTGTTCTATCACATTGATTGATTTGTGAATGTTGAACCACCCTTGCATCCCAGGGATAATTCCCACCTGGTCATGGTGGATAATCTTTTTAATGTGCTGTTGGATCCTATTAACTAGGATCTTGTTGAGAATCTTGGTATCCATATTCATCAGGAATATTGGTCTCAAATTCTCCTTTTTGATGGGGTCTTTGCCTGGTTTTGAATCAAGGTAATGCTGGCCTCAGAATCTGGAAGTTTTCCTTCTGTTTCTATTTTTTGAAACAGCTTCAGGAGACTAGGTATTATTTCTTTGAATGTTTGGTAGAATTCCTATGGGAATCCATCAGGTCCTGGACTCGTTTTTTGGGAGGTTTTTGATCACTGCTTCAATCTCATTACTGGTTATTGGTCTATTCAGGTTTTCAGTTAATTGCTATTTCAGTCTTGGTAGTTTATAGGTTTCCAGGAATGCATCCATTTCTTCTAGGTTGCTTAACTTATTGGCATATAACTGTTGATAATAATTTCTGATGATCATTTCTATTTCCCTGGTGTTAGTTTTGATCTCCCCTTTTCATTCATAATTTTATCATTTTGGGTCCTTTCTCTTTTCTTTTGGATTAGTTTGGCCGGTGCTTTATCGATCTTATTAATTCTTTCAAAGAACAAGCTTCTAGTTTCATTGATGTGATCTACTGTTTCTCTGGTTTCTAATTCATTGATCTCTGCTCTAATTTTAGTTATTTCCCTTCTCGTGCATGGGTTAGACTTAATTTGTTGTTGATTCTCCAGTTCTTTAAGGTATAAACAGAGTCTGTGTATTCGTGATTTTTCTATTTTTTTGAGTAAGTCTTGGATGGCTACGTGTTTCACCCTTAGGACCACCTTTGCCATATCCCATAGGTTTTGGACTGATGTGTTTTCATTCTCATTGGTTTCCATGAATTGTTTAAGTTCTTTGATTTCTGGTTGCCCCAAACATTCTTTTTCTTTTTCTTTTTTTTTTTTGCCCCAAACATTCTTGAGCAGAATGGTCTCTAGCTTCCAAGTGTTTGAATTTCTTCCAAACTTTTTCTTGTGATTGAGCTCCAGTTTCAAAGCATTGTGGTCTGAGAATATGCAGGGAATAATCTCAATCTTTCAGTATCAGTTGAGAGATTTGTGACCCAGTATGTAGTCTATTCTGGAGAATGTTCCATGTGTGCTTGAGAAGAATGAGTATTCTGTTGTTTTAAGGTGGAATGTTCTGTATATATCTATGAGATCCATCTGGTCTGGTGTATCCTTCAAAGCTCTTGTTTCTTGGTTGATTTTCTGCTTAGATGATCTGTGTATTGCTGAGAGTGGAGTGTTAAGATGCTCTGCAATTAACGTGTTATTATCAATACGTCCCTTTATTTTGATTAACAGTTGGCTTATGCAGTTGGCTGCTCCCATGTTGAGGGCATAGATATTTACAATTGTTAGATATTCTCGTTGGATAGCCCCTTGAAGAATGATATAGTGTCCTCCTTTAAAATCTAATTGGCTGATGTGAGAATTGCTACCTCAGTTTTGTTTTGAGGTCTGCTGGCATGAAAAATGATTCTCCATCCCTTCACTTTCAGTCTGGATGTGTCTTTAGGTTCAAAATGAGTCTCTTGTAGACAGCATATGGATGGGTCCTGTCTTTTTATCCAGTCTGCAACTTGTGCCATTTTATGGGAGCAATTGACCATTCACGTTGAGAGTGATTATTGAAAGATATTTTTATTGTCATCATGTTGCCTGTGAGGTCCTCATTTCTATAGATTGCCTCTGTAAATTTCTGTTCTGTATACTCTTGGGGTCTTTCTTCTTTTAAGAATCCCCCATAATATTTCTTGCAGGGCTGACTTAATGTTCACGTATTCTTTCAATTTTTGCTTGTCTTGGAAGCTCTTTATCTCTCCATCCATTCTAAATGACAGCCTTGCTGGATAAAGTATTCTTGGATGCATGTTCTTCTCATTTAGTACCCTGAATATGTTTTGTGAGCTCTTTCTGGCTTGCCAGGTTTCTGTGGACAGATCTCACATTATTCTGATGTTCCTCCCTCTGTATGTAAGGGATTTCTTTCCCCTAGCTGCCCATAAGATGTTTTCCCTGGTTTTAAGACTGATGAGTTTCACTATCATGTCAGGGTGTTCTCTCTGCCTCTTGGACATGAATGCTTGTTTCATTCCTCAGATTAGAGAAATTCTCAGCTAGGATTTGCTCAACTATATTTTCTAGTTCTCTCTCTCTCTCCACCCACTCAGGGATCCCAATAATTCTGACATTGGAATGTTTCATGGCATCATTTATTTATCTAATTCTGTTTTCATGGATTCTAAACTGTTTGTTCCAGGCCTCCTCCTGATCCTCCTTTTCTATCAGTTTGTCTTCTAGATAACTGATTTGTTCTTCTGCCTCATTTACTCTAGCTGTTGGAGTATCTAGATTAGATTGGATCTCATTGATAGCATTTTTAAGTTCTGCCAGATCAGCTCTCACTTCTGCCCTTAGAGAATCTATCTTGCCGTTAATGTTTTCTCCAACCTAGCTATTATCTGCATAACTGTTACCCTGAAGTCTGTTTCCGACATCTTGCTTATGTCCATATCCATTCGTTCTGTGGCAGAGGTCACAGTCTCTGAATTTTTCCTGTGTTGAAGGTTCCTCCTTTTGGTCATTCTGTTGAGAGGTGGTTGAGGGAATGTACAGAATCCACACTATCGGCCACAACCCAAGCAAGATGCACCTGTTTTATAGGGACCTTAGGGTTGTTGGCCTCTTGTTCTCTCAGCCTGTCTTCTGGCAGAGGGGCCTCTGGCACTGTTACTCAGGCAACCTTGTTTGAGCAGAATTGCCCTGCCCCTTTTTGTGGGGGAGGAATAGGCTCAGTGAAAACCGATTTTGGGGAACTTTTATCTTTGGTACTTTTCCCTGGCAGCTTTCTGCGTCTCTTCCAAGGATCAGAGCAGAGGTGACTGTATCCAATCCTTTGTCTCAGAGTAGAGAGATCACAGTCTGTTCTCCAGAAAGCCCACCAGGTCACACTGACTCCATTTTTGTCTGTACTGCTAAATACCACTCAGCACTCCTAGCCCTCACTTCCAGGTCCAGGCACATCTAAAACTACCATCTGTCCCCAGTTGACACATGCACCCTGCAGCTCCAGGTTTCAGTCTGGGCGGGGGCGGGGGGGCTGTCCTAAAGTCCTTTTCCCACCACTACTGGTCTGCGAGTCTGTGCCTTGTCCCCAGTAGGGGTTGCTTTTGCGCTCCTGTGTTATTTCACTTTCCCGGGGCCAGCACTTACGGAGGTTCCCTCCCCCTTCTGTTTATCTTCCCATATCTGCCCGCAGAATCATGGCTTTCAGGACTATTTTATTTTTATGTTTTTTAAGATTTTATTTATTTAACATAGAGAGACAGCCAGAGAGGGAACACAAGCAAGGGAGGTGGGAGTGGGAGAAGCAGGCTTCCCGCCAAGCAGGGAGCCCAGTGTGAGGCTTGATCCCAGGACCCTGCGATCACGACCTGAGCCAAAGGCAGGCACCTAACGACTGAGCCACCCAGGCACCCAGGGACTATTTTAATCATTGTTGTATTCACACCACCTGGTACAGGGCCTGGCATGGAATAAATGCATAAGAAAAGTTTATTGAATAAGTGAATGAATGACCTGGGGCACAGGTTTCTTTTTCTCAAGTCAGATTCAATGTTAGATTTACTTTATGTGAAAATTTATTTCCTATCTTTTATTTTTTCCAGCTTTATTGAGGTATAGTTGACAAATAAAATTGTATATATTTGAAGTATACAATGTGATGATTTAATAAATATGTGCATGCATTATGGAATGAATACTTCAATCAAGTTAATTAATACATTAGTCACTGTACATAGTTACTTTTTGTGTGTGTTTGGTGAGAATGCTTCAGATCTGCTCTTTCACAAAATTCAAGTACACAATATAATATTAACTGTAGTTACCATGCTATACATTAGATCCTCAAAACTTATTAATCAACATTTCCCCATTTCCCCTACCCTGGAAATGGTAAAAGAGCCACCATTCTGTGCTCTTTTTCTGAGTTCAACTTTTTTTTCTATGTATAGTGATACCATAAAGTATTTGTCTTTGTCTGGCTTATTTCACTTAACATAATGCCCTCCAGATTCATTCATGTTGTTGCAAACGACAAGATTTCTTTCTGTTTTGTGTCTGAATAGCATTTCTTTGTGTATGCATAGATCACATTCTCTTTATCTATTTGTCTGTTGATGGACTCTTAAGTTGCTCCCATATCTTAGCTATTGAGAATTATGCTGTCATGAACATGGAAGTGCAGCCATCTCCTTGAGATACTGATTTCATTTCCTTTGGATGTATACCAAGAAGGGGATTGCTGGATCATTTGGAAGTTCTATTTTTAATTTGCGAGGAACCTCCATAATAGCTATACCAAGTTACATTCCTAGTAACAGTGTAAAAGGTCTCCCTTTTCTCCACATCTTTGTCAACATTTGTTACCGCTTGTCTTTTTGAGAATAGCCATTCTAACAGGTATGAGGTGATCTCTCATTGTGGTTTTTATTTGCATTTCCCTGATAATTGCTGATATTTAACACCTTACATTTGGCCATTTGTATGTTTCTTTGGAAAAATGTCTATTCACATTCTTTGCCCTTTTTAAAATAAGGTCATTTCTTGTTTTTTCTGTTGAGTTGTCTGAGTTCCTTATATACTTCAGATATTAAACCTTATCAAATATATGGTTTGCAAAATTTTTCTCCCATTCTTTAGGTTGTCTTTTCATTTTATTGATGGTTCCTTTGCTGTGCAGAAGCTTTGTTTGTGATAGTCCCACTTGTTTATTTTTGCTTTTATTACTTTTGCTTTTTGTGTCATATCCAAAAAACTGTTGTTAAGACTAATGTCAAGGAGCTTTCCCCCTATGGTTTATTCTAGGAGTTTTATAGTTTCAAGTCTCACATTTAAGTCTTTGATCCATGTTGAGTTAACTTTTGTGAGTGTTGTAAGGTAGGGGTCCAATTCTTTTGCATGTGGATATCTAGTTTTCCCAACATCAGTTATTGTCAAAAGACCTAGAAGAGTAGAAATCAGGGGTTAGTACTAGATATTTGCATATATTGTCTCACCACTGTGGCTGTGATTGAGAGTTCTAGAAAATTCTGGTTGGGCCTGGAAGGTGCATATGCACTTCCCTGTCCCAGCAGGAAAAGATCCCAGGTGGCAGAGCAGGTAGTACAAAAAGAAAAGGTGAGTGCTTGCCAGTGCTAGGCACTTTGTGTGTGTGTGTGTGTGTGTGTGTGTGTGTGTGTGTGTGTATACCATAGAGAAAGTTATTTAAGGTTGTCATCATTAAGAAATTGATTGTTTGTTTGGAGGCCTAAAGATTACATGTGAGAAACAATTTTAAGAACAATGACATAGAAACAGAATTTTAAATCTAGAAGAAATTTTCAGAATAACCTATCCCAATCCTTTCTCTTCACAGATGAAACAACAATCACTTAAGTGTGATGATTTTCTCAAGGTTACATAATGAGGCCTGGGCCAAAACCAATTTGAATATAGAAAAATCTTCCAAAGCCTGACCAACTGGTTTTGATATTATAAAGGATTATTTATTTTGGTAACAATGATTGTCAGTGCAATCAATGTAATGTAGTTTTTACAAAACTAGTTACAGCAACCTAATCTGATTATAAAAAATACAAAGTTTATTTCTGTTTTTTTTTTTTTAAGATTTTATTTATTTATTTGACAGAGATCACAAGTAGGCAGAGAGATAGGCAGAGAGAGAGGGGGAAGCAGGCTCCCCAAGCAGATAACCCGATGTGGGGCTCGATTCCAGGACCCTGGGATCATGACCTGAGCTGAAGGCAGAGGCTTTAACCCATTGAGCCACCCAGATGCCCCAGTTTTTTGTTTTTTTTTTTAAACTACAAACTGTTCAAGGATATGTAGATTGCACAGGTATAGGCATCATGCTGATAAATTCTAGTGTTTGGGTCAACTTAAAATAAAGTACAGGTTTTCAATTTAACTACAGTTCATTAATTCTAAAATACATATTTTCTCCTCACTTTTTAATATCTCTGCAATCTGGGTGTGTCTTACAATCTATAGCATCTTGGATGTGATTAAGGACAATGATGATATAAAGGAGACGCTGGAGAAATGGTTCTCAAAGCAACTGATGCAGAATTATTTGAAATAATTTTTTAAAAAACAAGTCTTTAGGCTTTGAATGAGGCTTATGGAGCTAGATTATAAATATGGTGATAAAATGGCAGTAGTCTTTTACAGCTTTTTATTCTTCATACTTTCTGGGAAATAGTGGCAAATTTCATTGAGGCTTGAAAAATTTTGTATCCTCCATCAGTGTGCTATTGTATGTTGCATGTTGGTAAATTGTTAAGTTTATCAACTCACATTTTTTTTTTTCTGTGCTTTTGTACCAGTCATGGATCACAAATTAGATGAAATGTATATCACCACTATTCTAGGTGCCGGACCATGTGAGCAGCTGATTTCAGTGTTTATGTTTATAGAAGATTTCACAAAAATTAGGAAGCAGTTTCTGTGTTTAAATTTTGTTAAGATAAAAAAAAAAAAATTTAAAGTAATCTTCACGCCCATTGTGGGGCTCAAATTTACAACTCTGCAATCAAGAGTTGCAGGGAAAACAGTTTCTAATACTTTGGTTGAGAAACCATTTTGAATATGTGTTCTCATTGGATCCTTACAATGGTTTCTGAGAAAATAGAACAATAGGCATTATTATCCCTTTTGGTAAATGAGGAAATAATGTGTGCAAGGTCCATGGCTAGTTCATATTCTCATCTCCACAAGAAGTCCAGTAGGTCATGTAGACAAAGAAGTGTTCTGTTCTACACATTTGCAGATAATAATTATTCAAGAGCAAGTTGAGCATTTTCAAGAACAGTGCCATGCATTGTTCTATATGCTCTACGAAATACAGAGATGTACGATATCTACCTGTAGATTCTTCCAGATTCTGAGAAGATGTGAAATTGAGAAATGACAATTATTCATGTGGTTATATTCCTTGATGTCTGCTTAACATTATTAGAAAATACTAGTTTCAGTATAGCATCAAGAAAAAGCATGGACTTTGAGGTTCACATAGTCCTAAGTCCACTTAGCTCTTCCACTGACTAAGTGTCTGTGACCTTGGGCAAGTGACTTCTTTTTTCTTTTTTTTAAGATTTATTTATTTATTTTAAAGAATGATGAGAGGATGAGGGGAGAGAGAGAAAGACAGAATCCTCAAGCAGACTCCCCACTGAGCATGGAGCCTGATGTGGAGCTCAGTCCCAGGACGCTGAGGACATGATCTGAGCCAAAATCAGGAGTTGACCGCTTAACTGACTGAGCCACCCAGATGCACCTTGTGACTTCTTTTCAAGTGTTGTTTGGAAAATAGAGATGATTATATCTATTCAGAGAGATTTTTTGAAGGTAAAATGAGATCACTTAATATAAAGGGCCTAGAAAATTGCCTGGCTCATAGTAAGCAATCACTAAATTATAGTCAGTGATATTGTATCCTTCCAATATCAAAATAAAGAGAAGTAAAAACCTGTAGGTCATAATTAACTCACATTACAAATTAATATATCAATACAACACCCAACATAAAAGTTGAAATTAGGGTTTTTTTAAAAAAGATTTTTATTTATTTATTTGAGGGAGAAAGAGTGAGAGAGCATGGGGGGGTGTCAGAGGAAGAAGCAGACTCCCCGCTGAGCAGGGAACCTGATGCAGGACTTGATCCCTGGGACTTCAGGATCATGACCTGAGCTGAAGACAGATGCTCAACCAACAGAGACACCCAGGCCCCTGAAATTTGGTTTATAAACAAATATCCAGATTGTAGGGATAAATGATCAGTCCTAGAGCCAGAGATATTTTACTTTATTTTTATTTATTCTTCTTCTGTTGAGTTGTTTTATAAGTCTTAAGGTGGCTGATAGAAAAGTTCAGGAATATACCATATCTGATTTAAACCTACATTACAAGTTTCATCAAGGTGTTCAGTAAAACGAAGACATAAGGCATGAGCAAAAATCGATTTCTTATTTACAATGTGAAATTAGTAAACTGTTGACCCACTTTTTTCTACTTGCTTCAGCGTTATTATTCTCTTATCTAAATTGGTGGTCACAGTATTTTTTTTTTTATACTGAAGAGCATCATTTGATTTATGCAAATATATTCTTTCACCTTTCCCACACCAACTAAATACATTTTCTTGAGCATTTGGGAATGTCTCCTATCAGTGGTTACTTTGCCTTTGTTCCTAGTTACTTCAGCAGCTACTGCCTTTCTCAGATCTTTGTTTTTTGCCAGTTTATCTGCTTATAAAATGCTTCAAGCAAACTATGAATGTTAGCCTGTTGTCATGACTCTGCATTCTACCTTCCATTAGCTGGGTTTCGGAGTTGTTGGTAGTCTGAAGTGCTTGGCAAGGCAGGTGAAGACATGTCATTCTTTCAGCCTCATTTTTCCTGGTTTGTAATTGCTGATGGCTGTGATTCCAAGTAGGTACAGGGCTTCCTGGCAAATACAAAATGATGCTCTCAGGTATGAAAGAGAGGATGGAATGTCTTGGTTTTGCAGGAAGGATCGTGGAAAAAGCCTCCTTAGAGATGAGCATTCTTCCTTCCCCTTTATTGAGAATCACGGGTGTAGAGAAAGGGAAGTTGGCATGAATCTTCCTGCCAGTGCTTTGATTCACACGTAATTTTGTTTTTGTTTTATGTAATGCTATATTTAAAACTTCCCTATGATTATAAAACCAAAATATGGAAACACTTAATAGATTTGTATATTCATATGGAAAGTTTAAACATTGGATAGAAACCAGATATCTGGTAGAGCTAGCTCCTTTGTGTATGTAATTTTAATTTTTGTGTTCTTTTAGTGAACTTTAGAAACCCTAGGACCAATCTTGCCTTTTAATTTCTTTATGGTTAAATTCAATAGGGAACAAAGCAGTTACACCGTTATTTGTCAGTGACAAGCCCTGGTTACTGTTTGCATTCACTTTTCCATCTGCCCACATTCAACTAGGGGCCTCTAAACTCAGGTAACTAATTACCTACACAAGCCCAGAGGAGCTATGATAAACTTCATAAAATAAACAGGGCAATGATACATGTAGCAGTCTATTGGCAATGGTCCTTTTTATCAGGTTGAATGGTGATGCTGTTTTTAGCATAGACCAGGGCCCAGAGAAGAGTTCTCAGCCCAGGCAGGAATAGAGAAGCCATATTGTCTTCTGTTTTTGTTTCTTTTGTTTGTTTGTTTGTTTTCTGTGACTTTTCACCATTTTCCCTCCTAATTCACTCACATTCAAATTGAAATAATTAGTTTTAGATTATATTCCAGAATCAAATGTAAGTGATTTTACTTTTGTGTTCTATTTTGGGATATTTTAGCGTTGCTGTGTTCATTATTGTTGATCATTAGGTTCTTAATAGTAAGATTAGTTAGAGCAACTACAATGACTGTCCTTTACTGAACACTGATTATGTGTTAGATTGTCCACTGGACGTTTTATTTTATTCAGTTCTAAGATGATTCTGTAGGAAAGTTTTATTATTAGCCCTCTTTCACAGATGATGAAACTGAGGTTTTTAAGAGGTTAAATATAAAATGGCATTTGCCAAAAACTTAAATACCATTTACTCCTTTTTTTTTTTTAAGATTTTATTTATTTATTTGACAGAGATCACAAGTAGGAAGAGAGACAGGTGGGGGGGGGGAGCAGGCTCCCTGCCGAGCAGAGAGCCCGATGTGGGGCTTGATCCCAGGACCCTGGGATCATGACCTGAGCTGAAGGCAGAGGCTTTAACACACTGAGCCACCCGGGTGCCCTCTATTTACTCCTTTTTGAGACCTGATATTTTTTATTTTGAGTCATTATATAATTGAGGAAGTAGGAAAAAAAAGTACACAAATAGAATATGATGTTTATAAGTTATCTCAGTATTTTCTGAAATTATTTGAATAGACCTAAAACAGAACTTATGACTAATCATTATTAAGTACATTTACCTCAGTTCTCTTCAACACACTGATTGAGCTTAAATATTGACTAACTATAGCTACACTATACCATTAGGTACAAAGAAACATAGGAGAGTCTAGTTTTCTTTACTTTTTTTTTTTTAAAAAGATTTATTTATTTATTTGTCAGAGAGAGAGAGAGAGATCACAAGTAGGCAGAGTGGCAGGCAGAGGCAGAGAGAGAAGCAGGTTCCCCACAGAGAAAGGATTGGAACTCCATCCCAGGACCCTGGGATCATGACCTGAGCTGAAGGCAGCCGCTTAACTGACTGAGCCACCCAAGCGTCCCGAGAGAGTCTAGTTTTCTTATGGGTGAAATGGACACATGTACAGCTAATACAGCTCAGATAGTGAGGGCTGTGATAGTTCAGTGGGGAAAGTACACTGGGAAGGAATTAATGATTGGTTTTTACTGGCTGGATTGAACAGGCTGCAGAGTTTCATTCTGTTTCTGGATTTAACTGATCTTGTTAAAACTTACAATTTTATTTATTTTTATTTTTTTAGAACTTGCAATTTTAAATTAATTCAAATTGTCACGCCTACATACTTTTCCAAAAAAGTAGGTGCTGTGTGCCTTCTGTGTATGTGGTACATAGACTTTCCTGCGCTATAACAAAGAAACTACATTTTTAATCTTACAGGTATTAAAAATATAATGATCTTAAGGTACTTGCGGGTGGTGGAAGCTGTTCAGTTTTTTTTCCTTTAGTAAGAATGCAATTTCCTCAAGTTTTATTTTTGAAATTGATTACATTGCATTTTTGAAAATTATCCACATAGGGGTGCCTGAGTGGTTCAGTCATTAAGTCGCTGCCTTCGGCTCAGGTCATGATCCCAGAGTCCTGGGATCGAGCCCCACATCAGGCTCCCTGTTTGGTGGGAAGCCTGCTTCTCCCTCTCCCACTCCCCGTGCTTATGTTCCCTCTTTCCCTATGTCTCTTCCTCTCTTTCAAATAAATAAAATCTTAAAAAAAAAAGAAAAGAAAATTACCCACATAACAATTATTTTTTCATGTTAACCTGTGGTTTCTTATGAATTTGACGCCTACTCTCGGAAATGTGGTTTCTAGATGGGTACCCTAAAGCAGAGAACTGCTTTCATTGTACACCTTTTGTGTAGCGTTTACATATTCAAAGCTCTAGTTTATCTCAAAAAGGTACTAATCATGTCTTACTCCCCTTTTTATCACCTAGCATTTAGCACAGCACCTGTCTGATGGAAGGTAAATGATCACCGAATGTTTGTGAAGTAAAATTAAAGTATGGTGGCATATAAACTTCAATTCTTTTTTTTTTTAAGATTTTTATTTATTTGACACAGAGAGAGCATGAGAGAGCACAAGCAGGGGAAGCAGCAGGCAGAGGGAGAAGCAGGCTCCAGGCTGAGCAGGGAGCCTGATGTGGGACTCAATCCCAGGACCCTGGGATCATGACCGGAGCCGAAGGCAGACACTTAACTGAGACTGAGCCACCCAGGTGCCCCTAAACTTCGATTCTGTCTTCAATACGTGTTTCTTGCTTCCAGGCTGCTCTTCACGTCCTTCACATCACACAGTGTTTTTTTTTTTTTTTTCTTCTTCTAAGATTTAATTGTGTCAGTCACTCTACTACTTAAAATCTCCATCTGGTTTCTCATTATTTGAGAGATGAAGTCCAATTTTGTGTGTGGCTTACTGCCCACTTCATGATGCGACCTGGCTCCACTTCGCTTCACACTTCTCAAGGGATATGTTTCCCCTTGAAGATTTAGCCATTTCATTGGTTTTTCTTCCATTCCCAATTGAGATGACCTTCTCTTTGTTCTCAGTTAAAGCCCTTACCGCCTTATTGCAAATATCATTCACTTATACGACTCTTCAGAACTACTAGAAGATGGAGGTTCTGTCTTGATATATTTATATTCATCCTTTAAATACCAGCTTCTGACACATAGTATATCCAAAAAATGCTTGTCTCATGATTGTATACCATCCTGGTAATTATGATGCTCATCATACAAGACTCCTTTAGTAAAAGATACGGTTTAAAGTCATGTGAATGTTCACATTTAGTGTACAATTTTTTTTAAAAGATTTTATTTATTTATTTGACAGCCAGAGATCACAAGTAGGTAGAGAGGCAGACAGAGAGGGGGGGGGAGGCAGGCTCCCTGCTGAGCAGAGAGCCCGATGTGGGGCTCGATCCCAGAACCCTTGGATCGCGACCCGAGCTGAAGGCAGAGGCTTTAACCCACTGAGCCACCCAGGCGCCCCAGTGTACAATTTTTGAAGGGGTTTTGAATGGTATACATATACCAGTTTATTTTCATACTGACAAAACTTATGCTAATAATGAATATAAATGCACTGTATTAGTTTCTGACTGCTGCTGTAATAAATTACCACAAATTTAGTGTCTTAAAACAAGTCAAATTTATTACCGCACAGTTCTGGAAGTCAGAAGTCTGCAATAGGTATTATGGGCATAAAGTCAGCCTATTGGCAGGGCTGTTTTCCTTCTGGAGGTTCTAGGGGAGCCTGGCAAGGCCTTCCTTGGCTCTTCCAGCTTCCGGAGGCTGTACGCATTCATCGGCTATGGCTCCTTTCCAGCAATTGCCTCACTCTGACATCTGTTTTGGCCCTATATCTCCTGACGCCTTTGTCTTTCTCTTTCCCTTATAAGGACCCTTGCGATTACATTGGAATCCCACTGGGATAATTCAGGATAATCTCTGCATCTCAAGATCCTTAACTTAATCACAGGCAAAAATCACTTTTGCCCTATAAGAGGTAAGGGATTAGGATATGGACACCTTTGAGATGGGGCATTATTCTGCCTACCACACCGACGAAACTCTCTTAAAAAACTTAACTTGTTTTCCTCAACAGTGAGCAAAACAAATATAGCAATTGGCAGGAAAAAGCATAGATTAGGGGATGTGTTCTAAGCTACCACAAATGACTATCTTTTTTATACCACGATTTAGACATAGTCCGTGATTTATAATTTCTATTACATACTTTCCATACCAGATCTTACTATTTTGAATAATTAATAGAATACTTTTGAGCGAGCAGTATGATTTGAATTAGAGAAAGAACATAAGGTTGAAAGGTCAAGCAGTATTAGGCTTCTAGAGTTATAAGTAACATATTCAGGCTGATGGCAAAGTATTAAATATGGACCGTTGAGAGTAAAAATTATAAACTTTATCACAATACTTGGCCTTCAATGAATAAAAATCTGCATAAGCACTGTAAGAGCTAAAGTTTATATATGAAGTTTAGCATAAAGATGTTTATATGTGGCAAATTTCACTTCAAGTCTCCATCAGAAAAACTGGACTTCCTCTTGGATGAGGAACAAAGCAGTTTTTCTGGGGATTTTCTTTATGACAAACACACTTATAGAACTTCCAGAGAAAAGCATCATTAGTCTTGTTGCTTGCACTTATCTTCAGCTATAGCACTAAACCTTTTCGCTCTTGAAATATGTGGTACACATAATACTACATGGTAGATAAAAAGAGTAACTCTCCACTTAAATTACCTTAAACTGTAAATACTTTCATCTCCTCTCATATGCCTTTTTTACTGTACAGGTGTGTAGTTGTAGGAAACTGTTAATGCATTTTCTAAAATATGAGTGTAAGGCAATTGGATTAGCCACGTTTATCTGCAGTGGGTGAGGTTGACATTACATTGTTACAAAGAATAAGTGAAGAGAAGTGGCATGTTTCTGGATGAAAGTCTTAGTATTGTGAAAGTGTTCTATAATGTTTTACTGTTTGTAACTTAAATTTTCTGTATTATATGGCCTTGAGTGTACTTGCCTTTAGATACACATTGTTACAGAATTCAGCTACAAGTTTGTTGGCTGTGCTTCCTAAAAGGGCAGGTACTCTGGAGGGCATTGATGGGATTTGCTCCTTTTTGTACATGTAGGATGGAGTGCTTTCATTTTCCCTTCTGTAGGCATTTACAATTGACTAGGCTTTTGTTAAGGTGGGTATTTTAGGAAGAGCTAGTATGCAAAAGCACAGTTAATGAAATGTTTGTAGAGAAAACTGAACATCGGGACTTCTGGGTGGCTCAGTCTGTTAAGCGTCTGCCTTTGGCTCAGGTCATGATCCCAGGTCCTGGGATTGAGCCCCGCATCAGGTTCCCTGCTCAGTGAAGAGACTGCTTCTCCTTCCACCTGCTGCTCCCCCTGCTGTGTGCACACTCTCTCTCACAAATGAATAAATAAAATCTTAAAAAAATAAAGTATATTAAAAAAGAAAACAGTAAGAGAATGTATACCTTATTTAAAAAAAAAAAAAAAAAAGAGGGGCTCCTGGGTGGCTCAGTGGGTTAAAGCCTCTGCCTTCAGCTCAGGTCATGATCTCAGGGTCTGGGAATCCAGCCCCGCATCAGGTTCTCTGCTCAGCGGGGAGCCTGCTTCCCCTTTCTTTCTGCCTGCTTCTCTGCCTGCTTGTGATCTCTGTCAAATAAATAAATAAAATCTTAAAAAAAAATTAAAAAAGACAAAACTGAACATAAACATTACTCAAATGAATTGTTTGGATTTTATTTATTTATTTATTTACTTAGCATGGGCAGATCAAAAGAGATGCTCATTCACTTTATTCTTTATCAGTTAAAAAGTTCCTAGTAGGTCCTAGAAAAATCTAGTTAATGGGACAACCTCAATAGGAAAGCTTGTTTGAAAATTCAAAGGATGAATTTGTCTTTTGAAGGAGCAATTTACCATGGTTTTAATTTTAGGATAGAGCAGATAGACAAAAAGAAGTTTATGACTGTAGAATACTGGGGTGTGATGGTAGAATCTGTAAATTTTCTTTTTACCACATTCATTAGTTTAGCTTTTTGAGTATCTTCTAGGCTTACAACATTTCTCCCAAATTACAATAATTGCAGGTGCATTTTCTCTAAAAGTTTCTCTAAAATGTCTAAAAACAGGTTTATTACTAATTTCAAGCACAACCCTACTCTTTAGGCAGCCCTCTACCAGCAACCAGAAAGAGTTAAGTCATCTTCAAATACTTCACAGTAAATAGCAGTGACTTCTCACTGAGAAGGTCAGGACACTTAACAGCCTGCTCAGTTTTATAGAGGAATTAGCTGCTCTTGTGAGTTAGCTATTCTCAAAGAGTCTGTTATCCACTGGAGAACTGCCAAACTTTTTAAGACGTCAGCTACTTTTTTAGTGTATCCAATCTGAAAAGTTGTGCGGTGGTATTTTGTGTAGGACCTGGGGACAGCTCTGCATTATGACTTTCTGTAATGACAATATCACTTCAAGGAATTTACGCCAAGGGAATAATGTTCCTATTGAACTCAAGGAATGTGTATATTGTAGTCAACTGAAGTAGATTTTCAGTTTTTATTTTATCTATTATGAAATAATTTCAGACTCCTAAAAACACTGAAAGAACATTACAAAGAACTCTCATATTCTCTTTTAACAGATTTTCCATTAACTTTTTTTTGCCAAATTTGTCTTATAATTCCCTCTTCATATATTTTTAACATATTTTTATGAGTTTTTTTTTTAACTATTTCAGGGTATGCTGCATGTGTGATGCCCCACTACCCCATTAATACTTAAGTGTTTTTTTCCTAAAAGCAAAGATTGTGTTATATAATGACAATGCTACCATCAAAACAGGAAAGTAACATTGATCTGTTATTACCATTTAATCTACAGACCTCATAGATTTTGTCAATGATCTCCATATTGACCTTCATAGGTCCAGGATCCATATCTAGTGTTTCTAGTCTCCTTCAATCTGGAATAGTTATTAATCTTTATTCTCTTTTATTCCCTTGACATTTTTAAAGAGCACCCATTAGTTTTCAAAGAGGCCAATTACTCTGGAGGATGTCTCTCAATTGTTTGATATTTCCTCATGATGAGATTCAGCTTATGCTTTTTGGAAGGAATACCTCAGACATGTGTCCTTCCCAGTGCTTCATATCAGGAGGCACAAGATGTTGATTTGTCCCATTTAATGATGCTAATTTTTACCACTTGGTTAAGATGGTATCTGCCAGGCTTATCCAGTGTAAAATTTTGTACTTGTCAATTAATAAGTAATTTGTGAGGTGGTAGCTTTTCGTACTTTCAGCCATTAGCGTTCATTGATGATTTCTTACCTGAGTCTATTAATATTGATGGTTGTGAAATGGTGATTCTTTAAAAAATTTATTCCACCATTCCACCTTTATGAATTACCCAGCTTTCTGTATAATGTAGGGCCATTCCTTATTTATCAATCATCTATTTATCTATCTTTCCATCTTTTTATGAGCGCGGATTCATGGATTCCCCTTTCGGTCAATGGGCTATAATCTGCTACTGTCATTATTATTTTGGTGGTTAGATTGTTTCAGATTTGGCTACTAGAAACTCCTTTACACTGACTTCTCTGTCTTTTTACATACTCCCATCATTCTCTGCCCTTTCTTCTGGCACAAAAACATATTTCAGACTCATTGTTTTACATACCTTTACCTCACTTAGGAAGTCAGTCATTTCTTTAAGGAGCCCCAGATTCTTGTAGTAAAGAATGGTATTTAGAGACCAAGATTTGGATGCTTGGTGTGCTCACTACTCCTGGGTGTCAAACCTCCTAAGATCTCTCAGTGGACAGACTTATGAAATGTATGTATGTTTGTGTTTGCCTGCTGTAAAAAAATATCATAGATATGGTGGCTTAAACAACAAACATTTATTTGTCACAGTTCTGGAGGCTAGGGAGTCCAAGGTTCAGATGCTTGCGGATTTGGTTTCTGGTGAGAGCTCTCTTCCCAGTTTGCTGTATCCTTATATGGTAGAGGGTAGAGAAAGAGCATGTGCTCTCTTTTCTCCTCTTTATTTTATTTTTTATTTTTTTGTTTAAAGATTGATTGATTGATTTGAGAGGGAGAGAGAGAGAGCACACACAAAGGAAGAGGGAGAAGCTGACTCCCTGCTAAGCAACGAGCCTGATGTGGGGCTTGATCCAGGACACTGGGATCATGACCCAAGCCAAAGGTAGAGGCTTAACTGACTGAGCCACACAGGTGCCTCATCTTTGCTTCTCTTTAAAGGTGTTAATCCCATCATGAGGACTCTACCCTTACAACTAAACCTAGTCACCTCCCAAACCCCACCATCTCCAAATACCATCACACTGGGGATTAGGGCTTCAACACATGAATTTTGGGAGGGACAGAGTTCAATTCATAGCATGCACACACATTTATCTACAGCTATTTCTGTGCCTATGTAAGTCTCTTACTTGTATGTTAAAAAACCATGAGTTTTAACATTATTTTAAAAATTATCCATTGACATTAAAATCATACCTTCACATTAATACTTCCAATTCCAGCCCAACACCACAGATGATTCTAGACTCCCAATTAATTTGTCACTTTGTATTGCATCAGTGAGAAGCTTGCCTCCCCTTATCCTGAACTACTTATGTTCATAAATATTTACATAATTGCTCAATCTCCTTCTAAAAATTTCATCATTTTATTAGTGCTGACCAGGTAGTGCATTGATCAAACTTGGTGCCTCCTTGGTTACAACCAGAGTGGCCAGAGGTTTAGCCCCAGCCCCAACAAACATGCCAGTTATGCTAGCCAAATAGAGGGTCCTCCTGGCAACTTCACATAGATGTGCAAATGTCTGAGTTGGGAGATATGATCACTGTTTTCTGTGGCTCTTCAAAGTACTTGGGTTGGGATACTTTATTTAGTCTCACATTTTAAAGATAAGTGGTAGAAACAATATAATGTTCTTGCAATAGAGATTACTGCTTGCCTTAGCATTTTACTAACTCATATTTAAAGTTGTAAAGATTAAATTAAAAACTCCTATTAGAGAGTTGTTATTGATGAGGTATTCTTGGGAAGTTATCACAGAGTAATCACGTTATGTCTCTATTTGAAGATGTTTTGATTATATCAGTGATATCGGAGTTTTTTTTTCTTTTAGTTGTCATAATCATGTATGTTTTAGTTGAAACCTTTTCTCCCCTCCTCTTTGTGGGGTAAATATATAGAAGTAATGGAAATAGTCATTTTTAGCTTTGTGAAATTATCTGAACTTTTTCATTTTATAGTTTTTTAAAAAGAGATTTTATTTATTTATTTGACACAGAGAGAGATCACAAGTAGGCAGAGAGTTAGGCAGAGAGAGAGGAAGGGAACCGGGCTCCCCGCCAAGCAGAGAGCCTGATGCAGGGCTTGATCCCAAGACCCTGAGATCATGACCTGAGCGAAAGGCAGAGGCTTAACCCAGTGAGCCGCCCAGGTGCCCCTCATTTTATAATTTTAAAATTATACAACTTCTCTTACTCCTTGTTAGGTTGAGTCTGCGTTATTAAAATATTTTAAAGTCATATATAGGAATTTTTTTTTAATTATCTGTTTGAAGCTTTCCAATTTGCCACAGAGTCTCTGTTACTTTATGTGAGATAATGTAATATAGTAGTATATGAGTATCATATGTGGTATAATATTTAAATCAACTATATTAGGAAAGATCTAGCTCTTCTACAGGTAATTTATAGACTAGATTAAAGAACATTAGTCGCATCTACCTTATATGCTTCCATGTTTGTACAAGGGAAAAGGATTTTGCATTTTCATTTCCTAACAAGGGAAAGTAGGTTTTTTTTTTTTTTTTTTAAGATTTATTTATTTTAGAGAAAACACACATGTGCATGCTTGCATGAGAGCAGGAAGCGGGGAGCAGGGAAAGACAGAGGGAGAGGAGAGAGGAAGATAATCTCAAGCAGACTTCCCACTGAGCATGGAGCCCAACACAGGGCTTAATCTCACAACCCAGAAATCATGACCTGAGCCGGAACCGAGAGTCAGAATGCTTAACCAATTGAGCCTCCCAGGTGCCCCAGTTGTTTTTATTTTATGACTTACCCTGTCTGCATTTTCATGCTTTGGATAAAATATTAGACAGATGTGGGAATAGATTGTGCCAAGAGTCTGTAAGTTCTTTCAAAAATCCCACTTCCACCCATACCTAAAAGTACTACTCGTGAGGGCAGTATAGTTCAGAGACTGTTTTGGGTAAGTGGGCAGGAGTAGCTTCCTGTGTTCCCC
The DNA here is from genome assembly GCF_002288905.1 of Enhydra lutris kenyoni. Classification (NCBI taxonomy): domain Eukaryota; kingdom Metazoa; phylum Chordata; class Mammalia; order Carnivora; family Mustelidae; genus Enhydra; species Enhydra lutris. Next base: position 31,017,948 of record NW_019154099.1, on the reverse strand, counting down.
AGAGTGTATGGGGGGGTGAGGCTGAGTGGTGCCACTGGGACCTGAGACAGAAGCAGTGAACAGCAGGCAAAATGGAGGTCACCGTGCATGACAGGGAAAGCAGTTCCCACATAGAAGGTAGTCAGTATTTATTGCATGGCATGGAGTGGCAGGTGAGATGTGAGGCATTAAGTGCAAGTGTGTTGTATTTTTTCCCATTATTTGTGCTAATGCTATGCGAGGCAGCACGTGAAGACTGTCTGCACTGTGGTGAGGCGGGTGTGGTTTTTCTTTCCGACTCCACTTCCAGCTGTGTGTGTCCTCTCCAGGCTGGTTAAGTATTCAGTCTGTTTACTCACCCGTAGAATGAAGGTGATTGTATCTACCACATGGTATGGTCATGGCTATAGGAAGAATATCAGACTTAAGTATTAGTTACCCTTTTCTGCTTTTTTGACCTGTAAACAGTTATTCTGTGTAAGTATCAGGTGCACATTCTGAATTGCTTGCTCTGTGCCATTTTAATTTTTGTCTAAAAGGGACTATAAATGTCCACACTTCCCAGTCACGCTTTAGCTTCCCACGTTATGCCAGCAGAGGCCTTGTTGTCATTCTTCCTACTCTTGTCCGCTTGGCCCATGAAGTTTTGTTTCTCTGGATGGTTGTTGACATCCCTCTGGTATCGTGGTATTACTGTTTTGTCTGTTTGGGGTCATAGTCAGCTATAGGAAACCAATGCCTCAGACCTTGTGGTTTCAGTGAAGCTTGCACTCATGGTCCTGGGGGCCGTAGACCTCTCTGGGCTGTTGGTACATTTACTGTGCTTGCTCCCAGAATGCGCCAGACCAGGCAGAGCCCTTCTCTGGGCATTTCACACTTGAGCCCATCCTTTTCTGTCACAAACCTGGAAGATGCTCTCGTAGCTAAGAGGGAAAGAAGCCAACTCAGGGGGAGCAAAGAGCTGGAGAGCCCGTTTTTTTTTTGTAAAGCCAGTTTTGCCCTGGTTCTTTCTGGTTACACACGAAAAAGGAATTGTCTTTATCTGCTTGAGCTAGTTTGAGTTGGGTTTCTGCTACTTTTCACCAGAGATGTGTTGTTTGCCTGGAATCCTTCTCCCACTTCAATTGACTAAATTTTATTCATCTGGTAGGCTCAGTTCAAGCAAATTTAGTTCTTCTAAAAGGTCTATTCTTAATTGTTAGACTCAACTGAGTAACCTTTTCTTTTCCTAGTTCTTCTAATACTGCTTTCTTGACACTTTAACACAATCTTTTTGAAATATCTATGTACACAAGCCTTCTGGAATAGAAATAGATCCCTTAGAATGAATACAAATTCAGACACATTGTAGATACTTAATAATTGTTTAATTTCTGAATGACAAGGCAAGGATTTGGCTACTTCTAACTGTATGCAAATCATTCCTTAATAAAGATTTTTGGTGACAAGAATGCAGTATAAAATTCCTTTTATTTATTTTTATCATTATACTTACTGCCTAACTCTGGTCTTTAGAGTAATGAAAATCATTTTGAAAATTGAGAAAATGTACAAAAAACTTTGCTATAATCCTATCTCCATATGCTTGATAGACTTATGACATGTTTCCTCAGTGTTCTTTTTTTTTTTTTTTAAGATTTTGTTTATTTGTCAGAGAGAGGGAGAGAGAGCTAGAGTGAGAGAGAGAGAAAGAGAGTGGTAGGCAGAGGGAGAAGCAAGGCTCCCTGCTGAGTAAGGAGCCCTATGTGGGGCTCAATTCCAGGACCCTGGCATCATGAACTGAGCTGAAGGCAGATACTTAACTGGCCAAGCCACCCAGGTGTCCCGACCTCGGTGTTTTTAAGACTGAGAATTGAATAGAAGCAAAGCCAACACTTAGTTGCTCATAATAACTGGTATCTATTATTACTAGTTTCTACAAATCAATGAGAAAATCAGTTGTAATTTCTAGATAATCTTCTATAATTGATTATTTAGAAAATTTAGAAAAGCTGTTATAAAGCCCATTGCAGCCTCATTTCCTTTTTAGCCTCTGTGGGACACCCCCAGAAATAGCTTCCTTTAAGTTTGCTGTGGGTGTTTATTTGCTGGGGTTCCCTCAGGACCAAAGTTTGAGTTCAGCTCTTTTTAAGCCACAAACCTTTGGTTCACCTTGTCTTTGAATGAGAATTGGCAAGGATTTTCTCAGTTGTGGTGACAGGACTGTGGGGAGTTGTGTGGGAAGGCAAGCGTGAGCAAACAGAGAGCCAGGATGGGGCCATGGTGGCCATTTTAAAAGGAGGGTGGAAAGGGAGTGAGGTGCTCTGCCAGACGAGCCCTCATTGCACAGGAAAAAGCCTTGGGGGAGCAAGTGTTCATATCCACACTGATCAAATGGGAACTAAAAGAATGGAAAAATCAAAACAGAAACAGCCATCTGCACTTATCATAAACATTTGGTAAGTTGTGATTCCTCCATCTGTCTCCTGAGGAGTGGGAGTGGTGTAAAGCAACAACTCTTCGCAAGAGAAGCCCTTGGAATGACCTCTTTCCAATTTATGCCAGTTTCTCATTCAGTGTCCTAAATCTCGGTGGCCACCCTTTGGCTATGTCTGGAAAGATGATGGGGCTATATGAAAGAAAAGAGATTTTAGAGTGAGGGCTTGGGGTATGGTGAGGGAGCCATGTAGACTGTTTTGAAAAGCAGCCTATTTAATTTAGAATTCATAAAATCCCATGTACTCAATTTTGAAGCAGTGAAACAATGCTAAACTGCACTCGTTTTTGCAGAGTAGGACGTTGTCATGCTTTAAAACCGTGTGTGCTTTTCAGTGAGGCAGGAACGTCTTTGAACTTAAAATGTAATTTTTGTCATCTCTTTATCCAGATTAGAGTAAATTTTGTGATTTCCAGTTAAAGGCCAACTTAACGGTGAGATAGAGCTACAGGCACTATATTCCCTATAGAAACTTTGTTGTAATTTTCCTTTATCATGTTCACTGGGTGCTTGCTATAGTAAATGAATACATTGTTCTTCCCAATCTTTGGTTGGAGATTAAGAGTGAAATACTTTCAGGGGCACTTGGGAGGCTCAGTTGGTTGAACATCTGACTCTTGATTTCCGCTCAGGTTGGGATCTCAGGGCCTTGCAGATTCCCTGCTCCAGATTCTCTCTCTCCCTCTGCCCATTCACATCCCTCCCTTCCTCCCTTCCTTCCTCTCTTTCTCAAATTTAAAAAAAAGAAAATCTAACAACAAAAAAAGAGTGAAACACTTTTATCCACTCTTGCTCCTACTGGACTAACTCCAGTTTTCCTCCTTCTCTACGTGGGTATGTTTTAGAATACTTTGTTACATAGATTACAACATTAATCTAAAAATCTATTCATTTAGTTCGAGTTCTTCAGGACTGCTTTCTGCTCGGAAGTCCCGTGAGTTCTCAGATTAAGGTTTTCCTGAATTCCTCTTTGCATTTCAGTGTTGTCTGAATTTGTTCGTGTTGCTATAACAAAAATACGGTAGATTGAGTGGTTTATAAATAACAGAAATTGTTTTTCCTCAGTCTGGAGGCTGGGAAGTCCATGGTCAAGGTGCTGTTAGATTCTGTGTCTGAAGAGGACCAGCTTTCTGGTTCATAGATAGCCTCACTTGGTGTGAGGGGAAAGGGGTCTCAGCAGTCTCCAAGGGCACTAATCCCATTCTCGAGGTTCCACCTGCATGACCTGATCACCTCCCAAAGGCCCCACCCTCTGATGCCAGCGCACTGAGGGAATAGGTTTCAACATATGAATTTTTGGGGTGGAGGCCACAAATACCAGTCTATAGCAAGTATCTTAAGTTGTTGTTGCTGTTGGGTTTTTTGTTTTTGGGTTTTTTTTTTTAATTTTCTGATTTGCCTCAGGTGTTTTCTTTTTTCTTTTCTTTTTTTAAAGATTTTTATTTATTTTGAGAGAGAGAGAGCATAAGTGGGGGGAGAGGAGAAGGATAAGCGTCCCCCCTCTGAGTGAAGGGTCCCAAATGGAGCTCCATCCCAGGACCCTAAGATCATGACCTGTGCCTAAGTCAGATGCTTAACTGACTAAGCCACCCAGGTACTCCTCCTTATTCTTTTTAGTGTCACTTTCTTTTCTTTTTTTCTTTCTTTCTTTTTTTTTTTTTTTTAAGATTTTATTTATTATTTGGCAGAGAGAGAGCACAAGTAGGGGGAGCAGCAGGCAGAGGGAGAAGCAGGCTTCCTGCTGAGCAAGGAGCCTGATGCAGGACTTGCTCCCAGGACCCTGGGATCATGTTAGTATTATTTTCTACATAAATAAGCCTAAAAAGCATTTTGGGATACAGATGTAGTGAAAAGAAGGGCCATCTGTACCACAATGTTTATAGCAGCAATGGCCATGGTCGCCAAACTGTGGAAAGAACCAAGATGCCCTTCAACGGATGAATGGATAAGGAAGATGTGGTCCATATACACTATGGAGTATTATGCCTCCATCAGAAAGGATGAATACCCAACTTTTATAGCAACATGGATGGGACAGGAAGAGATTATGCTGAGTGAAATAAGTCAAGCAGAGAGAGTCAATTATCGTATGGTTTCACTTATTTGTGGAGCATAACAAATAACATGGAGGACATGGGGAGATGGAGAGGAGAAGGGGGTTGAGGGAAATTGGAAGGGGAGGTGAACCATGAGAGACTATGGACTTTGAAAAACAACCTAAGGGTCTTGAAGGTGCAGGGGGTGGGAGGTTGAGGGAACAAAGGGGTGGGTATTGGGGAGGGCACGGATTGCATGGAGCACTGGGTGTGGTGCAAAAAACAATGAATACTGTTACGCTGAAAAGAAATAAAAAAAAATTAAAAAAAAAGCATCTTGGGATTATTTATTTATTTATTTATTTATTTTTAAAGATTTATTTATTTGAGAGAGAGGGGGTAGGAGGAGGGGCAGAGGGAGAAGGAGAGAGAGAATCTTAAGCAGACCCCTTGCTGACCATGAAGCCTGATGCAGCAGATCTTGATCTCAAGATCCTGAGATCATGACCTGAGCTGAAACCAAGCATCAGACCCTCAACTGACTGAGCCACGCAGGCACCCCTTTTGGAATCATTTAAATGGATACCTTTTATTTTATTTTATTTTACCAAGGATTTTTTTGGAAGAAAATTGTGTAACTCTCTGATAGATAAATGCCTGGGCACGGACGTCCTGGAAAATAGTACCACATTTGTCAAGCCTTAGATGTTCAAGGTCAAGCCAGAAGAATCTGAAGGGGTTGTGTCAAGCCTGGATCACTCTGTTTTATGAACATACCCCAGAAGTTCTGTTTCATATTAGGACTTCAGTTTATTGACTGGACTGTGGAACTGGACCCTTTCTTGTGATTAGATAAAAGTAAGATTTACTTTCTGTGATGGAGATTATATAGAGGGAGGAGGTTTGCTTCATCTTCTCCATGTTGATTGTCACATGGACTTACTTTAGAAAGTTGGATCAGACATCTATGCACATTTCCTTTGTGATATTCCCTGCAAAAAAAAATCATCAAGCATAAGGATATCATGGATATGACATATTAATGATGAAGAACTTAAAACATATGATGTAAAATGTTAAAATATATTATTTTTCATCATGCTACTTATTGCCTTTATGGATCCTTCAGGAATGTGGATTCCTGAATCTGTTTGCTCTAATTTTTTTTTTAGAGATGGGCATGGGATAATAATTTAGTATTTTACCCAGTCATCATTAAAATTGGAGTATTTCTATTTGACAGTCTGTCTTAATCTGTTCTTTTTTGTCTTAATCTCCTTTAACTCCAGAAGGAAAAGAAAGTAGTAGCTAATATATTTGGATATGATTTTTAAAGCACTTTCACAAAAATCACGTCATTTGAATATCACAACTGCCTAGTAAGTAGTCATGATAAATGTCTTTATCTCAGTTTTACAGATTTGAAAATAAGCTTTTGTCAGAGAGTTAAATATCGTGTTGAAGATCCTATAGTAGCTTTAGTGACAGAATTAGGATCGTAACACAGATTTCTTGGTTTGTTTTTTAGTCAGTGATGTTCTCTCTGCAATGGAGACTATTAATTTTATAGAAGACATTAAATTTTATAATAAGTTGCAACAGAGGACTTCTGCAAAGAACCAATTTCCATAAACATTGACAACTTGATTTATTGACATTTGATTAAGAGGGCAATAGAGGGGTGCCTGGGTGGCTCAGTCAGTTGAGTGTCCAACTCTTGGGTTTGGGACAGGTCATGATCTGGGGTGATGGGATCAAGTCCTGAGTCAGCCTCTGCACTCAGTGGGGAGTCTGCTGGACTCTCTCTTCCTTTCTCTCTTCCTGTCCCTCTGCCCCTCCCCCCACTTGTGCTTGTGCTCTCTCTCTCTCTCTTTCTCTCAAGTAAATAAATACATCTTAAAAAAAGTAAAAAGGTAGTATAACCAATTTTACATTGGAGCTTTAGAAGGCCATGTTGATGGCGCTGTTGGTTTTGGGGTGGTCTTGGGGTGGTCTTGGGGTTCATAGTGAAAATGTGTCCCTTTTGTTTTGTAGATCTCCACACTTGATCTGGGTTTTAAAACTGTTGCTTAATGACAGCAGGGGCTGGGAGAGAATGCTCAAAAGCTGTTGGTGCAGGATGGCAGAGTTCTGGTGTGGCATCCGGCACTGTCCTGTGGCTTTGGAACTGCATTTCTTCACTTTAAATGAGTTCTCTGAGATTCTCTCATTCATTTACTGATCCCCTTTAAAAAGCACTTACTTTTTTATAAAAAGATTTTATCTGACAAAAAAGGATTTTATCTATTTATTTGACAGAGAGAGAGATCACAAGCAGGGGGAGTGGGAGAGGGAGAAGCAGGCTCCCCAGTGACCAGGGAGCTGGATGCTGGGCTTGATCCCAGGACCCTGTGATCATGACCTGAGCTGAAGGCAGATGCTTAACTGACTGAGCCCCCCAGGCTCCCCAAAGCACTTAATTTTTTATCTGATAATTCCTCCAATTTATTTAATATTCTCCTTCAGCTTAGTTTTTTATTTTGATGTGATTATCTTCCCTTGAGATCATTCATTCCAGTTATCTCATAGTTCCCCTTTAAGATATACAATAAAATAATATTTCAGGTTGCTCAAAAAACCCGTGGATTGCTATTACAGTAGTTACAGTTTACAACTGTGAACACCAAACTTATGCTTAGTGGACCCTCCCGGAAGAGTCCTAGAACACCTCAGTTTTGAAAGTTGAGGTTTTTTATGACCAGACAAATAATTTAAGAAGGTAATACTGAATCAAAATTTAATTATCCCAAAATTCTCAGTTTGCTTTGTTTTTGCATTATTATAGCTTTTGATATATTCTGCATGCTATGCTTTTACTAAAATGAAAAATGGGATTAGAAGATGAGCATTGGCCATTAAACAGAATAATAAATATCAGAATTTTTGTTTTATGTGCAGTTTTTATAGAAGACAGCCTGAAGTCTCGGGCACAGTGAAGTAGAACCTATTCTTCATTGGACATAAGGTGGAAAACACAAAGCAGAGAATTTATAGCTGGTAACAGGAGGGAGCCTTCCAATGGTGAGGCTGGCTTTTGAAGATGATGTGTCTTTTATCAGAAGTCGAATGCAGGTATCCCTAGTTATCTAAATAAACTTTATCCAGATCCAGAAACTGGGTAGATTTGGGTAGTCAAAGGTATTACTTGTCTTTCCTTCTGTGTGATGGTGAATGATAAAGAAAGAATATAAAGTTGCATGCATGTCTCCTTTTTGTTTTTTTTTTTTAAATTCATGGTCATTGGTAATGGACATGACTTTTTTTTTTTTTTTTTAAGATTTTATTTATTTATTTGACAGGCAGAGATCACAAGTAAGCGGAGAGGCAGGCAGAGAGAGAGGAGGAAGCAGGCTCCCTGCTGAGCAGAGAGCCTGATGCGGAGCTCGATCCCAGGACTCTGGGATCATGACCTGAGCCAAAGGCAGAGGCTTTAACCCACTGAGCCACCCAGGCACCCCGTGGACATGACTTCTAATATGAGCAAATGTCATATGCCTGTTTGCATTGTTTCCTCCTATGTTTATGAATGCATTCATACAAACATGCCCATATCTAAGTATGCATTCACACATGCACAGGCATAAATGCTAAGTTTGAGCAAATTGCTATTGTGAGATTTCTTGGCACTTATAAACTATGAATAGGGGCCGGGTGTCTGTTATAGGCTTCATTCTTTTTTCTGGCAGGTAATTTTATGATAGAAAAACCATAATGTGATGGTTTTAATTTCTCACTGATGCTTAAAAATAAAGAACAAAAACTTCTCACCCATAGCTAGGATGGTCACCACTTGTGGTTCTGTGTAATGGTAATCTTGACATGCGGTGTTGTGATAGTTGGGGTGCTCAACAGGTGGCAGTTTTCACAGTTAGCTTAGTCTTATCTCCAGGATGTGTGGGTTTGTAGGCAGTGGGGCTCCCCTCATCATTACTCCTCCGACAGTTCGCCATTAAAGATCAAAGCTACAGTGGTTGGAAGTGTGGGAACCATAGGGAATGTGGGATGGGGGTGGGTCTTAGTGACAACTTGCCTTCACCGATTGATCCCTCTCTCAATCTCCCTGAAGATGTTTGTGGCAAGCCTTGTCCAAGAAGGCAAAGAGTTTTGTAATGCTGCCTTAGCGCAGTGTGGCTTCATTTCTAAATGGACAAATCAGCTAGTTCAGGGAATTATGTCACCGGAATCCACTTTGGAGGAAAATTGTTTTTCGTGTGCCCATTATATTTTTCCTTTCTGTTGTCTTTCGTCCCCTGGTTCTACACATGGGGTGATTTAGCTCACAGGGATATTGTTTTTATTCACAAGAGCTGAATTATACATTATACATTATATACATTGTACATTAATTCCTTGTTTTTCTGGAAAAGTCTAGTGCAGATTCAGATCAACAAACACTATTATACCAGTTTTCCAGTTCTTAGTGATTATATATATGATTTTAAAAAAAGTAAGTGTGGAATAGAAATGTGTTGGAAGGGTACGCAAAACATATGAGAGTTTTCTAGGTAAATGTTTTATTTTTTTTCCTTGCAAGTCTGATTTGGTAGTTAGCATTGGGCCTTAGTGTAGAATGGTATAAATCAGATATGTTTGAGATCTGTCTCTTGAGATGAAGCATGTATACTCTATATGTATACATGCTTACTTTATCCGTTGCCCTCCTCCCCCCAAACCCCTCCCAAGCCATAATAAACAAACCCCACAGTACCTAAGCTCTCTATTACTAAGGCTGCATTTTTAGATCTCCTCCAAGTTTTTGTACCTGTAGAGAATATAAGGTATAAACACTTAAGTTTTCTCTTGTTTAATGCCAAATATTAAATACTTATTTCCTGGGGGCCCCTGGGTGGCTCAGTGGGTTAAGCGTCTGCCTTCAGCTCAGGTCATGATCTCAGGGTCCTGGGATCGAGCCTCACATCGGGCTCTCTGCTCGGCGGGGGCCTGCTTCTCCCTTCTCTCTGCCTGCCTCTCTGTCTACTTGTGATCTCTCTCTCTGTCAAATAAATAAATAAATAAAAATTAAAAACAATACTTATTTCCTGACTTTATTTTATTTTATTTTAGAGAGGGAGGGAGGGGGGCAGAGGGAGAGGGAGAAAGAAAACTTTAAGCAGGCTCTACACCCAGAGCAGAGCCCCATGTGAGCCTAGCTCTCCCGACCCTGAGATCATGACCTGACTGGAAATCAAGAGTTGGACACTTAACAGACTGAGCCACCCAGGCACCCCTCCTGACTTTATTTTTATGGTTTGTACTCTTACAGTCTATTTTTTCCTTCAGCCCTTTTCCTGTTGATAAAGCATTAGAGGAATATTTCCTACGGTGCATACAAGTTGATTAATAATAGTTCACAAAATTAATTATTATGAGAGAAATAGTTTGACATTTTATTTTTGCTCCCTAAGCAACTCAGAACAAAAGAGAGAGAAACAGAAGTGCCTATTTTTCACTTAACGAGTGAATAAAGCATCGGTGTAAATGCTGGGGCAGACACAAAGACAAGGGAGACCCATGGTGCCAACCCTGACAAATCTAATAAGGGCCGTGCGGGAAAACCAAATGTGTGAAGGACTGGGGGGAGCTAGTGGGACTGAGGTCTCCATGCAGGAGTAGCTGGCCTCCAGCTCTGGGATGGGGGTGGGGCCTCCAGCTCTGGGGGTGGGAGTGGGGGTGGGGCACGACAGTAGTGTAAGGGCCAGGAGTTGCTCTGAAGGTCTGTTTTGATAATGTTGATATACATGGTACCTAAAAGTCAGTGTTTTGTGGATATTTGTTCTTTCTACTTTCTAGTTTTGGGACATCAAAAGCCTTTTTTGTTTATTACCAGACATTGGGTTGTTCCAGACCACTTCAAAGCCTGTGTAGGGGTCTGCCCCGCCAGGTTAGAAGCTGAGCCAGTGCCCGGGTGGTTCCGAGACTCTTATACTGGTGTCGCCAATAAAGGAGCTTAAATTGGAGGTGAAAAAGAAAAGAACGCTCTGATTTATAGGCATTTATCCTAATAGGTCTAGAGTCACAGGGTTATACTGGCCAGTCAGAACAAAAAGTTGACCTGCCTTCCCAGTTATTGGCTGTAGGCATGCTTCCTGTGAATTGTTAATAGGAATCACTCACAATGTTAATTTTGAAAACATAATTTGACTTCAGCATTACCTAAAATGATTTTTTAAAAAGCACTTAAAAGGGGATGCCTGGGTGTTTCAGTTGGTTAAGTGTCTGCCTTTGACACTCAGGTCATGATCCAAGGGTCCTGGGATGAGTCCTGCATCCAGGCTCCTTGTTCAGCAGGGAGTCTGCTTCTCCCTCTGCCTCTGCTGCTGCCCCCGCCCCCGTCATGCTTGCTCTCTGATAAATAAATAAAGAAATGAAATATTTTTAAAAAATTTTACAAACAATATAATTAAAAGTTTTAAAGTTTATTAAGTGACTGTTTTCTGCAGCATGGCTTCAACCATAACACTTGTGGTATAGGAATAGAGCAGAGAAGATGTCCCCTCCAAAAGGGATTATACTAGAATGGCCTTCAGATGGAGATTAAACAGAAATAGAAGCTATGTAGTTACTGTAGAGTCTCATAGAGAAAACTTCCTTTCTCAGCCTTTAGTACCTGGAGTTAGTAGAGCAGTTAACGTCTGGAATTGATTGATGGGTTCACCTGCTTGGGTTTGTTCCCCCTCCAACTTGGTTACTCAATCTCTTCCTTGCTTTTTATAGCTTTACTGCGTTTTCTCTCCTTCAATGCTAAGAGAAAACTCTCTCTTAAATTATAACTTCAGCAGCAAGGTGTTAGTCCTAATAAACTACCTCTTGTTAAAAAAGACAGCGCTTCTTGTATTTTTACTGATGTTATAATGGGGGCAAATACGAGGCATTGGCCACTTTTCCAAAGATCCCATCATGCCACTTTGCTTTTATGAAAGACCTACATGAGCTTCTGTTTCTGCCAACTGAAAGAAATCTGAAGAGGATTTTTGTTTTCATGGCAAAAGGCAAAACCGGAAAATGGCATTGAGCGCTGTCCTGCAGGAAACCCTCCCAGAGGCAGCCTGTACCCTGAGCAGCAATGATTCCCCCAGGCTCCTTCCTGGGAAACCACACTATGCATCTCAGCATCATGATGCTGAACTTTGAGCAGTGTCTCTGAGCTTCTGTGCTTTTTCTTGACTTACTGTGTGCATCTACTGGCAAGATGTGTCCCGAGGTATCAGGAAAACCTGAGAGAGATTAATTGTTTTGCCTGGGAACACTCATATACTTTTCCATATACATGAGTGGTAATTGCTTCTTTTCTTTACACCATTTCAATGTAGGAAAGTTTTTATAGGAATGTTCTACTGTTGGAAGCACATGTTATTTCTTTTAGAAATAAATTATATATAAATTTACTGAGATATTTTCCTAAAACTTATCAATTAGGTTCAAACAATAAACACTTAAATATATATATACATATATATATTTAAATTTTATTTATTTATTTGACCAAGAGAGCGAGCATAAGCAGGCAGAGTAGTAGGCAGAGGGAGAGGGAGAAACAGGCTCCCCGCTGAGCAGGGAGCCCAACGTGGGCCTCGATCCCAGGACCCTGGGATCATGACCTGAGCCAAAGGCAGTGGCTTCACCAACTGAGCCACCCACGTGCCCCAAATATATAGATATTTTTATACATTAAACATTAATATGGGTATATGACAATAAAACTGTAGCAACTGACAGAGGGCAAATACCAGCTCTCTATTTAGACCTAGTTTGTTATTTACTTTGGGCTGATGTTTTTAATTTCCAATTAAGAGTTTTGTTGCTTTTTGAAATGTCCCCCCCAACCCCCCGGCCAAGATTGGCTCTGGTATAATGCCATTATAGTATGTTTTTTTGCCAACTTGGTCATTTAGCCTAACTAATCAAGAAAGCAGCTCTAAAACTCAACACCCAAAGAACAAATAATCCAATTAAGAAATGGGCAGAGGACATGAACAGACATTTCTGCAAAGAAGACATCCAGATGGCCAACAGACACATGAAAAAGTACTCCACATCACTCGGCGTCAGGGAAATACAAATCAAAACCACAATGAAATACCACCTCACACCAGTCAGAATGGCTAAAATTAACAAGTGAGGAAATGAGAGATGCTGGCGAGGATGCGGAGAAAGGGGAACCCTCCTACACTGTTGGTGGGAATGCAAGCTGGTGCAACCACTCTGGAAAACAGCATGGAGGTTCCTCAAAAAGTTGAAAGTAGAACTACCCTATGACCTAGCAATTGCACTACTGGGTATTTAAAACCCTAAAGATACAAACGTAATGATCCGAAGGGGCACGTGCACCGGAATGTTTATAGCAGCAATGTCTACAATAGCCAAATTATGGAAAGAACCTAGATGTCCATCAATAGATGAATGGATAAAGAAGAGGTGGTATATATACACAATGGGATACTATGCAGCCATCAAAAGAAATGAAATCTTGCCATTTGCGACGACGTGGATGGAACTAGAGAGTATCATGCTTAGTGGAATAAGTCAATCGGAGAAAGACAACTGTCATATGATCTCCCTGATATGAGGAAGTGGAGATGCAACATGGGGAGTTTGGGGGGTAGGAAAAGAATAAGTGAAACAAGATGGGATCAGGAGGGAGACAAACCATAAGTGACTCTTAATCTCACAAAACAAACTGAAGGTTGCTGTGGGGAGGGAGGTCGGGAGAGGGGGGTGGGGTTATGGACATTGGGGAGGGTATGTAATACATTATATGTTTATAAAAAAATTAAAAAATTAAATTAAAAAAATGCAGCTCTAAAATTGGACTGATTTTTTTAAGTTTAATTTGAATAAAAACTGTAAGGTAAATCAACAGGGAATTGGTAAATAGATGGTGGCTAGACATACAAACTAATGAAAAACTATGGCAAAAATGCATTTTAAAATCCAAAAGTACCTGAATACTTGATAGAGTTCGCTATTTGCTTGTATCAACAAATGATCAAAGTAAAGATCTGCTTAGTATTCTGTGACATTTAAAAATACATTGGGAAGTCCCCCATCCCCATTTTTATTAGAAAAATGCAATTTTTCTGTGACTATTTTTATTAGGAGACACACTGCCTTGATGTTACCTTTAACATAAATGTTCAGAGAAGATTCTTTACACAGTCTTTCTGGCACAGCTGTGAAAGTTGATTCAATAAATGTATGACAGAAGGACAGCAGGTTTAAGAAAAGATGGATTTAAGTATTGTAAAAGATTGAATTTTTTTAAAGAATTTTCTTTGATAGTGAAAAGCTTAATGGTAGGAATTCTCAATATTCTCAAGACTTTTTCTGATAGCAAAATAATGAATTTTCCATTTCAAGTGATTAAATGAATCCTTGCTTGACAGAAAGGGAATGTGCTTATCAAAAGATATTATAGGGGCGCCTGGGTGCCTCAGTTGGTTAAGCAACTGCCTTCGGCTCAGGTCATGATCCAGGAGTCCCAGGATTGAGTCCCACATTGGGCTCCCTGCTTGGCAGTGAGTCTGCTCTCCCTCTGAGCTCTCCACTCTCACACTCTGTCTCTCAAATAAATAAATAAATAAATAAATAAATAAATTATTTTTAAAAAAGGTATTGTAAAACGGAGATAAATGAAATCATATCTAGGGCTGTTTGTTTCAGTGTCTCATCTTGGTTATGAGAAGGAAAGGGTTCTGGATACTCTCTGATGTGATCCTTGGCTGCCACAGAAGCAGGGGCCTTCCAAGTTCAGGCCGGAATTATTTCTTTTTTAATTTATTTTTAAGATTTTATTTATTTATTTGACAGAGATCACAAGTAGGCAGAGAGGCAGGCAGAGAAGAGAGAGGCAGAAGTAGGCTCCCCGCTGAGCAGAGAGCCTGATGGGGGGTTCGATCCCAGGATCCTGAGATCATGATCTGAGCCGAAGGCAGAGGCTTTAAACCACTGAGCCACCTAGGTGCCCCCAGGCCAGAATTATTTTGACTGTTGTTTTTCTTTTTTTTCCTCTTAAGACTATTTTTCAGACTGTATCCCAGGGAGCTCCATAAGGTCATGGGACGCATGCACTCATCTTTGCTCAGGATTTCACAATGTGGAGCAGGAACACTGATGTCTAGATATCAGGTCCCTGTATATTACAGTGGGTACATTAAAGACAGTATTTAATTCACTATGTGTGTACTTTAGGGTACATTCTTTGTATGCCATGTACCCACAGGGGCAGAGAATACTTTTGTAGAACACTGAATAAAATAGAAGAACAAAGAATGTATGTGGTTGATTTATCCCAGTATCAGTGATGACACTAAGCCACAAAAATGAAACTTCAGAACACACAAGTATCTTTTATAGACTTAGAATATGGTTGTCTTTTGCTGAGAAAGTTGTCCCTTTCTTTTTTTTTTTTTTCTTTAAAGATTTTATTTATTTATTTGACACAGAGATCACAAGTAGGCAGAGAGGCAGGCAGAGAGAGAGAGGGAAGCAGGCTCCCTGCTGAGCAGAGAGCCCGATTTGGGCCTCAGTCCCAGGACCCTGAGATCATGACCTGAGCCGACAGCAGAGACTTAACCCACTGAGCCACCCAGGCGCCCTGAAAGTTGTCACCTTCAAAGTACTTCCTTACTTGTTTTTAATACTGAAGGAAATGATGTGCGTGTTGAAGCCCAAAATTGTTTTACTGAAAACACAATTTATTAGAGAAGTTTTCTTTGACTGCTCTGTGATATGCTGATTCATATCATGTTTTTCTTGCAAGACCATGCACCCTACCAATAGACTTATTGCTAGTGTTCCTTTGAAGTGTCATTGTTCTTAGCAAAAATAATTATTTTGGAGTCCTTGTTACAGGACGTTTTGTAACAGGAAAGCATGTATAAATATACTCCAAAGAGAGATTTAGTAACAGGGCTTCCAATTCACTGAGAAATTTCTGAGAAGTCTGTGCCAGGCCCTTACAGCTTGTAAAGGTGAGTGTGACCCAGCTTCTGTCCTTGAGGATTTTTGTGGACCCAGTTGGGAAATAAGATTAAACAGATTAGAAATAGGGTCGGAGAGACCCCACCAAGTACAGCAACATTCCCGACGATGGAGAGGTACGCGGCTGGCCAGAAGCATACGAAAAGGCTTTGTGAAAAAAGTGGTTCATCTTATTGTCACCGTTCTGAGACACCATTTGTGCCACCATGGGATTTGCAGAAACAGCTCAATGCCTCAGTGTGGGGGTGCCGTCTGGCTGTTCTCTGTCGTTTCTCTGAAAGAAGCTTGGGGATCCAAAAGCAAAGACTGCCAGGATTTTATTAGTGCTTTGTTTTGTGTATGTGGGTATGGTTTCTGTTAATTAAACATCTGGATTTTGAACGAAGAGAGATGTTTTCATCTGTTGAGTGTGGGAATGGATAAGATTGGGCTTTTGATTACCAGGTGTAAATTTGCTTAAATCATTATTAATTTTCACAACTGCTTTGCATGTTGTATGTACTCAAGGTCCATTTTCTAGAGGTTTCCTTCAATTCTTACATATGCTACCTGTCTTCTGTAGAATGTGTTCTCTTCTTCTGAAAGATTTCCTGCTTTTATGTTTTCTTGGGCCTTTGTCTTCCTGTCCCCATGGCACCTTGCACCCTCCACTCTATTAGATGTAATTTATTAAATTATTGTTGGGTAGGATTCATATCGATCTCACAAGGCATAGTTGTGTGGGATTATTTGAAAATCTTTGTTATTTCTGATTATGTTTCAAGAAGCTTTAATAGCGGGGCGCCTGGGTGGCTCAGTGGGTTAAGCCTCTGCATTCAGGTCAGGTCATGATCTCAGGGTCCTGGGATCGAGCCCTGCATCAGGCTCTCTGATCAGCAGGGGGCCTGCTTCCCCCTCTCTCTCTGCCTGCCTCTCTGCCTACTTGTAATCTCTCTCTCTGTGTCTAATCAATAAATAAAATCTTAAAAAAAAAAAAAGAAGCTTTAATAGCAATCTGATTAGGATTCCTGCTTAACTTCTTGAAAATAGAGGTATCTCTGTTTCAGGTTGCTTTTGGCCCTGGCACATTTCTTGCTTATTTGCCTCACCAGATCCCCACCTGAGACTCAGGTAGTTTCAAACTACAGAAGGAAGGATGGGCAGGTAGGTCTTGTCCAGGACTCATTAAAGCAGTACTCTAAAAGAAATTCAGACCTGGGGCACCTGGGTGGCGTAGATGGTAAGTGTCTGTCTTCGGCTCAGGTCATGATCCAGAGTCCTGAGATTGAGTCCCACATCGGGCTTCCTGCTCAGTGGAGAGTTTGCTTCTCACTCTGACCCTCACCCTGCTTGGGCTCTCGCTCTCTCTCTTCAAATAAATAAATAAATAAATAAAATCTTAAACCAATAAAAAAAAAAGAAATTCAGACCTTTAAAAATCTAAGACTTACGCTGACCCCATATTTATGATTTACATACTATAAATCAACCCATATATTTGGTCACTTCTACTACTCTCGCATCTTACAGAGGCCACATAATGAGAAGGCTAGCTACAGCTGGTAAGCAGTGGCCGCCTCATTCATTGGAATTTGTCTGCAGTCAAGTGTCTCTCACATAAGAGAAGTCTTTTCTCCATTTTGGTTTCCTCTGCTCTGCCCACCCCTTCCTGAGGAATTTTCCAGGTCCAGGCCCTTTGACCTTCCCTGGCCTATCCTGTTTCTGCCAAAATGTGTAACTTGCCATTCCTCAAATGCATTCTTTCCTCTCCTCTTTCTTTCTATTCATTAATACAGATTTCTTCCCATTTCTGCCCAGTGAAATCCTGCTCTTTCTTTAAAATCTAGCGCTCTGCGTGAGGTCTTCTCATCCTTCCGGAAATCTCTGCCAATGGCATAATGTTGTTTTAGTGCTTATCACATTTGGTATTCTGTGATTATTTGTATGGATTTTATTATCCTTGAGGAGAGACAGTATATTCATTTCATTTATTTTTTATATTCCCCATAGCATGTAGCAGTATCACGTACATGGTAAGCATTCAGTAAAGGTTTTTGGATTTAATGAAATTTGTGATGTCCCAAATGTACCAACATACAGAAGGGGGCCTTGACTAGGAGACCAGGTTAGTGTACGATCTGCATCAGCCTCATCCTCTGGAAGACTGTCAATCATCATAAACTCTTTTATTCTCATTCATTTCCTATTGTAATATAAGAAAACACCTATTAGATTATTTGGAAGTGTATTTTTCCTCAGTGTTCTTTTTAGTAGCTTTTCCCATATAACTTGGAGGTATGCTTAATCTGAGCTAAGGTACTTGCCTTCTTTTGGTCTGTTGCTAGTGATAAGTGGCTAACACTGAAAAGATGGTAAAATCTGTGATTTGAAGTAGGTAAAGACATTTTCAGGAAGTATCCAAGGAATAGGGTGTAAGGTGTTGTACAAAACTTCAACTTTTTTTTTTTTTTTTTTTTTTTTGTATTCCTGGCAGCGCTGGAATAGGAAGAGGGCAGAACTGTAAAGAGGTCAGATGATTGCTTAAAATCACTTCTTAGGTTGCGCCAGAAATTGACTAGCAAAATAAGCTCTAGCAAAACTTTCTTTAGCAAATATCTGAAGGAATTGTAAAATTAATTGCTTAGGAAAGGGCTCCTGAAGTAAAGGTTCTATTTTAACTTTAATTACTATAAAAGTGCCTTGAGTTATTAACAATTATACTATCTGTCCATGCGTGGGAGAGAGAGGCAGAGGGAAACACAGGCAGAGAGAACGAGAAGCTCTCAGAAACAAACTTGTAGTCAGGGAGCCTGAGCCCTTTTGGAGTTATGCCACCCAATGACCCAATGTGAGTGGCTGCTCACCCCGCCCCAGCCTTCTAGCCAACTATGGCTCTAACCAGCACTGCTGCTATACTGGAAACAGGGTCAATGTGTATGTTAGAGTGGGGGTGTAGAAGGGGTAGGGAGTACATAAAATAATTTGGATACAGCACTGGAGATTTTAGAACCTCTGTGAGTTCAAAAATGGAGGAAGGACGAGCTTTTGAAAGGAAGTGTTAGAGCTGACCCATCTGAGACAAATTTTTAGCAATTTTGTTATAAGGCTGTGTATTTGCGTTACTTTTATTTTTCACTTTCACATTGTTTGAAATAATAAATATCTGTTTTTTTAAAAAAAGATTTTATTTATTTGACAGAGAGAGAGAGATCACAAGTAGGCAGAGAGGCAGGCAGAGAGAGAAAGGGAGAAGCAGCAGGCTCTCCGCTGAGCAGAGAGCCGGATTCGGGACTCGATCCCAGGACCCTGAGATCATTATCTGAGCCGAAGGCAGAGGCTCAATCCACTGAGCCACCCAGACGCCCCAGTAAAAATCTATTTAGATAGCAAATATTTTCCTTATTTTTATTGAGGTATAATTGACATACAACATTATAGTAGTTTCAGGCTTACAACAAGGTAGATATTTGTATGTATCATGAAGTGATCACCACAATAAGTCTAGTTGAATATCCAGCACTGTATAGAGTTACAGGTTTTTTTCCTTGTAATTGGTACTTTCAAGATTTGCTCTCTTGGCAGCTTTCAAATAGACAATACAGTATTACTAGCTATGGTCACCTTGCTGTACATCTCATAACTTATTTATTTCATAACTGGAAGTTTGTACCTTTTGATCACCTTCCTCCATTTTGCTCAGCTCTCTACCCCCATCGCTGGCAACCATGCATGTATTCTATTTAAAAAATACAGATTTCTTTGAAACAGAAAGGGGTCATTTCTTGGGTTAACTTACAAGATTTTGGCCTAATAGGTAAACATATGTCTCATTGCTTCGGAGTTTTTCTTTGCTAGGGATTCAGTCCTCCCCTTTGCTCATTGGCAGAATTCTACTTATGCTTTAGGGCCCAGCTCCCCAGCTCAGATGCCACTTGCTCCCAGACCCATCGTCTTTCCTGCCTGAGAAGGGATTGTCCCTCCATCTAGATTCCCCTTTAGTCTTTCCACTGTTTCATGACAATTTGTTTTTCCGATTTTGACTTCCCAAAAGACTGTGAAGATAAATATTGTGGTATCTTCAACATTATATCTTGGGCTCAGTATTGACAGGGACAGTGACACTCAAACATTGAATTTTTATTATTTTTTTTATTGGATCTTTAAAATTTAGAAATTAGATTAACTTAAGTTCAAATGAATCCTACTCGATTATTTTTAGGTTAGTCCTCGCCAGGTCTAACATTTTATGATTCCAGAAGGAATATGTAATTTTTAGTATCTTTAACAATAATAATGATGATAATAACAATAATAAAAATGCAGTAGTTAGTATATCAAGGCAATTTATTATATCCCATATACATCCTATATACATGGGATGGTGATTAATACATATGCCCGTTTAATTTTGGTATCTGCCCTGTGGTTTCAGTATCATTATCATATTGACGGTTGTAGAAGAGATTATGTAACTTAATCAAGGTCACATAACTAGTAATTGGCAAGATTTGAACCTAGCTCTGATTTCTGAGTTTATCTGTTAATCTGAGTTGGAACTAAAAGGTGAACAAACCAGGCACCCTTTTGTGGTATTTATTTATAAGGCCTAGTAACACATGAATCATTGGAATAAAAATAAATACCACCAGTTAAAATATGTTTCCATATATTAATTCTTACCTTTCTGGAAAAAAAAAAAAAAAAAGCCACAGTTGTGCCCCAAAGGAAGCCTTAGCTTTCATTGGATGCTCCCTGTCTTCTGACTCCTCTATGCTTAACTGTTACTCCTCTACACTTACTGGTCTCGATGAGTTTAAAGTCTTGTCCTCAAAGCTAGGCCTTTGGTCAAGTCTTTCTCAGTTCCCTAAGCTAGAAGCAGCATCTGTTCTGAAACCACACAGGGTTTTTGTTTTTATAGCTCTTGACTTCTTTCTAGTGTCCTCGTTCTAACAAGGTGATAAAATGGCATTCAGTTTGACTGAGGTCCTATGTGGCCATTACTCTCATGGTCCAAAGCTGCATCTAAGCAGGGCTTGCTAAGGGTGGGGTGTGGAACACAGGTTTGGGAATCCCAGCTCAGCACCCACTTTCAGCCTGTAGATGAGGCTGGCTGGGTGGTAGGAGATTTGGAAATTAGAGGGAGATGATGTGGCTAAGTGTGTTGTGAGCCCCATCTCAGCAGCTGGGTGGCAAGGAGAGCCTGATGAGTGTGTCCTGGAGCTTGGGAGGAGCAGAGGGGACCGTGCATCAGTTATGCCAGAGAAATCTAAAGGGGAAGAAGCTGTATGATGCAGCCAGTGGCAGACAGTAGATGGGAAGTAACTCTTTCCCCTGCTGACAGTGGGCCAGAGGAATCTGTAGGTGACCAGTGAGAGAAGGTGCATTCATGCTGGTCAGAGATGGGGCAGGGCACCCCCCTGTGGGTGGAACAGACAGCTTTGAGCGTGTGCACAGCAAACCAGAGCAGATTCTTGCTGGGCATTAGAACTTGCTCTCCCTTTACCTTCCCAGTGGGGTTAGAAGCAACTGCTCATCAGCCAGTAGGGGACTGGGGAAATCTGCTGGCCACGATGCTCTAGTTTTACATGAAGTCCAGAGTTTGGTTTTTACACAGACTGGGTATTTAATGACAGAACTGAGACTGCTTTAGGGACTTTTTATTATCCAACACGTGGCACCCAACTGGGGGTCCACCTTAGATTTAATCCAGGGCCCAAGGAAGATTTAGCCTGGCAGAAAGGATTTATAGGGGTGCTTGAGAAGAGGGAAAAAGTTGCTTTATGGTTTTGCATATTGCTTTTTCAGTGCCCCGGTTCTTATGTTTTCTCTCCCTCTTCTTTTGAGCTCCTTGTGTGTGGGAGCTTGGCAAGTTGAGAAAACTGATTCCTTAGTCATCTCTGGGAATTATACAGAGCCAAACATCCATTTCTTTGACATCTAGGTAGTGAATAAATAGTTCCTTGTGAGATTAAGCAAAATGTGATCTTTAATTAAAAAGCAAAAAAAAAAAAGAAAGAAAGAAAGAGGGCGCTTGGGTGGCTCAGTCGTTAAGCGTCTGTCTGCGGCTCAGGTCATGATCCCAGCCTCCTGGGATCGAGCCCCGCATTGGGCTCCCTGCTTGGCGGGAAGCCTGCTTCTCCCTCTCCCACTCCCCCTGCTTCTGTTCCCTCTCTCTCTGTGTGTCTCTCTCTGTCAAATAAATAAATAAAATCTTTAAAAAAAAAAGGCAAAAAAATAAAAGGACAGTGATTACTTTTTTTTAAAAGAAACTTATAATTTTAGCTGTGGATTCATAGAAAAGTGACAGAGATAATACAGAGACTGCCTACATACTTCATGCCCAGCTTCCTCTGTTGTTAAACTTTTACTTGGGCATGGTGTATTTGTCACTGCTAATGAACTGGTGGTTACTTTTTAATCTGTACAAAGTCTACTTCCTTTTTCTTTTTTTAAAAAGACTTTATTTATTTATTTGAGAGAGAGAGAGTGAGAGAGAGCGAAAGAGGGGAGAAGGTCAGAGGGAGAAGCAGACTCCCTGTGGACCTGGGAGCCTGATGCGGGACTCGATCCTGGGACTCTGGGATCATGACCTGAGCTGAAGGCAGATGCTTAACCAACTGAGCCACCCAGGCACCCCACACATGTAATTCTTGATTCCCCCAAATATTAGCTACTAACAGCCTACTGTTGACCAGAAACCTTACCAATAACATAAAAAGTCGATTAACACATATTTTGTATATCTATCATATACTGTATTCCAACAGTAAAGTAAGCTAGAGAAAAGAAAATGCTATTAAGAAAAACCTGAAGGGGGTGCCTGGGTGGTTCAGTGAGTTAAAGCCTCTGCCTTCAGCTCAGGTCATGGTCCTAGGGTCCTGGGATCGAGCCCCGCATCGGGCTCTCTGCTCAGCGGGGAGCCTGCTTCCCTTCCTCTCTCTCTCTGCCTGCCTCTCTGCCTACTTGTGATCTCTGTCAAATAAATAAAATCTTAAAAAAAAAAAAAAAAGAAAAGAAAACCCTGAGGAAGAGAAAACATGTTTGCAATACTGTCCTGTAAAAAAAATCTATGTATAAGTGAACCCACACAGTTCAGAGCTGTGTTGTTCAAGGGTCAGTTGTACTCTCAGGTGGTATGCCTATGCAAAATGGCTTGATGAGCTTGTTTTTGCAGACAGTTTAATCACCTGTGATGGAAATGTCATCTATTGAATACTTTTTTTAAGTGTCAGAGATTCTCAGCAGTTCTGTAGTTACTGGGACTCTACATCACACTTGCCTCCTGTGCTGGTGACTGGATGTCTTATGTCACTCCAACCTAGGTATGTCTGCAACCAGCTCATCTTTTAGGGGCATCTGGGTGGTTAAGCACCTGATGACTCTTGATTGTGGATCAGGTTGTGATCTCAGGGTCTTGAGATCAAGCTCTGCATTGGGCTCCACACTCACCATGGAGTCTACTTGTCCTTCTTCCTCTGCTCCTCCCCCCATCTTCCAAAATACATCAACAAATAAAATCTTTAAAACCATTAATCTTTTTAAAAAAGATTTTATTTATTTATTTGAGAGAGAGAGAGAGAGAAAGAGTACAAGGAGGGGGAGCAGCAGGCAGAGGGAGAAGGAGAAGCAGACTCCCCGCTGAGCAAGGAGTCTAATGCAGGACTCGATCCCAGGACCCTGGGGTCATGACCTGAGTCAAAGGCAGATGCTTAACCGACTGAGCCATCCAGGCACCCAAACCAGTTTATCTTTTTAAAATCATGATTATTTCTTCTGACATCCCCTTTCAAATTATGGTAATAATTCAGTGACCTATCTCAAGTCTCATACTTTACCTTTGATTTTTCTTTCTTTCGACCCCTGTAGTCATACAGTCTTGGCATTGTTGACTTTGAATGGCCTCTGTATGCATGTCTTCCTTTCCACTTCTGAGTTGTTACCTCGAAGCTGGATCACCTCATATCTGGTTATTGACATGGCATCCTAACTGATCTAACTTCTTCTATTTTCTCTTCCCCAACACACACACACACACAGCACAATTCTACACTCACACAGACCACACCACACTCACACCACACTCACATACCAATGCCCTCTTCATATCCTGCCTGTGTGTGTGTAAACACATAAGCGCGCATGTGTGCGCACACACACACACACACACACACACACACACACACAAAGTTTAGTGATCTAGCTCATGGTCAGATTAATGATCCTAAGGTACTTCCATCAATTCAGCATACTAAAATACTTTCAGTGGGTAGTTTCTTGCGCTTATAGATTGTGGTCTGAACTTCTCAGTGTGACTTTGTAAGCAGTTCACTTTTTAGTTCACTGTATTGAGAACTCTTCTGTGATGCCTCTGGATTTCTGTATGTAGGAAGAGATTATGTGCCCTTTACTGAGATTTTCTATGGAGTCTTTCTGCTAGTCTTTGTTTCATAAAGTCAGATATTTTTATGGCATTACCCAGAACTCAGTTGGGATTGTCCATTGGCCTAGGCCTAGAATCCTTCCTCTCTCACATAAAATACCAAGTATATCCCATGGCAAGCTAACCGATTCATCCTTAGACTTCTGAAAATTTATAGGATTAAATAAACTTATCATTGCTATTAGAGGCAGTGCATTTTGAACCCCAAGGGTCTTAATGATACCATAAGCATCCTGTAGTCATTTGGCTCAATAAGTAGGGTGGTTATTGTGGCTTTATACAATTTCACTATTGTTCCTTTGAACCACTAGCCAAATGGTCCCAGCTCTGAAGCATTTTGGAAAACATCCTTTCCCCCATATGTTCGTGGGTTTGTGAGGCCTCTCCATGGGGCAGAAGCCTTGATAGTGTATTATCACATATCGATATATAATTGTATCAACTATAATATTGTTACTATTAATTGGGTTTTACATAAGAACGCCTATTTCATACTGAGTAGTAACTAGTTCCATTTCGTTAAATTATACTGTAAGAGTGGAAAGAATGGTATTGTGTATTTCACTTCATTCTGATGATCTGGATTAGAATTCAAGTTGTCATATTTGCCATATGCTTGCCTTTTGGGCTCAGTAAAGCAAAGGAACAGTTGTGGAGTACAGAATTTATATCATTTGTTGTAAAATATGTGGCATGGTGTTAGGGTACTTCTGGCTTCTTTATCTCCATAGCTTGATATAGCGTTTCCCACTTGGATTCATGGTCTGGTGTGAAGTGTTTGGCATTTGAAATTGGTTAAAATATTTTATATCGATGCTTAGAATGTAGGGAATGTAGGTTGTGCATTTCCTCTTCATTCTTCCTTTTTTTTTCTCCTTCAGTCTTTCTTTCTTTCTTTCTTTCTTTCTTTCTTTCTTTCTTTCTTTCTTTCTTTCTTTCTTTCTTTTTTAAGATTTTATTTATTTATTTGACAGAGAAAGAGAGAGATCACAAGTAGGCAGAGAGGCAGGCAGAGGGGGAGGCAGAAGCAGGCTCCCTGCTGAGCAGGGAGCCCAATGTGGGCTGGATCCCAGGACCCTGATGTCATACCCGAAGGCAGAGGCTTAACCCACTGAGCCACTTAGGCACCCCTCCTTCAGTATTTCTAAGTTAGTTATTTTCCCTTTCGGTTTCTGTGTGATGTCTCTGAAAAACAAACAAAATAGCATGTTTTAAGTTTTTGGTAACTAAATATAGCTCTGCATACCACGTGGTGGTGTTGGCCTATGCCGTGGGCCATCACCCATCTTCTTAGGCAAATAGCATGAGTGTGGAGTTTATTTATAGTTTTGACCTCTAATCTTCATTGCCACTTAGTTTATTTGGGGCATAGTTCACTAGGGTTATGGGTTGCAGTATTTAAGGGTCAGCTGAGGAGAAGGAGACAAAAGACACATTGTTCTTTGATGTGTATAATACTGAGATATATCCACACCTGAGCTACTTATGCATCATGGTGTATGTGGTTTAGGTAGACCATGGTGGAAGACAGACCGAAAGCTTAGGAACTTTTAGTCTGAAAGGGGGAGAGAGGCATAATTTGGAAAAGCTTTAACATGTGTTAAATATTACTCATTGGAACTACCATTTACTGAGTGATTGTCATGAGTGTGCACTGTGTTAAGAGCATTATATATATTAGAGGTGCCTGGGTGGCTCAGTGGGTTAGAGCCTCTGCCTTCGGCTCAGATCATGATCCCAGGGTCCTGGGATGGAGCCCCACATTGGGCTCTCTGCTCAGCAGGGAGCCTGCTTCCCCCTCTGTCTCTGCCTATCTCTCTGCCTACTTGTGATCTCTGTCTGTCAGATAAATAAATAAAATCTAAAAAAAAAAAAAAAAAAAAAAAAGCATTATATGTATTAGCTTATTTAAATCTCCCAACAGTACTCTGAGAGGGTTGGCATTTCCTTTGTACAAAGTAGGCAACTGGGTTTTAGGTCTGTGGCAAATCAGGATAGAATAAACGAGCATGGATTTGGTGAACAAATTTAAAATCCTGGGGCTGAGTAAATTCTTTCTAGCTTCTGTGAAGCGGATCAGAATGTTTAAAAGTTTTCCATTGGATTCATTTCCTCCAAGGCGATACAGCAAGACAAGTATAAATCGACACTAGTATTTAACATCCTAAGATTAGAAGGAACTTTTATAGCTATCTAGAAAGGGGTTTGCAAAATTTATTAATTGAGGTTACATAAATATCTAAGGAGAAGCCGAGATGGCAAAGAACGTTCGTGATCTCTTTGAAGGTCTTTGCAGGCAGCTGAATGTTTTCAAATCATATGTAGGATTCTCTTCATTTTACTATAAAACTTGACCAAAGATGACTTTGAGTCAAACTGTATACTTCAAACTGGAGTGAGCTAAACCAACTTGTGAAAATTCAAGAGGGGCCCTAATACTTTAAATTATCTATCAACCACAATATTTGAAGCAGGGGGGAACCTTAATGAGTATTTTTAAATAAATCCACACTGGAAAAGAAATAAAATCTGCTAAAACTGCTAAACTGGATAAACTGTAATTGTGAACTCAGCCTTTATGTTCTAGTCTTAAATTGAGGCAGTTGATGAACTTCCCAGACAGAAGTGAAGACACACTGTTTAAAAATGAATAAAAAATTTAAAATTAGGGGCGCCTGGGTGGCTCAGTGGGTTAGGCCTCTGCCTTTGGCTCATGTCGTGATCTCGGGGTCCTGGGATCGAGCCCCGCACTGGGCTCTCTGCTCAGCGGGGAGCCTGCTTCCCCTCTCTCTCTGCCTGCCTCTCTGACTACTTGTGATCTCTGTCAAATAAATAAATAAAATCTTTAAAAAAAATTTAAAATTAGAAAAAAAATTGCGCATGGTCATCACAGAGAAAATTAAAAACAAATTAAGCAAAGAGGAAAAAAATGTCTATAGTCATCACTGTAATATGAACAACGGTAAGATTCTGCATGTACATTCCTACCCTTACAAAAATACACATATGTGTATAATTATATGCACACACATTTATATACTCAAAGTACTTTTGCAGGAAGTTTTCTTGAGGTAAGACTGATAACTGTTCTATAGCTCTTAAAAACCGACACTATATATATATTTGTGTGTGTGTCTGTTGATTTTGCCCTTGGTGAAATGATTAAGACCTAAAATTTCCATCTGGCAATAAAGAGGCTTTCTTGCTCTCCTCTTGCTTTCTCTCTCTCTTTTTCTCTCTCTCAAATAAATAAATAAAATCTTTTTTAAAAAAGTGAATCATAGATCTAAATGTAAGAATTAAAACTATAAAATCCTTAGAAGAAGACATTGCAACAAATCTTCATGGCTTTGCCAAAGGGTTTTAGGTATGACCCCCAAAATACAAAGGTCAAACGGGAAGGTTGATTAAGTTGGACTTCATAAAATTAGAAAACCCTATGTACTTTTACCATCAAGAGAGTGAAAGAACAACTCACAAATGTAGAGAAAACGTTTGTAAATAATATATATAAAGATTTTATTTTATTTTTTTTTCTAAAGATTTTATTTATTTGACAGAGAGAGAGAGATCACAAGTAGGCAGAGAGGCAGGCAGAGAGAGAGAGGGGAGGAAGCAGGCTCCCTGTGGAGCAGAGAGCCCAACGTGGGGCTCGATCCCAGGACCCTGGGATCATGACCTGAGCCGAAGGCAGAGGCTTTAACCCACTGAGCCACCCAGGTGCCCCAGATTTTATTTTATTTTTAAGTAATCTCTACAACCATTGTGGGGCTCAAACTCACAAGCCTGAAATCAAGAGTCTCATACTCCAGTGACCGAGCCAGCCAGTCACCCATGTAAATCATATATTTAAAGAGTATATAAAGAATTCTTACAACTCATTAATAAAGAGAGATCATCCAATTAAAAAATGCACAAAGTATTTGAGAGACATTTTTCCCAAAAAAGATATGCAGATGGTGAATAAGCACTTTAGAAATGCTCAACATCATTTGCCATTAGAGAAATGCAAATCAGAACCACGAGATATTATCTGACACCTACCAGAGAAGAGCTGTAATAAAAAAGGCATTGATAACATTGGGGAGGTTATGTGCTATGGTGAGTGCTGTGAAGTGTGTAAACTTGACGATTCACAGACCTGTATCCCTGGGGCTAATAATACATTATATGTTAAGAAAAAATAAAAAAAAAATTTAAAAAGACAATGACCAGTGTTGATAAAGAAATGAACTAATTGGAACCCTCATACACTGTTAGTGAGAGTATAAAATGGTGCAGCCACTATGGAAAACAGTTGGGAATTCCTCAAAAGGTTAAACATAGAGTTATTATATGGTTCAATAGTTCCATTCCTAGGTAGCTACCTGAAGGAAATGAAAGCATACTGCACACGAAACTTGCACACGAATATCATAGCAGCATTATTCATCATAGCCAAAAAAGGTAGAAACGACCCAAATGTCCATCAAGTGATGAACAGTTAAAAAAGTGGTATATCCATGCAATGGAATCTTATTTGGCAAAAAAAAAAAAAAAAGGAATGGAGTTCATGAATTACTAGTACATACTACAACATAGATAAACCTCAAAAAGTGCAACATGGGGGCGCCGGGGTGGCTCAGTGGGTTAAAGCCTCTGCCTTCAGCTCAGGTCATGATCCCAGAGTCCTGGGATCGAGCCCCACCTGGGGCTCTCTGCTCAGCGGGGAGCCTGCTTCCCCCTCTCTCTCTGCCTGCCTCTCGGTCTACTTGTGATCTCTCTCTGTCAAATAAATAAATAAAATCTTTAAAAAAAAAAGGTGCAACATGAAAGATGTCGGTCACAAAAGACCACATGGTGTAGAACACCACTTGTATAAACATGTTCAAAATAGTTGAAAGTACATCGAGAGAAAGTAGATTAGTGGTTCGTAGGGCTGGAGGAGATGGGGGGAAGGTTGAGGCATGGAGGTGTGACTGGAAATAGGTACCGGATTTTTTGGGGGGATGTTGGAATTATTCCCAAATTGGGTAATGGTGATGGCTGCACAACTTCAGAAATATACTAAGAACTAGTGAACTGTACACCTTTAAAAAAGCTGAGTTTATGTAAGTTATATATCATCATAAAGCTGTTAAAAAATGTACTAGTTTATTTTCCAAGATTTTCTGCTGGGTTCCCTATTTCTCTTTCATCTGACCTTCTCTTTTCTTCTCCCACCTATGGCTCAAGTTTGATTCTAGGTACAGCAGTTTCTTATCAGGGTGGTTTCCTATCTTGAATGTGAGCCCTGGGGGGAGCAGTTTCCCTTAGACTTTGCAGTGGGCCCCTCTCACTTACCTGCTTTTGGAGTAGATGGAAAACTGCCTGTGTCACTGCTTTTCTCCGAGTGGCAGCCAGGCTTCAGTGAGTACCTGTTGGCCACTCTGATCTTCACGCTCCTTATTCACCCCATTGAGTAAGTGATACAGAGTGATACAGTGATACAGAGACCATGCAAATCTTTTTTTCTTTTTCTTTTTATCCCCCCTTTTTAAAGATTTGTTTATTTATTTGAGAGAGAGTGAGAGAGAGAACAAGCAGGGGGAACTGCAGAGGGAGAGGGAGAAGCAGGCCTCCCGCTGAGCAGGGAGCCCAATGCGGGACTCAATCTGAGGACTCTGGGATCATGACCTGAGCCGAAGACGGGCACTTAAATGACTGAGCCACCCAGGCGCCCAGAGACCATGCAAGTCTTGTAGCTCTATGTGAGCTACATATACCTTTACCTAACCAGTTGCATTTTGGGATTCAAGAAGATACTTTCTCACCTTATTTTGTTGTAGATCTGGGTCACGAGTTTTGGTTTTGTAATCTGTTGTTCTGTTTTCATGGAAAGATTTAGGGAGATTTCAAAAACTGCTTCCATTGCTGCTGCCATTTTTGTAGAATCCAGAAGCGTAGTCTTTCAGACAATTTGAGGAAGAGATTTAGAAGGTATTAGTCTGGCCAACAGAGGCTATCCTCTTGGAGATGTTAATATCTTTGAAGGAAGAGCCCACGGTTTATTAATCTCACTAAATCCCGCACCCAGCACAGGCGCTGGCATCAGATAACACCCAGATGAACTTTGGTTGAATAAACAGAAGTGCAGAGAGACGAAGGAGAATGAACTGGAATTTAGAGCTGGGACCCACCTATGAGCGTTGACGTCTAGGCGATGTGGATGGGTAGTTTCCCCTCCTTACACGTGTAAATCAGAAGTACTTCTGAAGCTTTGGTCACCTATTCAGTTGTCTTATCTGCTTTAGTTTATCAAGAACTTGTGAAATGTGAAATGATTCATAACTATCATGTCAGGTTCCCTTAGCACATTGATGATCTAGGTGTCTCGGATTCTGCACGTACCTGAGCATGTGTTAGACCTGTTATTGACCCATAGACGCTGGGCGTATGTCCCACAAGTGCATGGCCTCTGATTCTTTTTTCCAACCCTAAACTACCCTAGACCCTCTTTATGAACAGGCATATCCTGTATATGAGACAATATCTTGTCGTGCAGGACCTTCCAGTCTGATAAGGAGAAAACTGCCTGCTCTTTCCTGAGCTTTTTTGTTTCTCTAATAAATCACTTTTATTTATTCCACTCTTGTAGGAACCATCAAAAGTTAGTAAATAGAACTATATATCTTACAAAATTGAATTCTCTCAAGGCCCTGTATTCTGAAATTGCTTGAGTTGCCTTGGGCTAGCCACTGCCATGGACTCAATCCTTCCTGAGCTGCTTATCCTCATCAACACTTACCCTCTAGTGTTTAATTTCCTTGGTACTCTGTTTTGCTACATTCAGTTTCATAAAATTGTGCTGAGACAGAAAGGAAGGACAAAGGCATAAAGTATGCTATCAGCATATTTATTTGTGTTTGAACAAAGGCCTGCGGTGCTTGGAGTCCAAGAAGTTAAGCTGGGTAGAAATTTGAATTCCCTTGCCAGTTTTTAAATCCAGGGTATGCCCAGTCATCTTGGAAATAAGTAAGGTTTGTGAATAAAATTATAAGGAACACAATATTCACTCTCTGAGCCTCTGTGGAAATGATTAGTGTTACGTTTCTGGGTTGGACTCTTAGATGGGTTTCTTAACAGATTCTCCTGAAAATTGTGTGTCCAGTCAGCTTGTTAAAAAGCGAAGGAACATGTTGCCTTCATGCTTGGATGCTTTTAGACACGCAGCTGTTTGAAAGGCCTGAGTGAACTAATTCAGTTAAGCCTGAGAAATCTGAACACTAACCCTGAGGTTAGGCTTGTCACGAATACCCTGCTTAAGATGATAGGGAGAGAGAGATGTGCAAGGAATATAGACAGCTACATTTAATTTCAGCTTAAAAAAGGAACAACACAAATATGGCATTTAAGTTCTTAAAAGGTAAATGAATTGTAGTCTTGGTACATCATGCTTGAAATTTATCGAAACTTCCATGTTTTGGTTCACTCTTTGGAACTGTGCCTTCTTTTGTATATAGTGCTTGATTTCACTCTTAAATGGATGAAGTTTTGGCTTAAAGCTTTTCTATAATCTAAAACTCTTATTTATACTTTAAAACTCTTTTTTATAATAAAAGATGCTTATGGTAAAGTTTCTATACTGTGCTAGTATAAAAAGTAAAAACGAAACAACCAAAAAACAACTTCCCTTTTAATTCTCCTTCCCCTCAGGAAATTATAGACCAATGCATACTTTCTAGACTTAAAAAAAATACATATATATGTTTTACTGGAGATGTATATGTTGTATCTTTTTGTAAAAATCACATCATACTATTTATGCCTGTCTTCAGCTTTATTGTGCCACCTAATAGTTCATCATCTTCCCTTCATCTAGCTGAGAATTTACTGGGCCAAATTCTCCCTTTTGTGTCCATAAGAGTGTTAGACGTTGGCCTATATGCAAGGAAGATGTCAGGGAGAATGACGAGCCTCCCCGACCAGTTTCCCCCTCTCTAGCTCTAGCCTAAATACACGTGCCAGTACCTAGAAGTCCTTCAGCAGCTGTCAACCTAATTGCACGGCTGCTGGTGACCTGGAGGAGAGACAGCAGCTGGTAGACAAGGACAGCCATCCCGTTCCTGAGCTGGGGAGGCGGGTCACCAAATGAACATATTTCTGCTGTTGTTCCATTTTTAACTACATGGTTTCTCTTGAGGTGTTTTCCTTATACAGTCATAAACAGTGGTTTTAATGAAATATTTTAAAGGGTGATTTAAATAATTGTAGA
Source organism: Enhydra lutris kenyoni (assembly GCF_002288905.1). NCBI lineage: Eukaryota > Metazoa > Chordata > Mammalia > Carnivora > Mustelidae > Enhydra > Enhydra lutris. Next base: position 30,985,786 of record NW_019154099.1, on the reverse strand, counting down.
GGAGAAATTGTAGAGGAGAAAAAAATTATTCACAGGCTCTCATAACCCCAGTTAATTATCAACATTTTATTTCTTTTTTTTTTCCTGCCTTCTATTACATGAACTGTTAGAAATAGCACTTTACTTCTGTGATCTTCCTCCCCCAAACCTATCATCCCAGGGTAATTGTGAGATAAACATCAGAAAAATCCTGATGGTGGAACATTCTACAAAATGCCTTGATGAGGATGCCTTGAAACTGTCAAGGCCACCAATAACAAGGGAAGTCTGAGAAACTGTCATAGCGCAGGGGAGCTTAAGGAAACAAGATGGCTAAGTGTTGTGTTGTATCCTGGACGAGGTCCTGGAACAGAACAGGGCGTTTTTGAAAAGCTCAGGACATCTGAAGAAAGCATGAACTTTAGTTCATAATAATGTATCAGTATGGGTTCACTAATTGTGACAGATGTACCATGCCATAGAAAAATGTTAACCATAGGAGAAGCTGGGTTTGGATTATATAGAAACTCTTTATACTATCTTCACATCATTTCGGTAAATCTAAAACTACTCTAAAAAATGTTAAAATGTTGTAATAATACTATGTATATAGTTCTGTATTGTTTCTTATTGTGTCATCTTTTAAAACAATTAGTGATTATTTACTACTCAGAATAAATATGCTATATAATTCATGAAACTATTTCTTTCATGTGGGATATATATGTGTGTGTGTATATATGCTGTATATACTGTGTATATATATATATATACTCTGTATATATATATACTGTATATATGTATATATACTGCAGATACTGTATATATATACACACACACATATATCACAGAAATTGTTTCTAATAATTAGTAGTGCTTTGATGAACAGCTATATCCTTTACTTGTATCTTTGTTTTATTTTACTTTATTTATTTATTCTTTTTAAAAGATTTTATTTATTTATTTGACAGATAGAGATCACAAGTAGGCAGAGAGGCAGGTAGAGAGAGAGGGGGAAGCAGGCTCCCCACTGAGTAGAGAGACTGATGCGGGGCTCGATCCCAGGACCCTGGGATCATGACCTGAGCTGAAGGCAGAGGCTTTAACCCACTGAGCCACCCAGGCGCCCCTGTATCCCTGTTTTAAAGGGATTTTTAGGGGAAGCTGGGTGGCTCTATTGGTTACGTGTCCAACTTTCAGCTCAGGTCATGATCTTGGGGTTGTAGGATCAATCCCCATGTTGGGATCTGCACTAGGTGTGGAGCCTGCTTGGGATTCTTTCTCCCTCCCCCTCTCCTTCTGCCCTCCTCTCTCTCTCTCTCTCTTAGAAAAGGGGGGGGATTTAAAAAAAGAAACCTAAAAATGATTTTTAAAAAGAATTTATTTTTAAGAATAATTTAATAATTTTTGTAAATATATTTTTGTATTTATTTTGTTGAGATGTAGGGGGGAATTGATTCCTAAAACTAGACTTACTGGGTTGAGTTGTATGACAATACTAAGTATTTTTCCCAGTTGTTTTCCCAAAAGCCTATTCTCATTTATAGTTATACCACCAGTGTCTAATGTAAAATTCGTATCATAAGAGATACAGAAATAATAGTAAGTAATCAGAGTATCATGTTGTAAGCCTAGAAGTAATACAATAATGTATGTCAAATATGCCTCAATAAAACAGGAAAACAAACATATACTAGCAAGTAATAAATCATTTTCTTTGTATATGTGTTAATTATTTTGGAACAGCATGTGAATTGTGGAAATGTTCGAGTGTTTAACAAAGTTATTTACACTTCTTGGGGTGCCTGGGTGACTCAGTCATTAAGTGTCTGCCTTTTGGCCCAGGTCATGATCCCAGGGTCCTGGGATCGAGCCCCACATCAGGCTCCCTGCTCCACAGGAAACCTGCTTCTCCCTCTCCCACTCCCCCTGCTTGTGTTCTCTCTCTTGCTGTGTCTCTCTCTGTCAAATAAATAAAGTTTTTAAAAAAATTATTTATACTTCTTGTCAGTATTCATTAAGCTAGTCACCAGACCAAAAGTAGTAAGTTTTGTCACCCTGTGACAATATGCGAAAAAACCCACAAAAGCATTTACAGTGTACTTTGAACAATATTATAGAGCCTGTAGTCATATTTTGTTTAGTTAATGATGAAAAGCTATTTGCTGGCAAATGATTCTTGTTACTTCTATGAAATTAAAACCAATAATTATTGTAATGCTCTCTTCCCAAACCCACAAACGTTTCTCTGGAAAATAAAATGAGTAAGGATGTAAAGAGGAACATGCGGTCGAAGATGTGGAATTGGAAGTGCATTGACCTTGGATCTGTGATAGCTGGCTATGGGCCAGGAGTCGGTCATCACCCATGGGTGAAAGGCAGCTCAGTCTCCTGGTTTGGTTTATATTGGGACCTGCCACTTGGAACAGACCTGAAGAGAAAGGCCCTGGGGCAGGGGGGTTGTGTGTCCTTTCCCCTTGACTACAGATGCCACACATACTGTGAAACTAGACTGTGGACCTCGTTCCCCGAGGGCCTGATGGCTGGTGTGCTTCACAGTTTCCTCTCACTTTGGCCAGTGACAGAAGTTCACATGGTGTGTGTGTGTGTGTGTGTGTGTGTGTGTGTGTGTGTGTGTGTGTGTAAAACTCTGTGAGTTCTATTTTCCTCTTGAGTGCTCCGGCAGTGTATGGGGATTAAAAGGTAGAGACTTCCAAGTAGAAAATAAATAAGTCATGGGGATGAGGATAAGAGGCACAGCATGGGGAATCTACCCAATAACACGGCTTTGGGGGGTGATGATGGTAACTACAGGTAAAGGCTGGGGAGCATAGTGTAATGTGCAGAATTGTGCCATCTCTGTATTATACACCTGAAAGTAAGGTAACAGTGTGTGTCAGCCCTATTTCTGTAAAAAGTCTTCCCTGTCTCTCTCTTTTACATTCTTTGTACATTTTACCCTTATTCTGTGCTTACCTGAATTAAAATGCATATACTGAATAATTTATTAGAAATCTTTCCATCACAGATCATATTACCTGTGTCTGTGTCTACATTAAGGGTGGAAGAGCACATGGAAAATAGTTTTTAAAGTAGAAGTTCTAGATACCAAATAAAATATATGGAGTCAGGTAGGCAAATGGCCTTTTAAATGGGAAATGGAATTAGGAAGTTAAAGTACATACTTTAAATAGTATGTATTTTTTCTTTGAATCTCTTGCCTGAGAATGGAAGCAATTATTATGCTGCAGTCATTTTGTAAATGGCTGGTTCTTATAGGGAAAGAGTGATGAAATGTTCTGTGAAATGTTCTATTCATTTCTTTTGAATTTTTCAACAAAGCTTAAGGGAGAGAAAAGTGAAGGTGTACACTTGGGGAGAATGAGAGTGGCATCCTTTGCAGCTGCCACACACTCTAAACTACTTTGAAGCTTCGATGTGTATTAATAATGATTGCAGATTTGGGGCGCCTGGGTGGCTCAGTGGGTTAAAGCCTCTGCCTTCGGCTCGGGTCATGATCTCAGGGTCCTGGGATCGAGTCCCCGTATCGGGCTCCTTGCTCAGTGGGGAGCCTGCTTCTCCCTCCCCCATCCTACTCCCCTAGCTTGGGCTTTCTCTCACTCTCTGTCAAACAAATAAAACCTTAAAAAATTATTTAAAAAAAAGAATAAAAATGTTCTAAATGGTTCACTATTAAAATTACTTAACTCCCTCTCTCCAATCTGTAAATAAGAATGAGTCTGCTAGAAAGCATGCTGTGTATAACCTTGACTTTGGGACGCCGTTGGCTGACTATTCCACATCCTGGTGTCATTTAAATAGCTTTGCAATAGATGGAGAAGGAACAGCTCAAGATCTCCATGTTTTAGGAGATGAGAGTCGACAGGTTTTCAGGATCTGAGTAATACCTCAGAGCTTTAATGTTCACTTCTTATTAATTCATCTATTAATTTGACAGATAATCTAGCCATCAGGACTGAAAAAGTGTCTGTCTTCACAGAGATTACAATGTAGTCTTTCTTATGGCTTCCAGTTTCACAGACACATTCTAAAGCTAGTTTGAACTTGTTTTATTTGTCGGCAGGTAAAAAAACCTTAAAGTCAAAAAAAAAAAAATCTTCATTATCTGAGAAAAATAACCCTGATGCATTCCATGGGTGAGAAAATGTATAATAATCTGTAAATTCTTGTTAATTATTGATAAGAGAATTTCTCATTGCCAGAGTGTTATATTTTTAAATTTTCTACGTAACTCCTGATGGAAAAGATTTGATTGTGTCTCTGAAGATAAAGTACTGGGTTCTTTCTAATCATGCTTTTAGCTACTGAAAAAAGCTGCCTACTGTAGAGGCCATTTAGGATTATTCACTGGCTGTAGATATTAGAGAGGTCGTCCTTGCCTGTGAAGACCCCAACTCATACATAGCTCATGGGTACACACAGCAGCAGGCGTCCTCCGCCATGCTGCTTGCCTCCCCCATCTTGGGAGCCATCATGAAAAGGACGCTTGGGGTTTGTGAAGGTAAGGTCGCCTGTGAGGAAGAAAGGGGACAGATTGTGCACAGAAGAGGCCAGGTGATCTGGAGATAAGCTGTCATTGCTAAGCAGCCATGAAGATAGGGCTGGGACCAGGGAGAAGGGGGGTGTGGGTAACTTCTCCTTTGAAACATATATTCCTTCTGTACTTTTACTGCCTAATTTTTAACAAGCATTTTGAGAATTACAGCCAATGTAAAGTGAATGAGAGATCGAGACATTATCTCGTTCCTGTCTAACACTAATATTGTATGGAAAGGAAACTGAAGCCGGTTTAAAGTGACTGGCCCAAGCTCACATGGTTAATTTGTAGCAGGATATATGCGACTACATTTCGGAACCCGGTCTCTAGCAATTCTGAAATCCAATCCGTTCCACCTGTCCTGGGGGCCAGGGAGTGTTCCCTGAGTAGGGTCCTATTCTCACTAGGAATGATTTTCTGTTGTTCTCAGACTCCACCTTCTGGGTCATCCTTTCCAGGGTGATGAGAATAGCTTTTTCAACCTGCTTCCTGTCCAGAGAAGTTGGGGGGCCCAGCGGGCTTCTTTTCATTTTGGAATGTCTCATTTCATTTTAGTCCGAGCTGGTATAGCTTACAAAATTTTTAAGGGCTCCCCGCATATCAAATTACAGAACACCTTGTTGGACAAAAGTCACACCCAGAAATATCTTTGCGATCGACTAGCCCTTCTCTACTTCATGCTAGCTGTCAGGTTGGCCTGGGACAACACTTTAAGATCTCAGAAGGCCCTTTACCTAGCTGAGGGAGTCTAGGAAGCAGGCCCTCAGATCTTTGGGGTTTTAAAAAAGAAAAGAGTTCTTACTTTCTTGAAGCCATTTATACTGACAGACCCCAATTCTGGTCTCTGCCCAGAGATTATGAGGCTGTTTTTCACTTTGAATCTTTTGTTGAGGAAAACTGCAGATGAGAAGCAGTTTTATTGTTGGACCCAAAAAGTCCTAGATTCTTTAAATTTCCTTTAATTTCTGCTTGAGAACCAAACAGGGTCTTCTTAGCTTATCTTGTTTCTCCCATATTTTATCACAGGAACCTGAAAGAGGCCAGCTGTACTTCTGACGTTCTTTCTGGAATCTCTTCAGCCTGACCCACAGGTTCATTAGTTACTCATTCTACTGTGCACGTGACCACAAATACGTTTCACCACAGCTCCTGTCTCCTTTTTGTCACTCTTTGACAACAATTTTCTCACTGTCCTTCCAGCTCCTATGAGCACTTGGCTTGATACCACCCTCCAATGCCCACACTCAAAGCCAAAGCCATATCATTTTGGCATCACCCATTTCTAGATACTGATTTTGTATTAGTCATTGCGTAATGAACCACCCTCAAACTTAGTGGCTTCAAATAACACATACCCACTCACTGCCCTGAAGTGTGGGTTCTCCTTGGTGAGAACAGCTTATCTCCCCTCCCCATGGTGTCTGGCTGGTTTGGGCTCCCTCACAGCATGTTCCACGTGTTCCACGGCTCTCCCACTTCTTTTGCATTCTGTCTGTCCAAGGGCAAGCCCTGATTGAAAGGGAGGCAGATAACCCTCACCTCCCAATGAGAGAACGACTGAGAATTTGAGGCAGTCTCAAATCCACGGCGCCAGGGTCATTCCTAAGTGTTTCTGGTTAATTCCTAAGTGTTTCTGGTTTAGGTAACTGGTAGATTCTGATACTATTCACTTGGACCAAGTATTCTGGGAAACGTCAGCATTTACTAAAGGGTGTGTTTCAAAGAAAGCAAGTCCAAATTTCAAAGAGACCCAGTCTAAAACAGGACAAAACAAAAATGAAGGAAAGAAAGTAAAAGGACAGGAAACTGGTTCTGCCTTACTCTCCCTGACCGTGCCCCTCCACTCCATATGGTTCTGTGACTATATTCATGTCTTCTACCTGTTGCCTCAGTTTTCTCTCCTGTCAGCTATAGACAGCATCTCTTCACATGTGTATATCTACTCTACTATCTTTGGCTTTATCTCTTTTCTTCCATTTCCACTTACTCTACTTTTTTACTTAATGTTGTTAAAATTGATCATTACATTGTGACATGCCTCTAGTTCATTTCACTGTCACAGGTTGATTTTAAAATGTGACCATTTCGGGACACCTGGGTGGCTCAGTTGGTTGGACGACTGCCTTCGGCTCAGGTCATGATCCCGGAGTCCCGGAATCGAGTCCTGCATCGGGCTCACGGCTCCATGGGGAGTCTGCTTCTCCCTCTGACCTTCTCCTTGCTCATGCTCTCTCTCACTGTCTCTCTCTCAAATAAATAAATAAAATCTTAAAAAAAAATAAATAAAATGTGACCATTTCAAAATTTTAAGTCCCTATCAATTTTTTTTTTTTTTGCCTTCTCTGTTTTAATCCTATCCTTAAATTCATCTTGTATCTCAGCCATACTAACTAATCTTGAAGCCCTTTGGTTTCCTGGAAACCCCTCAGCTCGAGCCTCTGGTAACCTGTTTCAGATGGGCCCCATATCGCTGTTGTCTGGGGCACAGCCCTCCGGGTGGATTCACTATTTCCTCCATCTCATGACTTCCTGTTTCTTATTTTACTCTTGTTTTGCTCAAGTATATCTTTAAATAACTTCTCCAAAATCCTTATATAGGTAAATCTTCTGAATCTTTTCTTACCTGAAAATGTGTCTATTCTGTGACCACAGTTTTTTTTTTTTTTTAAAGATTTTATTTATTTATTTGACAGAGATCACAAGTAGGCAGAGAGGCAGGCACAGAGAGAGGAAGGGAAGCAGGCTCCCTGCTGAGCAGAGAGCCCGATGCGGGGCTCGATCCCAGAACCCTGAGATCATGACCCGAGCCGAAGGCAGAGGCTTTAACCCACTGAGCCACCCAGGCGCCCCCACAATTTTTTTTTTTTTAAACAATGTGGGAAAAGAAATACCTAAGTTCTCAGAGTATTGTCTCCTAATTATGCCATAAATGCATGTAAGGGATGTGATTACTTCTTTTTTGTTAATTCCCCCCATCTATGTTTTTTGTTTTAATTTTTTCTTTTTGGTATTCATAATTTTGAGTTGTAGAAATTGCAATCAGATATTAGTTATTGGGTTTCTCTATTGATAATTAATTACATTAAATGACAAACTTGTGAAATTTTCCCTAGATGGAAATCGTTATTGTGAAACCAACAGGTAGTCCTTTTATAGGAAAAAGAAAAACCATGAAAATGTTTGGAGTGTCCTCATTTAGTTTCTGTTTAAGAGTCTTCTTTGCAGTTTTCCTGAGACATGGTCAGATTGCTAAAACTCTTGTTTCAGGAAGGTTTTTCTGTGCAGATGAACTTGAGATTTATCTTTTTCAAACACAGTCAGTAAGAGCCATGGTGGTTGTAGGTCAGCCGTGGTGGTCGTAGGTCAGTTCTATTCACCCTGCTTTGAAACAGCTGTTGAGATAATAAAAGGTTGAGCTATAAACTCCATTAATAGTAGTCATGCCTGAAAGAAAAAATGTGCTTTATTATTTTAGTATAATGAATGACATTGTCTGTGAGGCTTTACTGAGTTTTTTGTACACCTCTGAAGGTATGAGATTTGGCACTGGTGGATTGTAATGAAGGAAACTGGATTAAGCATTCACCATTTACATAAATTATAAGTCTGTGAAATAACCCTGTGGAAAACATTGCTTGGGAGCAGGAACTGCATTAAGAGCAGGTCATGAGACCAGCGAGGCGCTCTGTCAGGAAGTCCAGTCAGTGGTTTGCAAAAATAACCTGATCCTGTACATAAATGAGGAAGCTTATATAAACCAACCAATTAAAATGGAAAGAACAGGGGCACCTGGGTGGCTCAGTCACTAGCCGTCTGCCTTCAGCTTGGGTTGTGGTCCCCGGGTCCTGGGATTGAGCCCCGAGTCGGGCTCCCTGCTCAGCGGGAACCTGATTCTCCCTCTCCCACTCCTCCTGCTTGTGCTCCACCTCTCACTGTCTCTTTCTGTCAAGTAAATAAATAAAATCTTAAAAAAAAAATAAATAAAACAGAAAGAACACAAACATCAACTGATTCTGGAGCTGCAGTACATACCAATGTGTCATTTTTTCCCCTCTAGTGGGTTGTGAACTTCATAAACTGTTTATGGGTTTGCTATATCTAGTAACTTAATAAGTGATACAAAAAATCTTTATAAATGGTCTTTGCTAGTATACAGGTATTTTACTGCAACGTTGCAAGAATGCATATCTTATGGTGACTTGGAAACTTTACTTACTTAAAAAAATATGCAAAAAGCGTTTTTTAGTCAAAGTTAGCTTTTTACAGGATTCCTGTTGAGCTCCTCCAAGAGTTAAGAGCCACAGCCTCTGTGGTGAGGAGTCCCTGGGGAGAAGGAACAATAGATGTATTCTTTTGAGCTCTAATTCACCACTGAGTAGATATAGACCAGCAATGTACCTGCAGGGTTGCAATTTCTTGGAATTTTAGGGAACTTCTACTTTTGTCCATAAACTTGTCTCACAAGACTACTTTACACTTAAAGGAATGGCAGTATTCTTTTTGAAAAGCATATTAAAATTTGATGAAATTATCTTTTATTTCATGCAATTCTATGGGCAAACTCTCTGTATTTAGTGCCTACACTCTTATCAGTGTGTATTTGGTAAGTTTTCTACTGGATGTGATCTTTTTGAAGGCAGTGGTTTCCTTCCCTCTACTGCCAAATCTAGCAAGGGCTTTGCATGTATAATTGCTCAATAAATGTTTGTTGAATGAAATTAATTGGGTATTGTCCTCTTCCTATTGTTGTTTCCCTTTAATTCAGTAAACTAACTCATCTTCTAGGCAAGTAGAAAGACTATTATTTATACCTTTTAAGGACTTTACCCAAGAATGTAGAAACCTACAAATTTCTCTGTTAGTCTGTTCCCTCTTTGTATCATAAGGTTCGTTCTAATATTTGACCCATGTTTCCAAGACATTTTTCAGACTTAAATATGAGCAACCGCCCCCCAGCACACCTCAAGTCATCAAACCACTGCTGACAACACAACCTGACAAACTTTTCACATCATGCATATGGATAACTTTGGGAGTAAGGACTGGGACAGGTCAGGGTCAACCCAGTCTGCTGTGTTGTTGCCCTGGAAGATGGCCTGTGTAGCACAAGCCAAGTGGCCGATAGTGGGTAGTCATTATCTGGTAGTTCTAATGGAGCAAAAGATATCCGTCGATTTATACTTGCAAAATGTTTGGAACAGAGCCTGGCATACAATAAACCCTACATGATATTTATTACTTAAATATTAAAAGCCAAGAAAATATTGTATAGTTAAAAGGTGGTTAAGCGGAACATTACAGAGACTGGAGGTCAAAAGCAGGAGGCAGGTGTTAGAGCGGTGTCTGAGACGTGGCTATCCACTGAGTGTTCAGAGTTTGGCAGCAAAGGGAAGTAAAACCAACACTGAGTCTTTTTTTTTTTTTTTCCCTGAAACTGAGTCTTAACATCAAACAAATGTGCTGGGTGTGTGTTTATTTTTTAAATTTAAATTCTATATATTTTATGATTACAAAAGAGATGAAGGCCACAGGGAAGAAATGACTGGAAGTCTTAAAAAAGAGGATATTTTGTGAAATTTGGAGTCCCAGTGAAATAGTAATGGATTAGGGGCTCAGTAAAAATGAAGGATTAACTCTAGAGAAAGGGAGAGAAATGTCTTTGGTAGCTAGAGCGGAGTATGAGAAGATAAATATAGGGACAGTGAGATATTGAAGTGGAAGAGAAGCACATTTAAGAATTTATGCCAGGAGGTCTCATAAGTACCATTAAGCTAAAAATGCATCGTCTGCTGCAGGGAAGGAACCTTCTCCTCTGTCTTTGGATTAAGATTACCAGAGAATTAATGAAACTATAGGAAATGATCCACTGAGGGTTGTGATGGAGAATGAATTTTGGCAATGAAATGGAAATAAAATGTGAAGAAGGGATGTGGTGAAATTTATGGTCCTATTTGGAACCCACGGTTTCCATTTTTAAATACGGCAATTTTTGTGGTCATTAGGTGTGCCAATTAAAATACGGTCTTTTATTTATTCAACAAATTCTTGTTTGTTGAAAATCCTTGGGGGGAAAAAAGGAAAATCTTTGGTTTCATGAGTCTTATATTTGAATGTGGAAAGACCGATAAAAATACAACAGTAAAATACAAGTAAGAAACAAAATACATAGTATGTTAAATAGCAATAATAATTAAGGAGAAAAATTATTAGAATGGGGGTGGAGAGGAAGGAATGGAGAAAGGATGAAGGAGAATTATTTTCAGGGAGTGTGGCCAACGAAGTTTCCACTGAGAGGATGACTGCTGAAGGATGATCTAAAGAAGGTGGGGGGAGAGGGGCAGGTGTTTCATGGACCTGAGGAGGAAGCCTATCTGTCTGTTGAAGATGCCTTAAGGAGGTCATTTGGCTGAAGCCAACTGAATATGGGGGAGTGGTAAGAGATGAGCTCAGAGGGGAGCAGGAATCACGTAGTGTAGAGTTTTGCAGGCTTCAAGACCAGGTGAAATTACTAAGTGGAGTGGGTATAAGCAGAAAAGAAAAGAGGACCAGTCACGGAACCCTCAGTAGATCCAAGATTCAGAGCTGTGGGAGATGAGAAGGAATCAGCAAAGGAGACTGGGAAAGGAGAGCCAGGGAAGTAGAGGGAAACAAGGACAGTGTGGTGTCTGGAAACCGAGGGAAGAAAGCATTCCAAAAGGGGAGACGTGACCAGGGTCTTGAAAGAGAAGGGCTGAGAATTAACTATTGGGTTCAGCAATGTGGCAGCCACAGCATCTGTTCTGATGGGATGAGGGAAGCGGTTGTCAAACTGATGTGAGTTCAAGAAGGAAAGGGAGAAGAGATAATAGAGGGTGAGGGCTGGCAACTCTTCCATGGAGTTTAACTATGACTGGAGGAGAGAATTTGCGGTGATAGCCAGAGAACTGGGATCAAGAGAATTCTTTTGGGATGAGAGAAAAAAAAATAGCATGTTTATAAACCAATAGGGAAGATAAAGTGGAGGAGGAAAAATTGATGCAGGAGAAGGGAGGGAGAATTGTTACAGCACTGTCCTTAAGTAAGGCAATGGCATCTTGAAGTTCAAGGTGTGTTTGTGTACGTGCGCGTGCATGCATGTGTGTTGGGGAAGGGTGGCCTTAGCCAAATCTCTCGAGGTTCACATGCTACATCCTTAAGCATTCACTCCAAACCTTGAGGGATTACTGTTGGTAAGGCATAATGTTAGAGTTAAATTCTAGTTCATGTTGACTGATTACATTTTAACTCTGGGACATTGGTAAATGAGATGAAAATCCCAAAGGTGAATGAGATTGCTGAAGATGGTAGGAGAAGGTGTGCCTGGGCGGCTCAGTGGGTTAAGCCTCTGCCTTCAGCTCAGGTCATGATCTCAGGGTCCTGGGGTCGAGCCCCACATCGGGCTCTCTGCTCAGCAGGGAGCCTGCTTCCCCCTCTGTCTCTGCCTGTCTCTCTGCCTACTTGTGATCTCTGTCTGTCAAATAAATAAATAGATAAAAATCTTAAAAAAAAAAAAAAGATGGCAGGAGAAGAGTCCCCTGTGTCAGAATAGGTAGCATCTTACGAACATTCTTGAAACTTGATGCTGGGTTAGTGAGAGAAAGCCATGTCTCAGTTGATTTCACATTCTGATCTCTCTGGACATAGACTTGTTTCTCATCTCCTGGATACAGAACCTTCTAACCATTAGACTTGACTTTCCATTTCACCTCTGTTTGGACCTTTTCATTTTAAGTTTTTGGCTTAATCAATCGTGTTCTGGATTTATTCCTTTTGTGACTTCTAGGAACCCAGATTTCTGATTTGCTAATACTTTTCCACAGTCTTTCTGTTATAATTTGTTAACTTTCAGAACTTTTCTGCCCACATTTTCTGCTGTCCCATATCTCCATCTGTCACAATTGTCTTGATGCCTAAAATTGGTATTCGGCCTATATTTGGTCTAATCAGACTATAACATAATTGATTGCGTTTTTAAAATTGGGTTTATAAATTATAATACTTGTTATTCCTGAATTGATGAATGATTTCTTAAAATTATGGAATGATTAATTAGTGTTTTTAATTCTACAGTATTTAGTTTGCTTAAGTGTGTCTCATAATCTATAACATTAAAAAAATGAAAACCATCAACTAACTAGAATTTAAATTAAAAAAAATCACAAATAAATAAAATAGCTATGCTAAATAAAGAAAAAAATGAAAACCAACTCTGGAAATGCAATAGTAAAATAAAACTAAGCTTTTCTATGAACTAGTATGTTATAGACTGCTTTTTCTGAAGAAGCAAAAAAAGAAAGAAAATCCTAATAGTAGCCTCTGAGATTAATAAAAGTACATAGGAAAGAGATGTGGTTGTGACTTTAATATGAAACAAAAACTATGATTAATGCTTCTGTCTTTTTTTCTAAATCTCCTTTCAAGGTTGTTTACAATTCATTTCGGCTGCAGGGTAGATAACTGACAGAAGCAGGTCCAGGCTGTTGTGGGCGGGGGGATATTCACGGCAATCTATCCTATGGTTCAAGTTGTCATAAAGATAGGATTCAAATAAGCATATCACTGCCCTGTTTGAAGGATGAGAAGAAGAGTCTGCCGTATTGCAGTCTATCAATTAAAAAAGAAAAAAAAAATCCAAAGTAGTTGGACCCAGAATAGATGGTAAGCAAAAATGATTACCTTTGGTGAGCACTTATTAGGCACCAAGCATATATACTCTCTAATCCTTACAGCAATCATTTGAATAGGTGTCATTAAACCATTTTTTACAGGAAAGATACCTACATTTGTAGAGAAGTTAAATATAAATTTGAATAAGGCTATTCAGCTAGTAAATTGAGGACAGACATTGGAGCCTGTTTGAACAATTTTGGAAGGCATTGTATCTTGATTATGGCTTATATATCCATAAGTTTAGTAGATAATTAAATGCAGTGGAGATGAGGTCAATGTTAAGTACTTTATTACCGTGGGCATGGTGGAATATTCTATTACCACCGGGTCTCAGATGTGTTTGCAGAACTGTGGTGCTCCCTGAGATACTCTCAGTGGGGCTCCCAACTAATTTCTTCGTAATGTGAAGACTATATGTTCTTCTCACTACGTTGACATTTGCACAGCTGGTACAAAAGCAATGGTAGATAAAACTGCTTGTGCCTTACTATGAATCAATGTATTGGCGCCAAACTCTTTTTTTTATTATTAAAGATTTTTAAAATTTAGTTTTGCGAGAAAGAGAGAGAGAGAGAGGGAGAACGAGAGCAGGAGTTGGGGGGGAGGGGCAGAGGGAGAACACGACTGCCTGCTGAGCAGGGGGCCCGATGTGGGACTCGATCCTGGGACCCTGAGATCATGACCTGAGCCTAAGGCAGATGCTTATCTGACTGAGCCACCCAGACCCCCTACTGGTACCAAACACTACTGGTGGTCACTGTATTCTTCATCACTAAGAGTTCTCAGTTAAAAGCAAAATAAAAAAAAAAATTTTATTCCTGTAGTAATACATGTGCACATGAGCTATCTAGAGGAGTGTTCACTAAAATTTCAGTAGTGGTAATCTCTGCCTGTGTATTTCCTTATATGTACTTGTCATTATGACTTTTATTCTTTGAAAGGGAGGCTGTATCATTAAAAAAAAAAAAAGCAACATAAAAACCATATTATTTTACAGCATGTGTCATTTTTATAAAAACATGTGAAACTACATAAGAAGTATATAATGTGTTCTTTTTTAACATATAATGTGTTATTAGCCCCAGGGGTACAGGTCTGTGAATTGCCAGGTTTGCACTTCTCAGCACTCACCATAGCACATACCTTCTCCAATGTGTATATAATGTGTTCTTAAAACGTGTTCTTTATATAATGTGTTCTTATATATATAATGTGTTCTTAAAAACTTCTTACAGTGCATTCTTTTTTAGAGATGCTAAATGATAGTTATGATTTGTGATTTAAATTTAGCGCCAGCACCTGGGTGGCTCAGTGGGTTAAGCCTCTGCCTTCGGCTGGGGTCGTGATCCCGGGGTCCTGGGATCCAGCCCTGCATTGGGCTCTCTGCTCACCGGGGAGCCTTCTTCCCTTCCTGTCTCTCTGCCTGCCTCTCTGCCTGCTTGTGATCTCTGTCTGTCAATAAGTAAGTAAAATATTAAAAAAAAATAAATTTAGTGCCAGATGCTTTAATGTGGTCATTCAATCCTACCTGTTGAAGAAGGTGTTACTGGTAACTTGACCGAGTAGATGTTGATATCAGATGTTTGATAATTCAGCCCTATGGGGACAGCTTTTCTATTCCTTTTGTTTTCTTTCTGGTATTTATGAATAAGCCTTGGAAGATGGAATTACAGTGATGTTTATAAAAATACTGTAGATTGTTGAAGACCATTGCAGGACATGGTGGCTTTATGGTGCGCGGTGTTCGTCACAAGCCAGCACACTCATGGATGGGAGCGTTCTGACGTCTAGTTTTTTGTTTTTTTTTTTTAAAGATTTTATTTTTTTATTTATTTGACAGAGATCACAAGTGGGCAGAGAGGCAAGCAGAGAGAGAGAGGAGGAAGCAGGCTCCCTGCAGAGCAGAGAGCCCGATGTAGGACTCGATCCCAGGACCCCGAGATCATGACCCGAGCCGAAGGCAGAAGCTCAACCGACTGAGCCACCCAGGTGCCCCTGATGTCTAGTTTTTAGGATAATCTCACAGTCTTTGATCTCATCCTTCTGGCAATATTGAAAATTGTCATCTTCACTTTCTTGATTCAGTGAAGATGATTTAGCGAGTGGGTTAAGTACATTTGCAGAATCTAGGGCAGTTTCTTATCAGTAAAATGAAGATAATAATAGAATTATCTCAAAGGATGGTTCTGAGGATTAAAGGAGATAAAATATATAAAGCATTTAGAACAGTGCTTGGAGTATAACATGTACTTGATAAATGTTAGCTATTCTTAACTAGAAAGTGCAGAAAGCAACTCCATAGCAAATATTAGTTAGAAAGAGCTAACTTTTCTGGATACTCAGTTACAAAGTTCATGTAGTTAAATTCGCAACGGTCATGCAAAGGCTCTTATCAGCTTTTCTTTTTGGAGTGGGCACTTGCTTCTCAGATGGCCTCCGTAATTTGATTCATACTGATTTCCCAAGTGAAAACACTCTTGAGTTCAGGCAAGAACCTGTTTAGTATTCTGATTTAGGTAAGTGAGCAGAGTCACTGTTTTCTCTTTGATGATTTGTTTGCTCATTCATTCATTCATTCATTCATTTTGCAAACGTGTATTAAGTGTGAGCCATATGTGGTAAGCCTCGTGCTGGGTATTGGATAGGTGTGAGACATAGCTGTGGGAGAGAGATGCCTTGGGATGGCTAAATATAGCAGTGTTGAGTGCTCTTCCCGGGGAAGCCCTGAGTCCTGGGGGTGATGTGGAGGGGTGTGTTGCTGTTACTGGGCTGTAACGGTCAAGGACTCCTCAGAAAGGGCAGGGGAGGGAAGTTTCACTGAGGGGAGTTGTGTTAGTTAGGGGAAACTGTGGGCCAAAGGGCTCCTAGGCTGAAGAGCAGAGGGGCTTAATTCTTCTACCTTGTTCCGTGTTCTCTTAGGACCCCTTGCCAGCTGCTGATATGCCCTTGAGACAGTTTGCAGAGAGGATTTATTAGTGATTTTATTTTTTGTCCGTCACATTCTATTCACTAGTCTAAAAGAGAGCATATGTATTTATCCAGTATTTACAGGTCATCAAAATTTATAGAAATATTCAATAAAGGCAAAGAGGTTTCAAAAGATTTTTTCATAGGTTCTGTAAACCAAACTGGAATTTGTTTTATTTTTTATTTATTTTATTTTATTTATTTGTCAGAGAGAGAGAGATCACAAGTAGGCAGAGAGGCAGGCAGAGACAGAGGGGGAAGCAGGCTCCCTGCTGAGCAGAGAGCCCGATGCTGCGGGGCTTGATCCCAGGACCCCAAGACCATGACCCAAGCCGAAGGCAGAGGCTTAACCCACTGAGCCACCCAAGCGCCTCTGGAATTTGTTTTTAAATTTAAACATTATTTTTGTTTGTTTACTTCAGAAATGTTGAAGGAATATTCTTTTTTTTTTTTTTTTTAAAGATTTCATCTATTTGCCAGAGAGAGAGAGAGAGAGAGCACAAGCAGGAGAAGCAGCAGGCAAAGGGAGAAGCAGGCTCCCTGCTGAGCAGGAAGCCCGATGTGGGACTCAATCCCAGGACCCTGGGATCATAACCTGAGCCAAAGGCAAACGCTTAACCAACTGAGCCACCCAGGCATTCCTGAAGGAATATTCTTTCTTAAATTCTTTTTTCAGAGCCAACCCAGATGAATGTAGATTCATCTATAAGGGGACTTGTAGATGAATCATAAGAAAACCATTTAATGGGTATCTGTGTAAGAGAGTCTTTTATTGTAATTCAATTTTCAAATCTTTGGGCCCATATTTGCATGATTTGCAATGGGTTTTTTATTTCTGTTTATTATTGTTATTACTATTTTTTTTCCTTCATCTTTTCATTTTGCCAAATTGGAGTCGAATATTTGAGACACTGGAAAGTTCCTGTCAGGTTGATTTGATGCAATGCTTCAGGGCTGTCCAGAAAGGAGTTCACTGGTGATAAGTTTAGAAATGGTTTAAATGATGGGGAGCAGTAGATGAGAAAGAGTAGTTCAGGGAAGTTGACAGACTGTGTGCCCAGGAAATACATAATGAGATGAGAGAGAGTACTAGGCAAGGAATTTAGAATCTTATAGGAGACACAAAGCAAGAAGATGGATTATATACAGTCAGAATGTAATAAGTATCATGAGGATAAAAACAATGTTTTAGCAGTTCATCTAACAAATATTTATTTAGTGCTTACTGTATGGTATTGAGTGGGAGTGAGATCATTTCTACTTAAAGAATTTAGGATAGGATTTGCATAGAGTTCATTTCATTTAATTTGACTTTGAAGAATATGTGGAGAACAGAATTAGAATTCTAGATTCGAAAGCAGTGCTGTTCAATTGAAATATAATGTGAGCCATATATGTATTTAAAGCATTCTAATAACTATATTAAAAGAAGCAAAACGAGGGGTCACCTGGGTGGCTCAGTGGGTTAAACCTCTGCCTTTGGCTCAGGTCATGATCTCAGGGTCCTGGGATCGAGCTCCGCATCAGGCTCTCTGCTCAGCAGGGAGCCTGCTCCCCCTCCAACCCCGCCTGCCTCTCTGCCTACTTGTAATCTCTCTCTCTCTCAAATAAATAAATAAAAATTTTAAAAAAGGCAAAACAAACAGGTGAAATTAATTCTGATATATTTTCTTTAACCCATTATATCCACATATTATAATTTAGACATGTAATCAGAATAAAAAATTATTAATGAGATATATATTACATTTTGGTAGGAAGTCCTTGAAATTCACTAGGTATGTTACAATTCCAGCACATCTCAATTCAGAAGCTAAATTTGCACTGGAAATACTGGATCTATATTTAGAGTTCATTAGAGTTCATTTCTCAACTTAACAGTTGAGAAAAAAGATTGGCATACACAATTTGTTCCAATCATATGTTAAATTTTTCTAGTACCTGAATAGGGAATGTTTTAAAATTTGCACGTAAACTAATTAAAACTACTTAAAATTTAAAAATTCTTTCCTTGGTCATCCTAGGTTCATCTCAGGCCTAGTAGCCACTTGTGACGAGGAGATAACCAATGGAGACTAGACAGTTCTACATGATTGAAAAGAATGCTTTTGTAGGTAGAGAGCACATGCAGAGACCTCTCCTTTTTGAGGGGGTGTAGAAAAAAGTACGAAAGCAAATGGCTATAGCAGGTATTCTTGTAGGACCTCAGCTCTCATAAGTGCTATATTTCCCAGAGGCAATGTGGGGCATGTTTGACATTGAGCTGCCTCACTCTGTTTGAAGTTCAAGGTGCTCCACTCCATCTTGGGATTAGTTTTTGATGTTTAGCAGCTGGGGAGGAACAGGAGGACCCTCCTGTGTTATAATGAAGGTATAACGTTCACACTTTAAATCAGCCACAAATGTTTATATTATACCTACTGTATACTGCTTATGAAGTCAGGCATCTATATAATACATAATCCAAAAGATTAAAATACAAAGTTACAGACAACACAGCTAACTCCCAGCTGCTCAGTAAATTCTTGTAATGAGATAAATGCTGATTTAAAAGGTAACTGTTCCCTGTGTTTGTTATACTGGAATCAATTGACTATATTTTCCAAGATGAAACATAATTAAGAATTTGTTTTATATTAATTTTACTTATTAATTGGTCTTGATTGCTTTGTGTTTGCACCAGATTAATACAGGTGGGAGCCTATCACAGTTTGAAATAGGTTTTTGATGGTTATTTGTGGATTGCTGTCCCATTGCTATCTCTATAGACATATAAAAGTTTACATAAAGGCCACCAGACTAACATGACTATATTTGGAAAAAATACTTAAAAATTTCAGTGAGGAACGTAGGTGCAGCTTACTGATACAATGATCACAAGTGCTTTATTATATTTGAGTAGAAGTTATAGTCCTATGACTGTCTTTGAGGGTTGATCAGAAGGGTTTTGGTTTCTTCAGCTTGGGAAAATTTTAGAACAACTGAACCAGTCTTATCTTTTTTTTTTTTTTTAAGATTTTTTATTTATTTACATGAGAGAGAGAGTGCTCGCACCAGCAGGGAGAGGGGCGGAGGATGAAGCAGGTTCCCCAACTGAGCAGGGAGCCCAAAGTGGGGCTCCATCCCAGGACCCCCGGATCATGACCTGAGCCAAAGGCCGACACTTAACTGATTGAGCCCCCCAGGCACCTTAGATCAGTCTTATCTTTATTAAGGGCCTATTTCTGCAGCTTTGATGTGAGCCCTTTCTTTTCAGAATGATTACATGATTTAAATACTCTGACATATGTATCCGTAGTGTTTCTTTGTTGAAGAGCTCTGCCTGATGCTTTTTCTCTGATGGATCATTGACAGTTACGGCAGGAATGCCTTTTGTTCCTGATTTCTGTTCTCCCTTAGTAATAGAATTCTGCTCTAGGTACATGGCCATTCAGAGTCAGGACTACATTTCTTAGCCTTTCTTGCTGCTAGGAATTCCTCTAGTTTTGACCAGTGGGATGTAAGTAGGGTTTTTGTGTGGCAGTTTTTTAATGAAAGTGTTCATTATTTGTGTGTGTGTGTGTGTGTGTGTGTGTGTGTGTGTGTGTGTTGTGGGGGCCGTGCCCCTTGCTTTTTTTTTTTTTTTTTTTTTTTCTTCCTTATTCATTCTTTCTTCATGTTCTGCTGCCTGGGATTCATTTGCCACTATTTTGGACATGGGGTCAAGGCCTCTCAAATTCAGAACAAGAAGATAGAAGGAACTTTTGTCTTTGATACTTAGTGATATGATGATGTTTTAAAACAAACCTGTACTGTATAGTGGACTTTAATGTGAGAGGCCCTGCATTGTGGTCTGCTTTGTGGGGGCTGGAGAGATTGGACCGACAGGAGGGTGCAAGGATTGATGGCATCCTCTAGAATCATTTGTCCTAAATTAAAGCTGGTGCTATTTAGATAAAACAATGCCTAATTCAGCTGATAGATCATTCATAAATGACTTATGGTAAGAATAATGTTATCTTTTTTTTAAAAGATTTTCTTTATTTGTTTGACAGAGAGAGAGAGAGAGAGAGCATAAGCAGGGAGAGCAGAAGGCAGAGGGAGAGAGAAAAGCAGGCTCCCCACTGAGCAGGGAGCCTGATGCAGGGCTCAATCCCAGGACCCTGGAATCATGACCTGAGCCCAAGGCAGACCCTCCGCCCAAG
This sequence comes from Enhydra lutris kenyoni, assembly GCF_002288905.1. Taxonomy (NCBI): domain Eukaryota; kingdom Metazoa; phylum Chordata; class Mammalia; order Carnivora; family Mustelidae; genus Enhydra; species Enhydra lutris. The sequence goes on along the minus strand of NW_019154099.1, from coordinate 30,965,410 downwards.
GCAGTACCCCTCATCTTATCCTTTCTTGAAAGCAGTCCATGTATGAAAAAAACAAGGATCACTAGTTTGCTTTAAATTTGCTTTCTGACTTTGAAATTACAAATTTTGCCAAGACACAGCTCAGATTTCCTTTTTTGAGTATTTATGAAAATGAATTCTGGCCACATTATCATACTATACAGGCAAATTATTAGTAGCCATTGAACAAATTTCCTGAATTTCTTTTATCCTCAATTATGTTAATTGTAATGTCTGCACTGAAGCATTGGCTGTAATCATAAATTCATTTAATAGAGAGGAAGAAGCCTTTTGAGTATTAGAAAATGAAGACTATTCTATCATGAAAAATGTTTCAGTGTCACATATTCTATTTAAAATTCTAAAGTGAGAGTTTTCTTCAAGGAATTAAAATTTGGCAGTTAGATGTTTAAATTTGAATAAGTAAAGAATAAGATATAAGATTAAATATAAATACAAATAAATAAATATAAATAATATATATAAATAAATATAAATAGATATATATTATTTATAAATAAATATAAATAAATATAAATAAATAAATATAAATATAAATAAAGATATAAGAATAAATAAATTTGATAAGTAAAAATACTTGTTTTGGTGAGAGGTGGGGGAGCTTTGATATATTGAATTCCAAAAGTTGAATTCTTAACAAAATCATGGAAGATCAGTTAATTGAAAGGTAATGGTGTCATGTGATTGAGTTGTGTTGAAGGGGATAGGCGATCTCTGTCTAGAGGGCACATTTTAGGGCGAAGGCTAGTTATGACAGGGCACTCTTCCAGGTGGCTTTTAGGCAACATGGTGACATTTTGGAGACTTCAAAGGTAGAGGTTTATTGCTTTGGAAGTACTGTATTTATTAATCTGGTTTCTACCAATGTCCATGAGGTGCACAGAGTGGGTATTTTCTTCAAGATTCTCAAAGGCTCAAACTTCCTGTTGTTTCCCACAGTCAATCAAAAATGGGTTTGAGTCACCTAAATGATTATATGCTGTTCCTCTGGTTTCATTTAGCCAGTCCACACAAAGCACGTGAGGTGGGGGTGGGAAGGGAGTCTTTGATATTTAATGAACAAAGAAGAATATCTTTAAAAAGCTCGTATCAGCTCTGGAAAAAAGTATTCTCCGATCAGAAACGTTTCGACGTGGTGTTTGCTATAGTCACAAGAAGAGAGAATGAGGGCTAGAAATGCAAGTTGCTGTAAGATTTTATTGTATGTACTGATTTTTCATGGTACCAGGAGCAACTGTGTCGGGCCCCTCCATTACACTTACGTTGTTTGCCAGAATTGAATTCTACTCCGGGGTTGGGGTAGTACCATCTGGAACTCCAGCATGAATAGTCACTGTATGCAAGTTCCTTTCTCTCACCCTCCGAAATGCTGCTTGAGGTCAGGGCTTAGGCTTCTGGTTGCTTCCTATTGCCTTTCTTTCCAACCTAATATCGGAAAGAAGTGAATGTAGGTTTTCCTTTTTATCCTAGAGTAGCCAACAATTAGGACTTTTCTTGTTTGAAGAAGGGAGACCTATGCACATTTAGTACAGATAACTGATGACTCTGAAAAAAAGTTCAAGGATATAATATTTTCATTTGCAAGGCGAAAAATTCTAATGAGGTCGTATAAATATCTGAAGTCATACAGAAGGCCAGGACAAAAATAGGTTTCTGAGAAAGGCATGCTGGTTTTTTTTTTTTTTTTTTCTTCCTGATAATATTACAGCTTTATCTACCAATCTCAGCCAGAGCTCGTCATGTCCGGGTCCCTCTGGGTTTGGCCTTTGCTCCCTTCCCTCTTTTCTCCAGGCCCATTCCATTTCTCAACTAAGCCTTGCTCAAAAAGTCCTCCCCTCATTAGTTCGGGCATTTCATAAGTTAAGATCACTTACTAAGTGTCCAGTTGTAGCATTTTGTTTAGATGGCTTTGTACTTTCATGTATCATGATAATGGAGCAAGACCTATCTTTCTTCCTATGTTTATTGTGTCCTGTTTGAAAATATCTAACAGAGTCAAGGTTATCAAGTGCCGATTTTGATATACTCTCCTTTTTTCATTCTTTTATTTGAAGACTTACTAATTTTATTGCCAAACTTTCCAGTCAGTTAAAGTGTCCATTAATTTATTTTCCAGTGTTTAATTTTGTAGGTCAGAATGGGAGCAGTAGTCTTACAATCAGTGGCATTTTTTTCAGTATTAAAAAAGACTTAATATTTTTTTTCCCTTTTATCCCCCACCTTAGGTAAACTAGTTTATGTAGGAAAGCTCCCTCTAGTGTTTCGCAGAGCAAATACAAATGGTATTGGACTTTTTTTTTTTTTTTTAAGAAGACTTAATTTTTTAATTTGGGGATCAGAATAAAATTGAGAGGAAGGTACAGAGATTTTCCACACCCTTGCTCCTCACGTATACAGCTACCCTCATTATCAGCATGACTTGTGAGAACTGTGTGTTTGTTACATGTAGGATGAATCTGCATTGACACATCGTGATGACTCAAAGTAAATAGTTTGCTTTAGGGTTCATTCTTGGTGTGGTACGTTCTTTGGGTTTGAACAAGTTTATATTGACGTATATCCATCATTATAATACCATATAGAGTATTTTCACTGCCCTAAAATTCTCTGTACTCTGCCCAGTTACTGTCCTTGTCCCCTCCCACCCTTTTTTACTGTCTCCATAGTTTTGCCTTTTCCAGGATGTCATAGAGTTGGAATCATACAGCATGTAGCCTTTTCAGATTGGTTTCTTTCACTTATTAATACGCCTTTAAGGTTCCTCCATGTCTTTTCATGGCTTAATAGCTCATTTCTTTTTGGCAATGAATAATGTTCCATTGTCTGGGTGTACCACAATTTATCCTTTCATGTACTGAAGGACATCTTGGTTGCTTCCAAGTTCAATAATGAATAAAGCTTCTATAAATATCTGTGCCCAGGTTTTTGTGTGCATAGATGTTTTCAACTCCTTTGAGTAAATGCTAAGGAGTGATTGCTCTATAGTAAGTTAAGAGTATGTTTAGTTTTGTTCAAAACTAGCATTTTTACCTTGTAAAAAAATCACCAAACTCTTCCAAAGCCGCTGTACCATTTTGCATTCTTACCATCAGTATATGAGCATTTCTTTTGCTCCACGTCCTGACCAGCATTTGGTGTTGGTGGTGTTCCAGATTTTGGCCATTCTAATAGCTAGGTAGTGGTAGCTCACTGTTGTTGTAATTTGCATTTCCTTAGTGAAATCTTTCTGTATGCATATTAGCCATCTATTTATCTTTTTTTTAGTGAGGTGTTTATTAAGGTCTTTGGCCATTTTTAAATCAGATTGTTTGTTTCTTATACTTAATTTTTAAGAGTTCTTTGTGTATTTTGGATGCTAGTCCTGTAACAGAATGTCTTTGGCAAATTATTTTCTCCCAGTCTATAGCTTTCCTAATAATGTCTTTTGTAGAATAGAAGTTTTTAATTTTAATGAAGTTTAGCTTATTATTTCTTTCATGTTGTATCTGAAACTAAACTAAACTTACTTTCTTTCTTCTTTCATGTTGTATCTATTTCTTTCATGTTGTATCTAAAAAGGTATCACTATACCCAACGTCATCTAAATCTCCTATGCTATCCTCTTGGAGTTTTATATGTTTGCATTTTGCATATAGGTATATAATCCATTTTGAGTTCATTGAGTTTGTGAAGGGTGTATTCTGTGACTAGAGGAATTTTTTTTTTTTTTTTTGCATGTCCAGTTCCAGTACCATATGTTAAAGAATCCATCTTTGCCCCATTGTGTTGTCTTTACTACTTTGTCAGAGGTCATCTGACTATATTTATGTGGGTTTATTTCTAGGCTGTCTATTTGTCCCATTGATCTATTCGTCTGTTCTTTCACTAACACTACATTATCTTCATTACCATAGCTATACGGTAAGTCTTGAAGTTTGATAGTGTCAGTCTTCCAATTTTGCTCTTCTTCAGTATTGTCTTGGCTATTCTGAGTTGTTTGCTTCTCCATATAAATTTTAGAATCAGTTTATCAATGTCGATAAAATAAGTTTCTGGGATTTTGATTGGGATTGAATAGAATCTATAGACCAAGTTGGGAAGAACTGACCTCTGGACAATACCGAGTCTTTCTAATCTTAAATATGGATGATCTCTCCATTTATTTAGTTTTTCTTTCATTAGATTCATCAGAGTTTTGTAGTTTTTCCCATATAAACTTTGCACATATCTTGTTAGATTTATTCCTAAGTGTTTAATTTTGGGGGCTGCTAATGTAGATAGTATTTTCTTTTAATTTCAAATTCCCCTTGTTCATTGCTGGCATATAGGAGAGCAAATGACTTGTGTATATGAACCTTATATTGTACAACCTTGATATAACCACTTATTCTGGGAGAGTGAGGTTTTCTGCTTGTTTGTTTTTGTTTTTGTTTTTTATTTTTTCAGATTTTCTACATTGACAATTATGTCATCTAAGAACAAAGACAGTCTTATTTCTTCCTACCCAAAATTTATACCTTTTGTTTCCTTTTCTTCCCTATTGCATTAGCAAGGACTGATATTAAAAAGAGGAGCGGTGGGAGGGGACATTCTTGCCTTGTGCTTGATCTTAGTGGGAATATTTTGAGTTACTTTCCAGTAACTATGATGTTAAGTTTAGGTTTTTTGTAGAAATCCTTTATTAGGTTCCTGAATTTCACCTGATACGTGAGTTCTTAAGTTCAACCTTAGATTAAAATGCACGTTTTTCCCATGAAGGGGTTGTAGGGGTCACATGCAACATCATCAGAGCATAGAAAGGGTGGCCTGAGAGGTCTGAAGATAATTTCACTTCACAATTTTGCCTATAGTCAGCCTCGAATTGCATCGTGGTTCCATACACGGCTGATCTTCGTCCCCATCATGGCTTCAGTTGATGGTCATTCCTTCTATTTTACTTAGGAACTTACGGCAGTCAGAGGAGAAATTCTCCATGCCCCCCCACCCCATCTTCCTGCACCTGTACCTTTACAGTTGGCCTTTCCCTTTGAGGTGGACTGTCCATGTCCCTGGGTCAGTTCAGACTCTTCCGTTGTGCCCTTGATGCTGCCTCCTCTTGCCTACTCAAGGACATGGCCAGCAATTCTGTCTTGTTTCTCCAGATCATCTGGTTCCCTTTCACCATAGGATGTTCCCTCTTGGAGCTGTCATTTCTTACATCTATGAGAAAACCTTCTTTTGACTCACTTTTTGTACCTCCAGCTGCTGCCCTGATAGGTTTCCTACACCTAGTGTTTTGGATTCTGTTCCTGGAGTTTTCTTTGGAACCTACTCCAGTAAGAACTTTGCCCTAAGTCCTCCCTAGAAACTTATTGTCAAAGTCACCTATCCTCTTAATGTTGCTTACTCTCTTCTTCTTGGAAACTTTTCTGACTTGGTTCAGGATACCATTGTCACCTGGTTTTGACCCTGGGTCTTGTATTTTCCTTTGCTCACATCTTTGCATTTCCCAGACTAAACATTGTGTGCCTTTGGGCTTGGTCCCTAGAGATACTCCTTTGCCTAGCTCTCTATGCCTGGCTCTGACATCTAGACTCACTGTCTTCCAGTTTTTCTTTATCTGCTTTGTCCTCTTCCCTGAGCTTTGGACATGTACATTCATGTATATATCTCCCCTTAGATGCCTATAAACTGCTCAAAACTCACATGTCTAAAACTAAGCTCTTGCTCTCTGAAGCATCCCCCACCCACAGCCTGTTTCATTGCAGCTCTCTTTTTCTGGTTCTTGTGGCCAAAACCCATAAAATTCATTCGTGCCTCCTTTCCTTCTCTTACATGCCACATTAGATCCATCAACAAATCATCTTGACTGTGCCTTTCATTTTCTCACCACTTCCCTTGCTGTCCCTCCACTGTGAACCACTGTTAGCTCAGCCTGGATGGAGACAGTGGCTCCTGCTCACCACCCTGGCCCTCTCTTCTCCATACGAGAGCAATGGGAGCCTTTAAACCTCTAACTCAGCACCCCACAGTGGCTTTCTGTCTCACCAAGTGTGGAAGCCAAAGTCCTTTCAGGGCCCTGCATGATTGACATGCCTCCTGTTCCCCATAGTGGCCTCTTTGATAATCTCCCTCCCATCCAGCCACACTGGCTCCTCTCCGTTCCCTGAACACGCCAGGCACATTTCTCCTTCAGGGCCTTTGTACTTGGTGGTCTGTCTGCTTGGAATATTCCTCTCCTAGATATCGGTATGGCTCACCTCCTTGCTGACTTCAGGTTTTTACTCAAATATTTTATAGAGAGTCCTTTCTCTGAAAGTACAACTATTCTGCCTCCCCCTCCAAGTTTTTTTTGTCCCCTTTCCCTGCACTGTTTTTCTCCTTCCTTGGCCATTTTCACTACTAGAAACCTTTATATTTTACTTATTTATTATATCCCTCCACTGCAATTTAAATTTCGTGAAGGCAGTGTGTGTGTGTGTGTGTGTGTGTGTGTGTGTGTGTGTGTATACATAAAATTTATCAGCAGCTCCCCACTTCTTCCGTCTCTTTACACTATAAATCCTGCTTGCATTGTAGATTTCATTAAACATCATAGAATGCTTTCATTGTCCAAGGGCTGGGTCAGGCACATTTTCACATTGAATTTTCCCACTTTATCTCTGAAATCAACATTGCGATTCCTATTTTACAGATGAGTAGAAAACCAAAGTCTGAGACAGATGTATAGTGTCTTTACTAAAGATAATAATAGATATTGGAATGGGGCTTTAAACTCAAGGCCTCTAACTTCATGTTATGTACTTTCTAATATACCACACTAGGGACAAATCCACATTTCAGTAATGACTTAACTTTTTTTTTTTTTAATTTTATGTATTTATTTGCCAGAGAGACAGAGAGCACAATCAGGGGAAACAGCAAGCAGAGTGAGAAGCAGGCTCCCCGCTGAGCAAGGAGACCAGTGTGGGGCTCAGTCCCAGGGCTCTGGGATCATGACCTGGGCGGAAGGCAGATGCTCAACCAACTGAGCCACCCACGCGTCCCATGATTTAACTTTTTGAAAGGGAATTTGAAAGGACTGCCCTTGCCAATCTTCCATCATCTCAATTCTTACCCCCTACCCCATCTTCTGTCTTGTCGTGCTGTTTCCCTCCAGCACAAACGCAGCCACTATTGACGACATTTGTAAATTTGGAACAGTCATAAAAGCACAAGCCCTGTCTTCCAGCAATGGTATTCAGTGACGGAAGCAGGGAGACAGAATGGGAGGGGAGAATTTAGCAGAAGGGTTTTAAGAATTTCCCTCTTTGATGCTTGAGCTAACTCAGAGACCACCAAGAAATTGCACTTAGAGAAAAGCTGAGCCAGAAAGGAGTTTGGAGCAAAGTGGCTAAGAATATCTAAGGAGTAAAGTCTGGTCTGAGAGGAAACTGTCTTGACTCGAGCCCATGTGGCTCAAAAACCAAACAACTTGGATGACTGTTGTGTTAAGTCACAGAGATATTCTGCTTTCTTTGGCTTTAAATAGTCTCCATTCTATAATCTCATCCTGTCGTTCTTTATTGGTGTAACTTTTGTTGTAAGTAGTTTGCTTCCACATCTATAAAACAAGATAGTGGGGATCAGTGATTCTGTTAGGGCACCTTTAGTTTTAAAATTATGTGATTTTAAAATCCTGCATTATTCTAGTGATTTTGAATCTAGACCTAGTGATAATTAGACCTCTTTTTACTGTGCAAAATTTCCCTTAAAATAATAATTTAGGGGCGCCTGGGTGGCTCAGTGGGTTAAAGCCTCTGCCTTCAGCTCAGGTCATGATCCCAGGGTCCTGGGATCGAGCCCCACATCAGTCTCTCTGCTCAGCGGGGGAGCCTGCTTCCCCTCCTCTCTCTCTGCTTGCCTCTCTGCCTACTTGTGATCTCTGTCAAATAAATAAATAAAATCTTAAAAAAATAATAATTTATATTTTTAACTGAATACAAAGAATTGCTGAAGCACTTTCAGATAAAATTAGGATGGTTTTTAAAAATCAGTTTTATTTCTTATTGAGATTGTCAGATAATCTCACCTTAAAGAAACGACAACACAGACCATGCTTCGAAAGTAATAGGTCCTGGAAAAACCTCCTGTGCCTTCAGGTAATGGGAAGTGTTTCTTTAACATAAGTGATTTCATGGCATGGACATACCTTCTGATCACTTTCCATTTGTTGAAGAGGAGATTTTGAAAGCCAAATGGAAATTATAACATTAAATGACCAAATTAGTTTTTTTCTCAAAATGCAGAGCTGATCTTCTTTTATTTTTAGTCTTATTTATCTAAGTAACCTCTGTATCCAGCATGGGACTTGAACTCACAACCCTGAGATTAAGCATTGCGTGTTCTTCCTACTGAGCCGACCGGGTGCCTCTTAATACTGTAAATATAACATACTTAGAAGGAAATCTGCTTTCTTCCTAAAGGCACATCTTTTTTTTTTTTTTTTAAAGATTTTATTTATTTATTTGACAGAGAGAGATCATAAGTAGACAGAGAGGCAGGCAGAGACAGAGAGAGAGAGGGAAGCAGGCTCCCTGTCAAGCAGAGAGCCCGATGTGGGGCTCGATCCCAGGACCCTGAGATCATGACCTGAGCTGAAGGCAGCGGCTTAACCCACTGAGCCACCCAGGCGCCCCCCTAAAGGCACATCTTACTTTCAAAGCAAATGTGTTTCTTTTCTGTACTGTCTCTCTTGGACTGAGACTAGTTTAAATCGTTAGTTCTTTTCATTAGGCAGCCTTTTCGGTTTACTTCAAATGTTTGCTAGTGCTTTTTTCTCAACTTCTAAAAAATTCTTTCCCCCTCTTTTTCATACTTATCTAAATTTTTCTGTGCCTACTATAACTATTATAAAATGATCAATAATGAGTCAAGGAGTTAAGCTCCTATCGATTGTAAAAGAATTTACCCAGTTATTTTTTTTTGCTTTATTTCTTAAGCTCATTTTCATATTCATATTTTCATCATTTTAAATGTTTACTGAGGTTCGCCAATGTTTTGTGGAAAAAGGATATCATACTCTAATCTTCTCTAGTTTTCATCATTAACAAGCCTGAGACCCTTGTGATTAGTTAAGCAGCATAAGACAGTGGTTATCAAACTTAAAATGTTTCTTTTTAAAGAAAGCTAAAACTTCTGCTCTTTAGTCCTGAACAATCAGTGTGTTTCCTGATTGCAGATGCAGGAAATACTTTACTTTTGAAGCAATAACGGTTATTCCTGGGAACTTTCATAATTGACTGCATAGAGATAGCGCGGACTTTAACAAATACAACAGAATTACTGCTGGCTTATTTAAAAAGAGAGAGAATCTCTTAAGTGTGATAAAAAGCTAATTACTCAGGACTTCATCAGTTTGGCATACTCCCTGCTCTTGGAGAACGTCGTTCAGCTGGCTTCCTGACTAAAGGTATCTTTCCCTAGTGCTTTTTTACTATCCAGATTTTTCTTAGGAATTTACTTAGACCTTTAAACATCACTTGTGGTCCTTGTAGAATTTGTTTACCTTTGAAGTCAGGTGGAGTGTAATTTTTATACACTTGGATTGCTTGAATTATGATATTTGATAATTATGATTAATTATAACTAGTTTTAATAATTAATGAGAGACCACAGCATGACATCCAGGGATCTAGTGGCAATTTTTTTCCTCCTCTAGAATGAGGAATTGCTGTTGTCTGCTTTTTGATATTTGAGTCTGAATTCTTTAGTGAGGTCACTGAAGGTGTAACAACAGCATACTGGCTTAAGGTGGCACTGTGCTTTCTCTTAATATCATGAGACATTTGAAAAAAGCCTTTTCATTTATTGTTTGTTGAATTGACTATTGTGCCTTAATGAAAATAGATCATTTCAATGACTTACATTATTTCTGGTTTAACAGCAGCATGAGTTTTCCAACTCCTTGCTCCTGTATTGACGTTGGTGCAAAAATAAACTCACAGAAATTTGGGTCTAGATGAGGTCTTATTGACCATCTCCCTAGCCCCCCCTCCCCCCTTCGACTGGTGAGGAAGCTCTAGGATGCAGAATAGCACAGATTCCCGGCAGAGCTGGGGACGGAATACAAACCTCTCAGTTTCTATTTGGTAGAGTCTTTTTCATCGTTGTTGTTTTGTGTTCAAGTTTATGTGCTGCTACAGAATAAAAACCTTGCCTTTAGAGATGCCTGGGTGGCTCAACGGGTTAGGCGTCTGCCTCCGGCTCAGGTCATGATCCCAGTGCCCTGGGATGGAGTCCCATATCAGGCTCTCTGCTCAGCAGGGAGTCAGCTTCTCCCTCTCCCTCTGCCTGCTGCTCCCCCTGCTTGTGCTCTCTCTGATAAGTAAGTAAATAAATAAATAAAATCGTTAAAAACAACAACAAAAACTTTGCCTTTAGTTGGCATTACCATGCAACATAATCAGATTCTGAGCCATGACATTATCCCTAGCTGGAGTATGAATAACTAGATTCTTCACCTAGACGATGTAGTTTGAGGTGCTCCATGGCATCTGGAGAGACATTCCTGACACGAACACTCACTTCCTGGCTGGGTGAGCACTGAGCAGAGGGAAAACTCGTGGCTTTCCGTCTTTGGGGGGATGCCAGATCTCAAGTTAGTAACAGGAATTTTCTAAACCTGTATCAAACGTGCCATTTATACTTCTGTTTCCTGACAGTAGTCACTCAGTTTCTTCTGAGAACAGAACACTTTCCCAGTGGTCACATTGAAGAGCTCTAGTAAGGACAAAATCACCACCAGTCAGTCCTCCACGTAAGAGTTCGTGGTATGGGGGCACCTGGGGGGCTCAGTCCGGTAAGCATCTGCCTTTGGCTCAGGTCAAGATTCCAGGGTTCCTGGGATCAAGTCCTGCATCTCATCGGGCTCCTTGCTCACAGCAGAGCATCTGCCTCTCCCTCTGCCTGTCGCTCCTCCTGCTTGCTCTCTCGTGCTCTCTCTCTCTTTTTCTCTGTCAAATAAATAAATAGATAAAATCTTTTTTTTTTTTAAGATTTTATTTATTTATTTGACAGACAGAGGTCACAAATAGGCAGAGAGGAAGGCTGAGAGGAGAGGTGGGGAAGGAAGCTCCCCGCAGAGCGGAGAGCCCGATGCAGGGCTCGGTCCCAGATCACAACCCGAGCCTAAAGCAGAGGCTCAACCCACTGAGCCACCCAGGCGCCCCGATAAAATCTTTTTTTTAAAAAGAGTTTATAGTCTAATAGTAGAGGGAGAGAAAAGATATGTTGAAAGATGCAGTACATATAAAGACTCAAATTGATTAAAAAACATAGAAATGTATATATAAATGTGTCAGTTAACACTGTCCTAGGGGACAGTGCCGTTTTCCCAAAATACCACATGTATGTGCAAGTACTGGACCAAGTTTTGTTTTTCTTGTGCTGCTTCTGATTGGCGCCTCGGATGAAATGCCTCATAGGTTCTCATGATTCTCTAATAACTCATTTCCCCACTATGGATATTTTACTGACCTTATTTTATCAGTGTCTCTTTCCTGGTGTGGGCTCCGGGTGTGGGGGCAGGGGCTGTATAATGGTTTATGTGTACTTTCAATGAGACTCAGAAACAGAGCTGGAGTTTGCGGTTCTGCAGGTGGAACCCCTCTGCATCCCAGGTCGCTGAAAGCTGTTGACGGTCGTGACCTGAGGGAGGGTGTCATGATGCAGTTAACAGCTCAGATTATTGGAAGATGAAATGACCAACCCAGCTAAGGCAAGATGATAAGCTTTGCTTATGTAAACTGGGGCAGTAACTGAATGACCCTGAGGTACTAAGCCTTTGCCTCTGGTCACGGGAGGTGTCAGTAAGACTCTAGAAATTCAATGCCTAATCAGTTCCTCATGTAGGAGAGCTCTCAATGTAATGGTAGGGAAAGCATACAAACATGGAATAGAGAGGAACTGACACACGGAAGGTTGAATTAACTTTGTAGTCTCGATGATAGAATATAACTCTAATAATAGTTTGCATATTTATAACAAGAGCAAAATTCTGCAGGTTCAAAAAAATATCCTACAGATAATGCTTCTTCAGTCTACAGAGACACTTTGGAAATTTAGGAACACTTGGCTTGCAAAATTAGATGGAAAAGTATTTCATGAAATATGGTTAGTGAGGGGAAGGCATTCATCTCTCTTAGGGTTTTGCCTAACAGCCACTAGAATCATTTGCCTTTTTTTTTTTTTTTAAGATTTTGTTTATTTATTTGACAGAGAGAGAGAGAGAGAGAGAGAGAGAGAAGAACAAGCAGGTGTTGCGGCGGGCAGAGAGAGAGGGAGAAGTGGACTCCCTGCTGAACAGAGAGCCAAACACAGGGCTTGATCTCAGGACCCTGGTATCAGAACCAGAGCTGAAGGCAGACGTTTAACCAGCTGAGCTACCCAAGAGCCCCAGAATCATTTTGCTTTTTACAGGGTTGCATATGTAGCTCACCCTCCTTAGCTTTGGCCCTTGTCAGATACTAAGGCTAAATAAATAAATAAGTGACAGAGGGCTAAGTTTGCTGGTCACGGGTTAGTAAAAACATCTGACTTCTTTCCTGAGACAGGTCAGGTGTTCAGGATAGTCATTGAAACTACAGCATTTGGACTTTATTCTTTCATACGAAGTACTTGACCAGCAAGCTGAAATTCTTATGATTTTGAACTGTGAGTGTTCCGGCAGTATATCTCAAATAATTACGAGAAAGAGAAGTTCCCATTTCAGAATTGATGCTAGAAGATTTGAAGATATACCATATATGCCTAAATGTAAAACAATCCTGAATATAATCTTTTTTCCAAAGATAAGAATTACCCCCACCCCCAATTTTTTTTTTTTTTTTTCCTTTGGCCAACGTAAGCATGTATTTTGTACCAGGAATCATTCTAGGTCCTGGGATACAAGGAAAAAATGAAAACAAAACACAAAAGACAGAAATCCCTGCCCTCCTAGGGTCTACTTTCTGGCAAATAAATTATACAAGATGTTAAAAGAGGTAAGTGCTGGTAGAGAGTTATGAAGTAGGGAAAAAAACCCAGGGCATGTTGGCAATGTGTGTGTTTTGGGATGGGGAGTGCTTGCTGCCTTACAAGGTGGCCTTAGAACATGGATTGAATGAGATGAGGGAGTGAGCCGTGCAGTGAACTGGAAGAGGAGTGTGGAGCTCAGAGCCCTTGAGGGAGGAGAGTGGGGGCATGTTCCAGGAAGAGCTTGGAGGCCAGTGTAGCTGCAGCAGAGTGAGAGGGAGTTTAGGAGTAAAGTCATAGGAAGTGGAGTTAGGATGACAAGATGAAAATCGAGGTTGACTAGAGGTCGTATAGAAGACATGGGGCCATGGTGCTCATTTAATATACACATGTCAAATGCAGATGGCATGGGTCCTTAGGATATTGTAAGGATCTTTTATTCTTAACGAAATGGGCAGCTTGGAGGATTTACAGGTAAGTAACATGACATTTAAGAAGGATTCTAATTCAGTTTAAAAAGGCTCCTTCTGGCTTTTGAGAGTAGATTGAAGGAGGCAAGGGACACCACTTAAAAGGTTCATGTAGTAAACCAAGTAAGAAATGATTATTTGTATTCTATTATATGAATGTACCACATTTTGTCTGTCTGCTCTTTCCTTCAGTTTTATTGAGATAGAATTGACATTCAAGGTTGTATTAGGTCAAGGTGTACAATATAATGATTTGATACATGTGCATATTGGGAAATGATTGACAAAATCAGTTTAATATCACTCACCTCACATAGTTACAGGTATTTTTCTTGTGATGAGAGCTTTTAAGATCTACTTGCTTAGCAACTTTCAATTAATTTAATTCTACTTGCTTAGCAACTAATAACAATGTAGTATTATTAATTAAAGCCACCATGCTGTATATGAAGTCTCCAGAACTTAACTTATAACTAGAAGTTTGTACCTTTTGACCATTTCCAGAAGCCCCTCACCTCCTTTGCCCCTGGCAACTACCGATCTGTTTTCTCGATCTATGAGTTCAGTTTTTAAAAATTCCACATATAACTGAGGCCACGCAGTATTGGCCTTTCATGATGCTCTTGAGGTCTATTCATGTTGTTGCAAAAAGCAGGTTTGCTTTTTTATGACTAAATAACATTGCATTGTACACTTATGTATCTCTGTATATTTTTTATCTGTTCATTGTGGAGGGACACTGAGGTTGTTTCCATGTCTTGGCTATTGTTAACAATATTGCAGTGAATAGGCCGGAACAGATACCTTTTTTGAGATAGTAATTTTGTTTCCTTTGGATATGTACCCAGAAGTGGAATTGCTGGATCATATTATCATAGTTCTATTTTTAATATTTTGAGTTAACGCCATACTGTTTCCCATACTAAGTGCACCAGTTTGCGTTCCCACTAACACAACATGGGGATTCCCTTTTCTCCACATCTTTGCCAGTACTTACTTCTGGTCTTTTTTGATGATAACCATTTGGTAAGATGATATATCTCATTGTGGTTTTGATCTGCATTTCCTTGATGGTTAGTGAGTATTCACATGTTGATGAACATTTGGGTTGCTTGTTTTGAGTATTGTGACTCAGGCTTCTGGGAATATTTGTGGACTAGCTTTTGTGTGGACATATGTTTTCAGGGCTGTTAGCAAATCTCTAGGGGTGGAATTGCTGGGTCATGAGATAGGTCTATGCTGACCTCCTGAGAAACTCCCAGAAGATTTTCTAAAGTGGTTTTGCCATTTCATATCTCTGCATATATCATGTACAGAAGTTCCAGTTGCTCCATATCCCAGCAGGCCTTTGTCTTCTTGATGTTAGCCATTCTAATAGGTGTATAATGGTATCTTACTGTAGTTTTCATTTGCATTTTTTCTGAAGGCTAATGCAGATGAGGAGAGTCTGGATCTTATTCTCTTTATCCAGAAAATTTATTGTATCCTTGTTGTTGAAACTTCGGTTCCTTTCAGCTGACACTTATCATAACTTTTATTTATTTTTTGCATTTATTTATTTTTTTCAGTCCTGGTTGATATGTGTTAGCATATACTTTTTTTAATCTTAATTTTTTAAAAAGACCTCTGACCCCTTATAACAACTCTTCAAAGTACTGAAAGGATGTATTATGATTTATTAAAGGTTGGCAGTGGCCTATTTAGCCTCACAGTTTTGTTTTCGGGAAACCAATGCATTTAAAATGGGGAAGTATAATACTTACATTAAATTTCTATCTTACCTTTAAGTCATTTACGTCTGACAGTGTAACTTAAGTTTATCCTTTATCCTATACGGGGTTGACTCTTACTTTCTGTATATTATCATTTAGGATGAGAATGGCATCCTGTGTGATAGCAGCAAGTTTATCTCTAAATATTTATCTCTAAATTATCTCTAAACATTCAACTGAAATGCGGAATTCCAATTCTTTTCCAGGTTCCCGATGTGATCAGCAGCATAAGGCAGTTATCGAAAGTTGCCATGAAAGAGGATGCCAAAGCCAGCAAAGACAACGAGGATGCCTTTTACAACTCTCAGAAGTTCGAAGTCCTGTACTGCGGGAAGGTGACGGTGACCCACAAGAAGGCTCCTTTGAGCCTCATCGACGACTGCATGGAGAAGTTCAGCCTGCACGAGCAGCAGCGCCTGAAGATCCAGGGCGAACAGTGCGGTGCGGACGCGGGTGATGACCCGGGGGTCTTCGAGGCCACGGCCCCCTGCTCAGCCTCTGACATCCTGTCCGAGGAAGGGGATGGCGTCCCTGACATCCTGCCAACCTTACCGGCCACAGCCAGCCAGCCGGGGCTGCCCAGCTCTCGAGCTGGCTTCCCAGAGCGGATTTTGGAAGATTCTGGCTTTGATGAACAGCAGGAGTTCCGGTCTCGGTGCAGCAGCGTCACCGGAGTCTTGCAAAGGAAAGTTCACGAGAACAGCCAAAAACCACTGCCCCGAAGGAGACATGCCAGCGCGCCGAGTCACGTACAGCCCTCGGATTCGGAGAAGAACAGGACGATGCTGTTCCAGGTGCTGCCAGGCGGGGCGCTGGCGGGGCTGGTTTCCGCTCGCGCAGGGTTTGCTAATTAGATGCAGCCTGCGCCGGCCCCTCCCCATCCCATCCCGCGCTCTGCATGGGTCCAGCACCCTCTCCGCCCCCGCCCCCAACCCGGGCCAAGGCGAGCAGGGAAGGCAGATGGAGAGAAGAGCAAAGGAAAGCAGGGAAGGTCCCAGAGGCAGACACAGAATGTGGATTTTTAGCAAGTGGGGGAACAGGGCACGGAGAGATGGAGAAAGAAGCAATTAAATAGATTACCCTATCACTAGCATTCGCCTTAGGTTGGTTCTTAAATAGATGTGTGTTGTGTCTAGATGTCTAAATAGATGTTGTGCCTTGCAGAGGATTTAAACACATGAATAAACTGGGAAAGTGTGATAGGCATGGAGGAGAAAGAGAAAGTTTTCTTTAGAGAAGGAAAAGTCTAGAGACTCCTAGGTGTATTTTCAGATGCTGTTCCACAAAAAGAAGAAAGTTAAAGAAACACCCTGAGCTTGACAGCTTACAGGATCCGTTGCTAAAATAATGGCGTACAAGCTATATTGTAGGTTTAAAAGAGGCATCTTAATTAAAAAAGTAGTTTTTGAGTTTGTACAAGATACAGAAAATGTCAGGTTCCGCCTTAAAGAACTTAAGTCAAAACAATGCCCTCGAGAGTTTCTTTAAGTCCTCAGCTTGTAAGGTCTGAGTTTTCTTGGGGAAAAGAAAAATAAGGGACCATCCTTTTATCCTGTGGTAAAGAGACTTGAGTAGGAAATTCCACAGCGGACCTTGATAAACAGTCCCAGTGTGTAATACTTGCTTATCAGAAGACTGTGGGTTCTTTTGTTTTGTCCTGTTTTGCTTTTGATAACTATAGGCATGTAGTGAAAGTATCCATAGGCTTTTCTTGGGTGATACACTGACTGAGCTGCCTCTCATTTTGAGGCTCTCAGATGTATTCATTTTCTTAGCTTGCCACAGTGATTGATGTTAATTTCCCTGGCTGTGGATTTTTAAAAAGTTTAATGTGCTCAACTGCAAATATTATGTTTTTGTTGACAATTTTGGGAGGAAGTGTGATTATAAGTTATGGTTAAATAATTGGTGTTTTTAGAGATCTTGAAGAAAGGGAGTATGTTTTTAAAAAGATGATCGTGTTGAATGAACAGAATGGTTTCTTATATCTTATAAATTAAGATCAACTTTATTTTCATGATTTTTAGACAAAAGGAGGAAATGTGTTGAGGCTGCTGATAGTTGGAGTTGAAATACTGGTTGGTTTGGATGTGGAAGCACATTGGATGTTGAAGAACATGTATAGCAATTGAATCTATATTACTAGTTGGATATATAATCGTAAAGTAAGACCTTAGGTCTTTGCGAGTTGAAATTAACTGGAATGTTTTTATTTTAAGGTTGGGCGGTTTGAGATTAACCTTATCAGTCCAGACACTAAATCAGTTGTGCTTGAAAAGAATTTTAAAGATATCTCTTCTTGTTCTCAGGTACGTATTAAAGTACTTCATATGTTTGATGAAACTGACTTAATCTTGTTTTTAAATTAGCCACAAAACAACTAGACTTAAACTCCTTCAAATTTTACAGTTTTTTTTTTTTTTTCATTTTCATTTTTTGAGTGGATTTGTCTTAAAGAAGAGTGCTGCTTTGTTTGTGTCTCTGCTGGTAACAAAATCCTGTCCAGGTCCCTCAGTATTGTAATAGCTGGTCCTTTTTTTTATCACTCTTCCTCCTCATAACGTCACTTCAACACATTCTCTCCTCTGGTGGAATTTTTGTGGTGGTGAGTTCTTTTGAAAATACCTCACAGTTAGTGTTCCTCAGTCTTGGGCAGTGGGACTTGTGGGTATCACTGAGTCATGTTTGCTCTTTTTGCCATAATTGGTAGTAAAAGAAGAACTAGCACCTTCCACTTCTTTTAATGTAAATGCTAAAATTTGAAAAGAAAATGCTGGTATATTTTTGTTCTTTGGTTTATTTTTAATTCACAAACTGTGTATTTGAATGCTTTGAAATTATTGATACAGCTCAACGTCTACAAGGTCATAGTAGGCATAAACCAGTGTCCTCTAAGTACCACAGTAGGAATTTAGAATATCTATCCCAAAGTTAGAGCCGCCTAAATGTATTGTAAGCATGGAAGGATTTTTGAAGTTGTTGGGAGTAGAGAGAATATCTAAATCTAAATATGGGAAGGTTAAGAATGCAAGGATGCCTCTGTGGAAATCTCTGGAATAGAGAAGGATTAACTTCTTTCCTAGCGAGTGACTTAAAGGAACCTTTAGGGACCTAAATCTTGCTAAAGTCCTCTTCTTTATTTTGATGTTGAAAAATGAAGTCTGCCTATTTATTTTTAAATTTCAGAGTTAGCGTTGCCCTAGGTATAATATTCAGATGTTCTGCCTTTCAGAAATGATGAACTTTTTTTTACCTCTTGTAATTGTTCACCTCAGCCTCAGCGAATGCCTTTTCCCTTCTGATATTTTAGTATTTGTTCTATTAATGGTATCATAAAATTATGTCATGAAGATAAAAACTTTCTACTGTCATAACTAAGAGAGGCACAGCATCTGATTATAGGAATGATAAATGACAATTTTCTCAATTCCTATATAAGGGACCAAAAGTTGGGTAGAAAAATTATACTCACTTGAACTGAAAAGTAGTTATTGAGTCTTCTTGTAATTTCCTGTTTGCTGGGGAGTCCCCACAAGGTCATAAGCTTTGTGAGGGCGGGCATCTTATTTTGTGGTGTTTCTGTAGGGCATTCATCCTGTAGGGCATCAGAATAAAATGTTAAGATAGAGCTTAGTACTTAGGTGTTCAATAAATGTTGAATGAACATTTCTATGTGTGGGACCTTGTGCCAAGTACAGAGGAGAAAGTGATGTGCAAACCAGTGTAGTTCCTGCCCCCCAGGCCGCAAAGAGTCATCCTAAGAAGCTGTGCCCCTCACCCACACATTCCTCAAACCTCCCAGTGAGGAAACAGCCATGCTCATTGAACATCCAAAGGGGAAAAAACAAAGTAGTGGGGGAAAAAGAAGGAAAGAACCAACCAAGCCAAATATATAAAACTGGCAATTCAAACATGATTTTTGCTTTTTTCCCTCTTTTTTTAAAGTGAGGATGTGGAGAAAGGAGAAACTTCTTGCCTTGCTGGTGGGAATGTAAACTGGTGCAGCCACTGTGGAAAACACTATGGAGGCTCCTCAAAAAGTTAAAAATAGAACTACCCTATGACCCAGCAATTGCACTACTAGGTGTTTACCCAACGGATACAAGATACTAATTTGGAGGGGCACATGCATCCCAATGTTTATAGCAGCATTATCTACAATAGCCAAACTATGGAAAGCACCCAAATGCCATCAACTGATGAATGAATAAAGAAGGTGTGGTATTCACACATGTACACACACACACAGACACACACACACAGGAATATTAGCCATGAAAAAGAATGAAATCTTGCCATTTCCAATAACATGGATAGAGCTAGAGTGTATTAGGCTAAGTGAAATAAGTTAATCCAAGAAAGACAAATACCGTTTGATTTCACTCATACGTGGAATTTAAGGAAAAATCTGATGAACATTGCGGAAGGGTGAAAAGAAAAGAGACAGGGAAGAAAACCATAAGAGACTCTTAATGATAGAGAACAAACTGAGGGTTGCTGGAAGGTGGATGGGTGGGGGGATGGGCTAAATGGGGGATGGGGATTCAGGAGGGCACTTGTGATGAGCACTGGGTGTTGTATGTAAGTGGTGAATCACTGAATTCTACTCCTGAAACCAATTTTACCATATATGTTAACTAAATAAACTTGAAATAAAAACTTGAAATAAAAAAAAACAAACAAACAAGCTTTGTATCCTAACCTTCTGGTTCAGAAAAAGAATTAAACATTTGTGTGGAGGCCTTTGATCAGAGTAATTGTCAAGTTAACCTCTGCTGCTCACTGGCCTGCTCTTACTACTTCTTCCACAGATTTGAACTGATACCATATGACCACATCCAGCAACAGGCCTGCTTTTTAACACATGCACGCCAATAAACATTTCTTTATGCAAAATCTCTACAGGACTGTGTCCCTGGCAGCATGAGGAATCAGGGAGTGGTTATTCTTTCCTGGAAACTTTCCCACTGCTTGAGGACTCCCTGACCTAATGAGGTCCTACAAATTTTTCCCATTTAGTACTCAGCTAGTAAAAGAGATTTTATTGTCACTAAGGAGTTGTACCAGATGGAGATTACTTTCAGCTCATGAATGGCAATCTCGCTCCTCCTTACTGACTTTTTACTTTTGGTCAGAACTGATTTCCTTTATTCATATCCATTGGATCGACTGAGCACATTACAGGAATAGTGGTTACTGCTTATCGAAGTTATGTGCCAGTAACGATAATAGATCATTCTTAGTTGTAAATTTGAAAAATTGCTGAGATAGTTGCCATTACTACTATTTTCTAATGAGAATGAAGCCTCAGAAATCGTTACCTAGCACGATGGCTCATACCTTGTAGATGGGTTGAACTAAGAATGAAGCACAAATCTGTCTGACTCCAAAGCCTATTGTCTTTTCACCGTGATTTAGGTAATTCCAAGACAACTTTAATTTTTTTGTCTACCTGGCTTTTTAAAGCACTGTGCTTGCTATTAAAATGACAAGGTGCCGTCTACTAATTGGTATGTATGTATTCAGCCTGGCCGAAGTTCACAGATGATTCAGAATTTTTTAGTAAGTATAGCTGAGGGTCTTTAGCTGGCGTTCAGGAAGTACGGTGATTTGTAAATTTGGATAATTGACATCTGTTGTTTCTTTGTTTTTAGAAAATTAAAAAAATTTTTTTTAAAAAGATTTTATTTATTTATTTGAGAGAGAATGAGTGAGAGAGAGCATGAGAGAGGAGAAGGTCAGAGGGAGAAGCAGACTCCCCAAAGAGCTGGGAACCCGATGGAGGACTCAATCCTGGGAGTCCGGGATCATGACCTGAGCCGAAGGCAGTCGCTCAACCAACTGAGCCACCCAGGCACCCTGCTGTCGTTTCTTTAATATATTAGTTTTCTAACGTTTGTGGCTCCTTAAATGTCTCCGTAAAGACAGATACTCTACTATGTTGAATGCGCATTTTAAGGAGTTGGTTGCATCCCATTTAATTAGAGCATCGTTGGTGGTAGTTTTTCTGATTCTGATTCTGAGCTTCATGTAGACAATAGCAGGCTTTATGATAACCCATCAGACTGCTCGGGCCAACAAGATGGATAAATTGAGAGCCCCATTACTTACAAACAGTCAGTAGCCATTTTATTACAAGAGACAATGAATTATGCCATCCCATTTTTCTTCCTGTGGCCCAGAGTCACGGTGTGCAGGAAACAAACAATCTGAGTTGCTGTTTCCCTTTATTTTATGTGTCAAAAGACCACAGCCTAAGTTTGCTATGACATTATGTCCCCCTGTCACCAGGCTGAGAAGGAGAAATTCACGGAAGCGTGAAAGTGTAGTAGGACTGATGCCGATTTCCGTAGTCTGATTAAAAGGACCTATTGCAGTAAACACTGTACTTCCTTCCCCGTTGCAGGGTGTAAAGCATGTTGATCATTTTGGCTTCATCTGCCGGGAGTCAGCAGAGCCCGGGCTGGGCCAGTATATCTGTTATGTGTTCCAGTGTGCCAGCGAGTCTCTGGTAAGTGACGCGATTGTCATCTGCGCGCGCCTGCCCGTGCCTCCGGCTGACACCGAGCCTCGCAGAACTACTACCCGTGGAAAAAGAAGAGGGCGTCCAGAAACAGGTTCCTGCTCTTTAAAGCAGCAGTAAGAAAAGAAAAACAAATTGTCCTGGTAATTTTTAAGCCTAGATACTTTCTTGACTTTAAGGAATTGAGTCATGTCATCAGGGCTATTTTTAAAAGGTAGGAGAAGACTACTAATAGGAGAAGAGCTGTTATTTTTTTCCATTGCTCATGTAAGATGATAGGGAGGACCCACTGATCTCTTATTCTCTGAATTATTATAACATCTTAGAGGAGGAAATTCTTTCATCAGCAGACCGGAGAGGGATTTTGTTTTCTTTCCTTATTTCATTAGCCATTGTTCTCATTTTTTTTTTAATTATTTTTTAATGGTCTTATTTTAGCCTTCATTTTCTTTCTTTGGAGTTTGAAAGTCCGTTCTTCTTTCCAGCACCATCCCCTCACTCCCTCCACCTGCCCCTTTATGACAGCAGTTGAAATTGAAGAAATATTTAAGGCAAACTTAGAAGTGCCTGTGAGTGACTAAACATATTTTAATATTTTTCCCCAAAATTTTTTACTTCTTCTTCCACTTGTATTATCTCTCCTAACCATTTTAATACCAACCCTTAGCTCCGTGGGCATACTTTGAAGAAAAATATTTCCTTCGGCATATAATCCTCCTACAAACATTTCTCCTGAGGAAACACACACATAGACAACAAGCCAGGCAGCATTCTTCTCATTTCTTTGGTGCCATCATTTCTGCTCAATTTTGGCCTTCCATATTCACCACATGGAAGGAATACTGAAGTATAGGAATAATGACGAAATGGGAGTGAATTGATTTGAAGGCACTTTCTGACTATGGCCCTCTGGGTCTCAGCCTGTTTTCTCTGGGGAATATAGCACTCACATCACTAACAGTTTCTTCCAGAGAATTCCATTTGTCTTTCATTCTCACACTAGATAATTAGCTGTACCTAGGAAAAGTCCACATGTTGAGGTCCAGGTGTTCTTGGTATCGTAGTTTCAATTCAGGATTCGAGATAGAAATTTGAGAGTTGCTGTTATGTAAATGACAGCTGAAGTCATAGAGCAGTGAGCACAGGCAGGGGGAGAGAGCCCAAGAGAACCAGTGACCCAGCACTAGAAAGTGCCAACCAAGTGAGACGTAGTTAGAAAGTAAGGTCAGGAGAATCTGCTGTCCCACTGCCCGCTCATGCCTCACTCCCTCCTTCCTTCATCCACCGTCCACGATAAGGCTGATTTTTCCATGTTCTGTATCCCTTTCTGAAACTTATCCTGTATTCCTTGTTTTATCTCGGCATCTCCATTTACCCAGCTTCCCAGTGTAGATATTGTAACACATTCTCCTTCACCTTCCATATCCACGTGTTCACCAGAGCCTGTTAACACAAAGACAAAGTTTCCTTATCCATTTCTCCTCCTTTCCCTCTCTACCTGATTCTGGGCATTCATCTTCCCTACTTAGACTGCCACGCTAGTGTCCTCACTAGTCTCCCTGCCACTAGCTTAATCTGTCATCTGTCCACTTTCCACGTCCTGCTCTAGCTTTATTTCTCACAAAATTTCCAGGAACCATTTTATGCCTTCTTGTTAAGAGACAAATCTAGATTGTGTGGCATCCCCCCGGGATGCCTCTCCCTTTCACGACCGCGTCCTCACACAGGCTATCCCATCTCCTCAGCTGGTCCTTAGGCCGGACAGTGAGGCTGGTGTGATGATCCCTGTGGTGTAGCTTTCCTCTCTTTCGCTACCAGAGGCTCAGGTGGTTCATGCGAGGTTCGCAAGGGATCAAGGATTGAAGGGAGGGGCTGGGGTCAAAACTCTGAGATCGCTCTTGGTTGCAAAGAGCAAGGAGTCCACTGTGTCAGAGAGACCAGAGCTGGGGCTCCCACGTTTAGATAATCAGGCAGAGAAAGTGGCCGTATGGGTCTCAGAGTCTGCCTTGCTGTGAAACAAGGAGATAATGCTGTGTTTTCATCACCTATTTTTCACATTCTTGCTTTCCTGTGACTTGAATCCCCTTCTTCTTTTCTACCTTGGATTTGTACATATCCTAGTGAAGTCTTTTTGGATGATTTTTTTTTTTCTTTTTCTTTGGTGGGGGTAGGAATTGAATTTTTTTAGTTGCTCTGTTATCACTGCTCTGGCCACATATTGTACCTAGGTCTCTAACGGTTCCTATTAATCCCCACTCTTACTTGTTTACATAGCTTTCTAGTTCACTAGACTGTAAATCCCACAAGGTCAGGAGTGTTTCTGGAGTAGCAGGTGCTTGGTAAGTGTATTTTGAGTGAGGGAGTGCGTTACTCTTAACTTCAGGCAAGTGCTGTCTAGGTACCTGTGAATCTCATTACTGTGTAGCCTGCATTAAGAGGAAAACTACATAAAACCTTCTTATTCGCAACCTCATTTATAGCTTTTGTTTTGTTTGTAGTTTTAGGGTTTTTTTTCTTCCTCATACATGTAGAATGAGTTTTTGAAACAGGGAGTCAGAGTAGAAGGTCTGGGAACATGCTGTATTTTCCACCGACTAAGGCAACAGACCAGCCTGGCTGAGAATGTCTTCCTCTCACACGGAGGCTCCATCAGACTCTCCCTTTTGGCACTGTTATTGAAGGACAGCCGGCCTTCCCTAGAATCTTTTGAAACTTGTAGATTCTTGTTTTATCAGTAAGCATCTTAACTGAAGAGCGGGGCATCAGAAGTGCAAGCTAGAAGAAAAATTAAATGAGAGTTCCTGTATAAAAGGGGATGGTCCAAGCAGCTGACATATGGAAAAGAGCAAAACAGTTAATTAAATATTATAGGTCTAAGGGGTATATGACTGATGTGGCTTGGCAGTTGTATAAGACAAAGTATTGGAAAACCACACATGCTGACTTATCTTCTCTGTGCAAAAAGAATATACACTAGCATTTTCTTTTCCATCTTTGTGACAATTGCTGTGAATTGATGAGCAGCGTAGTGTTTTCATGGGTCCTGAAGAGTTACACTCCAAGTTTAGATGCTTGGTATGACTTCCTTCCTTCCTTTGTAAAATAGCTGTTGGCAGTTGACTTCGTCTGGTTTAAATAAGCCTTGAGATTTGTGGAAAACACCATTTTTGCATTCTCCAAAATTGGTTTAAAAGGTGTGGGGAAAAAATGGAAGTTGCTGCTGATAGACAAAGAAAAAGTAAAACCCCACAGATGCAGACATTGGTATCCAAGAAAAGTATGAAAAGAGATGACTCAGGCTTCTGAGACACTCTATTTCTATAGGGTTTAATAGTGTACATTTTTTCCAGAGAATTAAACTAGGTAATCCTGTGAAGTCCTTACACATTCTGTGATTCTTAGGCTTATCCCTAAATGCCATAAAATACCTAAGTTTGGTGCATAAATGCTTATGAACATTATCTTCATTATGGATTTTTACCTTAATATCATAAATTGGCTTTCTTTGTCCCATCTCAAGTATGAGATTTCACTGGAAATTTACTTTTGCCTGATGGTAATTCTAACAATATGCGCCTTCTGTTTGCATATGATTGATTTATCTTTGTGCATTCCTTTACTTTTAGCCTTTTAACATGTCCTGTGATTTTTTGTTGTTGTTGTATCTAGAATGAAACAAGTTACTCCTACTGCATTTGAACTTTTAATTGGTCTGATCCCGTGATAGAATTTATAGGCCATCTAAAAAAAAGTGATGTATCTAAAAAGCAAAGCATTTAATATTCTTAAAGTCAAATAAAGAATTTAGTCCTATTTGTGTCTGAAAGAAACTGGTAGCCACGTATTAGACACCGTTGAAATGGCCTCTTATTTCCTCTAGAAATAGAGAAGAAGACATGAAAGTTCAGTATTTTCATTGGAGGTCTTTTACAAGGTAGTATTACTAAATAACAAATCCATATGAAAGCTAAGCAGATAACTCATCCCCTTAGTGCCTTTAACAAATGAGAAACGAGAAGTTAGAAACAAACATATGCATAAGTAATTGAAATTGGTTTTGAATACATATATAACAAGGCAAATGAAATAAAACTGTAAAGGCATTAAGCATGTAGTGCTTTTATTTTCAAGAACAAGAAATCTTTATTTATCTATTTTTTTAAAGATTTTATTTATTTATTTGACAGAGATTACAAGTAGGCAGAGAGGCAGGCAGAGAGAGGAGGAAGCAGGTTCCCTGCTGAGCAGAGAGCCCGATGTGGGGCTCGATCCCAGGACCCTGGGATCATGACCTGAGCCGAAGGCAGAGGCTTTAATCCACTGAGCCACCCAGGCACCCTGAAATCTTTATTTTTTAATTATAGTACAAAAGAACAGACTTTATGATTAACCCATTTTTATTTATGGAACAGTGTGAAATTATTCATAAGCCTTTTAAAAACTTGGAAACATAGTAAAACGTAACTAAATAATGACTGGCTGCTTACTGCTTGATCGCTCCTTTTAGTAATAATATTAGAAGAATAAAGTTGCTTTTCATTCTAGGTTCTTCATACACTCACTTGCAGAAGTAGATTAAATCCTTTAAATAATAGTTTATTCTTAAACCAGGCTGAAGGGGGAGGGGAGAGAAAGACTTTTAAAAGGTGGTTTTCAGTATCAAAGCTAGCTGGGGTGAGGCCCTTTGTACCCCACAGCTCCTCATTGAGGTTTGAGACTTTGATCTCGGTTCTGCAGCATGGGAAAACTACAGCTTACATTGATGATGGCATCACAGAGACATGGCCTGAAGTTGGGTTAGCAGTGCAGGAGGGTGAGCTGATAGTTGACCCCAGAAAAGCAAGCAGGAAACTAGAATGCTAGATTCACACTTCTTGATTGAGTCACTGGAAGGGCTAGGGAGAAACCAGCTGGTAGTTTTCAAATTGCTGACCTAGTGGTGAGACCCAGCTGTGGGACAGCATAATGTCAGAACTTCTTAGTTTCGCACATCAGAAGGAAAATGATGACAAATGAGCAAACAGAGAGGTAAGACCGATAACCTTCACTGACTTCCTCAACATTCGTTTCATTGAACTCATTCCCCTCCACCACAGAACTTTGCTTAAACCCGTGTTTTGTTTTTACACTAAAAGTGATCCAGAAGGATAAAATAAATAGGATACCTATTACCAAAAGTGGACATTAAACCTATTTTGTTGCTCCTTATATATTGCAGATGTTAGGTCCCCCAGTAATGGGTCCGTGATTAAAGGAGTGAGACTGATACAAAGCGAAGGTCAAGCAAAGCTTTATTTCACGCCAAGCATCAAGAATCAAACCGAACGTTTGGGGCTGCACCTCTTACAGAGAGGGTGACCCCTCTCTGCTTCACAGACTAGCTTTTAAGGGTGAAGGCCATGTGGTTGGGCCTGGCCATGCACAGGTGGCCAATGAAATTGTAACACACAGAGAAAGCTGCACAGTCATGTTAGGTCACACATAAGTGACCAATTGAATTACAATTTACCCTAATAGATATTTGAACTAGCCTATCACCTTGGTCAGAATTGGCGCCCAAAAGGCGCCCAAAGGGCAGGGCCCATACTCCTTGGTAACTAGGGAGACAGTATTCGCCCCCCCCCCCGCCCCCAATGATTGGATGTCTCCACCTGGCCTGACCCACCCTTGTATTTGGGCTTTGTTACCTGGGACTGGTTTCCAGGACTTGTTTTTAAGTAAGTCCCCTGGGGGAAGGGGAGCAGGGGCAGTTTAAGTTTTAAACAACAAAGTTATTGTTTAACCGGATGGAAGGGCTCTGGCTAAACAGGTCCTTACAGCAGACAGAGCTTCCGAAGAAATCGGATATACTACTTAATGGAACCATGGTCCAACTGACTGTCAGTCAAACCGTCAGTGAAGGTGTCACACTTAGTGGGATCTGAAACTAGCCTCCAAGTACTCAGTGTTATACACACGAAAATGGTCTTCCTCTGTCCAGCTTTCAGGGATAGTATAATTGAAGGTCAAACTTTACAGTTGATACTTTCTCTCTACTTGCTCTGTAGTCACCAAATTCCATGATTGATTATTTAGTTTGCATCCACAAAGTCTCATTATTGCTGCCAGGCTTTTAATGTGTTCCTGTGAAGGCACGCTTTTTAGAGACCTGTGTTATGTTCCTTCTTGTAGGTGGATGAGGTAATGCTGACTCTGAGACAGGCCTTCAGCACCGCGGCTGCCCTGCAGAGCGCCAAGACCCAGATTAAGCTGTGCGAGGCCTGCCCTATGCACTCGCTGCATAAGCTCTGTGAAAGGATTGAAGGTACCATAGAACTGGGCGGGGGCGAAAGGAGTTTGCTTTGGCATCTGGGAAATGAGAAAGTCGTTACTGTGGGCGGATGGGCCTTTGTTTCCAGGTGAAACTAGAGCCCAAAGAATCATTTCTCACGTCTGGTCAAATTTGTGTTTGCAGTCTCTCTGAGGTGCTTGCCTTTTCCCCTCCTCTTTCTTTCTCTTTTTCATTTTTAATTCTTTTTCTCTGAAGGCAGACTCAAGGAAGGGAGTCGTGTTTCCCACAGCTCTTAAGACTGCTGTGTACTCAGTGGGAACTGACCAAATATTTGTTGAATGGGTGAAGAGAGGCAAAAGCGTCCCAGAATGTCAACTGTTTATTGAAGTCTCTTTTTATTCCCCTCTCACTTGATGATGTGTTCCTTTTCCCTAAAAATGTAGAACTGGAATGAACCTCGTGTGGCTTTTGAGGGACATTTGAAAATGAGAGAGATCATGGATGTGATACCATAAAGCAGGTTTTTAAAAAAAAAGTGTTCTAAGGAGGGGAAATGAGGACGAGTTGACGCTGGGACTCACATTCCCTTTCTCCTCATTATCTCTTATTAACAAAAAAGTTTGGAAACTTCACAGGAGAAGAAACGTAGTTCGATAAACACTTGTTAAAGCATCTGCTGTGTGCCAAGCATTGTGGTACTAGGCGATACAGAAATGGTTGAGCTGTGGGCTATGCCTTCTGCTGCCCAGAGTGGAAGCCAGTTAACGCAACTCGGGATGACAGCTGTTAAAATAGATGGGGAGAGTGCAAGTGCCAGAACATGGCAGAGGACAGTCCCGTCAGTGTAAATGCAAATTGTGATTTCTCTTCAGTAGACAGCAGGATCACAGGCACAGGGCAGAACTGATGATGAATAGCAGTGTTTGTAGAGTATCTGTTCAGCTATGTGATCAAGGACCATTTAAATGTAATATTCAGATTTTAAAATTTATAATTTATCTAATGCATATTATTTTTGCATTTGTACCTTTACAAAAATGGAAAATTCTTTGATGTACAGTGAAGAGAACATTATAAATCTGCGGCAGAAGGCTGAATTGCTCAGGAAAGAGCGTTGGATCAATTTGTTATCCAAAGAGAGAAAGAGTCCTTCCACTTTTCCTGCTCAAGATACTCTCTAGGTGGATCAAACCCCTCACTGTAAACAAAATATTAAAAAAATTAAAAGAAAATAAGAATATTCTGGTGTCCTTAAACAAGGAAACATTTATGAAGTTACAAAAATGCAAAAGCTGTTAAAAGAAGACATTGACAGATTCGACCTCATCAAAATTTACGTTTTTTACATAACAGCTGTTTCCTTGGACGTTAAATGAGGAGATAGCAGATTGGTAACCAGAATGTATTAGAACTCTTACTGTTTGAAAGAGAAAGATGAAACTACCAGCGGG
Organism: Enhydra lutris kenyoni; assembly: GCF_002288905.1. Taxonomy (NCBI): domain Eukaryota; kingdom Metazoa; phylum Chordata; class Mammalia; order Carnivora; family Mustelidae; genus Enhydra; species Enhydra lutris. The sequence goes on along the minus strand of NW_019154099.1, from coordinate 30,935,933 downwards.
AAATGACACAATTTCTATTTAAAAACACTCATATGAAAAGGAAATGAGAAGGTCCAATAATAAAAATGAGAAGATTTTTCAACCTCATTAGATGTTAGAGACATGAAAATGGAAACAACAATAAGATAGTCACCAGATTAACTGTTGGTGAAATTGTGGAGATATTGATACATTTATGTGAGGCTGAATATAGTGTGACCTGGATAGCCATTTTGGGGTACAGTTGATAGAAATTTATTAACCTAAAATTATCCACCAGTTCCCTGTCTTGATAAGAGAAACTCATATAGGTTTAGAAGGTGACATTTTCAAAGTTTTATTGTTTCTAAATAAGGGAAAATTGGAAACAACTCAAATGTGTATCAATAGCATAACTAAAATATGTTCATACAATGGAACAGTTAATAGGAATGAATTCCCATTGTTTATCAACTTGGATACATCTCAAAATTACATAATTGAATGAAATGATAACTTGCTGAATAACACATACACTTTGTTATACCTAGAAAAATACATAAAATAATACCCTGCATTTCTTTTTAAAAGAAACTTAATATGGTCTATTTTTAGATTTACAGGAAAGTCACAGAGTTTCCAAATGTTTGTCCCCCATCCTCCCCAGTTGTTAACATCTTACATAGCCCAGTGCAATGTGCAGAACAGGAAATTAACATTGGTACAGTGTTATTATCCCAACTAAACATTTCATTTGCTCTTCACCAGTTGTTTTATTCGTGTCCTTTTCCGTTCTGAGATCCCAGTCAGGATTCTAGCTTGTGTGTGGTTGTTGCCTTACCCTGGTCTCCTGCAGTTTGCGGCTCCTGCTCAGTCTTTCTTTGTCCTCCGTGACCTTGACTGGTTACTTTGGTAACTTTGACTGGTTACATGATTACTTTGCTGGATGTCCCTCAGTTCAGCCTGTTTGATGTCTTCTTACTAAGACTAAGGGCGCGCCTCCCAGCAAGTGCACTATAGAAATGGCACAGCCTCTTTCTAGTGCCTCCTGTCAGAGGCTTGTGATGTTGAGTTTATTACTGGTCATGTTGGCCTTTATCACCTGGTCCAGGTGCTCTCAGCAAATTTTTGCTATAAAATTACTACTCTTTCTCTGAAGCCAACAAACATTTTAGGGATGATATCTTGAATCTACACAAATTTCTTGTCTCTTATGCTTTTGCTCGATGATTCTACTACCTATCAAAGGCAAATTTAGCTCTATCTATAATAATTAAATATTTTAGAAAGGTAGAATTCCTCTTACTTGGGTAATAAAATATAAAGCAAATAAACACAGTATTATCTTACTCAGAGGAAAATAGCTCTTTTGTTTTTAAAAAAAATTTGTGGGGTGCTTCAGTGCCTCAGTTGGTTGACTGTCTGTCTACCTTTGGCTTGGGTCATGACCTCCGGGTCCTGGGATCTCCTGGTCCTGGGATAGAACCCCATGTCAGCCTCCCAGCTCAGGGGGGAGTCTGCTTCTCCCTCTCCCTCTACCTCTCCCCCTGCTTGTGCTCTCTTTGTCTCTCTTTCAAATGAATTTAAAAAAAAAATGAAAAAATAAATTATAAAACCAAAACTGTTTTCATGGGAAATGTTTTTGCCCAAGGAGTTGATATAAATTATGTGTAAGAGTGTGAAAGATACAAAAATAATATGCTCGAAAGAGGTAACGATTTCATGGTGCAATAATAGCACTAATTATGTTACTAGGTACTATCGCTATTCCTGAAATTTTGTTACCATGGAACAAGACCTGCACGAGGAGGAGAGATGCCTGTTTATGCTGTGGCTCTGCCTTTTAATATTATTAATATTAAATTGGTATTTAAGCTTAGACATTTTGGGCAATGTTAGTATTCACCGATGAGTTTCTATGGTGTCTGTGTTTGTTCGTATACTAAAGGGCATCTGGTTATGGTGGTGATTTGGTATCCTTTAGAAACTTCTGGTTAATAATTCTGACTTCATGATAACTGACGTGTAAGAGTTTCATCTAGCCTTCATCATTTCGTGGTAGTGTTTCAAGGTGTGTTCCAAGGTCTACAAGGTCTCCTCCTGGAACACCTCTCCTTGAGAAGAGCCTGCTGGCAAAGGAACAAGCTGTCATGCATGATATATGCATTTTGATTTCTGCAGTTACTCTCTGTTTAATACTTATCCCCATCATTTTCCGTAGGTCTCTACCCTCCGAGAGCCAAGCTGGTCATACAGAGGCATCTCTCATCACTGACAGATAACGAGCAAGCGGACATCTTTGAGCGAGTTCAGGTAACGTGATTTATATTCTCCCAAATAAGATATAAGAAACGAGAATTGGATTCTGTTTTTATAGTTTTTTTTTTTTTCACTCCTCTCTCTGAAGCTAAAGATAAATATCCTATTGCGCTATATGTGATAGTAACTAGAATACCACTGCTACTCTTGCTTCTGAGAGCAGTGAAACACTTAGCTTTGTTTATGTCTGTCTGCCAGACACATAAAACCAAGTGGGAACACAATAAAATGAGACAAGCTGTGTTGCATCGTATGCTCTTGGTTTGTCTGTTGGACAGAAAATGAAGCCCATCAGCGACCAGGAGGAGAATGAACTTGTGATTTTACATCTGAGGCAGCTGTGTGAAGCCAAGCAGAAGACACACATTCACATTGGAGAAGGCCCATCGGTGAGGAGATGCTTTTTTTTCCCCCTTGACCTACTTCTGTCGTGTTGATATATTTGGTCCAAGTATCACAGAAGAGGTGAAAGGAGTTTCTTTTCTTTGTGTTCTCACCTTTAGGGCCAAACTTCTATCAGCCAGATTTATTTTTCAGCATCTTTGGAGTTTTATAGGAGGTTTTAACATTGAGATAAAATAATGATGGGTTTTCAAATGTGAAAAAAAAAAATGGGTTCTTGGTATAAAAACGGTAATAACAAATGTTCATGATTTAGAATGAATATGCTTTTTTGGTTATATTGATCCATTTTATTTCAAATTCATACAAACATTTTATTTCATTACAAGTTTATAGAACCTTGAAGGGTAAATAGCAAACACCCAAAGAAGCAGTAGTATTGGAAATAGCCATTTTAGAGACAAACGAAGGTCTGGAATTTTTATGCACGTGGTTGAGAATGTGTTTCCAGCTGCATCTAGATAACGCAAGACACCAACAACAGCCTTGTAAGGCGATGATGACATAGTTACTTCTCAGTAACACGCAGTCAGGTTAGTCTGTATTTCAGTCTATTCAGAAGAAGTCACATATCACTTTCTTTAGTGATTCCTGAATTGTATTAATCGAACCAGCTCCTTGAGAGAACCTTCTTTGAGCCAAGCTGTGTGATAATGGTGAACCAAAAAGAGATGAATGAGTCCTCCAGGGAAGAGCTCAAATATTGGGAAGGGGAATAATGCAAATCAATAAATGGACACGTAGAACAGAGGCAACAGTTGGGCTTCTTAAAAGAATGTGCAGTGAGCTCAAAAGTAGCTATGTGTTTGCTTTAGGGTCAGAATACAGAGTAAGGATGGAGGGAAGAATTCAAGAATTCAAGAGGAAGAAATTTTTTGATGGGGATACAGGGGACCAAAGTTTTAGGGAAGATAGTTTGTTAATGGAAAAAGTCCAGGAAGTGTTTTTTAAGAAAGGGACATTGAGCACAAAGTTATGCAGTAACTGACCAGAACATACTCCATGCAGGCCTTCAGAATACTTACTGGGGTTTTAGGATGCCCTTGGGATTGATGGGGAAATACTGGCTGGGAGGATAGGCAGTGGCGAGATGATGAAGAACTTTAAGTGCTAAGGCTGACTTTGTCATTGAAGGTAAGAGCATGAGATCAGATTTGTAATTTAAGGAGATAATTCTGGGGCACCTGAGTGGCTCAGTCTGTTGAGCATCTGCCTTCAGCTCAGGTCATGATCCCAGAGTCCTGGGATTGAGTCCCACATCGGGCTCCATGCTTAGTGGGGAGCCTGCTTCTCCCTCTGGTGCTCCCCTTGCTTGTAATCTCTCTCCTTCTCTCTCTCTGACAAATAAATAAATAAAATCTTAAAAAAAAAAAAGATAATACTGTTGTCATAGTGATGGCTGATTTGTGGGACAGGTTGATGGGTGAGGGGTTGATAGTGATAGGGCTGAAGTCACATTTCCAAATCAGGCGAATTTTGTAATAGAATATGTAAGAAGTGATTCACGTAATTATTGCACAAACTTTTATCAAGTTGCATACTCTGCACTAGGCAATGATGTTGAATAATGACCGCTCTTTTCAGCCATCGAATTGTTGAGGAGGAGAAATCAACATGTAATCAAATAAAATAAAATATGGAAATATGGTGGGATTGGTATAATGATACAAGTATGCCCCAGACAGACAGCACACTGGTACATAAATAGACTGAGTGATTCTGTCTTTAAAAATTTATTTTGTCTTGGAGAGAAGCTGAGCTAGAGCACTACAGGAGATGTGGGGAAGGGAATGAGGCGAGCTATTTGGAGGCATGATCATCGGGACTTTGTGTGTGACCCGGGAACATGTGTCAAGGAAGGGAAAGGGGATTGCAGGGAGACACTTAAGAGTGTCAGATGTGGGGGAAGTGGATGAAATTGAGCTGGAAATACAGTAAGAAAACAAGTGTGGGACAAGGGGTAGAAATAAGAAATAGGAGTTAAGGGTTAGAAGTGTGTTTGAGGGGCGCCTGGGTGGCTCAGGCAGTTAAGTGTCTGACTCTTGATTTCAGGTCAGGTCATGATCTCAGGGTGGTGAGATCGAGCCCCGCATCAGGCTCTGTGCTGGACATAGATCCTGCTTAAGATTTTCTCTCTCCCTCTCCTTGTGCCCTACCCCCCATCCGTGTGTGCTCTCTCTCTCTCCCCCCCCCCCCCCCACCAAAAAAGGAAAAAGGAAATGTGTTTGGGATTTAATTAGAAAAATGGACTTGGTGCTCACAGAGATATTTGAGTTGATGTAAATATGGATATTTGGCATAGATTTGAAGTCAAAGTGGAGGTACTGAGGAACCCTTGCATTTCACGCAAAAAGTGAATTAAAATGGTACCAGCAAAAAAGACTAAAAGAGGATGATAGGGTAGAAAGAGACTGGAAAAGATTTGCTATGGTGGGTGACCAAGGTAGGGGAAAAGTTCAAGTTAGAACTTCAAGACATGTCCGGTGACACAGGAAGGTCAAGAAATGTAAAGACTGAAATCTGTTAATGGATTTGCTGATTTTAGTCCCTGGTGGTGATAGTGATGTTGACTAGATGCCCAAAGCAGCGTGTGAGCAGGAATATGCATCTTCTTGGTGATGGAGGGCACTAAAGATCCCAGAATAGGATACTTTTTTTTTTTTTTTAATGTATAGTAAAGTTGGCTGATTTATTGAAAATGTGGGGATGTGGTCTTTTTTTTTTAAATTATTTTTATTAACATATAATGTATTATTTGCCCCAGGGGTATAGGTTTGTGAATCATCAGGCTTACACATTTCACAGCACTCACCATAGCATATACCCTCCCCAGTGTCTATAATCCAGCCACCTTCTCCCTACTCCCTCACCCCCCAGCAACTCTCAGTTTGTCTTGTGAGATTAAGACTCTCTTATGGTTTGTCTCCCTCCTGATCCCATCTTGTTTCATCTTTTCCTTCCCTACCCCCCATAAGCCCCCACTCTGCCTCTCAAATTCCTCATATCAGAGAGATCATATGATAGTTGTCTTTCTCTAATTGACTTATTTCGCTTAGCATAATACTCTCTAGTTCCATCCACATTGTTGCAAATGGCAATATTTCCTTTCTTTTGATGGCTGCATAGTATTCCATTGTGTGTGTATGTATGTATGTATGTATGTATGTGTGTGTGTGTGTATATATATATACACACACACCATATCTTCTTTATCCATTCATCTGTTGATGGACATCTAGATTCTTTCCATAGTTTGGCTATTGTGGTCATGGCTGCTATAAACATTTCGGGTTCACGTGCCCCTTTGGATCACTACATTTGTATCTTTAGGGTAAATACCCAGTAGAGCAAATGCTGGGTCGTAGGGTAGCTCTATTTTCAACTTTTTGAGGAACCTCCATGCTGTTTTCCAGAGTGGTTGCCCCAACTTACTTTTCCACCAACAGTGTAGGAGGGCTCCCCTTTCTTTGTATCCTTGCCAACATCTGTCGTTTCCTGACTTGTTAATTTTAGCCATTCTGACTGGTGTGAGGTGGTATTTCATTGTGGTTTTGATTTGTACTTCCCTGATAACGAGTGACATAGAGAACTTTTTCATTTGTCTGTTGGCCATCTGGATGTCTTCTTTACAGAAATGTCTGTTCATGTCTTCTGCCCATTTCTTGATTGGATTATTTGCCAGAACAGGAGACTTTAACAAATTGTTTTCTTGCTAGTAGTTAAGTTCAGTCTAACTCTTTCCCTCCCTATGTCCCTCCCTCATTCCTTTCTTCCTTTCATTTATTTTATTAACTGAGCAGCTACTATGTCAGGCACTGTGCTAAGTACCCAATACAATTTCCCTATTTTAGTCATGTTCTTTGCCTGAAAGCCCGAGAAGAATGTCCTCTCAGTCCTTTATCCACACCTGAGCCCAGTCCATTCTACATCCGTATTCATTGTTTTCTTTCCTTTCTTAATGGGGGTTGTATTTCTTTTTATCAGTAGCTTAGGTCTGTTAGCCAATTCTAATGTGGACCTTTTATTGCCTTCTGTATGGACTGTGCTGAATTCTCTCATCTTTCTTTCAGTTTCTGATTTTCTTTCCTTTAGGTGATTTTTGAATAGTCCTTTCATATAAATCTCCCCCCAAATATTACTTTTACAGTGATGCCCCCTCTGCTTATAAATTCTGATCAGCGATTTCTTCCTATTTAAAATTTCATCTCCAGCCTCACTTTTCCAAGTTAACCTTGACCTACTTTGCTTAGTTTTAGCCAAATACCTGCAGTGACTCCCTGTCCCATGAGCATTGGTCTTCATGGTTTTGCTAACATCATCTCCCGTGCTGGGAACTTCTCTATCCCCATTTTTTTTCTGCCTGTAGAATCTTGTCTATTTTTTTATTCCTGACCACTGAGACCCGCAACCAATTTTTATGCTTCCAGATTTGATACATGTTGCTTTGTGTTACTGTTTAATGTGAATATATTCTGTTCTCAAACAAATAATAAAGTGTCTCTCTTGGAAATTTTCTAGCACTGCCAACGTAGTAGCTTGTTAATGCAACAGAAAAAGCAGAGAGAGAACCTAGTATAGTGGACATATTGTAGATTCTCGTTCAGCTTTGTACTATCAATGAGTACTTGTTGATTTGAAAGATAAATGACTCACTCACAAATGAAAATGGGATTGTCACAGAGGTATTAGCAAGATTCAGTTTTCCTAGAAGATGCTGTGTTCTTTGAGAGTGATTTTCTGTGTTTTCCTTGGTAATTTGGATATAAAATATGCAGCTTGGAGAAGGATGATTATCCTTGTTAATCAGAATAGCAGTAAAAATTGACATCTCAAGTTTAATTTTTGTTAAATGCAACAGGAATATATTAGCAGAAAGAAAGGCATAAAGGAAAGATCTTCTGTGGTTTTTTATTACTTATAATATTAAAAAGTGAACCCCTGCCCTTATAATCTGTATGCTCACAGTGTCGAACCTAAATTATTACTCCTTAATAGAGCTACAGAAGAATTCTTGTGCTTCTTAATGGCTTCGTCAAGCCCATATTTAAAGCCTCATTTAACCTTGAGTGTTTCTAAACTAAAATTTATCTGTTTTTCTTTCTATAGACTATTTCAAATAGTACAATCCCGGAAAATGCAACAAGCAGTGGAAGGTTTAAACTTGACATTCTGAAAAATAAAGCGAAGAGATCTTTAACTAGCTCCCTGGAAAATATCTTCTCAAGGGTAAGATTAAACTGAGACACTTTGAATTAGATATTAATGTCTGTGTTTGCTAGCTGTTTTACTTCACTCTCAACTGACTCATGGAAAATTTCCTTTAAAAAAAAACCACAACAACAAACTACTAAGATAACTTTAATGTAGTTAACTGACTTTTTAAAAAATTTTTTTTGTGTTTTTTTTTTTTTTAGTTAATTGACTTTAAGTAATCTTGTGATTTATTCTGATGCCTCTAATATCTAAGTTTGAGAAGAGATTTAGTAGTAGAGACATATGTATAAAAAAGGGGAAATAGAATATTGACGTCCAATATTATATGAACTTATTATCATTTGTCACATAAAGTTATAAAGTAAGCTTCATTTTGCTATTATTAAGAGCTGACAGGAAATACTAAAATAATATTAATTAATAGGAATTTATGTATTCCATTTATTTTATTATGTGTTTTATTTTACTATCAAAAGTGATTTCTCTTCCCTTCATTTTTCTCTTCCTGAATAATTCAGTCCTAAAGCTCTTAGATGAGCCCAGGCAAGGTAGATGTCTTAGAGCTGGAGGGTCGGGGACCCACAGTGGCTCAGAGTGGGGATACAGAGGCTAATGAGGTGCTGTATAGGGGGCGGCCTAGTGCAGCATGTGGAAACCAGAGTGTGGTGAGGAGGATATCCATGTAGGAGGGCAACCGGGTTCAGGAAGTCAGAGCTAGAGCCAATAAGGAAACCCATCCTACAGAAGGATGGCCCAGTGCAGGGTGTCACAGCCAGCGTGAGTGGAGGGGAGAAGGCTTTCAAGTTGCCTGTTACAAGGAGTTAGAGTCCTTGAGGAGGGTGAGGATGGCATTGTGTGTGTGTGGATGGCAGCCTCGAGGTCAGGGGTTGGAACCCGAGTAGGATGAAAAGCATCTGTGAGAAGACAGTTGTGGAGAATTTTACACACAAGGAACTGGTCAAATATGGAACTGTATTAAGGATCTGGGAAAAGGGAATTGCAAATATGAAGAGGGAAGAAATTAGAATAAATGCTATGTTGTTGGATTCAACTCAGAGGTAACAGTGTGTGATTCTGGTTATCTGTCTATGTACTTTTTAATTTATTTTTAATATCGTTAATATATTTTAATTTATTTTAAAATATATATTAACACGTGTGTGTGTGTGTGTGTGTGTGTGAGAGAGAGAGAGAGAGAGAGAGAACGAGAGAGAGAGAGAGATAGGGTCCCTGGCTCTGTTCACTGATAGGAACTGGGAACAGCTTTTATGCAAATACTAGAGATTAAATTAAGCCAAACACCCAGATTTTGGTTTCTGTATATCATTCGACAAGAAGGAACTAGAATCCTGGGAGAAATGTCTGATTCCAGGACTGCAGGGGAAAGTGCAGGATAAGCCCGGAACACGCTGGTGTTGTAGCTAGGAAGGGAATGCTCAGAGAAAGATGGCGGTATGTCATAAAGACCTTGAAGGGCTCTCACTGTTGACCGGTAAACATCAAAATAAATGATAGCAAAAGATTGTAACCTGTTATGGAAAATAGGAAATGATGGACTTACTCTGATATGAAAAATGAAAGCATACCTTGGAAATTTGATCATGATCAGGATATTTACTAGATTTAATTAATATTTATTAATTGCAAAGACGAAAGTAGTAACTTTACAGTGGAGAAGGCTGGCAGACACCACCTTAGGCAAGTGATCCAATGGAACGTCCTCAGCAATGGGACACATTGAAATCTTGTGCCACTTGATACAGAGAATACAGAACTTCTCTGCTATTCTTGCCAAAGGGGCAGGGACGTGAATCAAATCCAAATCATGAGGTGACATCAGCAAACCCGCATTGAGGTACGGTCTGCAAAATAACAAGCCTGTTGTCTTCCAAAGGGTCAGGATCAAGAAAGTTACGTGCAGTAGAACATTAGGACGGTACCTTCTGATAAAGGGTGTACTTATTTTTATTTCTTTGCCAGAACTCAAATTACTTTTATGGGTATTCCTCTTAATGATTGAAATTCTTCTGATTCTAGCAAAAGCCTTATAGCGAGCATGATCAGTTATCAATGCTGTTGTCAGCAGAAGACAGAATGGAGGAAAAGAGAATTCTAGGAGATGAATCAGAAGTGTGTGAACTCAACATTTCATGAAACTTTCCTATCCCTTTTTTCTTCAGTATTTATAAATTACATGTGTTCCTTCTTTCTCTCCCTTTCCTTCCTTTCTCACTCCCTCCTTCCCTTCTCCCTTCCCTCCCTCCCCTCTCTTCCATAGTATTTAGTGAGAATTTTAGTGGAAAGGCCATTTAAGTAGGTGGTCAGGGGACCTGAATTTAAGACCTGGCTTTATATTTATGATCTCGATTTTATATTGATGAAGTCTTTCTATTTATGATCTCGGACAAATTATTTACCTTTCCTGCCAGTTTTCCCATTTGTGAGATGTGTATATTGATAACGCGCTTACGTCGTGTTACCATGAGGATGACATGTCAGTCTGTTAAGAAAATATCCCACTGTAGATATGAGATGGTATGAACAATGGTGAGCTCTGGAAACTCTGTCCTTCACACAATGACCAAAGGGGACTTAGAGTGTTACTCTCCTCATCCCCATTCAGTACCTTGGCGTTCTGCACAACGCTGCGGGGCTGACTTTGAAGTGCCGCTCTCCTGGCCTTGAGCGCCTGTGATCTCAGCAAGGGCACAGCCCGTCTATTTTGGTCAAGGCGGAGACTGCGGCCGGTGCCGCACTGTGCTGCCAAGTGCCATAAATTATGTGACCTAACAAGATCATGCTTGTGCCATGCGCCACAGAATGGACTTAAGGGAAGGTTGGCAGCTACCCATGTTGTGTTAAAGGTTACATAGAAAAGAGGTTTGTGTGCTTCTAAAACTGGTTAGTTTATCTCTTTCTTTCTGAGTCACATAGTAGAAAATTGACACTCCAATCATAGAGTGTGGCTCCTAATTGAGGCCATTTTTAAATGTCAAGACAGTTTATTGAACTAACTATGGTTGTTTATGAAATAGGGTATGTTTTTTAAAATGCTTAGAAGCTCGGCTCATTGACATTAAAAAGTGGGTCCAAGGGAAAAGGCTTGACACAGGGATTACCAAATCATCATATAGTTAAATTGAAAAAGCTATCTGCTCAAAGGTGAAAAGACAGTCTTGTATTCTGTTTGTTTGTCTTGCTTTTTCTGAAGTCAGAGTTCTCCAGAAGGAAATTTTTACTAATAGGTTTATTGATATGTACTTCCAAATGGGGGATATTTAGAGTATGAACCATGCGTCGTAGGAAAATAGCCCTCATTTTGTGCTTCTCTCAGGTACTTACTGTCTATTGTCCTCCTTGTTGAAATGTGTGAATTAATGACCGTGGTAGAGGATAATTTTAAAGTTTGTTTTTCTTTGTGCACATACACACACACAGATAAATCACTACTATGAGTAAAATGTGTGACTTAAGTGCTTTTCTAATAACGGCAAGGATTTGATACCTGTCCAACTCGTTACTTGATTGTGACCAAATAACCTCTTTTAAGATAAACAGGCAGCCACAAATATAGTTTATTCTGGAACTGTCTCCTGTTCTGCATAAAACTGGAGAACGGAAAGAACCTTGACCAGGTTCTAGGACATTTGCAAAATTACCAGCATCGGCTACTTAGTTTTATCAGTAATTCCACTTTTCACAAAGCTCTGGTTCTAGGAGATGTGGGTACCGATTCAAGAGCTTCACTGTTAAGCTGAACATCCTGGGTTCAAATTGCTGTCCTGTCCTTACCTAGCTGTGTAAACGTTGGCAGCATGATCTATCAGAATTTCAGTCTCCTTAATGGTAAAGTTGAGCTATGTAACTATACCTACCTCATAGAATTTTTGTGAGGATTAAATGAGATAATGCATTATAAAATGCTTAACGGTATATAGCAGACTGTAGGAACTCACTAATAGTTGATGCAGCTATTAATTTTACTGTTTGTATAGTTGTTATTTATGGTGCCACCAGAAATAGAAAACTATAATTAATATACATAGCTAAAAATAAAGTTTGCTTCTATAAAACTTGGTGTGGGATACCATCAATTTAAAATATTAGTCAATTGAGAGACAACAAGAGTCACTGGAGTGAACAGTTGAATCAACTGTCAATTGGGTAAAGAAGAAAGAACTGGTAGAACTTTCTGGTAGTAGATGTTAAAAGAAAAATTCAACTGAAGTCTGGGATGCAGGAGTTGAAAAACTCTTCCAGAAAGTAAAGCAAAATGACAAAGAAATGGAAAATAGGACAAAGGAAAAACTTGAAGAATCAGTCTAAAGATCCAAAAGCTGAGTGGTAGGAATTGCAGAAAGAGAAAATACCCCAATCTCCCTTTCTGAGAAGGCACCTGGAGTACATACTCCACCAAAATGAGGAAGTAAACTTAAAAATAAAAAAGGAAGACATGGATCAAAGACACAAATTTTGACATAGGGTAGTATTAAAGGAGATGTCTAGATTGATAGTAAAGAAAAATACTGGGCAAGTCTAAATTACAACCTATCTAGAGTAGGGCAGAAAGACCAGTTTCTAGAATGGGAAACTCAACGAAAAAGGAAAAAAAATTGCAGTTGAAGGATTCTGTGATGTTTGACCACACTGAGTTCTGTGGGTGAATTTTGTAATAAATTTGTGATTGCTGAGATACTTGACTACATGAAAAATAGATTGTACAAGATAGGAGTTGTAATAACAGTAAAGTATATAGTAGATGAGATGATCGCTTCGGTTCCTCTTTCTCAGATCATCCATGAAATTCATACCAAACAACCATAAAAAGGAAATCAAGAACCAGTATTGAAGCAGACTGATGTGTAGTCTTCTAGAGAGAAATACTTTCTTGATGTAGTTTGCATTATGCAAGAATGAAGGAAACTAAATCTATGCATTTCATGACACAGTTTTGAAAAACCTGTTTGTTATAATCCTACAATGTGAACAATGATGTTTGCCATCTAGCTTGTGTTGCCTGTATTAAATCATTTTCTTTATAACGGTTGTGGTTTGTGTGTTCTGCCTTCCATGGTTGTGTTTATCTGTATGAGACATGAAGCAAATGGGGTACTCTCTGATCTTACGCAGTTCTCCTGATCTTATGGATGAAGGATGTTTAACCTTATAACCAGAGTAACATCAAAAAGCTTGGTCTGAGTATCTAGTTATCTAATGACTGATTTAGAAGCAGTGTAAGTAGCTAACGTGTGATTCTGTTTACCTTGCAGGCATGGCTGTGAATACTGCGGACAAATTTGAGCGAACCGCAGAAGTATCCATTTAATGCTAACCTAGGGAGGCGACTGCCTTTTATAGTTTAAAAGTAAAAATTTAAACCATATGAACAACTGAATTTTATTCTCTTCATTCAGGGAGCTAACAGAATGAGAGGTCGGCTTGGAAGTATGGATAGCTTCGAACGGTCCAACAGCCTTGCTTCGGAGAAGGTATCCCATCTCAGTTCTCATTTTTAGTACTAATTGCCGCTTGACAAAAACCGACACTGATAGGGTAATATCACTCCTTCGTTTTGTGTTGAGTCCTCTACGACTTTTAACAAATATTCATTATTATTAAAATTAAATTTAAGGTGGGCACCTGGGTGGCTCAGAGGATTAAGCCTCTCCCGTCAGCTCAAGTCATGGTCTCAGGGTCCTGGGATCAAGTCCCACATTGGGCTCTCTGCTCAGCAGGGAGCCTGCTTCCCCCTCTCTCTCTGCCTGCCTCTCTGCCTACTTGTAATCATCTCTTTCTCTGTGTCAAATAAATAAATAAAATCTTTAAAATTAAATTTAAGGTATTGAATTGATGCTAAACTAAATTAAAAATACTATTGTTTTAAATAAAAAGGCTCTGGAAAGTATCATGTTGCTCTCTGCTCAGCTGCCCCTTACTAGTGTTAGGACAGAACACACCCTCTTCCAGGCTCCTGGAGCTCTCTCAGGCTTTTTACTGTTCGGAGATAGTAAGCTTGGGAGGTCAGTATTTGGGCAACTGTTGATTCAAAGCCACGGAAAAATAAGCCCTGTAATTACAGCACTGGTACAGCGATCTTTTTATGGTTTGTTCTGTCTCCACATTACTTTCCTCCATTTCTAACACCCCCCCCAGCCCCGCCATATTAACGGTCACATTAGGCTCCTCTTTATCTCATAGACAGTTCTCAGTAGGTTTGAGTTCCTGGATCACGCAATATGTAACCTGAGGTCTATGCAACCAGTTTTCTTATGGAAAACATTAAAATATTTTTGCTGAACTTTGTTTCGGCAGAATTGAGGACTCAGTCTCGCTCTGAGTCTATTAACCGCAAGCCATGTTTATCAAGCTCAACATTTCTACAGCGGTGCCTGTTTTGGAAAGCATAAACAGCATACCTGTCTAAATTGAGAGATTTATGATGTCTCCCCATGCAATATCAGAGGCATTCCGGCGTAGCTCAGTTTTCATTCATTTCCTGTTTTTCATGTCTATTAAAAAATTTTACCTCAGGGACTATGTCATTGGAGAGAAACATCCACAGTGAGGGAAGATACTTAACAGACTTTATTTTACTTTCCTGAAGGCTTTGCCATGGAACTTGGACGCTCAAGCATTGTGATATTGTTTTGACAGTACAGGAAACATGCAGCCGATATGTCACGGAAATCAGTAGATTCGTAAACACAGACTCCACCCTCTTTTGGTCATGATGCCTTTTCATCTTTCTGGCAACAGTGAGAAAAGTACAGTAGCTATAGCGTTTTACCACAAAGTGTTAGGAGGAAAGAATACCTTGTCTTATCATTCCTTTCACTTTCTGCCTATCTTTACGGATGCTGGGTTACAGCTGCTTATCAGAAGAAATGGGTTGTGGTGATACTGATTAGCCTTCAGCATGGATTGAGTGAAAAAAAAAAAAAAAGTTTTGTCATGACTCAGGATGAAGAAGAGACACCCTGTCACTTTTGAACTCTGTGTTGAAGCAGGTCTGTCATGACCCATGTAGGAAAAAAAGACTTCACTTCAACTTGCTTTTCAGGACTATTCACCAGGAGACTCTCCACCGGGAACACCACCAGCCTCCCCACTGTCCTCGGCTTGGCAAACGTTCCCCGAAGAGGATTCTGACTCCCCACAGTTTCGAAGACGGGCACACACGTTCAGCCACCCACCTTCAAGCACAAAGAGAAAGCTGAATTTGCAGGATGGGAGAGCTCATGGTGTCCGCTCCCCTCTTCTGAGGCAGAGCTCCAGTGAACAGTGCAGGTGAGTCCAAAACTCCTTTCTGGAAGATGAAATACAATTCTTCTGTCACTTGCTCTGATCAGTATGGAGTCAAGATTTATTGTGACTTCATGCTGTCGACATTTTGGTTTTAGAAAGACCAGAAAAATGAATTGAATTAAAAAAACCTTCATTACTGAAGGAAACAGGGCAAGATTTAAGGTACACCCCAAGAGAAGAATTAAAGCATTTCAGATGAAGACACTTTTTCCCCCCCAGAAAAATGGGGGAAAACAAGATATTATGCAATTGTTTTCTCAGAAAAACTTGGTGACAACACATGTTACTCAGTGTCTTTTTGATGGTGGCTCTAATGAAACAGAGTCAGCAAATTTGAAAATCCCTGCATAGCGGTAGAACGTCCTGTTAGCCTATAATAAAGTACAAGGGTTAAAAAAATCACCTAAGTTACCTTCGTACCTGTGATGAAATTTAGCTATATTTCATAATGAATTAAAGCCAAAAATGAAAATTATTAAACATTTTATCTAAAACAAAAGGATGTCTATAAAGAAGAATACACATTTCATAACTGACAGGAAGTGTCCATTAGAAATGATCTGATATGGTATTTAAGAAATAATTAAACAGAGTTGTTTGGCATTTGGTAAGATATAATAAAGGGCGTAAATCCAGAATTGCAGCATGGTTTTGCTTCTTCCTGTGTTGCACATATCACAATCGGTATCCTAGAATTAATATTGTTTTCCTTCTTTGCCTGAGAGTTTGATCCAGGAAACAATCTGATAGTCATCCCAGTTGAGGGAAAATCCAGAACTCTAAGTAAAAGGGAAGATGAATTGTTGATTACTTATTACTACTTACTTAATTAATTATATTAGTTATAATTACATATAATAATTATATTAATTAATTAGTTGTTATCAAATTTACCCACATTTCTTTTAAGGATACTATTTTATCTTCAGTGTTGTTTTTTGACTGATTTGATACTTAGAAATAAGATAGATATTTCAGATATATGAAAATAAAAGAGATTAACAGAATTAATTTTTCTCAGTTTCTTTTCTAAAAGAAGATTAAGTATTCATGTGTCTATCAAGGGTTTTTTTTTTTAAATGACCACCTCATTTATATTTACACAAAGCAATAAGTCTGTTTTTTGCAGGAAATGTTATCAAGAACTTAAAACATTATTTTAAACTTATTATAAATGATTTCTCTATTTCTCCTTACATCTTATAATGTAGATGCTCAAATAATTCTTGTCAATATGAAAAGATGCTATTTGTGCTATTGTGAAAACTTGCTAGGAAAGGAATCTTTTGAAAATAGCAGTCAGTGGAGGAGGTTCAAGGATTCAGGGCAAACTGTGGACACAGTCCCACAGGCTGCAGGGAGTACATGGACATTAATGTTTCTTAAGCCAGAGGTATTATGATGGCTTTCAACAACCAAACATGTTGTTCCTAAGTTTTTTGAAGGGTTTATATCTTTAAAATAGCTAAGTCTTTGAACTACTGATAATCTTTCACAGGAACGTGTTTCCTGTAATTATTTCTGCTTTCCTACTTTTTTCCCTTGAAGTATCTTTTGCATGTAAAAACAAACACCGTTTGTCCTAAAATCTTGAAGAATTTTTCAGAGACCAACACGTCTGGTTGGTCATGCTGGGTGAGGAGGTCAGTTTGTGAAGAGTGAGCTAGGTCATGGTCATCGAAAGAGACAACTGCATGCTCCCCTCTTTCCAGCCCTGACCTTTGAAAGGAAAGCTTCAATCGATAGTAAGAACCAGTTTATATGCTTTTTCATAGTGAATGAAGATTTTGTCGAAATCTAAATTGAGACAAATTTGCTGTGTTTTCTCAGCATTCTTCCATCAGTGCGGCGCATGCCCAAGGAGAGTATCTCTTCCTCCAGCCTTCCAAGTCTACACACCTCCTTCTCTGCCCCTTCCTTCACTGCCCCCTCTTTCCTGAAAAGCTTTTACCAGAATTCAGGTAGACTGTCCCCACAGTATGAAAATGAAATCAGGTGAGATCAGTGTCCTCTGTTTGCAAAGCAAAGTTTTCTGCAGTGATAAACTGATATGTTACTAAAAAGTGGCTGATGAATTTGGAGTGACGTTGATGCATCTGTATGCTGTGCTTGTTCTAATCCATCTCTAATATGTCGGTTTTAATTCTGATGACTTTTATCAAGCAAACTTTTAAAACCAGTGTTTTGAAGCTTTTAACAACATGATCATCTTACTTTTTGAATTATCTCTTTTCCTACCGTCTGTGTGATTCTACCCCGTATGCTCCAGAGTCTCAGCTTTGTGTTGTTTACAACAAGCCTTGGTGCTAACACAGACTAAGCAAATCTCCCCCAGTTGTGCTTTTTTTCTTAGCCTCTCTGGGCATATGATATGGAATCGGAAAGCCACTGATTTAAATAAGTGTACTTAAGTGGTGGATACAATATATCTTTATTTTTAAATACATGGAATGTATCCTAGGCATTTCTTTGAGTTTTCAGTGACACAGACTTACTTCTCTGAAACTGGGTGTAATTACATAATGCCTGTACTACTCTGTTCATGTCAACTTTCAGAGAGCAGAAAGGATTTCTTGAATCTTATAGATATTTGATTTTGGTTCATTTCCAATATTGAAAATATAATAGCCTTTTAAATCTTCTTTGTGCTTTTAGCTACACAAAACTAGATTGAGTGATTTTTGGGAAATTGTCTTTTTTAAAAATTTTAATTTATGAAACGTTACTGATTATCCAAATTATTAGTGGGATATTGACAGCCTCTGGAAAATGGTGCATTAAGTTGGGAATTCTTTTAAAGGAATTGACTGTTGCTGGCTTAAAAGTTTGTGATATTCATTCCGGTTTTTACGTGTAGATTGACACATTCTTTTTTTTTTTTTTTTTTTTTTAAATCTCTGGTATTCCATTTCACACACCACAGTTTTTCCACTCTCTTGCTGATAGACATTTGGGTGTTCTAGTCATTTGATATTTGGCACTTCTTGCAGTCAAGGAGAGGAATGCCTGTTACCAATCAGCCTGTGTGCCACTGAGATTTTCTTGGATATTCTTTTGGCCTCATTTTTTTCAGACTTAAGATATCCCAAAAGTTAGCATTTAACTGGGTAACCTTCAGTAACTGGTTACATTAGACTAATCCTTGAATTATCTCTGAGTAGTATCTTCTGTCTATGTGTGCCAACTGTTTTCACTCCAAGAAAGAAAATACTTAATATTGGATTTAAAACAATTTGAATCTGAATTTGTTCTGAATTGGCACAAAGTCACGTTCATACATTGAATTTCTAGCGAAGAAAGTTAACTTGAAGAACTGATTTTAAGGGTTTTTTCACAGGGGGGCCTGGCTGGCTTAGTTAGTAGAGTGTGTGACTCTTAAATCTTGGGGTCATGAGTTTGAGCCCCACGTTGGGTATAGCAATTACTTTAAAAAATAAATGTTAAAAACATAGATAAGAGGTTTTTCAGGAACAACCTTATGGGAGAAGAGTTAAACAAAATTGGCTACAAAAGCAGTATAATATATATGGAATATGCCATGAATTGAGAGAACCAACAATATACATATATAAAAATATCAGTTTGCCTTATCTCTATAGTACTACCGATGAATAGGAATACAACACTCTCAGTGAAACCCATGGGCACTTTCTTATTGTTGTTAGTTCAATTGAGCATCTGGACAGTCCCAGTTTTCTTCTGGAAACAGAAGCCTGCCTGAAAGTGAAAATTAGGAAAAGCCATTGAGAAGGTCAAAGCTTAGCTGTGAACAGGATGCAGAATACCAAAACAGTGACTTTTTCTTAGATTATTTATAGTGTTTAGATTATTTATAGTGTAGAGTATTACATATTCATCTTCAGTGGTTTTGCGTAAGTGTAGGCATTTTTCTTGTTTATCACTTCTTTGTCCTCTGTACCTCATTCTAATGAGGGATATTGAAGTCAGAGGCAAGTATATATTAGTTTTAAATTGAAAATTTCCACTTTTTGTAGCTATCTTACTTGAAGTGATATTAAAACCTGTAGGAAAATTTCATTTTATTTATTTTTTAAATTAATTTTTTTAATGATTTTATTTAATTATTTGACAGGCAGAGATCCCAAGTTGGCAGAGAGGCAGGAGAGAGAGGGGGAAACAGGCTCTCCGCCAAGCAGAGAGCCTGATGCGGGGCTCGATCCTAGGACCCCAAGACCATGACCTGAACCGAAGGCAGAGGCTTAACCCACTGAGCCACCCAGTCACCCCCCATGGGAAAATTTTAAATTTGTAGGATCATTAGAAATAATCCTGTTTTCTGTACTTCGGTATATTTTCTTGGCTCTGAGAAAGTCTAAAAATCAGAGGGCACATTTTTGTACATTTTTCTTTCACTTCTGTACACTTTTTATTTATTTTTATAATTTGACAAGCCTAGAATCAGGCCAAAAAGAGACTTAAAATTTTTATTTTCATAGAAAAGTACACCAGTCATGAGAATATAGCTCATTGGATTATCACAGAGTGAATTCTGCCATGCCCCCCTCCTTCAATAATGCTATCAGCACTCCCACAGTTCCTCCCCTTTTTCCACCCAATTCCTTCCCCTCCTTCTGACCGCTAAAACCATAGTTCATATTTGCCTGGTTTTGAACTTTATATAAACGGAATTCTTCTGGGGCGCCTGGGTGGCTCAGTGGGTTAAAGCCTCTGCCTTCGGCTCAGGTCATGATTCCAGGGTCCTGGGATCGAGCCCCACATCGGGCTCTCTGCTCGACAGGGAGCCTGCTTCCTCCTCTCTCTCTCTGCCTGCCTCTGTGCCTACTTGTAACCTCTGTCTGTCAAATAAATAAATAAATAAATCTTAAAAAACAAACAAACAAAAAACCGGAATGATTCTGGTTTCTTTCGTTGCACACTAGTTTCTGAGATTCATTCCCATTTTTATGTGCACTTCATTAATTTTTTATTGCTGCATAATATTCCATCTAATATGTTACAATTTATTTATTTGTTTGTTTTTTGCCAGTGGACATATGGATTGTTTCTAGTTTTTGGTTTATTTTATTTTATTATTTTTATTTATTTATTTATTTATTTTATTTTTTTAAAGATTTTATTTATTTATTTGACAGAGATCACAAGTAGACAGAGAGGCAGGCAGAGAGAGAGAGAGAGAGAGAGAGGGAAGCAGGCTCCCTGCTGAGCAGAGAGCCCGATGCAGGATTCGATCCCAGGACCCTGAGATCATGACCTGAGCCGAAGGCAGCGGCTTAACCCACTGAGCCACCCAGGCGCCCCTATTTTTTTTTTTTTATTTAGAGAGAGCTTGAGCAGCGGGAGGGGCAGAGGGAGAGGGGCAGAGAGAATCCTAAAGCAAGCGCCATGCCCACCACGGAGCCCGACATGGGGCTTGATACCACAACCCCGAGATCATGACCTGATCCGAAATCAAGAGTCAGACAGCCGACTGAGACACCCAGGTGCCTTAGTTTTTGGTTATTCAAAGAGTACTGCTGGGGCATCTGGCTGGCTCAGTTTTTAGAGTGTGTTATTCTTGATCTTGGTGTTGTAAATTTGAGCTTCATGTTGGGTATAGAGATTACTTAACAAAATAAAATCTTTAAAAAATAGTAGTCCTATATATTATTAGTTGTGCATATCTATCCATTATTGAGGACTACGTCCACAGTAGTAAAATTGTTGGACAAAATTCTAATAGGTTTATTTCAACTAGTAAGTCACTTGGATATAAATTTACTAGTTACAGTCTTGGAGAGGGTGTTTTTTCAATTTGTACTTGGAAATAATTTTAGATTTACAGGAAATCTGAAAAATATTATGGAGAACTCTTACAAATGTTTTATCTAGATCATCAACTTTTAAAAATTGCCACATTTTCTTTATTATTTCTTCTGTTCATTTACATATATAAATATATAAATGTAATGTGTATATGGAAATATATGTATGTATGTATGTATGTAAGTAGATGCATACATATATCTTCATTCTAAGCCACTTGTGAATAGGTTGCATATATCATGTCCCTTCCCTCTGAATACTTATATTTCCTAAGAATAAGGATAGTTAAGAGCATGGTTTTAACCCAGTGATTTCTGAATCTACATTTCTCATCACTACTTTCAGAGAGAACATTATGCATACAAAAATACTGTAGTATCTGGAAATATTCAGAATATTAAAGGGAGTTTGTTCAGAATACCATAAATTATAATTTTCTTTTCACTTGAGTATCTCATATTTTATTAGTTGTATTTCTAAATATGCATAGTCAAATAAAGCATAGAGCAGGTTAACATATAGGCTTACCCATACTACTTTTTAAAAAGCCTATTAATTTGAAATTTGAAACTCAGATTAGGCATCTTTCTCTAGGACCTCTATCCTGAATTATTAAAAACATGTCAGGTTACTGTTTTTAAGCAGGCTGAGAAGAAGGAGCCAAGATATTTTTAATATCATGGTTTATTGATAAGTAGGTTTTTCTACACAGCACTGAAATGATTAAGGAAGAGCAATAGCGTGTTTTGATTTATCTTTGAATTAATTTTAAAAAATTCAATGTTATTTCATTGTTTAGTGACTAAACTATAATTGTAATGATGTAGTATATTTATATAATATTTATTTTTCAGAAATATCCTTTCTATCAGCAGTCATCTTTGTCACTCCTTATAATTGCTTCTTAGCTTTTAAGCCTGTAAGTGAAAAAACATTTATATTGAAGTTCATTGGTCAAAAGTAAAATGATCATCATTATTGCTATTCACTTATAAGACTTTTCAGTGAGAAAATAAGATTTTTGCTCATGTACTTTGTGGTACAGTTTTGTTTCCATGTAGTTCTCTTGTGTTCACTGATAAAAATAGTATTATCATAACTCATGGTTCATTATTGCCTTATGTATGCCTTATTGATGACTAATGATGACTAATGCCTTTTTATTCTAAATCCTGATTTTGGACATATATCTCTCTGTGTGCTAATGTCGTTCCTTCTTTTCCTGTTGTACTAGACAGGACACCACTTCAGAATCAAGGTGATTTGAGGTCTAAATATGTTCTTATAAAAATTCATAATTTCTTCCAACTGAATATCACTCCTTTTAAAAAGCAGTTTTGGCTGTCTCCTGAGTGCATGTCAACATTCCAGTACTCTGATGGTTATGTAGTAGGGAAAATGTGATGCCTGGTATAATCAAAGATCATAAATGATCATATAGAATGTTGATTGTAAACAGAAATCCTGTTTCTACTCTATTCCATGTTAGCAATTCCTTAGTACGGTGCTGTGGCCTTCAATCAAAGCCCAATTTTAATTTTGAATTAATAAACATGAATTTGCTCATTTGGAGGTACATATGTATATATAAGGAATTTATTTCAAATCCTGAGAAGATGCAGAAATGAGCATCCTAAAAGAAACATACTCATAAAATTCGATCTGGTTTTCCCCCAAAGAGGATTGTTAATCTATTTCTGTTCACCTTAATTCTTCACACATTGATTACCTTGAGATACTCTTGAGGCCAGCACAGCATTGGTTACCTTGAGATACTGCTGGAGGCCAGACCTCCCACAGGTCCGGACAAAGGAAAGTACCTACTTCCTTATTAAGGAAGTCTGACCACATCTGTAGTGACATTTCTTCCTCTTGACCTGCATGTTTTTTTTGGTAAACCTCCAAAATCATCGCTGAAAAACTTAATTGAAGATGATTATTTTTTGCTTTGTTCTAGTTTCTGTACTTAGCTTATATCAGGAATCCAGTGAAAAAGACATACCCATCTTCCTGTTTGGAGCCACTAACATTTAGATTTCTTTCTAGCTGGAGTGAAAACACATATTAAAGGCTGAACTAGAATGAAAAAGAAGGAGAAAAAAGAAAATTATTTTGGCCACACTGATAAGACAGACTTTTCACTGACAGGCACTTTTTAGTGGTTGGGTGTAAGACCTTTAAATAATACTTTTTATCTACTTTTAAAACACTAATGTAAATGTTGGTTTTACTGTGTGTCTTTGTAGGTTCTACTATAGGCATAGAAGTAGGTCTGTTTATTACCTTAGAAATCATTTGGTCCGTAATTTCCTTACTTTACATATGGTTAAATTGAGCCCCAGGGATATTTTGTATCTTGCTAGATATTATTTTCTTAATTTTAGGTTTTAGGGATGTGAGTAAGCAAATGAGCTTGCTACCCAGAGATACTTTAAATTCCAATGCAAAGAACTTGATCTTTTAAAAATTCGCATTCAATGTAGAGTTTAGGAAATAAAACTCTTTGTTTTTCTCATTCTTTTTGTTTGTTTTACACATTGTTCCACTGATTAATCTATCTCTGATTCATAGCTTAGATGCTACATATTGTTTTCCACTAGAATAGTTCAATATCAATTTAATTTAATTAGTAAAGATTTTCCATAGAATGATAGGATTGTCCCCAGTTGAAAGCCAGGACTTAGATAACCTATTAGTGTACCTGATGGGACTGAGTTAAATTATACTGTGGATCCTGTGGGAAAAGCTGAAGTTTCATCACTGTATTGTTCCATGAGCCTTTCTTGAGGTATTTACAAAGAGAAGGCTTTTTCAGATTTCTGTCACATAGTTGCTATCACAGTAATCAAGTCTTGATTCTATCTTGAGTTGTAAAACATTGTGATTTCCATTTAGCTTTAATCAGTACTAGTCATTTTTTGGACTTGATGATGCTGATAGTTTTCAGTGGGGGTTAGAGGGCAGGAGGATGGGGGGCAGTTTGCTGCTCAGCAGAATAATCCCTTTGTATATTGGTCCTTGCCCAGGACCTTTGTGAAAAATGTATCTGTGTTGCCCTGGGGCAGGGCGGGAGTGGGGGGGAGGGGAGGAGGAGTAAAATGTGACTGCAACCTTAAAGTAGAGTCCCTGTGAGTGGTTACGAAAACATCTTCATTTTATATAGAATACATAGAATTAATTGTTATTAAAGCAGAAAAGTATGCATTAAAAATTCTGTGTGAACACAGAAGTATAATGTTAATTTAATAGTTGATGTGGTGAAGCTTCTAACTGCTTGGCCAAAGATGTATTAAAAAGTTATCTTGAAGCTCTGTGGGAGGGTTCATATTATATTGAGAGCTTTGGATTCATGCTATGTCCAGAAGGACTTGGAAATGCTTCCCAGCCTACAGGGTGATAACATGTAAGATAGGATGTTCCTCTCCTTGTAAAGCTCTCATTGGTGCCTTTTGGATTAATTAATTAATTAATTAATTAATTAATTGCTGAATGGTAATAGGACGTACATATAGAATATACCAATACAAAAATATGTGGGAATTCTCCACATTGTCTTCCCTTTCTAGTTATTCATTTATAATGTCAGACATTTTCAGTAGAGGTAATTCTGGCACAAAATACTTTTTCTGAATATGTCTCTTGGGAAGCAGTTTCATAATGTGCATGTTGGTGTTCCAAAATGCAAAAGCAGGAGGGAGAAGGCTATATGAAAAAAATAGGAAATAGTTGTAATTTATCATTAAAAAATGTTAAAGATAATTCATACACTAATATAGGTATAGTCTACCGTATTAATGTGTTTTTTATTTGATCCCATTATTTTAAAAAGTATTTGCATTTTGGAATGGAGGTATTTCAAAAGCAAAGAAGAAACGAGACGTTTGCATAAATGAACACCTAATTCTTTGAAGTTATGACTTTATTCCCTGAAAAGATGGAAAAAGACATACTGATCAAAAGACTTCATGCTAGAGACTGACTTCTTTTTCACTAGAGCACACAGGGTCCTTGGGGTCCCGACAGCTTTACTTTTATGGTCTGATAGTGCTTTGTGTGAACTAATGCAGAGTATTTACACTGGCATGATAAGCTGCAGTGACTTAGTGACTGGCTTCTGGACTGCCCGGGTTTGAATCCTGGCTCCTCCACTTACTGCCCACGCAGCTGGGGGCAAGTTACTCAGACCTTAGTTTCCTCACTAAAAATGGAAACAGAAGTAACACATACCCCATTGTGAAGATAAAATGAGTTCGTACTTGTAAAATGCTTAAGACAATGCGGTTGCCACCTTAGCAAAGTCAGATTGCTGAGCACATGTAAATCGAAAGGTGAGCTGCGGTGAGCTGCGTACTCTGAAAGCCTTATCTGGACTCTGACTTCTGGAGACAGGGTTTCTCTGATGAAGTGAAGCAGGGTGGCTTTTGCCTTCTCTCAGCCACCAGCCTGTTTTTTCAGGATGCCCTTTTTTAGTACAAGATAAAGGATCAAGGGTCTGTTATGCAAGTTCTTTTCAGTAAATCATTATCTTATATTTTGACTGCTAATTTTTGGCTAATAAATTCTGACCATTAAATTCTGGACCTAAGAAGAAAAATGTTTCATTTGGCAATCTATTTAGATTCTAGGATATAAAATTTTAGATGTTATGAAACTTTCAGCTTTGAAATGGGCTAACGGGAGGGGTATTTATGGACCTGTTTTCTGACCTAGTCCCCCAAAAGCACATATTTTAGAGACAATAATGAAGTTGATAGGAGTACTTTTCGGTTTTATGTTTAGTACTATCAGACATTTGATGGGTCATCAACAGTGAATTGGAAGGTAATTTTTTTTAAATTTTTTAAAGATTTTTATTTGTTTATTTGACAGAAGAAATCACAAGTAAGCAGAAAGGCAGGCAGAGAGAGAGAGGGAGAAATAGGCTCCCCTCTGAGCAGAGAGTCCGATGCGGAGCTCGATCCCAGGACCCTGGGATCATGACCTGAGCCAAAGACAGAGGCTTTAACCCACTGAGCCACCCAGGCGTCCTGTGATTTTTTTTTTTTTTTTTTTTTTGGAAGGCAATTTTTAAAAGATGTTTTAATTCCAGCATTAAAATATAAAAATTTAACAATCCTTTGGTTTAGCTTGCTCTAGTTCTATTTCATTAGAGCTGCTAAGGAGGAAAGAGGAATTACTGAACATTTACCCCATGAGGCATATTCAAATAGGTACTTCTTCAGAAATCTTTCATTTAGCTTATAGATGCTCTTCTGTAGGACAGGAATCACATATACTTGGAAGAAAGATGCCTTAAGTTGTTTCCTAACACCGCTGTCACTGTTAATACTTATCAGTGCCATCCAGGGCTCAGGGTGTACGTTTGGGAAAGAGAGCTGTTAGAACTTTTTGCCAGAAAGACTTAAAATTCACAGGGTTTTAAAATGGTATTCCTGACATGTTAGCCTAGCCAATATGACTTTTTTTGTCCATTTTACTTAAACTTCTGAGTTAATGTTTTGTATGGTTTTACAATATTAATTTATGTAATGGAAATTTGTTAAGTGCTTACTATTGTTTTCTAGTAACTGTACCAGGAGCTAGAAATACATTCTGAAAACTGGACATTTAGCAACTAACTGCTAGTAAGATAGTGTTACCAAAATGAAGATACAGAGTACGTCAGGGGTATTTATCAGAATATAACTGTTATTTACAGAACATTTGATTCACAGTTTCCAAAAGGGAAATACTTCAATTAATACTTTCCAAAGTGAAGAGCCTAAATGTTATCATCGACAGATGAATGGATAAGGAAGATGTGGTATATATATAAAATGGAGTACTATGCAGCCAACCAAAAACCTGAAATCTTGCTGTTTGCAACAACGTGGATGGAACTAGAGGGTATTATGCTAAGCAAAAGAAGTCAATCAGAGAAAGACAATTATCATATGATCTCTCTGATATGAGGAATTTGAGAGGCAGAGTGGGGGGTCGTGGGGGGAAGGGAGGGGAAAAAATGAAACAAGATGGGACTGGGGAGCGAGACAAACCATAAGAGACTTTTACTCTCAGGAAACTAACTGAGAGTTACTGGAGGGGATGGAGGTGGGAGGGAGGGAACAGCTGGGTGATAGACACTGGGGAGGGTATGTGCTATGGTGAGTGCTGTGAATTGTGTAAGACTGATGATTCACAGAGCTGTACCCCTGAAACAAAAAATACATTATATGTTAATTAAATAAATATAAATAAATAAATAAACAAACAAATTAATTAATTAAATTATCTCCTTAAAGGACCAATCTCCAAATATAGTCACTTTGTAAGGTATACTGGGAATTAGGACTTTAGTATATGAATTTTCAGGAAAGAAAATAAGTTCATAAAGGCCATGAAGAAAAAAACAGATGTCATGTGCAAATTTACAAAGAAACGTCTATCTTTTATAAGCATTCTGTTATTCAAGTCATATACATATGAAATAAACAATAACTTTCCAAAGTGGAAGAAAGGTGAACATGCTTATTCGGTATTACAGGGAGTTTTGAACCATAGACACGTAGTGGGGTCATAGATTTATTTAGGATACATGACAAAGGGTTTTGACTGTATTCAGATGTATGCATCAGCTACTTCGTGAAGTATCAGAACATATCATGACGCTTGCTAACTGTGCAGCAGCTCGGGCATATGTCTCTTACTTCACCTTAGTTTAGCGAATCCAGAAGGAATATTTTCAGGGAGATAGATCAAGATTAGAGAGGACTGAATTACCTGATGTCCGTGAGGACATAAAATTAAAACAACGATGACAGGCAGGTGCAGAATTGCTCTCCTGGCTGTTGATGGCCTCAGCACTACTGAGGCAGTGTTGTGGTTTTTCTAGCTCCATTTCCTGACTAAGTACTGACTCTTCTTGACTCCATCAAAGTCCCGTATCTGGGGCGCCTGGGTGGCTCAGTTGGTTAAGCAACTGCCTTCAGCTCAGGTCACAATCTTGGAGTCCCAGGATCCAGTCCCGCATCGGGCTCCCAGCTCTATGGGGGAGTTTGCTTCTCTCTCTGACCTTCTCGCCTCTCATGCTCTCTCTCAAATAAATAAATAAAATCTTTAAAAAAAAAAAAAAAGTCCCGTATCTTTACTTGGTGGTATCACCACCTGTCAATATTATTATCTTCATCATTTTCTCAGGAAAGCTCAGAGGCTTTGAAAATTAATATTACTACCATTGACAGTCACAGTTATTACACGGTGTTCCAGTTGCTATCAGAAATGGTCTCAGAAGTGAGTTTGAGTCATAATGACCTTTTATTGCAGATAGGCCTAGCATAACTTAGAATGTTCTTTCTTAGGAAATGACATTTTTAGAGCAGATCAGCATTTCCACATGTTTGTTTCATAAAGCACTAATGTAGAAAGATGCCACACCCTCAAACTCCCCCAAAATTGGAGAAGGTGATTATGGGGTCAAGTAATTTAAACAAGTGAGGGTGTGTCTGTATATTACTTCTCTCTTGGAGTGTTCTAATGCATACCAGCATAATACAGTCTCTGTGAAGTCCTGCTATGAAGAAATGTTGCATATTTTTTATCTTAATCTAGCCAATCTTATTGACGACAGTTTTTTATTGATATATCACCTGATAATAATCCCAAGGTTGACTGTTCCACGTTTTATTCAGGTTCCTTTCTGCCATGGTCCCGATATTGGTGGCTAACCACAGAGCCACAGACTGTGAGAAGCTATCTTTATCAGCCTTTTCCATAAGAGTATAAGGAAAGCCCTTTATGAGCCTTCTATGGAATGTTTACATTGCTTAGAAAACACTTTCAAATTTTTTAGCAAAGCATGAGTTAATTACTTAAACAACTTTTGCTCCTCTGTATACATACTTCTATTGCTCAGGTTAGGACTTGAAATGGTTGGCTTCTATGGAATGAGTAGAAACCAGTGAGCTGCTCATGACTGTGCTGTGGCTTGGATTGCATTTTTCTTAGGATATGGCGGCCTGGGTGACCAGTGTGCCTGGTGACGCATTGTGCCACGTTGCCCGAGGCTTGTGCTTGCCCATGGCAGAACTTATGAATGGCTTGTGCTCCCATATCGTGGTGAAGTCCATCTTGTGCAGTTCTCCTTACAAGTTACATATTTATTTGCTTTCCACAGTGATGGAGAAGGGAGAAAAAGGACCTCGTCTACTTGCAGCAATGAGTCCCTAAATGCTGGAGGAACCCCTGTCACCCCTCGTCGAATCTCCTGGCGGCAGCGCATTTTCCTCAGGGTTGCTTCTCCCATGAACAAATCTCCCTCAGCAATGCAGCAGGGTCTGTGTGGTACACATGAAACAATTATGCCTTCCCGGTATCATAAACTAGGGGGATGGAATGCAGTGCTTTGGGTACAAAGAGATTTAAATGATTACAGTAGAGAAAGAATTTGTTTCTGTATCTGATACAGTGGTAAACTTCTCAGTTATCATTAGAACATGTTAGACATTCAGTAAATGCTTGTTGAGTGAGTGTGTTTCCCAGACTAAGCACTATGATAGTGCTACAAAAGCATAGATTTTTTTATTATTAGAAAAGTAACCTGCACTTTTGTAAGAGTCACATATAAAACAAAGTGATATAGAAATGTTGAATGATTGAGAATGGACACAGATACACTAGGCAAATGTCAACCGAAAGACTAGACCTATTAGTAATTAAAGCAAAGACATCCAAAGGGGCAAAGTGAATATAACAATAATCAAAGATACAACAATAATGAGAACATGCATAATTATACAGCCCTAAAAGCCAGAAAATAGAACTTTACAGAATGTTTGGGAGAAATGAATCAGTAGCTCTCATGGGAGATTTTAACATATTCCTCTCTGCAAATTAAATATAGAGAAGGTAAATATAGATAATATTTGAGAAATACAATTAAACAAGCTTGATCTAATATTTATACAGAGCCCCCTATAGGGTAAGTTCACTCATTCTTAGCACACATAGAACATTCCTAAAAATTAATTATATACTTGGCTACAAAGGCAATTTAGTGACACAATCATAAATATTCATACTATATTCTCTGATTACAGTGCAAAAAAAAAAAATCAAGAATTAGAAGACAACTAAAATATCTCATGGGCTTGGAGACTGAAAACTACCTGTATCTGGAAGAAATAAAATACGCTCAGAGCCATATACATCAACATTGTGCGGTATTTAGAGGACATTTCTAAAATCAGGAAAGACAAAACTCAGATATACTAAGTATTCAATTCAAGAAGCTAGAAAAGGAGTAAAATTTTTAAAAATTATTTATTAAGGAAATAAGGGTAGGGACAGAAGTCAGTAAAGAAAAAGAAACAAAATAACTCACATTCCTAGAGAAAAAATGAACTCTGCCTAGGGTGACCAGAGCAATCTACATAGAAATGTTGGATATTTAAATTTAAACTCATTGCTGGGAGACGCATGTTTCAGAAAAAGGGACTAGCAAAGGTCTGATGTTATTGGAGAGAACTTTGCAGGTCAGAGAATTGCGAGAAATTCAGCATGATGGGAGATAGAAACAGAGGCCAGAAAGTTTCCATGAGGCCAGAGTCTGAAGCTGTCTATATGCTATTTGCAGTGATTTAGATTTTGTGCTTTCGGATTCAAGCAACCATTGAAATGTTTTAAGAGACACAGTCATGTTTGTTAATAGGAAAATAATTGGCAGGAGTGCAAAAGATGGCCTGGAACAGAGGGAGAGAGTGAGGTCCATGATTGGGTAAGAGAATGTTGCAGGAGCGAGCAGAGGTGCCGAGCCAAGACATGCCCAGTGTTGCTCAGCGGCTCTTTCCTGCCGGTCTCTGAAGGTAGATGGAGACCTTTAGGAGATTGCTGTTACCTGCTCATGTAATCCTTTTGCTTTGCACAATCAGAGAATGTACAGAGATAAATTGCAGAAGTGTTGGGCTCTGGGGAACGCCAGTTCACTTCAGAACACCTATCTTATAGGTCATTTGGTGTGGAAAGAAGAAGTGGCGAAATTACATGTGCTTTCGTTTCACTGCGAGAGGGAAATCTGGCAGGGGAATTTAGTCTAGTGAATTTACTTAAATCGTTAGTTCCAGAAATGCAGTTACTGGGAAAGTGGTTTTGTAAAAAGCTTTAAAGGTGGAAGATAGGATGAGAGAACACCAGTTCTAGACAAAGCTTCCGTAGTCTGGGTTACAAGTCAGGAATGCCTCTCACTGTTTTCTTCTCTGCAGATGGACTGGACAGGAACGAGCTGCTGCCACTGTCCCCTCTTGCTCCAACCATGGAGGAGGAACCGCTGGTTATATTCATGTCTGGGGAAGATGACCCAGAGAAGGCTGAAGAAAGAAAGAAATCAGAAGAACTGAGGAGTTTGTGGAAAAAAGCCATACATCAACAAATCTTGTTGCTTCGAATGGAGAAGGAAAACCAGAAACTTGAAGGTTAGCCATTCAAACAGGACTAAATGATATGATACTATAGATAACGGAAGGGTTTAGGTTAAAACCAACCCCAGCCTCCTCCACTCGTTTTCAGAATGTAAATACCCTTTTACTAGGATTTTACTGGCTGTAATTATTTAGTATTATTTTGTGAGGTTGCTATGACATGGGAATGTTCAGCTTAAAATATTTATATTTTTGTTTACTAGATAAAACATCAGACACCTTTAGAGTAATGGGAAATAGATAAATGGGTAAATAGTAATTGGGTAGTAGAGAATGTAGCTACTGTGGAGTCAGTATATTTGATATGACTGCAAGTTTCATGCTGTTGTACATAACTTAGGAGAAAAACCCTTAAACGTGAAAAAATACATTCTCTTCCTTTTGAAATTGATTCAAATTTTAGGCTAATTATATTTACAATAGAAGAAATGTGCCTATTTCAAATAAATTCTGTTTTGTACCCAGTTCAACTATCTAATTACCTGTTATCAAGTCAAAGTTCCTTTTTTTTGTTGTTGGCTTTATACATTTTCTATTTAACAAATCATATTCAAATCTTTATTAAATGTATAATTGGATAATTTACAATACCTACTGTGCCATTTCTCATGCTTTATGGCTTAGTTTATGACTAGCAAATGCTTTAGAATGTGTTCTCCAGACTTTGAAAGAATGTTATTTATGCCTATACAAACCACACATGAAGAGATATGCAGATAGTACCCAGACTCAAAAAATGTATTCATGTTATTATATTTGGCAATTCACTTAACCTAAAAAGGACCTTGTTTTTCACATTTGTAAAATGAATGATTTAGCTTAAGTGTGCCCTTTGACTTATAAGATTATTGGAAAATGTATAATCTAGGTTTTTCTCTGGCTTGGTTTTATTGTGTTATCTTCCAAAAAGCTTTTTTTATGCAGGCATTCACATTTCTGTGTTCGTCACCTATCTTAAGATTCCTCTTATTACACTTACTGTTCAATTTGGTTTTTAAATTGAATAATATTTAGTTTGTCAGGAAACACTGTATTTTCTTCATTGTTGTTTTCTTGGCAGGACAGAAAGTATATGAGGTTTTAAATAACCCTAGCAAATGAATCTTCTTTTCTTTAAAATTAAAACCCCAATTAATTGTTACTGAGATAGCTTTTAAAAGGTTGTTGTGATAAATGGTATGCCCACTCAAGCTTTTATTATAGATTTTGAGAGGGATTGCGTTCCTATTCAGGATAAGACAAGAGATGACGTTTAGCAGATATGGTAAGAAACCCTTATTAGTTCTGGATTTCTTAAGTAACAAAGACAAAAAATAGTTGAGCTGATTAAAATTCTATTCAGTGGGTAATCATTTATCGATGGTTCTTTGTTGTTTGCCTAGTTAACCAGGGACAGACATTGACTGCTCTTCCTCAGCATTTTATCCTCAGGGCCTGCAGCTGGCATAGGTCTTGATTATTATTTTAAATGAATAATGATCTAGAGAAGGTTGCAGGGGAAAAAAGGAAATGTGTCCACTGTAAAAAAAACATTGGTAAAGTTACATATAGGGTTATATTAATCATGTGGTTTAATGAACCCACTTCTTGAAAAACAAATTATTTGACTATCATAGAGAAGTATAAAGCAAATATTGAGAAACAAAGCTAAACTCTGCTAGAAAGCCATCTAGTGGTATCCAGTGTAATGAGACTTAAATTTGATTATGTCTGGACTTCTAAGTAGAAACTTTTGTGCCTTAGTTGAATAGCGGTATTATAAGATATTTAAATTCTTTGAAATGGTTTCAAACACATTAAGTAAAGGGTAATACTCATTCTGCTATTGTTTTTGTGCTGTCGAGGACTTTGGATGCTTGACAAAGATTTGTGTTGCAGAAGGTAAGGGGTTGAGCACGGGGAGCTTGAATGGGTACATGTTGATCCGAGAGACTCCTGTTCAAAGTGATCCTAAGGAAAGAGAAGAAAAAAATAGCTAAATGTTTTTTCTTCGTTTTCCCTTTTGGAATCAGTTATTAAAGATAAAGAGCACATTAAGATAGTAGTTGCTATTAGAGACCTTTTTAAAGATGAGCTCTGGGCTTATCTTTTAGGTTATCAAATGAGAGAGAATTCTGTACTATATTAAAGAATGGAAGTAGGGTTGATTTCAGTGAAATGAAGTTTTCTCTTTAAGGTTATTAATTATGAACAGAGACACATGGCGTAGTGTTTTTAGAGGCAGTATTGGTAACTCTGGAAATAGTTATAAAAATTTGTTGGGTTTTATGGTCAAATATATCTCTAATTAATGTTAGCATGAAGCATTGTTTTCTCCTCTATGTCATATATAAAATATTAATGGTGTTGAAAATGATGCAAGTTGTTACTTCTGAGGCTATCACGTTTGTCAAGAAAATTGCAATTTATAGCCTAGCAAACGTGGTTTGTTTTTTCATGCTTAGCAGAGTTCCTATCTGTAAGATACAGAGTGAAACCTCCTTAGGAAGTTATTTCTGATACTTTTTTACATGAAATGACTCAAAATTTGGGAACCTTTCGGGTATCCTCAATTTTTTTTTTTAAGTTTATTCTTTGATCAGATGTTAGTGGATGATTCCTGAAAGTCGTTTGGTATGATTTTACAAATAAAACAAAAATATTAAAAATCCTGTGTTTTAAGAATGCACGGGTTTTACATAAATTGTTCTGTTTTTCTTAGCAAGCAGAGATGAACTCCAGTCCAGAAAAGTTAAACTGGACTATGAAGAAGTTGGTGTATGTCAGAAGGAGGTCTTAATAACCTGGGATAAGAAGCTGTTGAACTGCAGAGCTAAAATCAGATGTGATATGGAAGATATTCATGTTTCTCTTAAAGAAGGTATTCTGGATCCTTTTTTTTTTTTTTTTTTTTTTTTTTTACTACAATTGGTGCACAATGTTATATTAGTTTCAGGTGGATCATTGTAATAATCTTTTTTTTTTTTTTTAAGATTTTATATATTTGAGAGAGAGAATGAGAGCGAGCAAGCACAAGCAGTGGGTGAGGAGCAGAGGGAAAAGCAGACTCCCCACTGAGCAGGGAGCCAGATGTGGAACTTGATCCCAGGACTCTGGGATCATGATCTGAGCTGAAGGCCAATACTTAACTGACTGAGCCACTCAGGGGCCCATGTGATAATCTTTTATAAAGAAAACATTTAGAGATTTTTTGATTGTGTAGCTCAGGCATATATGCTTTGCCTATAAAAAATGGGAAGTAATTTGCTTTTGACTGTAGTCAGTGGCTCAACTGGGAAGAAAACTATGCTTAATGGAGAGATTGTCCCTGAGGAGTTAGGAGACACCTTTTCTAGAGATTGTGCCGACTTCTTCAACCAGCTCTTCTTAGCCCTGTGTTGTTGTTTACCAAGAAGGAGTGAATGCATTGGTACAGACCTTGGATTACATCCATAAAAATAATTTAGACTTATAAACTTGACCCACTTCCATCATTTGGTCAGACATGTTTATATTTATGTGTAAATGTATTATATATGTATATTTTCACCTATGTGTATATATATACATAAGCAGATTTACATTTTTATTAATCAGTCAGTTTTTCTTCCATGTATATGTTCGTTTATTTTGGAAAGCTTGCTTTTAATCAGCCATTATACTGCATTGCTTCTCTACCATATAAATTGATATTTAAACATCTCAAATTTAAAATTAAAACTAGCATTTCTGTGACTCAGATATTAAAATGAGAATCTCCATGGCCTGAATGAACTGATGAGTGTAAAATAAAAATCCAAAAATAGCCAAAGAAACCTGATAATGAGTCTCATTTTAAAAGCTTATGATTAGTGTGTGAAACTGTTGCACAATTAAGTTTAAATTGAAGTTGGGAATAATTTTGTAAGATGCTACATTTACAAGCCTCATATATGGGTGTTTTTTTCCCTTGAGGATATGGAAGTTGCAAAGATTTTCATTGACTGTATTATTTGGGACAAAACAGTGGTTAATAGAATGTGTGTGAGATGTTGATCACAGCGTTCTTTGGAATAACTTTCACAGACGTTTTGGGGTGCTCATCTTTCAATTTCATATAGAATACATTTTAAACTTTTAAAAAAGAGGGGTACCTGGGTGGCTCAGTGGGTTAAGCCTCTGCCTTCGGCTCAGGTCATGATCTCAGGGTCCTGGGATCGAGCCCCGCATCGGGCTCTCTGCTCAGCAGGGAGCCTGCTTCCCCCTCTCTCTCTGCCTGCCTCTGCCTACTTGTGGTCTCTCTCTCTGTCAAATAAATAAATAAAATCTTTAAAAAAAAAAGATATTTATTTATTTAAGAGAGAAAGAGAGAGAGAGAACGTGT
The DNA here is from genome assembly GCF_002288905.1 of Enhydra lutris kenyoni. Taxonomy (NCBI): domain Eukaryota; kingdom Metazoa; phylum Chordata; class Mammalia; order Carnivora; family Mustelidae; genus Enhydra; species Enhydra lutris. The sequence continues at coordinate 30,900,158 of NW_019154099.1, read as the reverse complement.
GCGTGAGCAGTGGGAGGGACATAGGGAGAGGGAAAGGATCTCAGGCAGGCTCGACGCTCAGGCAGGCTCATCCTTCTCATTCTTCCTTTCTCTCCCCATTCCTTGCCCATCTGATGTTGTTCAAACATTCCTCTCCTTTTTAAAAATAACTAATTTCTTTATAAAAACAATTTTATTTATTAATTTGACAGAGAGAGAGCATAAGCAGGGGGAGCAGCAGAGGGAGAGGGAGAGAGAGAATCTCAAGCAATGGGGAAGGGCAGAGGGATAGGGAGAAGCAGGCTATCCCCTGGGCAGGGAGCCCCCCTCGGGGCTCATTCCCAGGATCCCAGAATCATGACTTGAGCTGAAGGCAGACACTTAACTGACTGAGCCACCCACGCACCCTAACATTCCTCTTCTCAAAGGGATTGCAGCCCACATTCCCAGCCTGGAGCCTGTTATCTTTTCGTTCTCAGTTCAAATACCATTTCTTCAGAAATAATGTGCCCCCTTTTCTCTTCCACCAAAACAAATTGGTTTCACTTTATTATTTTTTTCTCATGTTTCTTTCCCTTTAATTGTGCTTATCATAATTTGTAATTTTGTGTTTATGTATATGTTTGTTTAATGTTTTTCTCACCCCACTACTGTCTACCTAGCACCTAAGAAGCATCTCATGCAAGTTATTTACTGCATGAGTACATGGATGAATGAATGAATGAGAATCCATTCCTGAGAATGGATTTATTCATCTCCTAGGGATAAAGTATCCTTAGTACCATTCTCTATACTTTGCTACATGTTAGATGTTCAACAAATACTTATTTAACTGAAGTGAATTGCCTTCTTGCCAAATCGTTATTGGATGGATAATAAAACAGCCCACTCACATATTAGAGATTCAATTAATGGGCTAATGAAAGTTATCCAAAAAATGACATGTGGTCATTCATTCATTCATCTAACACATGTTTAAATAGCAAGGTATGTTTTTGGTTTTCATCATACAGAGATGAACATTTGCTTGCTATTCTCAAGGAGCTCACCTTTGGTAGTAGGGAAAATAGGCAAACATGCAGTGTAGATCTAATCCAATATGGTGATGTTAGAGTATGTGTCAAAGAGTGTGTGAGAAGGGAGTGATTACTCCTAGAGATATGAGAAAGATCTTCAGTAGATGAATGGCATTCAGGTTCAGCCACAACAGATGAATAGAAAAACACAGTGCAACCAAGTGGGGAAACTTGGAAGTCCATAAGGCAACAGTAGGAACAAGTTTGGAAGTGTATTGTGGAGGGCCATATAAATTATGTCAGTGAGCCTGAGTTACACCTTTTTGGACAATAATACTTTTGGTTTATGCAGATAATGGTACTGAAGTTCAAAAATATCAGTGCCATTAAACCTTCCTTAATCAGCTGGGAGCTCAGAAACCTATTCCCCATCCAGTGTACCTGAACTCAAAATACTTTGTGAAGTAGGGTATCTGTATTATACAGAATTGAATTCTGTCCCTCCCAGGGCCTACTTCATTTTCTTTGGCATAAACAAAAGGTTTTTTTGGGGGGGGGCACCTGGGTGAGTCAGTTGGTTGAGGATCCAACCCTTGGTTTCAATGCAGGTCATCATCTCCGAGTGGTGAGATCAAGCCCCCCGCACTAGGCTCCCTGCTCAGCACGGAGTCTACTCGGGATTCTTTCTCCCTCTCCCTCTGCCCCTCCTGCTCCCATGCTCTCTCTTTCTCTCAAATATATAAAATAAAAAACAAAACAAACAAAAACACAACAAAGTTTTGGCATACTCTGAGATGCTTGTGATACCCTTTGGTTCTCAAGCATAATGGAGTTCATGTTTCATGATACAGGCCGGATGTTGTCTTGTCAGAGGGTGTTTGGGAGCACTCCGGTCTTGCTTTCATGTGTACGGACCATTCTTATTAGTTCATTCTTGTATGACCATGTAAAAATGCTATTTTATTCTCTTTTACATGGTTACTTGTTGATGTCAAACATTTAGAAATTGTAAGTACTAACATTTGTTATTAGCTTCAAACCAAATGAAAGATGGGACTAGGCAGTGATACTTCTCATGATTGCAGAATTTGGTCTCTGAAGCCAGACTCGGGGAGTTCAGTTCTAAACTTCCACTTACCAGCTGCACAAACTTGGGCAAGTTGCTTAGCTTCTTTCTGCCTCTGTCTGGCCATCTGGAAAGTGGGGAGATTAGTAAGTGCCTGTCTCACTGGGTGGTTTTCTGAGCATGGGAACGACGCTGAGTAGCAAGGCGCCCTCGATGAGTGTTGTATTAGGTGCCTAAGCAGGGTTGGCTGAGGTTAACATTGCCGTTACTATTATCTGAGGGTTTTCTCTCACAAGACATCGGCTGTTACGGGATGAAACTTGTCAAAACGCGCTTCTGTCAGGACATGATACTGTGGGCCAGAGGGTGGCCTGCAGGCCATCGCTGCAGCCTGTTTTCAGGCCCTGCATGGTTCCTTGGCTGCCGTTGAACAACCCCACCCCAGAGTTCAAGACCTTGCTTTTTTTTTTTTTTTTTATCTTTGCAGGTGTTCCCAAAAGTCGACGAGGAGAAATTTGGCAGTTCCTAGCTTTACAGTATCGTCTAAGGCACAGATTGCCCAATAGACAACAACCTCCTGACATATCCTATAAAGAACTTCTCAAGCAGCTCACTGCTCAGCAGCACGCTATTCTTGTGGATTTGGGTATGTCTGCTCCATTGATTATTGTACCAAAGTAGACAGTAGGTCCCTTTGTTGAGTTTTTGTGGGGGATTTTGCTTGGGTTTCTTGTTTTGTTGTTGTTGTTTATTGTTTTGTTCTGGTGTTGCTCAAGAAGATGTGTTGAATTATGCAGAGCTGCTGACACTGCCCTTTCTTGAGGGCAAACTGGCTTTATATCTGGTTGAAGATTCCATATCTGTCGGATACAGAATGAAGTTTTCATCCCCAAACCTGCCTCCCAAAAAGGGTGTTATATTTGAATCATTATAAAGGTCATGTTATCCGACACTATCAGTTCCTCTATTTTGAACAACTGACTTTTGTTTGAGATAGACATTTGTTTTCCTCAATCAACACTGGTTTTAAAATAGGATAGAATAGATTAAAAGGGGCACCAAAAAATCACACAAGCCTTTGGATATCACTTTAAAAAGCAATACAATAAGTAGCTATGTTGTGGAACCATGAATACACCCCTAGAGGATGAAAAAAAAAAAATGAACTGTCCTAATATTATGTGAATGGGTACTTGTGAGAATTGACAGCATCGTAAAGCTATCTTTTTAAATGCTGAATTTCAAATAGCTAATGGGAAGTAAAAATGGTATGCTTTTAAAAATTACATTGTCTTTAGTTTTTCTCTAGCATATTATATATTTTATTATTTAAAAATGCCTAATTGATTGGATTAAATATTATATGTTGGCATTTGACTATTTCATCTGTAGCCCCTGAAGTTAATGTATTTGAAGTGGCCAAATATGTTACCTGAGTCCATTTGGGAAAATAAGGCATTGCCTTATATTTGGGGGTCACCTTTTATTAGGGCACATTAAAAAAATCACTAGCCAAAACCTAGTTTGGATCTCTGTTCCCTTTGGATGATAAACAACTTTGTTGGGAAAGGACCCAACTCAGTTAATATTTTTTGAGTCAATAATTTTTGAAAGGGGGAATTTTACAGAGAAACTGAAGACTTCAGTCTTGTCTGATTTTACGACTGAGCTGTGGTTTTAGGCAAATTATTCTGCTTCTGAGTCTCAATCCTCTCATTTAAATGGGCAATCCCTATGGATGCCCGCAGATCTCTGGTTCTGTGACTAGAAGTTGATGACCAGACTAGAAATTGGGATGGTTCATTTAGGGCCAGTCAAGACTCCTAATAGAGAGAAGGAGATAAGAAGATCAGATTATAAGGGAAGGCTGGTTGGGAAAAAAAATGGAACTAGAATTAAGGTCTTGGATAGAGAATACATTTGTAGTTGTCTTTAACAACAATTTTAAGTAATGAAATAAAATGGTAACTTAAAAAAAATCGTTGATTTAACTCTCCTTGTAGCCATCTGTGTCTCCTTAGGCTGTTCTTATTTTCTCCTATCTTCCTCTTGCTCTGCAGAATTAATCTTATCAGTTCTTGGGGAAAAAAATAAAACATGATCACTTTTTAGCATATGTGGTGGAAAACATTTAAAGCTCTGGCATTCTTACAAGTACTCACTACAAGAGTAGTCATTTCACAAGCAAGCTGATAGCCCCTTCATTTCTGCGGCAGAAGGAAAGCCCCGTGCCAGTGTACACAACTTTGGTGACGAAGATGGCTTTGTTTCAGTGTTTAGTACCAGCTTGTCAGTGATCCAGGACTGATTTTGTTTGCTTGCTGGGCTGTCTCTATGGTAATTTTATGCTCAGAGGTGAATTTTAGAGGGGAATTTATTTGAAATCAGCTTGACCTTCTGCTTTACTTGCTCTTTTTTAATACATTGAAAAAAGGGAAGAGGTCTATATGGCTCATGGAGGTGGTTTAAGAGAACAAAGAATATTTGAGAAAAGGAGTATTTCATGAAAGACAGACTGAATATGAAACAAAACAATTTCAAAAAGTTCCTCCAGTGTCATAGGACAGGAAAGCAGGACTAAATCTGCTTATGGACTGCTAGGATTTACTTTTAAGTAATATGAAACCTTTAATAAGATTCTGATTTCAGTCAGAGTGGTCTTTTCTTTCTTTTCCTTTCTTTTTTAGAGAGAGAGAGAGTGGAAGCAGGGCAGAGGTGGGTGCGGTGCAGAGGGAGAGGGAGAGAGACACAGGGCTCCATCTCCCAACCGTGAGATTATGATCTGAGCCGAAATCAAGAGCAAGGCAGACGCTTAACTGACTGAGCCACGCAGGCTCCCCGAGGGTGGACTTTATGTGAACTTAGAATTTGCCTTGATTTATAGACCGAATAGATTTTATTTTCTGTTTTCCGGGGGTCGCTCCTGGACATGCCCTTGATTCATTTGTGAATTTGTTGTTTTCTAGAAAGACGTGCTCGTTAGCGTCAAATGTTTGCTTCCCTTTCATATGTGGATGGGTACTCCAAGCAGCTCTCACCGGTCCAGAAAAGAATGTTTGTTTCTTCCTGGAAATCACTGCATTGCAATTTCACTCTTGTCTCCCAAGCATCCGGATATCTCAAAACTATTTCTTTTCTCTTCCTCTGCAGGAAGGACGTTCCCTACTCACCCCTATTTTTCAGCACAGCTTGGGGCAGGGCAGCTCTCACTCTTTAACCTCTTGAAAGCCTACTCACTGCTGGACCAAGAAGTGGGTTACTGTCAGGGGATCAGCTTTGTGGCTGGAGTGCTGCTTCTGCACATGAGCGAAGAGCAGGCCTTTGAAATGCTGAAATTCCTCATGTATGACCAGGGCTTCCGCAAGCAGTACAGGCCTGACATGATGTCGCTGCAGGTGAGGCACACGGGGAGCTGTTACGAGCAATTGTGGCGGCAGTAGCCCTCTCCTACCTCACGGTTAAGACTGAAAGAGATTTGCACCCACTGTCTTGGAATTCTTATAAATGGAGAGATGTGTTTTAGGTTAACGGCTTTAGTGTGGGATTTGTTCTTTGGCTAAACCTATAAGTGTATGATAATGTCTCTGCAGAAAAAACTCTTCCACGAAGCTCCTGAAGTGAATAAATAAGCAATTTCTAGAAAGGTAGTGGGTGGGTACTCAAGTCTCTCTCCCCTCAGTCAGCAAGTGGAGATGGAGAAAGAATTAAGTCCTCTTACTGCACTTTTCCGCATCCTGTCAACTGAAAGATCATAAATCTTTTGGTCAATGTAAAAATACAATGTTTTTTCTTTTACTGTGAACGATTCCATTGCAGATAGCTGTGTCATGGTTTTTCTTGAACTTACCATGTTTCCCCTCCTTTATCTTAATGTCATATAGGCTCTTCTAGAGGAAAAGGTGTCTAGAGTCGGTGGCTTTCTTCAGTCTGTTTTCCTTCGCATGCACTGAGGAAGCACCATTACCACATTTTAGTCATTATAAGTGGGGTATTCGCTGCTGCTGCTGTGATCTTCATCCGATTTCAGGCTCCCTGTATACACAGCTCTCCCTTTTGTTTATTCATTTATTTATTTTTTAAAAAGATTTTTTAAAAAGTTCTTATTTGACAGACAGAGATCACAAGTAGTCAGAGAGGCAGGCAGAGAGAGAGGGGGAAGCAGGCTCCCTGCCGAGTAGAGAGCGTGATGTAGGGCTGGATCCCAGGACCCTGGGATCATGACCTCAGCAGAGCGCAGAGGCTTTAACCCACTGAGCCACCTAGGCGTCCTTCCCTTCTAGTTTAAAGTCCACTTATCTTAATGTATTGGTTTCTAACAAGCTGTTTAGATTTTATCTATAGATATGTTATCACAAACAGCCTCTATCTTCCAAATGAAAGCTTTTAGTAGTGAAAATATAAAGGAAGACTTTAAAGAGAGGAATGTCAGAGTTCTCCTCCCTTCAAAGAGGATAGGCAAGATGCTTGGTTCATTATAATATTATTATGTAGATAAGAAGTAAAATATTTAAAAAAAGCTTTTCAGATATACTCTCTTCCTTGGCTCCCAAGGATCAGTTTTTACATTTAATATTTTAGGTATCAGTCTATAGACAGAAAAGGACTGGGTTTTCACCTTGTGAATATTACAGTAAATGGTATTTTCTTGAGAAGATCAGTGGAGAGGAAATGGTCCCTTTTTCTTCTTTAAGATGAAATGTTTGCTAGGGAGATAGGCAGAGCTTTCCTCTCAGCTTTGGGTTTTCAGATGTGAGTTCATATGAAGGGTTTTCATCAGGATATGTAAATATAGTGATTTGATTCCTAGCTGATGACTCTTCATAGGTCTGTTAACATTTCACAAGTCAAATAATGGCAATGGAAGGCTTTATTTTTTATTTTATTTCTAGTGTTCGTCTATATCTCATGTTGGATAGGAAGCATGGATGCCCTTGTAAAGAATTAAGTAGCTCTGATTTCCAGAAATAAGTTTGATATCTCATATCAGAAATTTTAAAGGATGGAAAGTACCTGTGAGTCGTGTTTGATTTAGGTCCATAAATAGAAAGATAGATGTAATTATCACTTTAAAAATGCAGTGATTTTCCTTTTTTTTCTTAAGATTTTATTTGTTTGTGAGAGAGAGAGTACAGAGGAGAATGAGAGGGAGAAGCAGACTCCCTGCTGAGCTCATCTCAGGGCACTGAGATCATGACCTAAGCTGAAGGCAGATGCTTAACTGACTGAGCCACCCAGGCGCCCCAAAATGCAGTGATTTTTTAATTTAAAAACTCATCAGTTTGCTATCAAAAAATAAATTTAAATTGGATTAATCTAATTATATGGTTTGCATCTACCAAAGGAATATTTTATGTCTGTAATAATGACAGTGAAGTTGTTTTCATCTTTGACAGCATTTGTAGAGGCTGCAAGACTGGGGGCCTTATTCCAGGAGGATAGAGCTTTTTGCTCCATAGAGTGAGATACAACACTTTTCTACTTTCAGGAGCAGAAAGTGTTTTTGACTTCCAGAAGTGGAAGCAGCAGTGGGTTTGGATCACTTGATGGGATTTCTGACCACCTGCGTGGTGCGAGCTTAGGTACTGCTGGGTCTTGGTCTCGGTTCCCTTATGTATGACATGAGGAGGTTGAGGTCTCTTTTAACTTTGCCTCCTCATGTTTTGTAGTTGCTTTTTTTCGTGTTGAGTGTAAAAACATTGTGTCTTTTATCTCAAGTCTTTGCTTTCTCCTTTCCCCGTCTTCTCTGCCCTTCTCATCTCTCTCCACATCTCCCTCCTCTGGTTCTGTCTCCTCCATCAGAAGATTTGCCGTGCTATGTACACTGTAAAACTTTAGAATTATTTATTTTTAGCAGAGGTATTTTATCATTAAAGTTTCCTTTGAAGGAAGACTGAATTGTGGTTTTGTTTGCCTTTTTCGGAAGAGATTTAATGTAAATCTACCTTGATGGAGGAAATGTACTAAACCCCCAGTTTAGAATGTAGAGAAGGAAAAAGTTCTTTTAAAAAAAATAAAACATTGAAGTATACCTTCTGTGTCACAGTCCTCCGTGAACAAGATCAGAATGTGATTTATAATATGTTCTCTTTATTCTGCTAATTAGACTTCTTTGATTTTTATGCTACCAAAGTACTAATTCTTCTGTTGATAGAGCCCAGTATGTCTACTTTCTAAATTGTAAATGGCCTAAGGGAAATATATGATTTTTCCAACATGATTGAGGTAATAATCACATTCTTTTAAACCTTTATGTCTAACTGAAGCTAAGCTTCTTGTTTTGTAATTGTGACTTCCTGTGCCCTTTCTTTCCTTTTACAGTGTGTGTGGAACTTAGTTTCCACAGGTATGTGTTACAGATAAAGATCAAACAAATAATTTGCCGTATTTATGCACAGTACTTTTTTAGTTTTATGCTCTGGAAACAACAGCTGAACTCACAATATAATTGGTTATTTTAATGCATTTTGTAAAGCTAACTATTTAAAGGTGGTATTTTGATGATATCGTCTAGTGAAAGAAGTTGTGTTAGTTTTAATAAAGTACCATGTACATTTCAAACCAAAATGTCAAACTGATAGAACTGATCAAGGAACCACTACTCGGTATGTTACTCTGTGGATAAAAATGTAAATTAAAGCACAATTCACAAATATGTTTATTATTTATTGCCATATGCTGCCTTCATAATTTTTTTTCTTTTTGGAAATACCAATAAGCCATAGTCAAGTGAAATAATTTCTTCTTTTAATACTAGAGACAGCCAGACTGTACTTTTTGCTTTAATCCCCTTTGTCATAAAGAAATATGCTGCTGGAATACCTTGGATATTGGAAATCCTGTCTCAAGCTTCTGGCTCCATTACATTCTAAGCCAGGCAGTGTCCTAGCACCACAGGTGCCTGGTGGGGTTTAAGCCAGAGCTCCATCATAAATCAGATGCTGGGCCCAGCACAGATAGACAGCCTCTGCGTCTGAACTAAATGTGGTAGATCCTTTTGAATGGAAGCTTTTCTGGAATTGGTCTGAAATTAGAATGGACCTCCCATGAGAGTCCTAGGCCAGGACAGTTCTGATTAAATTCCAAAAGCAATGCCTTCCTACATGAGGGAAGATGACCATTTCAAACTTGCTCAGTCATCTTAGATGGACTCTTACTGACTCGCTTTCTGATCTCAGTTAAGTGAACTTGGACTTTAATATCAACTTTTACATAATAAAAATAAAATAATACTACTTTCATGTATTGAATATATGTGAATTTGTTATTAAATATTAAGGTAATAAAATTTAGTTTATTTTTTGCACAGATAAATGCATAATATTTTATTTTTCTTCTCCAAATTAACTTTAGATTCAAATGTACCAGCTGTCCAGGCTCCTTCATGATTATCACAGAGATCTCTACAATCATCTTGAAGAAAATGAAATCAGCCCCAGTCTTTATGCTGCCCCCTGGTTCCTCACATTGTTTGCCTCTCAGTTTCCACTAGGATTTGTAGCCAGAGTTTTTGGTAAGAGATGCCTGTGATCAAATGGAACAGTGTTATTTATCCCAAGCAATATTCTTCTTGCCATGTGGTGGCCCAATTATTTTATCGCATGTTACACAGAACAGCAAATTGCTAATGGAAGTTAATAAATGTGCCTGGCTCTATTCTGAGAGTAATTTAAAACCATATTGGTCTTAAGTGAAATTGACATTAAAAGGGAAAGAAGAATTGGGCCCTGTATTTGGGGAGCTGTGATGGAGCTCTTATTTTCATTTATACCCCAAAATCAGAAGACACTTTTTCAAAAATCTAAACTAAGGACTTACTATGTATAATTTTCCAGATTTTTATACACATCCTTCTTAGTTCAGTTTTTGTTTTTGTTATTCTTTTCCTATTGTCTCCTTCAACACTAATTCAAAAGAGAGAAAAACATGTTCTCTGGTTGGGTCAGTGGAAACACCTGTATCAGTGTGATTTCTAATGACTTTTTTAAAAATCTGGCTTTTGTTAGTAGGATAACTGAAATTCCTGTTTTACTGCTTAAGTGACTCTCCTTCCATCCAGTGCAGTGGCGGCACCAATCTCTAAGTCTGGGTGGCTCACGGAAAAACCACTAAGCACAGGCAGTTAGGCCTGGGGCAAGTTAACTGAGTTCCCATTTTGCTTCATCACGGTGTTAGGCACCAGGAATAAAAAAGAGACTATGATGTGGTTTATGAACCCTTTGGGGGGGTCCTTAAATCTATTCACAAGTCTTTGGTTAGGTTTATCTAAGTCCATTATTTTAAAACAAAAATAATTTAAAAAACCCAACTCTTTATTAGAGGTTTGTTCTTAAAGATGTTTAGGACCTCTGTGACCTCAGAAAGGGCTCCCACAGTTTTTACATCCTGTTTATCTGGTATCCATGGTGAAAGCCGTCAATATTTGTAACTGTGCTTTTGCTAAATTGGAGCTTTTTGTCAAATTGTGAGTATTGGCCTGACTGTAGGTCATCACCAGCCTTAAAAAAAAAAGAGCTAGAATGGAATACAATGGAAATATCAGTGTGTGTGTGTGTGTGTGTGTGTGTATAAAACAAATATATAGTATACATAACAAATAGTAAGGAAAAATGTTTGGAGAAGCTTCAATTTTGAAGATATGTGTGTAATATGTTTATATATACCAGAATGCAATGAATGGTGCCTTTCTTATTGGGGGTTATGGTTTAAAAAGTTAAACACTGTATTAGTGTAATATATTCTGTAGACAAAGTGTAACAAAAGAGCAAAATCAAGCTGCGCAGAATCAAATGTTCACCAAATTTTTCTTCTTTATTGAAATACTCAATTGCTTCTCTTCAGTTAAGTTTTTGGGTGGAGTTTGGGTTCCTATTCTTGGGTCTTTTAAAATCCTTTCATTTATAATAATACATAAAATATATTTATTCTCAGCATATATAATTTTTCTTAGAATAATTTATCAAATCAAAATGATAAAACAATGTTTGAAAGCATTTCTCTTTGACTTACAGTTTGGAGCATGATATTAGAATTCAAGAAACAAACCTGCACAATTCTGTTTTTTGCAGTGAGACTATAACTGATGCCATCAGCTCTGCAGTAGCTGCTCAGTCCTTTTCTTTGAATTTAGTAAAGGGAAAGCTGCATGAGCAGAAGCTCACAGTTTCCTAGTTTTTAAAGACTCACTTTTACTTATTACTGATTCTAGAGTGACAAAGATTGAAACTTTCATATAGAAATATTTAGTACTTTCAAAACTATTGCCTATTTGTACTTGTTAGGAAATGGAGTTCAGAGTCAGGGTAGCTTTTCTTTTTTTCTCTTTAACTTTTGATTTAGGTTATATATTGCTTTTGATTTTTCTTTTAAAGTTTTTTTTAAATTTCCTGCTCTGATATGGGTTTAACTGCATATTAACTGGTTCATTTATTTTTTATTATAGTAATGAGAGTTTAAATAGTACTAATTGGATATGTTGATTTGTTTTTGTATTCCCCTCATGAAGAAAAATCGAAGTATCAGTTGAATAAGCATCTTTAGGTTTACTTAGTCTCCATTAAATTTGCCACTAAAATTATAAATACATAGACAAATAGCTATATAATTAACCTTTTTTTCTCTTAACCTTGGCCTTATCTGAGATTACCAAATAAGTAAGAAAAATACTTAAACATCTGTTTATTTGTTTCAGTTGTATTATTTTTTTTTAAATCTAGGTTCTCTCAACCCATTATTTTTTTGCAGAATATTCCATGGTTCCACTGCAGTAATTAAAAACAACAACAACCACAAGAAATTCAAAAAGCCATTAGCACACAGAGTACGCTTTTAACAATAGTAGATGCATAATTTTGATAATGAAATTGTATCTCTTTTTTTAGATATTATTTTTCTTCAGGGAACTGAAGTTATATTTAAGGTTGCACTCAGCCTGCTGAGCAGCCAGGAGACACTTATAATGGAATGTGAAAACTTTGAAAGTATTGTCGAATTTCTCAAAACCACACTACCTGATATGAATACATCTGAAATGGAAAAAATTATTACCCAGGTATGATTAAAATGATAATAATAAGATATAAAATCATGCAGCAGTTTCTCCACTAATTATATATTAAATGCAGTAGCATGAAGACTTAGTTTTGTTTGATAGATTTTTTATTTGATCAGATATATATATATTTTTAAAGATTTTATTTATTTATTCGACAGACAGAGATCACAAGTAGGCAGAGAGGCAGGCAGAGAGAGAGAAGGGGAAGCAGGTTCCCCGCTGAGCAGAGAGCCCGATATGGGGCTGGATCCCAGGACCCTGGAATCATGACCCGAGCTGAAGGCAGAGGCTTTAACCCACTGAGCCACCCAGGCGCCCCTTGATCAGATATATTTTATTCGAAAATGAGATTACGGTGGAATTTCTACATTGTGACATTATCTGTGTGGCTATACACAGGAAAAGTGGTTCATTGCTACATAAGGAATGCTTGGTGAGTCTTTCAGTTTATACCAATGGTAAGACGGAAGGTAGAGCCAACAGAATTAGGAAGACCTAATAAATAAAAATGAGACCCACTTACCTTTGTAATACTAATTCTGTCTTAAAATATATAAGGAGAACATGTGGCAAGAGCTCAGGCTTTGGAATTAGACAGTATTAGGTTTGTATCATGTTCTAACTCTTTTATTAGTTGATGGGCTTGTACACATCTCCCTAATCTTCTGAACTCTAGTGTTCTTACCTTCCAAATAGGACACTGCTCATCCAGAGGTTTTGTGAGGCTGAAGCACAGGAAAGAGTCTGTCTTCAGTGATTCAAACAAAGGTGCCATGTCTTAGAGTTTGGGCAGGGTTAAGAGAACCAAATGTGGATACCTAAATGCCCAGGAACTAGTAACAGAGGGAAGGATCTAACACTGTTACAATGCCCAGGGAGTGCCAGAACTATGCAGGAAGGGATTTTGGAGGGTTTTGTGCTTTTGGTGAGCTAGGAAAGGAAGGAACAAGGAAGAAAGATCAACCCCTTTCTCCTTCTCTTTCTGATCTCCTTCTGGCTGCTCTTCTGGGCCATATCCAACCCGAGCCAGCAAGAAAGAAGGTGTGAAAGGGGGATGTGGGTAACAAGGGTCTGTCTCCCAGATCCAGCAGACTAGATGAGGGCAGAGAATGGATCCGGGAAACAAATGGAGAATAATTAGTACACCATGTGTCTAGTCCCTGGCTCTTCTTAGGGACTAGGTTAAGTGGTAGTTATGTACTGATGTTACTCAGATGACATGAACAAGTTTAAGATTCGTAGATGACTACTTTAGGAGCATTGACAAAATTTACCACTTTCCTAGAGGCACTGGGGATAGCAAATAAAAGAGTTTAGAGCAAGAGAAAGGGAATTTGACATCGTATTTTGGTGCCTTGCTACCTATTAGCTGTGTGACTTTGGGCAAGTTTCAAGCTCTTTAAGGCTCAGCTTCCTCCCTGACAAACTGAGAATAACAAGGATGATCCTCTTACCTTTTCCATATTGTTTTTAGGAGCAAATTTAACCAATCAGGTTGAAGAATTGTATACACTATAATTCACACCATAACATGAACTCTTATTCTGTGACATATAGAAGTTTCTTTTTATACAATCTAAGTCACAAGCAGATTATTCTGTAACTACTTATGAATAGTTTTTATTTGTTAAAATGCTCTGTAAGCTGAAAACTGGAGCTTTTATTTACCTATCTACTTGTTTATTAATTCTTCAGAAATATCTTTTTGGGCTGGCAAGCAGTCAGAGATTGTGTTTTTAGAGAAGTGGTAAACTGGAAGGCAGATCACGTCTCTTCTAAAATTAAGGAGGGAATCACCTGGCTTTAGAGATTACTGCTAGGATGAATGGATAGAATTTATAGGCCGTTAGATTTGGACTTGAGATAAGAGAGATTTTTCTAACAATTATAGCAGATTTAATATGGAATGAACTGTTGATATTAAAGGAGACCTCGATGAGCTTTATTTAAAATATGGTCACTGAAAAATGCCAATAATGTAGAAAAGCATAAAGAAAAAAATAAAAGCAAAAAAAAAAAAAAGAAAGAAAGGAAAGAAAGCCTACTAAATACATCTCTCTTTGCTTATAGAAAAATATTAAGTGAAATCACAGTATACATGCTATTCTTAACCTGATGTTTTATTAAAATATATATGGAGTAAAGGATATTTTTCCATGCCAATAAATATAGATCCATGCTATCAGTTTTAGTGGTTGGTCACAGTCCATTATGCCCATGGTTTCCAATTAGGTAGGTAAAAAGTAATGTTTGAGAGGGATGCTAACTTCTCCAGACAATTCAATTAAATTCTCAGTTTTGACCACCTCTGATAGTAGTAGGATTAATAAGTAAGACAGGCTTGTTGTGGTTTCTTTTCTCCTGATAGTGTTAGTGTACACATGATTGCTTAAATGGCGGCTGCTGCCTCTCCTTCCCTTGCAAGTTTAGACTAAGGCGGTATTACCTGTCCACTAACTTCTAAGCAAACTGTCTTTCTGCTTGGTGGCAATTTGGGAGAGAGGGGTAGCCCTGATTAAACCCTACAGCTCTGCACAGTACTCAGAAGATTCTCTGTTATTCCTAAGAGGCTCACATGGATTAGCAACAGGACAAGAATATTTAGTAGAAGTCCTATCTGCCCTACTGACAAATTATTAGAAGTGTTTTTGGTCTCTTTATCCTAGAGATACCCTATGCAATTTCGCTTGCTAATCAGCGAAGATTATTTCTAACACAGGTATTTCTAACATAGGTAAGAACTACTCCGTAAGTAATGGTATTTACCTGATATGCTACATTTTTAGAGAGTTGCCAGATGATGCGTATTTTGGTTGCAAAATAGCCTTGAGCATTAACTTACTCTAGTGGTCTAGGCCTCATTATGAGAATGTTTCAGTTGTGTAGAAATGCCCTGTTTGTCCATATATAGTCAAACCTGTTTTTCTTCCTTTTGGTATGCCATACCCTTCTTCATTATTATATGGAAATCTATAGGAAACACAGCAACACATAGGCTGTATTTTGGCATACATACTGAAGGCCGGACTAACCCATGGCGTTTTCATGGCAGGTGTTTGAGATGGATATTTCTAAACAGTTACATGCCTATGAGGTGGAGTATCACGTGCTGCAGGATGAGCTTCAGGAGTCCTCATATGCCTATGAGGAGAGTGAACCTGTGGAGAAGCTGGAGAGGGCCAACAGCCAACTGAAAAGACAAAACATGGACCTCCTGGAAAAGTTACAGGTAAAGAGATAAAGATTTGCTCAGAAAAACTCTTGACTGCCTCCCGTGAAGGCACAGAACTCTACCAGGAATGACAGAGACGTGACGTGGCATGAACCATTGCTGACAGAGGGTCTGTGTGTCAGACGGTGTGCACGTGTTCTGGGGCTACAAATGCACATTATCAACCTACATCTCACTTGGGAGAGAAAATGTACACTCACAAAATTTTAAATGGCAATTCTAAGCAAAATCTGGTTAAATACCTATGGGGTGTTACATGTATTTAGCTAAGTTCGGGGTGGAGGGGTTGAATAGGCAAAACTGGGAAAGTGCTGGAGGACCTGGGGCTTGAGTTGGACTCTGAAGGACTGGGGGGAGAAAGGAGTGGGGGGTTGGGGCAGAGCAGCAGGGAAACTTGGGGTCAGTTTAAGATTTATGTTGGGGAAAGTGGGATAAGTGTGATGGAGGCAGAACTGTCGATAACTTTCGGTGTCAAACAGAAGAGCATGGCTTTAGTCCTGTTGAGAGAGAAATCTCTCAGAGCTTTTGAGCTGTATGTTAGAAAGATCAATCTGGAAACCTTGATGAGCACAGATTCGCATGGGGAGAGAAGATATGGAGACTAGCTAGAAATCACTTGCAGAAATCTGGGGATCGTGCAAATTGTCTAGAGTAAAACTTACTGAAATGGAAAGAAAGGGAGGCATTTTTGAGAGATCGAATGAAAACATGTAACATATAGTCCCTGCCATCAAAGAGTTTACAGTTACTTGGGAATATAAAATACTATGTATTTATGGGGCGCCTGGGTGGCTCAGTGGGTTAAAGCCTCTGCCTTCAGCTCAGATCATGATCTCAGGGTCCTGGTATCGAGCCCCGCATCGGACTCTCTGCTCAGAGGGGAGCCTGCTTCCCTTCCTCTCTCTCTGCCTGCCTCTCTGCCTACTTGTGATCTCTGTCTGTCAAATAAACAAATAAAAATCTTAAAAAAAATACTGTGTATTTATTTATAAATGCACATTTATAAATGCAATAAGCAAGTTAGTACAATCTAATATTCTGCACCTGCAGCTTGTATGACGTGAGCTGTGTAGTGAAGCTCCAAGGGACTGGGCTTAAGAGTAATCAGTGGAGGGGAGGTTAGAAAGGGAACCTTCTGGGAGGTGGGGGAGGTGAGTTCTGAGTTGGAGCTCCCAGCCTGACACCTGTTCCCAAACTAGAGAATACTAAAACTCTGCTTCTATGTGGTGAGTCCCCTGACCAGAATGGCTAGGAGAGAAAGGCTTCGAAATGAGGGGTCTCTAGAGTAATTGCTCCCCAAGGATAGGAACACTTCATCTTTACATTAGCTCCTGCCCACAGAAGACTGTACATCTATTCAAACAAAGATTCAACTCTTTTCAAAAAGAAAAACAGTTGGGCACAGGCCCTTATTATTTGATGCTTCCTTCAGTGATTAATTGAGCCCTTCCTTATTAGGGAACGTGGGTTTGCACCTGCTTTATGTCATAATGACTTTTATTAATAGTTACAAACTTTTTCATTGACAGTTAAATGTCATCATCACGTCGGTTCCCAAGTTATGTGGGAACCCCTGACACCCATTGAAACTGACAGGATCCCAAGTTATGTGTTTAGAAATCCCTGTATTTCTAGTCAGCGGGTGGAATGCCTCTTTCAGCACCTCTGGGCAGCATCAGAAATCTCCTGTTTCTCCTTCAGCCAGATCCCACTCACTCCAGGGGATTACAGTGACGCCCCCACCACTGTGGGATGCTGATTTAAAATTGTTTTTGTTGCAGTCAGTGAAATGAGACGTATTTTGTCAGTACTACAGTTACATTTTTGCAAAACTGGGAAATCTCCATGTCACAGAGGGCTCCAAGTATTTGCATCACATACTATTTTACTATGAAATACAATATGATCAGTTAATAGAGGTAAGGTCTGGTGGCTGTTCTGATGAGGAATCCGTGTCTTCAGATGTTTGATTTGGAAATATTTGCCTTTTTTTTTTTCTTTCTTTCCCCCAAACAGATAGCTCATGCTAAAATCCAGACCTTGGAATCCAATCTGGAAAACCTTCTAACCAGAGAGACCAAAATGAAGTCTTTAATCCGGACTCTGGAACAAGAAAAAATGGTTTATCAAAAGACAGTGGATCAAATCCGGAAGCTACTGCCAGCCGATGCGCTCGCCAATTGTGAACCACTGCTAAGAGACCTCAACGGCAACCCTAACAACAAAGCCAAGACAGGAAACAAGCCATAATTGAAGAAGCACCACGTCAGCAGAACGTGCTCTTAGAATGGTGAAGAAGGGGAGCGTCTGCGTGCGGCCGGCCCAACGCTGGACACGGGAGCTGGCGGAACCACTGGAGTCTGGTGCTGAGCCCTAGTCCTGGAGGGAGGACCTCGCTCTCTTTAAAGTATGCCAATCCTAAGCCATTGTACATATGTAGACTGGTTTTTTGTTGTTGACTATGTACATATAGACATACAATGGACGTAAAGAGTTCATGCTTTCAGATCAAAGGAGTAGATGTATATTTAAACTAATTTTATAAATCAAAACTTCACGAAATCCACACCAAAGGGAAGTTAAAATGAAATTCCCCTTGGACATAGATGAAATCATTTTGTCTTTGTAGTAAAACAAACTAGAGCATCTTTCTATATTGAAATATACTTGAAAAAAATGAATGTATTTTTTTCTCCAAAGAACAGCATGTTTCACTCAACAGTGGAGAGGTAGAAACATTTGTGTAACTTTATGTATATCTGTCTTAAAATCTACTGACATTATGTATATCTGACGAAAATGACTGATTGCCAGTCATGCTCCTATGGGTTTTTCAGGAAGGTGGGGGCCTTCCTCCCCTGCCTGCTTTGTGCCAACTGGCATGTTGTGTCTACATGCGTTTTGAGTCAGGTTAGGCATTGACTTTGGACATGTGTAAGGAGAAAGCAAGACATTGTGTGGAGGCCACCACCCGGCTCAGGGTGAAAGAGAATGTTGCTCATTTCCCAGCAAATTAGACCAGCACTGTTACTCAGACTAAAAATATAAGGCCTCCACAATTTAATTGAGGACATAAGTTGTCTAGATCAACTTTCTGCTTCCTATTTAAATTACTCCTTATAGGCATGAATGGACTCCCTTTACAACAAGGATTTGTCATTTTCCCACTCACAGGAGTTCCTAATTCAGTTCTCTCTACCTTAAATGAAAGATAGGGAAATTATGATTGGTTTTCTAAAGATAATACGTTGTGTTGAGACACTTTTTTTTTTTTTTGGGGGCCAACTGACTGAATCTAATAAGCTCTCAATCATCTTTCCCTTGTATGTGAAAGTTTGTGAGAACTGTGAAATGTTTAAGAATAAATGTTGAAATCCATTGGAGAGAAGTGGAAAGTGGCACCAAGCCCTTCTAAGACCTACATCTGTGTTTGAATTGCCAGCTTGCTCAGCCCACAGCTTATCAGCGGACATTCATGCATGCTGGTGTATGGAAGAAGAGTAATTATCAGAGCACCCATGCAGTTCTCCATTTCAGAGATGATTCTGTGATGGTGCCTCTGAAGGTTGATGCAGCATTTTTGCCTTTCAAACAATATTGATCATCACTGCTTTTTGCAGTACTTATCACAGATGGATTACTTGGGATAATTTTCTTCGGAGGTAGTTTTTTATACACTAGCTACAGTGTATTGTAGGATAGAAGGGCAAAGCTCTTAAGGTTTGGGAAAATCTTGAGGGGCAGATGATAAGCATCTGAACCCCTGCCTTTACCCTATTACTCAGCATAAATGGTATAAATGTAATGATCCTTGTTACAAATCAGCACGCCCTCTAACCCAGGCAATTTTTTTAAAAAGAAAATAAAATCATATTAGTAAAGTTAATGTAATTTCTAGTTTTAGGAAATGCAGATTCTAGGTCCCTATTAAGTTGGGGTCACCACCTGATTTGCTGCTTGGGTTCCCTCAAATTTCTCTCCTTGTAGGAGAGGTTTTTTCCTATGAGGAATATGACAGATATCATCTGGTTATTGTCTGGTATGAAGATTACCTTATGCGTGTGCTATACAGGTGGTAGCCAAAGAATCTTTAAGTTGGGAAAAGATACTTTACCTTTCAGTTTGGTTTCAAGTAAGTTTGATTCTGGATATTCAAAGTCAGCATTATGAGTTAGGTCATGGTGTTCAGAGATTAAAGTGTCTCGGATACAGTATTTCTTCTGAAAATGAATTTTCTTTTTCTTTTGTGATTTTTTAAATGTTGCACCAGTTATGCTTACACATTGTTACATCTTCATCCAATTAATGTAATGTCTAGTTCATTTCCAATAAATATATTGCTACGGTTTCCTTGGCGTTTTGGTTTTTGTTTGTAATGGGAAAGAAGATGCTCTTGGCTAGGGTTCTTTACAAAATCTGCATGGGCTGGATTACTGCTACTTAAAATTGCTTCAGTGATAATTCTTTTTAAAGAATCAGAGAACAAAGATAATTTATAGAAATATTTATGAAAGTCCATTGTTACCAATTTTTAACTTCTTTCCCAGTGGAGCCTTTTGCTGCTGAATATAAAAAGGAAAAGACCAACCACACTGACAGATTTGCATTCTATTCCTTTTGTTTTCTATGCCCCCTCATAGATAGCAAGGAAGAGAAAGAGGATAAAAAAATAGAATTTTTTAAAAATTGGGTTAGCTTCCAAATAATTAAAAATACTTATTGATGGATATGATGTGAATGTGTTTACATATAATATATATCTTTAGAATATTCTCAAGTTTGTTTATGATCCAATACAATGATACTGGATCTTCTTGCTAACTCTAGGACTAAAGCTTTTATGAGATATTTGCATTACAGGTAGTAAACACTTTGAGTGTCGGTGTAGGCTTACATAGTATGGTCTCTGAATATACATGTTCACTTACCCATTTTATGACCGTCTCACCAGTTTTTCACTGTGTTAGATTAGAATAGGAAATCTGTCAGCTAAAGTATTTGGTCCTCTACCATAATGTGTCATTCTTACTGGCTGTGATATATTGAGAAAAGCACTGGATCTAAGGTGGGAAGTTTTAGATCTGAGTCTTGGTTCCACCATTTTTATTTATTCATTCAACAAATAGTTTTTGTAAGCCAAGCTAGATGCTGAGTATTGAGAGGTGGAGAAGATACAGTCCTTGTCCTTGATGTGCTTGCAGACTAGTGGCAAGGGGATAATTAGGAAGCAAGAGAATTTATACTGTTACAGGTATGCAAAGTAATCCAGATGAGAATTACTTCACTCAGCCTGGACTGAAGGGACTGGCAGCACTAGAAATGGGTGTCAGAAGTGGAGGAAGTGATGCTTGACCTGAGTCTAGAAGAGCCAGTAGAAGGTGAGTAAGTTGTATTAGGAGATGGATGAGAGAGGACGGTATATTTCTGAAATCACAACTCATTAATCTTCAAGTACAGTTAGTGCTACCATGGGGGAGAGGAAGGGACGAGTCTCCTGACAAACACGGACTCTATCCTGAAGATCTTAGTAGACCTTATGACAGAGTTTGCCCCCTACCTAGAGAGAAAGGGGAGCTGTTAAAGTCCAGTAAAGTCCAGTAACCTGGAGAGAGACACGATCGGATTTGCTCTAATCTAAACCCGGTTTCTACATAAGACAGAAACTAGGAAATGGGAGACTGCAGTTTGGTGATTTCCATAAAAGTCTAGGCCAAAATGGATGGATGGATGATGGATGGATGGATGGGTGGGTGGATGGATGGATGGATGGGTGGATGGATGGATGGATGGACGGATGGGTGCCTAATCCAGAGCAGTGACCTTTGGGGAAGCAAGTCAGTGCAGACTTCTGTCTCTCTGACAGAGTTAGTCACTGAAACCTGCTAGTTTTATCTGCAAAATATTTGCCCATTTTCCGACTTCTGCCCCTTGCAGCTAATTCCATTCACCTCCTTGCTCTGGTGGGTTAAACTGAGATCATTTCCCATTTCAAGGACAGAGAGTCCTATGTCACAGATATTGAACTACTTGGTTTTTGTTTTGTTTTGTTGACTTAGAAATGGAAGCAGAAAATGGGGTCAAAGAGGGAAAGGATCTAGGATAGATAAGGAATCAGCTGGGGACATGGGGAAAAAGCAACAGAAGCAATGGTCAGTGGGGCTTTTTGGAGTGACACGCCGGTTGCTCGGCAAGCCTATTCTCCCGTCTACCCAAGTAGTACAGTGTCATTTTCTTGGTGTTCCCCATTATGGGACTAGATTTGTTTTACCTCAAGCAGCACCAAAGGGCATGCCAAAGTGCACCTACTCAAGGTGTGGGTTATCCTCTCCTACCTGGCCTGCCCCTCACCTCAGGCAGAGGGACCATCCAAAAACATAAATCTCACCTGAGTTTATCTTCAGCTTAGAACCGTTCACAGGCTCTTCTTTCTTCCCAGGATTATCCAGTCTTTAAGATGACACATTTGGCCTTCTATGGGCCTGCCCTTGATAACCCATCTAGCTTTGTCTCCTGCCTCTGGCTCCCTCTTGTCTCCTCCTTTAGTCAAATGATTCAAGTCTACTTCTTTTCGCTTTGGACAGGCTGCTCCTTTCCCAGAGAACTCGAGAGCGTTCCTTTCTTCCTGCCTTCCAACGAGTTTAACTCCTCCAGAACACCGCTTGGTCTGTGTAGTAAGACAAACTGACCACCTTCACTACCGCCCAGGGAGTAGTGTCACAGCATCAGTTACCTCCCTCCCCCACCCAAAAAAAGGATTCTTTAAAGAGTCATGAGATTCTTTAAAATCAACCGTCTTTACTCTCATCTATAAGGTCACTTTAGATAGAATAGCACCAGGATCTGAGAGCTTCAGCTGTGATCTAATTAAATATATTTGCGTCGCTGAAGAACAGCTAGAGTAATCAGAAGAGAATTAATTAGTCTTGGAAAGACAGGAGAAAGAAAACCAGGCAGCTTTGGTAGATCCCGTGGAGGGAACCCTAGCCAAGGTCTGTCCTCATTGTTAAAATCAATGCAGTGAGTTCCTGGCCTCCAGATCCAAGTGCTCTGGTCCCTCTGACAAATCTGTCCTTGCGAGACTGTTGTGTCACTTGTGTGGGGCAGACATCTCAAACGTCCAATTCATTATACTACCCTTGTTGGTGTTATTTTTTAATGTATGCCTTCAAAGCAGGCTTCCATTTATGATTTAGTTTTTTTTTTTTTCTCTGTCGTAGGGGCTAGGCTAGTTATAAAAGAGCAAATATTTAAGTCCCTGTGACAGTACTGTTGTTCTAGAAATTAGAAACAAGAATTCTGAATCTTCAAAAACTGGTAAAATACCCATAACATAAAATTTGCTATCTTAGTCATTTTAAGTGTACAGTTCAGTGGCATTAAGTATATTCACCTTGTGTATCCATCCATGAACTCTTTTTATCTTGCAAAACTGAACCTCTGTACCTATTAATAACTTCCCAATCCCCCCTCCTCCCAGCCACTGATAGCTACCATTCTGCTTTTAAATGGTATTTGGATGAATTGAATGAATTTGACTACTTTGGTACCTCACATAGGTAGAATCATACGGCTTATTTTGCTCAGCGTAACGTCATCGAGGATCATCCATGTTGTAGCATGTATCAGAATTTGCTTCCTTCTTAAAGCTGAATAATATTGTATTGTATGTGTAAACCAGATTTTGTTTATCCATTCATCTGTCAGTGTCTACTTGGGTTACTTCGACCTTTTGACTTAGACAAATAATGGGATATGTGTACAATTATCTCTTTGGGATTCTGGTTTTAAACATCAATCTCAGAGCCTGGTTTCTGTGAGTCCACCCATGAGAAATGAATCTGTGGTTTGTGTACTGAAGAAATCATTGTTT
The DNA here is from genome assembly GCF_002288905.1 of Enhydra lutris kenyoni. NCBI lineage: Eukaryota > Metazoa > Chordata > Mammalia > Carnivora > Mustelidae > Enhydra > Enhydra lutris. The sequence goes on along the minus strand of NW_019154099.1, from coordinate 30,876,944 downwards.
TTGAGGCTCGAGCTAGAGCAAACTCACTGGAGTAAATGATATCTTTTGGGTGATTTTTTTGGATTATATGGAAAAAACCCTAGAATGTACAGATATGATGTTGGGTAAATTGGTTTTCTTAATAGTAATACTGCTTCTGCAAACATAGGAGAATATTTTTTCTTTCTTTTTTTTTTTAAATATTTAATTTATTTATTTGACAGACAGAGATCACAAGTAGGCAGAGAAGCAGGCTGAGAGAGAGGAAGGGAAGCAGGCTCCCTGCTGAGCAGAGAGCCCGATTCGGGGCTCGATCCCAGGACCCTGGGATCATGACCTGAGCTGAAGGCAGAGGCTTTAACCCACTGAGCCACCCAGGTGCCCCAGGAGAATATTTTTTCTAAGAGATACTAAAATACTGCTAATATTTGAGTTTTCTTTTGTAAAGTAAAAGTCTCATGTGGTCTGATATTGTTTCCCTTCTCAAACTGAGTCAATTTGCAAATTCACCAATGCTATTTTTAATATAATGATATTGTTCAGAAATAATCACTTCAGTTAAATATATAGCTAATGCTCTATGTTCAGGGGTGTCCCATGGGGCTTTACAAAATGAAATGAGAGCATTTCCTTTGTTGACTTTCACTAACTTCGGCATATTCAATTTTCTTTATATATTTATGTCCTATTTTATCTAGTCAATAATTACTCTGAGTTCTCTCTGTTCCTTAATTTAGCCATTCTGGGGTAAATCTGGTACTTATAGTGAGAGATCACCATTGGTTGTTTAATAAGTCTTTAAAGCTTAGGTAATGAGATCATTCATCAGTAAATTTAATAGTACGTATCTTTAAAGTCACAGGGCAAGGCAGGAAGGGATGTACCAGTGACCCAAGTGAATCAATATGCTTTATTTTCTTCCCCTTTCTCCTGAAGCTAAGCTTATTATCAATCATGTATGCCCTTGGATATACTGTCTCATATTTGAAGTATCAAAAGAATACATTTTACATGCTGTTTCTAAGACAGGATTGCAAGACATAATTTTAGTGCACACTTGGAAAATATGCTTGCTTGTAACTGTATTTTTCTATTCCTCTGCTCTTCCTGAGCTTGGAGGAAGTAGGCAGAAGTGTTATTAAGAGCACAGTCCCTTGCTTTCAAGATAGACTCCCCATCGCAAACAAAACACCACTTCCTGACAGACTATACCAATCTTCTGTTTGAAGGACTGTTGGAAGGGATGACAGCTGTGCACTTTTTTACCGTGCAGGCTAACTTTTCCTGTGACAGGCACACTCAGCATGAGCAAACTCTCACGCTTTTGTAGGCATTTTATTGAGCTGGGTTGTCATCAGCCCACGCTTATTTGTGTACCTGGCAGGTTACATGGAAGAACTGGGTTCACCACTGCATTTTTTTGATTGATAACCACATGAATTGTTGGTAGCATCTGTGAGACCCAGTCATTAGGGCTCTGTAGCAGGGATACATAGACTACCTCAGAATTCTCTAAAACTTATTACTGGAGAATGTCAAAGCTTCCAAAAGATTCTACAGGCAAATGAGTTTGAGAGACAATAAATTAAGTAACATTACACATAACATTTAACCTGGCATGGGTTCTCAGGGGGCGCACTGAGTGGGCAAGGAGACGTATTCCCCAGTGTGAGGAGCACAAGTTTGTGAACATGTGGGCCCGCCTGACTAAGTCCTGGCTCCCCTACTTAATTGCTTGTTGACCTGAGGCCAGTGACGAAACTCATTAAAGCTTAATTTTCTTATCTTTCAAATGATGGGCTTACACCAGACCTCTAAGGCTCCGTTTAGCTATAAGATTTCTAGGGTAATTGATTTTCCAAAGCTCCAGATAAATTAAGTAAGGTACATGGAAAGAGAATTCTAGTTCTGTTTTTTCAATTTTACTACCATAACTCATCTTCATCTCACAGTTGTTTTTTTTTTTAATATACCACACAACTAATGAACCAAGTAAATATTTTTTACTAGCTTTTTTTTTCTTCTCCCCCATCCCCCCACTTTTCCCCCCTTTTGCTATGTAGTACAAGTCAAGTTGAAACTGTGTGGTTAGCCTTGTTAAAAAAAAAAAAAATAGATGAATAAGTCCTTCCCACCCTCTTCATTATGGGTGTTGGCTGATTCTGTCTTCTTGTCAGTGGGAAAAAGCACGTGTTTTTTTTTTAATTTAAAAATTTTTAAAAATTATGTTATATTAGTTCACCATACAGTACATCATTAGTTCTTGGTGTAGTGTTCCAAGATTCGTTGTTTGCGTATAACACCCAGTGCTCCATGTTTTTATTTATACAATCATAAATAGCATACACATCTAACTGAGGGGTAAGTTGCAAGATTCCTTTTTTTTTATTCACTCAAAACACACTTATTTAAAAAACCACTATATTCCAGCCAACATGCTAAGTGCTGAGAACACAGTCGAATGGAGAATATAGACAAGAAGAACCAGTATAATACAGAGGGATACTTATCATGCTAGATTTAATAAGATAGCATTATTGAAGCAAACAGGGGGACCATGTAACCCAGCCTTCTGAACCTGTTTTTCTGACTAACAATAAAGGAGGAATTTTGGGGGCACCTGGATGGCTCAGTGGGTTGAGGCCTCTGCCTTGGGCTTGGTCATGATCCCAGGCCCACATTGGGCTCTCTGCTCAGCGGGGAGTCTGCTTCCACCCCCCCCACCCCCCACCCTGCCTACTTGTGATCTCTGTCTGTCAAATAAATGGATGAAATCATTAAAAAAAGAAAAAAAAATAAAGCAGGAGTTTTGGATCTATGGTAAGGAAGACCACCTAAAACAATGGAATGGCCTTGTTTGAGAGAAATCACGTAGAAGAGACCAATAGGAGGATAGCCACAGGGCCTCTAAGTCATTTTAGCTTTCTGATGATTATGTATCAGTAATACCCTTTATCTCAGAAACAGAAATTTGTACTTCAAATCTGGAAATCCAAGACATGCATTGGGAGTGTGGCTGTTAAGGATTTAATTAAAGCGTTCCAATTCTGTTGGGTTTAGTCTTTAAACTGTGACTATCGGAGTACTTATAATCTGCCAGTTTCCTCTGGAGGGCTTAGTCATCAATTGGCCTGATGATTTTAGGCTTGTTTTTCCCTTAAGCGTATGTGGCTAAGGCATGAATGGAAAAATATAATCTTGAAACAGGTTTGCATCTAGGTTTAAAGGAAAATTAATTAGTTTGAATACTTAAAAGTATATAGAGATTTATTCAATCATAGGTAGGTATATTAAATGTAATTACAGAGCTTTCCACTAGATGACACTGTTGTTTCAATTTGTTTGCATTGATCTTTGATTTCTTTGGAAAGGACTTCACAGTATAGCAAGTTACTTGAAGAAATTACATAGTTCACCACCCTGCTTCCAGGTAAAATATTTCCAATATAGGAAAATCTAGCTTATTTAGAAATGCCTTCAGGGAAACTACTTAAGTCTCCCTTTGTAAGATCCCTAAAACTTAATAATCTTTATTGTCAAGAAATTGTTTTATATCAAACCTATATTTTTAATACTGCTGTTTAAACACATTTCCTCTTCTTCTGTTCTCAATGGAGATGAGGAAAAACAGATCATCTTCTTATATATAAGAGCCTTTCAAATATTGAAGACCGATATAAAATTGCTTTTCATCTTTTTTTCCTTAAGGCAAAAAGAACATGATTTCTTTTAAGTTTTCATCACATTTTTTCACCCTTCATTCTACCTAATTTTTGATGAGATCTGGAATCCAAACTGAATTCAAAATACTCCAAGGGGTTTGGGTTTCTGTTCATGGCTGACGCACTTGTTACTGTCCCAAAGTTTCAGCAATAGGACCTAACAATTATTTCTTGGGTTCTCAGACAAACACAGAATAAAGCTGATATTGGTTTAAGTCACCACACTTCATTCTAATGTTGGTAACAGATACTAGAGTGGCCACGTGGTCATCAACTCTCACTTGTTCTGACCAAAACATTTTTGAATGTGCCATGCTCTTTTTCACTTCTGGACTCAAGGATTCCCCGAGCCTGGGATGACTGCAACATCCCACCCGCCCTCTGCTCCTTTCTCTTGCCTGGCTTATGTATACTTTCTGTCTCAGGTTACACGTCCTTTCCTCGGAGTCATTCCCTGAACTTGGCAGGATCTTGTGTCCCTGCTGACCTTGCCATGTATCCCAGCATATTTTCCCTTCACCCCTTGCACTTCTCTTTTGTAGAATTTTGCCCTTTAATTATTTGTAAACGTCTTTTTCATGTCTGTTCTTCTCCCCCATTAGACTCTGTGAAGTTAGGGGTGGGCAAGTTTGGTTGGTTTGTTTGGTTTTTGACACACAGGGCTGGCATGCTACTGAAGATGCAGCGGGCACATGGTACGAACTCAGTAGGCTGTTGTGACTAACGGACTAGTTGCTGACTTATTTTGCATCCTTTTCTTTCCCAGAGAGATGATGATTCTTGGTAAGGCAATTATCAGGAATCAGAAGGTAGACAAGAGCGTGGCTTATTCAAGAATCTGAAAAAAAGTGAGGGGCGTAGATGCAGAGCAAGAGAGTTACACATACACATTTAGTGAGGAAGGAAAAGGGAGATTTTAGACTCTGTACTATAGCTAATTGCAACTATTGATGGGTTTTTAAAGAGGAAAATGATATGGTCAAATGGTGATCACTCACCAGGAATGCCGAATGGTTCATGAGGACCAAGACATGGGTGGTGATAATTGTAGTAGTAATCTTGACCTTGGGCCTGCTCTTCCTGGCTCATTGTGACTTCGTTCACAGCTGTTATTTTGGGGTGACTTCACTGAGATTTTGAAGCCTTTGACACAAATGTGGATAACAACAATGATGTCAATAATAACAACAAACGCCTAACACTTTTGAGCCCTTCCCGTGCACTAGGCATCGGGTTAGCCACTTTGTAAGCATTGTATCAGTGATCAAACTTTAGCGGGAACTATCACCCAGAGCTCTTCTTGTTATACATGGCTAGGCCCTGCTCTCAGAGTTCTGATTTCATGGGCATGAATGGGGCTGGTAATTTTCGTGCTTCTGACAATATCCTGGGTGATGCTGATACTGCTGGTCCAGGGACCATGCTTTGACAGCCTCTGCATTATGTCATTTGATCATCAAGACAACAGTAAAAGATAAGTACTACTATTATCTCCCCTTTTACACGAGGACACTAAAGCTCTGAGACATTCACTAACTTGTCTAGAGTCACATACCTGGTAAACGGCACAACTGCAAATGCAGGTCCTTCTACTTCAAAAGTTGCCCTCCCTGACCCTGAAAATGATGGTTCTCAAATTCTGCATGCACCAGAATTGCTGGAGAAGCTTTAAAAGAACATCAGGTACAGATTTTCCTTGACTCATGATGGGATAATGTCCCTATAAATCATCATAAGTTGAAAATACTCTTGAGTCGAAAATACATTTAATACACCTAACCTACCAAATCTCATAGCTTAGCCTAACCTAACTTAAACATGTTCAGATCATTTACATTAGCCTATAGTTGAGCAGCATCATCTCATACAAAGCCTATTTTTAAGAAAAAAAATTTTTTTAAAGATTTTATTTACTTATTTGACAGACAGAGATCACAAGTAGGCAGAGAGGCAGGCAGAGAGAGAGAGAGAGGAGGAAGCAGGCTCCCCGCAGAGCAGAGAGCCCGACTTGGGGCTCGATCCCAGGACCCTGGGATCATGACCTGAGCTGAAGGCAGAGGCTTTAACCTACTGAGCCACCCAGGCGCCCCCAAAGCCTATTTTTAAAAAGAGTGTTGGGTATCTCGTGTAATGTATTGCATCCTATACTGAAAGTGAAAAACAGAGCGGCTATACAGGGACAGAAGCGTATGGGTTGCTGGCCCTTGTGATCACGTGGCTGACTGGGAGCTGAGGCTGCTGGCCCTGCCCTGTGTCTCGAGAGGATCATATTACCTATTACTAGTCCAGGGAAAGATCTAAATTCAAAATTCATAGTGTTGTTTCTAGCAGATGTGTATTGCTTTCACACTACAGTAAAATCAAAAACTCCTAAGTTGAACCATCATAAGTCAGGGACTATGGGCACTTGAGTTCTCCCTTTGTTTAATGAACCACATCTTCCATGTAGCATGGGCTACCTGTTTGACAAGCTTCTCAAGAGATTCTAAGCCCAGAGATTTTTGGAAACAGTGCATTTCGCTGCCCATTCTAATCTCTTGAGAGTTAAAAAAAAAACAAAACAAAAAAACAAACAAAATACCACCAACCAAAAAATAAAACTGACATTTGGTCCCACATCCAGACATTCTAATTTATTTGGACTGGGGTGTAGTTTAGGAGTCGTAATTTTTAAAATATCCCCAGTAATTCTAATGAGCAGCTTGAGAAGTGTGAGAACCACTGCACTAAGATTCTGCCTCTTGAACCTCAGTGTTCATGTTTTTGAAACACTTGAAAATGAATTCATTATGCAAAAGAAAAGTTAAAGCAAGAAAACACTCAACAGCAGGCTTTAGGGGGAGGAAGTCTGAAGGTAGAAGCCCTGGGTTTAGATTTTTCTGTCATTTACTAACTCTGCTGTAACCCTGGGTGAGTCATCAAAAATTTCCCAACTCTTGGTTTCCTCAAATATAAAATGAAAATACTGATGAGACCACATGCTCTTCCAATGCACAGCATTATTGTAGGAAAATTAAATAAATTGTGTCTCTTTAAAGTTTTATGAATTCTTGAACACTAAACAAATGTGAATGATTACTTTTCCCCTGATTTGAAGAGAGACTTCTCACCAAGGATATATCATAGCCAGTAATAAATGAGGCTCGTTTATTTTTTTCTACCTGCAGCAGTCATAATGCACAACTCTTATTCAGGTGTTATGTCAAAAACATTTCCTTGGATTTTTTTTCTGGCAGGCATAAGCACTGACAAGATCTTTTTTTTATATCATTTGTATGCTTTCCTGAAAGCACCAAATTATAGGCAGGACTAATGGGCTGAGAATGCTTAAGGCCACTTTATTGTGGCTTGCCTATGACTTATCACCATCTGAAAAGCCAGCACAGAGGGAAAAAAATCATTCACAGTCTAATTTAAATAATGGCCGCATTCTGGCAGTGATGACAGACCATGACAGTTTATAGGTTTTAGAAGGCGACTCCTTCACTTTGTAAAACAGATCCAGCTGCCAGTGGACCTACAATTATTGCCACACGCATTTGTGAGTTTTTAAAGGGAAATTGAGTGGGCAGCTACAAAAAAATTACAACCAGGTAGATTTAGGTAAGTGAATGTATCCATCAAGTGACATTCAAAAAATATATCATCTGCTTGTAAAGCTTAAAGTCCCTAAAGCCCAACTTCCCATTTCTAAATTTCTGTAATGCCTCCTTGGAAAAGAAGTTGAGAATAATGAAGAGGAGTAGAAGTATCTCTTGTAAGGATAGAATCAAGAGAATTGCAGATGACTTTCTCTTCCTCATCCTCAGTAAGTACCATATTGAATCAGAGAAGCCAGAGAGGACAACCTAGAGTGGCAGCTGACAGAGAGAAAAGTGGGTGGTTATAACATGAAGTAAAGAAAAAAAAAAATTCCCTTCGTCTTTTTCAAGGATGACCTCTCTTAATCCTTACCTCCATAGATAGAGCCTTTTTCATGGATGTGACATACATTAACCAGGGAGAAGGGGGTCAAGGCTGCACAGCAGGGGGCAAGTGGGATCCTCTGAGTGAGGCATGGCCATTCCTACCTTTGTCCTGAGAAACAGATGATGTTTCCAAAAGCAGGAAGTAGGTTATTCTCTTTGCTCTGAATCCAATGGGAAGGTGACAGAGATCCAAATGTGGAATACCAACAGCTACCATTTGTATAATACTCTAAAAGATTAGTAACATTTATTTATCAAATTCTATCAAAAGGCACCTTCATTTTGAGTCCTAACTCACTGAAATGCAAAGATTGAAGTATTTTTTAAAAAATGTTTTTTGAGTAATTCGCCACTGACCTTCTAACGATGTGATCACTTTCACCTGACTTGACATGCTGACTATCCTACTTGGCTTTCTTTCCTTCTGTGGCTTTCCTGCCCACCGGCAAAGCAGAAAAGAAGGGAGATTAGACAGTGGTCAGGAAATAAAGCCATTTCTATATAATATTAATCTGGCTTTCCATGATTCTTTGTTTATTTCTCAATGATAGTACTTATCAAATTGTGTTGTAATGCATGGTTCTTGCCTATTCAACTATGAAACCCTTGAACGCTAGGCAATGCATTTCCCAACAAGTGTGCACAGTGCCTGGCCCATATTAGGTGTTTGATAAATGCTTATTGAATGAATGAATGACTATCTGAATCAACATATAATAAATCTAAGAGAAAGTGAGCAATTTATAAGAATTTTTATTTCATAAGTGGCTCTGTTTTAAAGTACATATATATTTTTACATGGTACTGGTATAGTCACTTTGCTAAAGTGGGTTACAAATATAGTCACATCCCTTTTTCAACGTTTTTTGGGGATTCCATGATTTTATTTTAGGAGAAAGTTCCATGGCTTACTTGAGGACTATTCTACTGTTCAAGAACCTCAGGGGCTTATTCAGTCTAGAAGGGTATGTGCGCAATCTGACTGGTTCAGTGGTGGTCTGTGTCTTCAATAGTCATTGCTTTCACCGATTGGGTCCTATGCTTTCTTGCTTGCCTTGCTCCCCTGATCCTTTACTGAGTTCTCTCTCTGGGTCACCCTGTTCTGGGAGTACTGTCTCATGTGTCTCTGTCCTCCGGTGCATTGAGGCAGCAATCTGGTGGCTGCTTCAGATATGCACATATGCCACGTGGGGCGCCGTGCTCAGAATCCCAAGGTTACCTTTTTTGCATTTACCTGTATTCACATAAGCGGTTGGGGCTCAAGGCTCCAACCTGGGCTCAGCCACCCACTGCTGAGACACATCCTTTCCCTAAACCTCAGGCCCTCTCTTTCAGAGAATGGATTACCCCATAATTCCCTTACCCTCCTGGAGCCCCTGTGGTCATTTCCTGCCATCAGGCCATTGTCAGGACCATCCCAAATATTCTACTAACACTGAACTTCAAAAGGGAAGCTATGACTCTCAATTTTCTTTCCTCCCAGGAGGCTTGAAGACCTTTATGAAAACTTGTCCACCTTTTCCACAAATGCTGCCTCTGCATATCGAGAGATGCAGAGAAGGCAGGACTTTGTCAGGCTCCAGAAAGTTCTGCTGTATCTTTCCTCCAGGCCCTAGGTGCCTGCTACCTTTACTTTTATGTAAGTGGGGTCAGTCAAGTGACTCTTCTCTGAAAAAGGAAAATTTGATCCAAGATGCCTTGTTACTTTCATCTAAAGATGCAGGAGTTTTTTGAATAAATGCTATTCTAAAATTTCTTCTCAACACACATATGTATATGCACACGCATACATGTAAATAAATATACATAGATACTCTTAAAGTCCACAGAGAGTGTTAAAAATAACAATCTTTGGATAATAAGATTGTAAAACTGAACTCCATTTTTTATTTTTTATTTTTTTCTCAAAAAATACATATTTTTGAACAATATTAGAAGTTAGTATAATAAAGAAATATAAGCAAAAAATTCCATAACTTTAGAGAAAAAGATATCAACTACATATGCCAACTACATATGCTGCAATATCTTTGAAAACAAAACATTACACTGTCCACAGATTTTATCTTTCATTCACACTCAATTTTAGGTGAGTTTATAAAAATATGTAGTCACCTGCACTACTTGCTTACTTTCTGAAATGCAGGTGCTGGTGATAAGCCATGCATACAACTTAGTGACATTTGCTCTGTTTTTTGTTTGTTTGTTTGTTTGTTTTTTAATGGTACTCTGAATATAAGTTTTAACTGTATTTCACACTCCAATTGGAATTTATTATTTTTTCATAAAGCATATAAATGGAAAATATTTTAAAAACATACATTGCAGAAAGAGAACAAAAGTGTTACCTCCACTTGTGTTTACATATCATTTTACTGTCAATCTAAAATTTTCTAAGAAGATAGCTCAAGCACTGACACCTTTTCAGGAAGGCTAGCAAAGTCTTTCAGGCAATCTCTTTTACATATTATTATTTAGAAATGCAATTTCTAGCAGTTGATTTCATCTCAAAATACATCCTCAGAACAAAATAATCCTAGAGTAACACTTAACTCTTTAAATGCAAAGTAGAATAAAGGAACACTTCAAATCATTTATTGGTTGATTTGTCATTCATCAGTTACCCTGTCATATAAGCTAACTGATGTCGAAACATTTGAGACAGATAACATATGCAGAATGGCTGACTAAAATTCAAAATCCCCTACATCCGTTCAATATGGTGAGAGAGCAGCTCATCTGCCCCTCTGACTTCCACAGAACTGAGTTGTAACAGTGCGGACTGCACAGCTGGGAGGATGAGAAAAATGATTTCATTAGGAAGAAGATTCCAAATTGGAAGCAAGTTGCTTTTACAAATTTCATAATAAAAACTGATTTTTGTACTTTCCATGTGCTTATTCTGCAAATGTTTAGTGCACTTCTGTCTGCTAGGTTTAATTTTCTAATTTGGCTCTGGTTTGCATGTGAAACTGATTTGAATAAATTAAAGGGAGGGTGGTAAGTTTCTTTTTTTTTTTCCTTGGTTTTTCTTGTTTTTTTTGGGGGGGGAGGGCAGGAGAGGGGAAGAAGGGTCATGGGAGTGTTAAGTCATAGGAACTCCATTATCCTCAATAGGCTATTTGCAGTCAAATGTCACAGAATTCAGTGGGTGAGACATGTCTTGTATTATGCCATATCTATTAGATTATTTCATGATTCAATGAGTCATAGAATCAGGGATTGTTTTAGTTGGCTGGGTACAGTGGTGGAGGAATCGGGTGCACAAGTCAAGAAGTGCATGGGACTCAGCCTGGAGGTTTTTTTGTTTTTGTTTTGTTTTTTCCAAAAGCCATATGACAAACCCTCTCTTCCTGACCACCCCTAATCTCCCCTCAGTCATGCCAGGGAAGAATCCCCTCAAAATGGGAAAGTATATTTAGAAAAACTTCTTAGAGGATTCTGATAGGATCCTCCGCCTGAGAACCAAAATTTCCTATTCACATTTGAAAAAAAAATGAGAAAAGAAAAGAAAGAAATTGCAGAAAGGTAAAGTAACCCACCTGCAATAACATCAAGGTTGGTATTTAATTCACAGGCCGCTACCTCATTCACAGGCCATTTCTCTTTAAAAATCTATTGAGGAGGGGCATCTGGGTGGCTCAGTGGATTAAAGCCTCTGCCTTGGGCTCAGGTCATGATCCCAGAGTCCTAGGATCCAGCCCCGCCTGGCGGGGTGGGTGTGTCTCTGCTCAGCAGGGAGCCTGCTTTCCTCTCTCTCTCTCTCTCTCTCTCTCTCTCTCTGCCTGCTTGTGATCTCTGTCAAATAAATAAATATAAATCTTTTAAAAAAATCTGTTAAAAAAATCTATTGAGGATATTAGTTATAGCAATCCTCCCTTATCCCCAGGTGATTCATTCCAAGACCCCCATCGGAGGCCTGCACCCACAGAGAGTGAGATATTAACGAGTAACAAATAATAACACCGAACCATTATAACAATATACTATAATGAAAGTTACGTAATGTGATGTAGTCTCTCTCAAAATATTTTATTATATCGCGCTCACCCTTCTTGGAACAATGCCAGATGATAACACGCTTATGTGCTGAGCTGACGTTTTAAGGTAAATGACGCAGCGCCGTGACGTCGCGTTAGTCTACTGTTGACCTTCTGATGATTCGCCAAGAAGATCATCACCTTCTGAATGGTGTTTCACGCGGTTAACGAAACTGCGAGAGTGAAACTGCAGATGAGTCGGGGGTGAGCTCTATGACTGTATATTGGTTTAGCAGGCTCAGGAATCACTCAGGTGGAATTTGAACCTGGCCCTTGTACGCAGAGGGAAAGGAGAGACTGGAGAAAGACACGGGAGGCGGCGGGTTTAACAGCAAGGGAACTGATAAAGGAGGCTTGGCTTGAGTGCCGTCAGGACAGAGAATTCCATCCTTGCCTGCCAGAATCTTACGAATTTACAGAGAGGCCTTAACCGGGTTCGCTTGTATACGGAAATGGTCGCAGCGACCTACTGTGGGCTCAGAGCTGCGTCGGTTTAGTGGCTCCTCGTGTGGAGACAGACTGTACATTCCAAGCGTGGGAGAAGTCAGGAGCCTCAAAGCCTGGGTCCCGCTCGCCAGCCGACCAGTGTCACGTTCTCTCGATGGTCTCTTCTCATACTGCATCTTCCAGGTAATCTCTTTTATGTATTCTTCAGAATCGGGAGATAGAACCCAGGTGTTGATGGGATGATGTTGGTACCTTTCTGATTTGTCAAGGTATCAGGACAAGCTGTAGCATATTCAGATGGAAACAGGCTGCAAGCCGAATTGCTGAGCAGGGATCATTCATTTGGGTTTTCTTGTTAATGGCACCAGCATCTAGTCTTGACAGCGAAGAGTCCACTGAGTCCCTGTATCTTTCTATAAATGTCTCTGGATGGGTTGTTTTTGTGATTATGATAAAAAATTAAGTTGTGAGTTCAAGAACTCAAAGTTACTGATTCAGACTTTTTCTCTTTGCTTTTTACCTTATCGATAATAAATGCATAAAATATGTACCATGAACAGTTTATAGTGAACTTTAATATTAGCTTCCAATTCTTTTTCATTAAGTCAATGCAGTACTCACGGTGCCTAACAGAAAGAATAACTGGTCTGGCCAGCCTTCTTTTTCTTTCTGGCTTAGTAGATGCTTTCTGCAGATTCATCACTATCTATGCCGGACTGGCTGCTTCAGCACTCACAGAAGTTGGTCTTGACTCATGCACTTGTTCAAGGTATAATATCTACATATTAAATCTACTTCAAGTACATTGATTTCTTTATGAAATGCTTTGTAAAGGCTGGTTGTGTGCTTAACTGTAAAGTATTGGGAATATGCTGTTTGACTCTTTAATCCAAATACTCAATATCTGTGTTCTTTGTCCTCTTCAGCCTCTCTGCCAAGTTTACCAAGTTTTATGTCAGCAGATGAGTTTGATCTTTTGGGTGGGAAGAACTTCTTTCTGCTTAAGGTCTTCAACAGGAAATGAATGTCTTATTGTATTAAGAGAAAAAAAAATGGACTTCTTATATAACACCTGTAAAATATACCAAAGAATGGAGGGGTTCTTATTTAGATATTTTGCATCCAGTAAGTATTGGCTGCTAGCAGCATTCTCTCTGACCAGTACCCTCCAATATGAAAGCACATTCACTGCTTCCGTTATCCCAGACTGGTACTGACCCATAGAAATAAATGTAGGCCGTATAATGTTATTTTAAATTTTCTGGTAACCCTATTAAAAAAAATAAACAAGTAAAATTCATTTCACTAATATATTTTATTTAATCCAGTATAGCCAAAATATTATAATTTCAACATGTAATCCATGTAAAAAGTATTAATAAAATATTTTACATTCTGTTTTTCTTACCAACTCTTTGACATCTGGTGTGCGTTTGCATTTAGAGCTCATCTCAATTTGGATGTTAACTACAGACTTTTCATTGGGAATACTTGATCGGCATTCAGATTTGGTAAAATTTATAGTTGAAAAGTAGACTCACCTACCAAGCTTTTCAAAAATACTTAGAAGTTTTCCAATAATTACATTAAAACTGGAAAAAGAATTGTTCTCTTATATTCCCATTCATATTGACAACATGGGTTCATTTTTTTTTAAAGCAACGATTTGACTTTGAAGCCAAAAATGAGTTTTGAAATTACATCGGTCCAACTTAAGTAAATTCACTGACTCTTGTGTCAATTCAGTATTTGTTAACGTTGAATTCAAAGGAGTATGGCATAAATTGAAAAGCAGTTCTAAGTTTATCAATACCAGCAAAGTGTTCTTCACATTTTTCTTATACTTCTCACAGCCAATCACATAACAGTACTAATTATAATTAACATGTTCTACATGTTGATTCTTGTTTGACAAATATGTGAAATTATTACTTGTATGTATTATGAAAAATTTTAATTTTAATATAAATTTTTATATTTGTCTAGGTAAGTCACAAATAATCTTTTTCTTTGGTGCTTCAAATTTAGCTCATTCCTATGCAATAGGATATCTATAAAAATCATAAATCACATTGCCCCTTTTTGTCTTTGTTTATTAAATATTTGGCAAATATTCCCTTTGTTTCAAGAAAATCTTGAATAGGAGCTAACAGTACAATAAATTTTTATAAATGTTTCCATGACTTGAACAAATGGCCTTAGCCAAGAACCCATGATTTTTTAATCTGTTGCCTACTATTTATTGTAATAATTCTTTTAACTGACAGTGGTTAATCATTTGCACATATTTACTGAATGATTTTAACAATTGTATCTGTGACACTTTTTATAAGGTCCGCTTAGAAAACTAAGCATACATATTTTCAATATGTATTGTACAATGGAACAAAGCAATAAGAAGGGAAATGTCAATCTCTTGTTTTATTTTTTTAATTTAATTTAATTTTTTGTTCTTACCATAGCACATGCCCTCCCCAATGTCCATCACCCAGCCACCCCATCCTTCCTGTTCCTCTCCCCTCCAGCAACCCTCAGTTTGTTTCCTGAGTTTAAGAATCTCTTATGGTTTGTCTCCCTCTCTGGTTTCATCTTGTTTCATTTTTCCTTCCCTTCCCCTATGATCCTCTGTCTTGTTTCTCAAAATCCTCATATAATCTCTTGTTTTAAAACTTTTATAAATGTAGGTTTTTGACCTACCCTAGATGGTGTACCATCTATCATGATAGAAATAATTTTTTCCTATCTGGCTGAGATCCTTCTTTGACAGATGTAAAGGATGGAAAAAAAAAATTTATTCTATGAGTTTGGATTTCAGGCAGCAAATTGACAACATTTTTTTTTTTCATAGATTTGGGAGTCCTCAAGACAAAAACACTCTTGGGGAACTCATAAAGAAGTATGGCTTTAAATATCATCCATATGCTAATGACTTCCACAAACGCATTATGTTTAGCCCTAACCTCTTTCCTGAATTCTAGACTTGAATATCCAATGTCTACTGAACATTTCCAAATTACTCTTTCTCCTGCCAAACCGTTTATTCCCTAGTCTTTAATAAATGATATTTCTAGGCAAAAAAATAAGGAGTTATTTTTAACTCCTCCCTTTCCTTCATATCTTATGTTCAATCTATCGGCAAATTCTGCTTGACTCTACCTTTCTAATGTGTCCTAAATATGACAGTTTCTTAGGAATTCATTGTTACCATACTAATTCCACCCGATCTCTTGTATAACCTCCTAGGTAGTCTCCTTGTTTCCATTTTGTAAATTTTACAGTCAATTTTCAGTATAGCAGTACTTCAGATTATTATTTTTTTTAATAAATATTTTTCTTTATTTGACAGACAGAGATCACAAGTAGGCAGAGAGGCAGGCAGAGAGAGAGGGGAAACAGGCTCCCCGCTGCACAGAGCCCGATGCGGGACTCGATCCCAGGACCCTGATATCGTGACCTGAGCCGAAGGCAGAGGCTCAACCCACTGAGCCACCCAGGCGCCCCAGTACTTCAGATTATTCCATGTTTCTCTTCAACATCTCTCTAATGGATTCTCATATCATCAAAATAAGGGCCAAAGGTCCTTCACCTATATAACATCGCTCCCACCTTCCTTTCTGTCCTTAACCTTCTATCATTGGCTCTTCCCCAGTGGCTTCCTTGCTGTTCTTCAAACAGTCCTAGCACACCCACACCTAGCGCATCCACACCTTTGCAGACCTATTATTCCCTCTGTCTAGAACACTCTTTTCCTGATAGCCAATAATTTGTTCCTTCACTTTATTCATGACTCTGTTCAAAAGTCACTTTATCAGGGAACTCTTTCCTGAATACTCACCTAACCTATGTTACTCTCTGCATCCCTTTACCTTGCTCTGTTTTTCTTATAGGACCTATCACGTATTTGTTTGGTTTTTAAAGGATTATGCCTGTCTCTCCTTCTAAAGCATAAACATCAGGAGAGCAGGGTGTTAATTCATTTGTTACTGCTCTTTCCCAATGCCTAGATCAGCATCGAGCACATAAGACACTCAGTGAACAGTTATTGAACTTATAAATGATTTACTCTTCTGATTGAAACTTAATCGATATATTGACATCTTGGACTGTCTGTTTTCTGTAACTCATTTGTTTGTGGTGTGGTGGCTAAAATGCATAGGAAAGAAACTATGCTATGAAAATCATCAGCTGTTACTTAGATTTTATGCCGCAGACATTTTGTAGTAACTTCACAACCATGCAATGAGCATAGGCCCATGTCTAATACAGTTTTGGGGGATGATTGAACTAGGACAGTTTCCTAGTTCCTGGAGAATTTTTTTCCATTGGTTATTGTTCTTTCTCTTCAGTTCACTCTTACTTTTTCTACAACAAGTTCCATCTCTATCTGTAGGAAAATCTTAGGCTTCTAGACAGTCCCGGGACTTTCCTATCCCAGCAGTGGTACATATTTTATAGTCACCAACTTGAGTGTGCAAAAATATAACTTTATTATCTATGAAATTTTATTCTGGGGCTCTGAACTCCCAATCGGAGCATAGCATAAAATTCAATCTAGTAACCTGCTGGGAACTTCTGTCATATTCAGTGATTTCTCAGCCACCTCAGACTTAATCTAGTCACAGTTAGAACATTTTAGTTTTATTCCCCTTTCCCCTGGACTCATGGCTATACTCTATGGTGGCAACACAGAGCGCAGGGATGGAGGGAGAAGGGTTGCCTCTTCTCTGTGCCGACTCTGTCCTGTGCCAGCTTATGATCTGTTCCTCTGGGCTTTAGCACAGGCAATGTGGGGTTTTTCCTTGAATGCATTTTAAGATGAGAGAGATCTTGGCTGGGCTCTCCTCAGCTCCTTTCAGCCAGCAGTCTTCTGGCATGAGCTTATGCTAGCTGGTGCTCAATAGGACTGTTCTAGCTGCATCCTTCTGCAGGACCCTCCTCTTGTTTTAGCTTCAGTCTAGCCCTTTTGGCTCAATCTCTCTCATTAAAAACTAGATCCCACTTAGGTTTTGAATTCGTAGGTCTTATAAAATTCAAAGCATTATCTCTAACTCTTCCATGATTAGGTAAGTCCTCCGCTATTCTACTCTTCACTGTATAGGTGGGGAATCTCTCTGTGGCTTGCTATTTTCTCAAATGATAACTGAGAACCATCACTCAGGTTCTTTCTCCTTTTGATTCCTTTTATTTAAAAGAGGTTCTCCTGTCCTTCCCCCACTGTAGCCCGGGCACTTCACCCAAAAGAGCAGAGGTT
Source organism: Enhydra lutris kenyoni (assembly GCF_002288905.1). NCBI lineage: Eukaryota > Metazoa > Chordata > Mammalia > Carnivora > Mustelidae > Enhydra > Enhydra lutris. The sequence continues at coordinate 30,859,537 of NW_019154099.1, read as the reverse complement.
CGGAATATTTCTGGCTTTTTCTAAAAACTCTCCTTCTGCCCAGTTCAGAGAGTTTTTTCCATCGTACAGGATGGGTGCAGAAGATGTGTGTGTGTGTGTGTGTGTCTGTGTGTAGGGGATATTGGTTCTGGCTTGTCGGTATTTGTCTGGAGGAGTGGTTCTCATTTGGCAATGTCTGGAGACATTTTCCCCCCAGTTTTATTGAGATATAGTTAACATCAGCACTGGATAATTTTAAGGTGTACAACATAATGACTTGATTTTCATATATTGTGAAATGACGACCACAATAAGTTTAGATCATCTCACATACATACAGGGAAAAAAGAAAGAATTTTTTTTCCTTGTGACTAGAACTCATCAGGAACTACCTGATATTTTACATATTTTTGATTGTCAGAAATGTGTGAGGCATGTGCTACTGCCACCTAGCCGGCAGAGGCCAGGATCCTGTTAAACATTCTACAATGCACACAACAGGCTCTCACAGCAAATAATAATCTAGCCCCAACTATCAATGGTGCCAAGATTGAGAAATGGTGGTCTAGTGGGTCCTGGAAGGATTATATGTTTTATAGGTGTGTGCCTCTTTGATTGCCTTCCTGTTGACTAGACTATTTTACATCACAGTAGGTGAAGAAGTTAACTTGTTAAAACATTAATAATGCAAATAATTCTTGTCCATAGCAATGCAGATGAATTTTGATCACTAGAGAATACTGTTAGTTTTCACTTAAAAAAAGTGAACCCACAGACAACAAAAGGAAATTAAAGGCATCCAAATTGGCAAAGAAGAAGTCAAACTATCACTCTTCGCAGATGATATGATACTATATGTGGAAAACCCAAAAGACTCCACTCCAAAACTGCTAGAACTTGTACAGGAATTCAGTCAAGTGTCAGGATATAAAATCAATGCCCAGAAATCAGTTGCATTTCTCTACACCAACAACAAGACAGAAGAAAGAGAAATTAAGGAGTCCATCCCATTTACAATTGCACCCAAAACTATAAGATACCTAGGAATAAACCTAACCAAAGAGGCTAAGAATCTATACACAGAAAACTATAAAGTACTCATGAAAGAAATTGAGGAAGACACAAAGAAATGGAAAAATGTTCCATGCTCCTGGATTGGAAGAATAAATATTGTGAAAATGTCTATGCTACCTAAAGCAATCTACACATTTAATGCAATTCCTATCAAAGTACCATCCATTTTTTTCAAAGAAATGGAACAAATAATCCTAAAATTTATATGGAACCAGAAAAGACCTCGAATAGCCAAAGCAATATTGAAAAAGAAAGCCAAAGTTGGTGGCATCACAATTCTGGACTTCAAGCTCTATTACAAAGCTGTCATCCTCAAGACAGCATGGTACTGGCACAAAAACAGACACATAGATCAATGGAACAGAATAGAGAGCCCAGAAATAGACCCTCAACTCTATGGTCAACTCATCTTCGACAAAGCAGGAAAGAATGTCCAATGGAAAAAAGACAGCCTCTTCAACAAATGGTGTTGGGAAAATTGGACAGCCACATGCAGAAAAATGAAATTGGATCATTTCCTTACACCACACACGAAAATAGACTCAAAATGGATGAAGGATCTCAATGTGAGAAAGGAATCCATCAAAATCCTTGAGGAGAACACAGGCAGCAACCTCTTCGACCTCAGCCGCAGCAACATCTTCCTAGGAACATCGCCAAAGGCAAGGGAAGCAAGGGCAAAAATGAACTATTGGGATTTTATCAAGATCAAAAGCTTTTGCACAGCAAAGGAAACAGTTAACAAAACCAAAAGACAACTGACAGAATGGGAGAAGATATTTGCAAATGACATATCAGATAAAGGGCTAGTGTCCAAAATCTATAAAGAACTTAGCAAACTCAACACCCAAAGAACAAATAATCCAATCAAGAAATGGGCAGAGGACATGAACAGACATTTCTGCAAAGAAGACATCCAGATGGCCAACAGACACATGAAAAAGTGCTCCACATCACTCGGCATCAGGGAAATACAAATCAAAACCACAATGAGATATCACCTCACACCAGTCAGAATGGCTAGAATTAACAAGTCAGGAAATGACAGATGCTGGCGAGGATGCGGAGAAAGAGGAACCCTCCTACACTGTTGGTGGGAATGCAAGCTGGTGCAGCCACTTTGGAAAACAGCATGGAGGTTCCTCAAAATGTTGAAAATAGAACTACCCTATGACCCAGCAATTGCACTGCTGGGTATTTACCCTAAAGATACAAATGTAGTGATCCGAAGGGGCACGTGCACCCGAATGTTTATAGCAGCAATGTCTACAATAGCCAAACTATGGAAAGAACCTAGATGTCCATCAACAGACGAATGGATAAAGAAGATGTGGTATATATACACAATGGAATACTATGCAGCCATCAAAAGAAATGAAATCTTGCCATTTGCGACGACGTGGATGGAACTAGAGGGTATCATGCTTAGCGAAATAAGTCAGTCGGAGAAAGACAACTATCATATGATCTCCCTGATATGAGGGAGAGGAGATGCAACATGGTGGGTTAAGGGGGTAGGAGAAGAGTAAATGAAACAAGATGGGATTGGGAGGGAGACAAACCATAAGTGACTCTTAATCTCACAAAACAAACTGAGGGTTAATGGGGGGAGGGGGCTGGGGGGTGGGATTATGGACATTGGGGAGGGTATGTGCTATGATGAGTGCTGTGAAGTGTGTAAACCTGGCGATTCACAGACCTGTACCCCTGGGGATAAAAATATATTATATGTTTATAAAAAATAAAATAAAAAAAAATAAAAATAAAAAAAAATAAAATAAAAACCATGGCCAAAAAAAAAAAAAAGTGAACCCAGATATTATATTTTATTGTCCTATAAGATAATAAGCAGTTTTGCATCTATTAGCAAATTTATTTCAGCATTCTTGATTGCCTATAAATATAAACATACACACACACATACGTCTGTCCTTCAAATTTCCTACTAGTTTCTTTATTAATAAATGAGTTCAATACAATTTTTGACACATGCTAACTTTATATGGGCTTGAAAGTCATGTTCTTAATATTTGGAAAATTATCCTTTGTCTTTTTTTTTTTTCTTTTTTTGACAGAGAGAGAGAGAGATCACAAGTAGGCAGAGAGTCAGGCAGAAAGAGGAGGGAAGCAGCCTTCCTGCTGAGCAGAGAGCCCGATGTGGGGCTCGATCCCAGGACCCTGAAACCATGACCTGAGCCAAAGGCAGAGGCTTAACCTGCTGAGCCACCTAGGTGCCCCCCTGAAAACTGTCCTTTGAAACAGCAAGTGTTGGTGAGGATATGGAGAAAAAGGAACACTCTTGCACTGTTGAGTGGAATGCACGTTGGTACAGCCTTAATGCAAAACAAGATGGAGATTCCTCAAAAAATTAAAAATAGAATTATAATACAGGAATTGCCCTACTGGGTACTTACCAAAAGAATATGAGAACATGAATTCAAAAGGATACATGCACCCCTATGTTTAGCATTATTTACAATAGCCAAATTATTGTAGCAGATCATGTGTCCATTGATAAAGGAATGGAGATCTATCTATCTATCTATATATTTCTACCGTAAAGAAGAATGATATCTTGCCATTTGCAAAAACATAGAGCTAGAGAGTATAATGCTCAGTGAAATAACTCAATCAGAGAAAGACCAATAATACCATGTGATTTTATTCACACGTGGAGTTTAGGAAACAAAACAAAGGAGTGAAGGATTAAAAAAAGAGAGAGACAAACCAAGAAATGACTCTTAACTGTAGAGAACAAACCGATGGTTACCAGACGGGAGATGGGTGGAGAGGATGGAGGAAATAGTGGTTGGGGATTAAAGAGTATATCTCGACAAAAAGTAAAATAGGGTCACCTGGGTGGCTCAGTGGGTTAAGTATCTGACTCTTGATTTCAGCTCAGGTCATGATTTCAGAATTGTGAGATTGAGCTCCATATCAGGCCCCATCCTGGGTGTGGAACCTGTGAAGGATTCTCTCTCTCTCTCTCTCCCTCTGGCCCTCCACCCAGCTCGTGCACATGCTCTCTCTCTTAAAACGAAACAAAACAAAACAAAACACCCCAAATAGAATAAAATAAAATAGTTTTAAAAAATATAACTGCCCTTACACTTGTCTTTTCTTATGAGTCTTCATTATTCTGACAATTAAAGGTAAGTTTTTTAAAATCTGAGAACTAGGGGCACCTGGGTGGCTCAGTGGGTTAAGCCTCTGCCTTCCGCTCAGGTCATGATCCCAGGGTCCTGGGATCGAGCCCCGCATTGGGCTCTCTCCCCAGCAGGGAGCCTGCTTCCTTTCCTCGCTCTCTGCCTGCCTCTCTGCCTGCTTGTGATCTCTCTCTGTCAAATAAATAAATAAAAATCTTTAGAAAAAAAATCTGAGAACTAGTATTGAAAATGAGTTTAAGCACAAACCCAATTCATCAGTTTATTGGGATCAATAAATACTTCATAAATAATTTGTTACAAGAAAGAATTTCATCTTTTTAAACTAGTCCTTTTGCCATATTCATAAATCATGATTTAAAGAATCCTCTTAGAGCATTGTGAAATAGAGATATCTTTATTTAGTGGGCCCTGTCATTGAGCTTCAATGAAGGCCTGGGGCACAAATAAAGAGTCCCTGAAACAGGAAGAAAAAAAAAGAAAAGAAAAAGAAAAGAAAACTATCCTTTGGCTCTCTATTTATATTTCCCTTCAAATATTTGTCTTAAACTGAGACGGTGACATTTGTTTTTAGGGTTCAAGAACTTGTTCCTTTCTTCTTGGGTTCTACGCTGATCTCTCTAAATTGTGGGGGTCTCACTTTTGGGATTGGGGTGAGTTTAGGTTAGTCAGGTGAGGCCCTTTTTTTTCAGCCATGACTCTAACACCAATATTCACCCCTTAAACATTAATAACATTTGGTTAATATCAACGAATAAATGCAGTATTCATAGAATCCTGACATTTTATGTATTTTTAAACAGTTTGAGTTAGGATCCAAATAAGGCATATACATGGCAATTGGTTGAGATATCTTTCAAGTCTTATTTATTTATTAAATTTTATTTACTTATTTGACACAGAGAGGGAGATCACAAGTAGGCAGAGAGGCAGGCAGAGAGAGAGGGGGAAGCAGGCCCTCCACTGAGCAGAGAGCCCAATGCGGGGATTAATCCCAGGACCCTGAGATCATGACCTGAGCTGAAGGCAGAGGCCTAACCCACTGAGCCACTCAGGTGCCCCTCAAGTCTCTTTTAATCCAAAGCTCCTCCTCAACATCTCTTTTGGTTTTCCTTGTACTTGCATTGTTGACAAAATGTGATCATTTATGGTGTAGGGTTTCCCATAACCTGGATTTTGTTGATTACATCCTTGTGCTGTCATTGCCCATGCTTCCTGTAAATAGGTGTTAGATCTAGAGGCTTGATCAGATGCAGGTTTGATTTCTCTCTCTCTCTCTCTCTCTTTTTTTTTCTTTTGGCAAGAATACTTCATAGGTGGTGGTGTATATTTCCATCAAGAGTCTTAAGTGTCTGGTTGTCTTTGTTTTTGGATGTTAATGGCCATACATTATCACTGTTTTAGGTTGATTTTTAGTTTTTTAAATAAAGGATAAGCCCTGCATTTTAAATAGATACCAGCCTCATTTTCTCATAGACTTTCTCTTCACCTTTCCTTTGGTATGTTTCATGGCTGTGGTTGGTGGAGTAGTAGAGAAGATTTCCCCAAGGAGGTTGACATCCTTTATGGAGGAGGTGTAAGGAATTCCAAGCAGAGGGAATTCAGAAAGTGCATAGACAAGAGGACATGAACAAGTGTGAGTCCTTTAGAATGTGAGGATGTCCATGTGCTTGGAGTACAGTGTGAAGGAAAAGATGGGGAATAATCTTGGGGAGAATGTGCATTGTGGGCATACTAGAAAGGTCCTGTTATAAGACACTTCTGAAAGTTCTTAAGTCAGTGACTAGTTGGAATTTAATTATAGTGCTTTGCTAGTGCCTGCACACAAGTCCCTGAAGGAGAAAGAACTCCACAGAGGGGAAAACAGAAACACCACAAGGCCACCCACCTGCTTCATGCTAGTCTCATAGTATGCTCCTTCCCTTGCCTTCCCAGGGAATGAAACAATGAGCTTCAGGCCATCAAAGGAAACATTCAAGTAGAAATCAAATCCAGCTTTGCTGTTTTCAAAGTCTTTGCTACTTTTGGTGAGAGAATAATCAAGAGCCTTCAGACCCCTCACCCTTATTGTGGGATGGGAGAAGGAGAAATCAGGCATGCATCCATTATATTATTTTTCTTGTCATTTTAAATTACTGGGTGGCAGTTTTGAAATACTGTACATGGCTGAATATGGCTTGAAGTAAATACCATGTCTGATGCTGGCAGACAATAGATTTCTGCGAGCCTAAAGCATGCAATTTTTAAACTCTCTTTTTCTCCTCTTCTTTCTTGAGGTGGAGTGCCTTTTTTCACCTAAAAAATAATAAGCTTTAAGAATACAAGCATGTAAAATATATTTTCAAATCCCATCTACAGGTAGGATTTTTGCTTTAGTCATTTCTTTTCTTTTTCCTTTGACATCATTTCAATCACTATCTTAGCTTTTTCTACGCCCTACTGATTACTATTTTTGTCTCCTGTGATGGTTCTGTTTCCTCATGTGTCTTCTTTAAAATATAACTCAGTGTTTGAAAAGTGATACTCCATTCTCCATCATTCTTTTTCTGGGGATCAGGACCCCCAATTCCCTCTTCTTTGTGTGGATTTGGAATGAGACGATGTGCTAAGACCAAAGATTCAATTTTGATTTATCTGCAGTACTTTTTGTAGATTTAGTACTAATCCTGGACACAGAAGTCTCATGTTTTTTCTTACATATTTTACAAATATTTCTTATTGGAGTCCTTTTTACTTATTCAATCACATTAATTGAGAACTTACCATGTGTCAAGTTTTGGGAATTCATAGTAGAACGGGACAGGACAAAGTCCTGGATATTGTGGACATAAAATGTCCATTTCCGAAATCGAACCCATTACTTTTTCCCTCTGATATGCCTATTTCTCTCTGCCTTGAAATTATTCTTTTGACCAGAGACCAGGCACTAAAACTTATTTCCTTTCTTTCCCTTGACATCTTCCTAAATTTAGTTGGTAAACAATTCCGCTCATTCCAGCCAACGGTTTCTGTTAATTTTCACTTCTCTTCTCCATTCTTTTTTTTTTTTTAATATTTTATTTGTTTATTTGACAGAGAGCTAGAGAGAGAGCACAAGTAAACAGAGCGGAAGGGAGAGGGGGAGAGAGAGAAGCAGGCTCTCTGCTGAGCAGGGAGCCTGATGCGGGGCTTGATCCCAGGACCCCAGAACCATGACCTGAGCCGAAGGCAGCCGCCCAACCAACTGAGCCACCCGGGCGCCCCACTTCTCTTCTCCATTCTTACCACGACTGCCATGGTCTGGATCTGTACACCTTTATCTCAGCTCTTGCAGAAACCTCTCTATTGATTTCTCTTTTCCCTCTCTTCTCCAATATATGATGAACTTCAGCTTGATTGTCCAGCTGTGTGTCTGTTTCCTTTCCCAAACATCTTCAGGTGCTAACACTGAACTTAGAGCAGCATTTCCCAAAGCCATATTCTTGTAGAATGTGGTAATTGCCTTTAGCCAAAATAAAGGTGTCATAGATTTGAAAGCGCTGGGGTAAGTAAAGAAAGTTAGCTGAAAGGGTGGTAGTTTTCACTGGGGAACTTCTGTGCACCTTTAATATATTTGAAGAGATGTCGGTTAGGGGGTTCCCATTTCCCACACTTAGCTGGCCATAAAAACACTCCTCTTGCCACCCCCACAGTGGGTCTCCTGGGATTAATTTTGGGGGATATCATTTTGCAAGCTGCTGGTGTATGATGTGTATTCTAAATGCCTTGGATTGGCCTTTAAGTCTTTCAATGATCTGATCACCGTGTCCTTTTCCAGCTTTTCCTTCTAATACTTCTTTGTGTGAGTTTCCTTTGGTCTGTAGGACCAGTCACATACCTTCTTTCTTCATTTTTGTCTGTGCTCTTTTTTTCTCCTACAACATCTACTCTGCTTCTACTTCTTCAGAGCTCACTCATCATTAAAGGGAACCATATAGACCCAAAAGGAACAGAAAAAAAAAAGTGGAACTTGTCTTTGGAATCCTGTGAGGAATGTGGCTGACAAAAGGGGAATGGGGAAGGCAGATTCCTAGAATGCGGAGAGGCTGGCATGGCCAATACCTTGGAAGCCCTGTTGTGGTCAAGGATGAGGGAGAGGAGCAAGACAAAGTCTGCTGCTTCACCTGGGAAAGTGAAACAGAATGAAAAGCCCAATGCATGCAATGCCCAGGTTTACACCCAAGACCCAGGCAGCTTGGCTTTCTGGGAGAGCCCTCTGCCCATGACTCAGGAGAAGGAAAGTTGCTTAAAAGAACTCTGTGGGCCACGGAAGGGGAGTGGGGCTGGCTATACACTGTAGGTGCCTTATGAGTCTTTCTTGCTGAGATGATGGAAGGAACAGTGCTGCGGAGGCTGGGCAGAGAGTATAAGGTGTTGGTAAATGAAAGGACAGCAGAGCTGGGCAGCAACAGAAGCTGTGATGGAGGAAGAGGTGCTCACAGCAGTCTGGACTGCTCTTGGAGTTTTTAGCAGCTGATGCGTGCATCCCAGAAGTTTGTGTGCTTAGCTTAGGGGTTCAAGGAAGGTGCTGGTGTGAGGTGGTGAAGGGACAGTTGGTTCCCTTAGCATCGGGGAGTAGACTGCAGCTGTTTTGTTACTGATTTACTCCGTGCACCCACACACCATGTAAAACATTTGAGTAGTACTTCACTGTCTGCAAAGTGCAACTGGCTTATATTACAGGTAACCCTGCTTTTGAAAGTTTGCTTTATGCCATTTCTGTTTTATGAAAAACCTACATTACTACCTGTTTTTGCTAACCAGAAGAAATCTGAAGAGCTTTTTCATTTTTATGAAAAAAAGCAAAAAGCAAAAATAGTATTGAGCATTTATTCTGCAGGAGACCTTATAGAGGCAGCGTGAACCCCTAGCCGTAAGAGCAGCCCCGCCAGGCTCCTTCCCCAGGACCCACAACCAGCATCTTCACCTCAAGCAGCCAGAGCTCTGAGCTGTGTCTGTGTCTGTGAGCAGCTGCGTTTATTTCAATTTATGTTGTGCATCCCCTAGCAAGATGTGTCCTAAGGTATCAGAAACGCCTAAGAGAGGTTAATTTTGGGGTCTGGGAATGCTCAAAAACTTTTTCATATAAATTAATGGTAATTCCTTCTTTGTGTCAAGCCTTTCCGGTTTTTGGAAGGTTTCAGATTTTGGATAATGGGGGAAACCTTTATCTCCTTTCTTGCCAGCTTCCTGGAGGTCAGCTCTGCTTTGCAGGCAGTTAACTGGGGAGTAAAGGAAGGAAGGCTGAGCAGAGAGAGGAGCTCTGTAGCTGGGATGGCTCTCGAAGGTTGCAGGGATTGGGGCAGGGACTTGGACCCTGTCAGCTGCAAGTTGCTCCCTCCTGCTCTCCCTTTAAAAGCTGTGTCTTTGGGCTAGGGCAACTCTCTTCAGCTTAGGACAGTCTCTGGAGTGGAAACTCTGTGTGAGCTGTCAGCCCCCATTCTCTCAGCCAGCTGAGGGACCTGAGGAGTGCTTCTATCTTATGGAGAAGCAGGGGCGGATCTGGGCTGTGCACCACAGCACCTACCATGTCCCGTTATCCTTGGATTAAACGTTATAGAGGATCCTCCTTTTATGGAGGAGGAAATGGAAGCCCAGAGCTATTAGGGGAAATTTTGTAATTTTATGTAGTGATTAAGTACCCAATAATGTCAGCAACTACTCAGAATTAGAATTCAGGACTTCAGAATCCAAATCTGGTGGTCATTCCCCTGTATCATTCCCTGTATCCTGTGGTATGTGGTTCATCTCTCCTATAACTCCAAGGCTATCTTCTCCATCTTCAGCTTGGCATCTGCAGATCTGAAGGGACCTTGCACTTTTGGAGCACTTTTCTTTGGTACCACGAATTGGTAATTATATTCATACTTATGTTTTATCTGTCAGGAAGACTGAAAAAAAGGAGACGTCTCTTGTAAATGTGGCAGTATGATGGGCTTACCATTTAAAGAGGTCTTTTTTTTTTTTTAAGATTTTATTTATTCATTTGACAGACAAAGATCACAAGTAGGCAGAGAGGCAGGCAGAGAGAGAGGAGGAAGCAGGCTTCCGGCTGAGCAGAGAGCCCAATGAGGGGCTCGATCCCAGGACCAGGGATCATGACCTGAGCCGAAGGCAGAGGCCCCAACCCACTGAGCCACCCAGGCGCCCCTACATTTAAAGAGGTCTTAACCTCTGGGGAAAAGTTCTCTTTCTTTGTTTTTACAAAGAGTCATTTGATGAGCCTCTTGTCATGTTGCATTAAGAAATGTCTTAATTCTCTGTGTTCATCTGTTAAATTGTGCCATTCAGAGATTGCCCATACTCCTCACTTTATTACAATATATGCCTTTACCTCAGTTACATGTAGGATAAAGTTAGACATTCCTTACCCTGGCAGATACATAGATGCTAGAGACTTGCAAACCCTTTACAGGTTGATGTTTACCTGACTGATTCTATATTAAAGAGGGAGCCTATGTCATGTCTTTGGAGACACCTGAGATGGACAGTGTTTTGGGTGCATGCTAAGGGTCATGAGATTCCAAACACAGAGAAAAGGGAGTGAAGGACTGCAGAAGACTGTCATTTCTGAAGTTTAGGTGTGTTTGAATCCTCCTGCTCTTTTGATAATAGCCTTTCACCCCAACAATTACAATAATGCAGAGGGTCCGAGAATTGGGAAAGGAGTATAAAATATTGTCCTGGGGGATAGGGTTTCTTGTGACCTAAGTAAGTTTTGGTCAGTAATGCACCCTATGAGCTAGGCTGCCTTCTCTTGTGGAACATCTTGAGGATAATTAAACTCTATAAACTCCCAGCTTAATCTTTGCTTAGATTACCCCTGGTGACTCTAGAGGCCAAAACTAATGGCGGGGCATCCCAGGACTGGGGACACATTATCCAGTATTATTTTATAACTTTCCTGAGGGCAGAGACTGTGTCTTTTGCATTTATATTCTCTACACAAAAATTGTTCTGCAATAGCGGTATGCATAAAAATTGCTTGATGATCTATTGAAATGTAGATTCTGGTCTCTCCCTGTACCTCTTTTCTTTGGAATCTACTTTTTACTGAACACCCAGACTATTATCTCAGAGTCCCTTGTCACCTAATATGTGCTCCTTAATGTATATAGAGTACAGTTCTTATTGCTTTCTTTGCCCCTATTTTTAAAAATAATGGTTTAGAGACAAGATGGCAGAGAAGTAGAGGCAGTGTTTCAACTGGTCCCCTAAAGTGAGCTGATTATCTATGGAAGAACTCTGATCACTCATGATATCAGGCTAAGATTAGAATTATACACTTCAGGATCTCTATGCCAGTGGACAGGTAAAGCAGAGTGGGAATATTGGACTGATATTGGAAGATAAAAAGGCTGGGGGGAGCCACCAGAAGCGACCCATTGGAAAGTAATACCCCAATATGAGAGTGCCCTGTGATTGGGGACCAGCATTAACTTGGAGCCTGGTTAAAAATAATGGTTTATTTTTAAAAATAAGTTTATTGAGATATAATTCACACACCATAAGTTCACCCTTTAAAAAGTATCCTTTAGTGCTTTCTAAATTATCAAAGTTGTGCAAACATTACCACTATCTGATTCCAGAACATTTTTTTCCTAAAGGTTTTATTTTTTTAAGTCATCTCTGTACCCATTGTGGGGCTTGAACTCACAACCCTGAGATCAAAGTCATGTGCTCTACCAACTGAGCCAGCCAGGTGCCCCCCAGAACATTTTCATAAACCCAGAAAGAAACTCCTTATCCATTAACAGTCATTACTTTCCCGCTGTTTTTCTTGTTTTCAGTGTGTGAATCTTCCACTCCTTTTGTTGAATTTATTCCTAAGCATTTTATTCCTTTGGATGCTCACATGCAATACTTAATTTTATTTTTGGTTTATTCATGGCTAGTGTTTAAAAGATCATTGATTTTTAAGTATTGATCTTGTATCCTACAGCTTCTCTGAAATTATTTACTAGCTCTAATAGTACTTTGTGGACTCCTTAGGATTTTCTATTTTTAAGATCACATCATTTGTGAACAGAGATAGTTTTATTTCTTCATTTACAATCCGGAAGCCTCTCCCTTCCTTGCATAGTTGCCTTGACCAGAACCTTCTGTAAAAATGTTTAATGAAGGATTAAATGAGACTGAAAGTGGACATCCTTGTTTTTTCCAGATCTTAGGGGGAAAGTATTCAGGTTCCAACCATCAAATACTAACTTAGCATTGGATTTTGTTTTGTTTTTTAAATAGAATCTTTTATCCAATTAAAGAAGATCTTTTCTATTTTTAGTTCATCAAATGTTTTTATCATAAATAGGTGTTGGATTTTGTCAAATATTTTTTCCACAACTATTGAGATAATGTGATTTTTATCCTTTATTTTATTCATTAGTATATTCTATTGATTGATTTTTACATGTCAAGCCAATTTACATTCTTGGAATGAATCTCTGGTCATGGTTGTAGTGTATAATGCTTTTTATGTGTTTTTGGATTTGGTTTACAGGTATTTAGTTGAAGGTTTTGCATCTGTATTCATAAGGAATATTGGTCTGGAGTTTTCTTATAATATCTTTGTCTGGTTTTAGTATTAGTGTAATAGAATAAGTTGGGTAAATATCCTTGCTTTTCTATTTTTTTTCTTTTTTGGGGGAAGGATTTGTGAAGGCTTGGCATCCTTCTTTAAATATTTAGTAGAATTCACCAGTGAATCAATCTAGTTCTGGGATTTATACTTTGTGTAAAGTTTTAAATTACTAACTCATACTCTTTAACTTGTTATGGCTTTATTCATATTCTTAATTTCTTCTTAAGTCAGTTTTGGTATTTTGCTTTGCTAAGAATATGTTTATTTCATCGAAATTATCTAATTTGTTGGTAGGCAGCTTTTCATAGAGTTACCTCATAAGGTTCTCAAAGTGGGAAAAAAGGTGACAGGAGAGTCAGAGAAGATGTGACCACAGAAGCAGAAGTCAGAGTGTTGGGGAATCATGAGCCAAGGAATATGGGCAGCCTCTAGAAGACAGAAAAGGAAAGGGAATGGATTCTCCCCTAGATCTTCCAGAAAGAACAAAGCCATGCCAACAATTCTTTTAAGCCCAATGACACCCATGTAAAGCTTCTAACATCTAGAAATACATCTAGAAATACTAGATAATGAATTTGTCTTGTTTTAAGCCATGAAGTTTGTGGTAATTTGTTACAGCAGCAATAGGAAACTAATTATAGGATGTGTTCAATGCTTAGCAGTTTCCAACTCTGCCTTAGTCTTCACTTCCTGCTTGTGCAGAATGGTAAGGCAGCTAGAACAAGAGATTAGGGCCTTTTCAGGTCTTTGTGGTGGGCACACCACCCCACCTGTGTACATGGCTTTCTTGATCTCTAGGAATATATCTGAATGTTGTAAAGCCCGCTATGGATAACTTATTCTCTAGATTTTTCTTTTAAATTATTTAGCCAGTCTCTTGTTTATATTGACTGGTGTCACTGCCGTAGGCAGCTGCAATTTTAAATAATTGCCTGTTACATCTTTAACACCTTAGGGATAGGACTTTTGCTGAGTGAGCCCTAAATCAGGTCAAGTAAAGAAAAACTCTATTTATCGTACTTTTACAGGGAACTTCCAGACAGCTCAAGTAGTGATGGTTCTCTGGGAAGGTCTAAATTAATTTTTTCACTAGTAGCTGCTAGGCTGATGGTTTTTGTAGCTTTCCTGGTTGTGGAGTTGCTGATTTTCAAAGTTACTACACATTTGCAAGAGTGGAAATAGAGCAAGTAAAAATGCCACAAAACTTGCTGTTCATAATGAGAGTCAGTCAGGGTGTATGTGTGTGTGTGTGTGTGTGTGTGTGAGAGAGAGAGAGAGAGAGAGAGAGAGAGAGATAAATGCTCCTTGGATTATTGTAAGTCTTTGGTTAATTTCCAGAGTCCAGGTTGATTTTGACCAATTTGCTAGTGTTCTTTTTGCTTTTATGAAGAGGTGAACTTTTGGAAGTCCCTGCTTTGACATTTTAGAAGTGCCCCCGATCTCTCCTTGTTTTCTAAAAAAATTGTCTTCTGTCATTTCAGGTTAGATTCCCCAAGGCTTTCTTTCTGAATTCCTTTGGTAGAAAGGAAGTCAGCTTGACTCAGCTTGTGTTCACCTAACCTGAGTATATAGTTGGCCTTTCATGAAGAACCAAAAAAGGTGATCCCTAGTTTCCTGTGTGTTAGAAAGAACAAGGAGCCTTTGTGGAAAGAACTCATGCTTAGAGCAGCAAGAATCAAGACCCATGCAGGTCAGTATTCACTAAAAACCCATGTGGTTTATTTCTATAGCTTAGGACCCAAGTGGGGAATGTTTCTCTCCAGATCTGAGAGCTCTCAGAGCCACTGTGGGCCGTTCAAAAGCCGCAAGGTGGGTGGCAAGGGCCCTGCAAAATACAGTGTGCAGTTGGGGTGCCCTGGCTTCTTCCGGGTCAGAGACCTCATTAGCAGTCCACCATGAGGCATTCTACCGAAGGAAGAAGTCTGAGTTCAAGTTATCCACTGGAATACTTGGAAATAGTTCTGCAGAGGGCAGAGAGGGACCTTTGTAGGAGGTTGAAATTCCTTTAATAGAGGATGGGAGCTGGATAAGAAAAATGCAATTGTTGTGAAATGTGTAAACCTGGCGATTCACAGACCTGTACCCCTGGGGATAAAAATACATTAAATGTTTATTAAAAAAAAAAAAAAAGATTAAAAAAATGCAGTTGTACTGTTGTGATCACATTGAATTCTCCTAGGCTGGGGTGATGTGGAGAAGAATGGAGTACACCTAACTCTTCCATTAGTCTTTGTTGCTAGTAGAGAAGGGGAAATGGTGGCTTCCTTCCCTGGCCTTTTGCAGCCTGTCCTAGGGATATCCAATGCCAATGTGGGAAGTGCCCACTTCCTCCAAGTAGCCTAAAGTTACTTTCCTCATATGTAACCCAAATTCTTTTGAACCTTAGCCTAATCTATTTCTTAAATTTAGGAAAATGATTTGTAAATATGACTCATTTAAAGTAAGAAGTTCTCAGTTTCCCTAGAATCTCAAGTGGGGTGGAATTTCTTGCTGACAGAGGCTTCTTTTAGCTAATGAGTTTCTTCTTGGGCCATGTGTGTTTTCATGCTTTAAGTCTCCCTCATGTATGCTTTTCAGATGTCATCACTCACTCTCAGGATTTAGACTTGAAACCTTTTTCCTTCCCCTCCCCCCAACTTGTTTAAATTGCATAAAGGGTGTGTGCTGTAGATTGAATTGTGTTCCCCCATCCCCAAATTCATATATTGAAGCCCTAACCCACCAGTATGGTTGTATTTGGAGATGGAACCTCCAGGGAAGTAATTAAGGATAAAGGAGGTCATAAAGGTGGGCCTTGATCCAATAGAATTAGTGTCCCCATAAGAAGAGACACAAGAGAACTCTCTCTACAAGCACACACAGGGGAAAGGCCATGACAGCACACAGCAAGAAGATAGCCATCTGCAACCCAAGGGGAGAGGTCTCATCACACGTCACCCACTGTCACCTTGGTCTTAGACTTCCCAGTCTCCAGAATTCTGTTTTTTTAAGCCCCCCAGTTTATGGTATTTCCTTATGGCAGCCCTGGCGGACTTATACCTGTATTAGAATGTAAAATTTGGGGCCAACTCATGAAAATAGGAATAAAAAGTTAAATAAAAAAAGGAAAGAAACCTACTCAAAAAAAGGAAGTCAAGGGGCACCTGGGTGGCTCAGTCAGTTAAGCCTCTGCCTTTGGCTCAGTTCATGATCCCAGGGTCCTGAGATCGAGTCCCACATCGGGCTCCCTGCTCAGTGGGGAGCCTGCTTCTCCCTCTGCCTCTGCCACTGCTTGTTCTTTCCTGCCCCCCGGCTCTGTCAAATAAATAAATAATAAAATCTTTTTTTTTTCCTTTTTTTTTTTTTTAAAGATTTTATTTATTTGAGAGAGAGAGAGACAGTGAGAGAGAGCATGAGCAAAGAGAAGGTCAGAGGGAGAAACAGACTCCCCGTGGGGCTGGGAGCCCGATGCGGGACCTGATCCCAAGTCTCCGGGATCATGACCTGAGCCGAAGGCAGTCGCTCAACCAACTGAGCCACCCAGGCGCCCAATAAATAATAAAATTTTTAAAAAAAGGGGGGGGCAGTCAAAACCCTGGGAGAACCATACCCACAAGGTCAAATGGTTTTCTTTTGCTGCTGGCTAATTTCTTACAGATTAAGTGCCAGGAAACATGGTGACTCAGAGCCCTCTGCCAGCTCTGGGTATTTCTTGCCTCTAAACATCTGTCCTACTTAGGTCTTATTATCAATTTGGTAGGATTTCTTCCTGAACTAATCGCAGTCTCCCAGGGCAGCGGATAGGATCACTCGGCTCTGTGGCTTCATAGAGGAATCTGACTTTAGTATGTCCTCACCTACTCAACCCCAGTGCATTTTCACAGCTTTCACGGGCCTCTTGAGGTCTGACCTCTGGACTGTGGTGCTGCAGGGCAGAGTGGCTTCCCCTTATTCTTGGCCGCAAGCATAACTGTTAAGATTACTGTTTGCCCAGCAAGGGGAGATGCAGAGAAAAAGCTGTGAGCAAAATGGACAAAAATTCCTGCCCTCACACGGCTCACATTCGTGTGCTTTTTCTTTACATTATGGCTGTACTTTTACATTGAATACTTCTTTTTTTTTGTTTTTAGGTAGAATGTCAACTCTATCTAATTCTAGATGATAAGCACTTTTTTTTAATATTTTATTTATTTATTTGACGGAGAGAGAGATCACAAATAGGCAGAGAGGCAGGCAGAGAGAGGGGGGAAGCAGGCTCCCCGCCAAGCAGAGAGCCCAATGTGGAGCTCTATCCCAGGACCCTGAGATCATGACCTGAGGCAGAGGCTTAACCCACTTAAGCCACTGAACCACCCAGGCGCCCCTATGATAAGCACTTTAAAGAAAGGGCCTTCAGCGATCTTGTTCACTGTAGCCTTGTAACTGGTACATAGTAGGTACTCAATACACATTTGTACAGTGGATTAATTTATGGACCATATATTCATCTTCCACAGGGTTTTTGCACTTTACCTCTTCATATAGTAACTCAGAATTTCCAAATGTGGGGTAGTCCTCATCTGCCTAGGTTGATTTAAACCAGTAATAAGATTTGCCGTTCATGCAGAGGCTTTTGATAAAACACTGCTGACTTGCCGTGGATCTGCAAAGCTGGAGACTCCCATGCTCAGAGCACTGTCATCCTTGTCAGTGGCATTTTTTCTTTACCATAGGATCATGGGTCTATATCCGGTGGCGTACTGGAGTCAGCTCATACTGTCTTATGAGATCTGAGGGTTATATTTTCAAGAATTTTGCAAACTGGTCAGCATCACATTGGTAGATTAAAAATAACTCTTAGGAGGGGCGCCTGGGTGGCTCAGTGGGTTAAGCCGCTGCCTTCGGCTCAGGTCATGATCCCAGGGTCCTGGGATCGAGTCCCGCATTGGGCTCGCTGCTCAGCAGGAAGCCTGCTTCCCTTCCTTTCTCTCTGCCTGCCTCTCTGCCTACTTGTGATCTCTCTCTGTCAAATAAATAAATAAAATCTTTAAAAAAAAATAAAAAAAACTCTTAGGAAAGTATTTACACCATGGAAACTGGCAAAAGCTACAAATCATGATGTTACAAATCAGCAGGTGCCTCAACCCCAGCCAGCTATTAAAATTCATGAGCATACTGCTTGAGTGGATGGAGAGAAAGAGTGTGTGATGATGTCACTGAGCCACCGAAACAGTCCTAAACTTCCATTCCTCCTGTTAAATAAATTACCAATATCTTTGTGCTTTAAGCCCTGGCTAGTTAAAACGGCTTGGTGAACCAGCAGCAGCATCCCCAGGGGTCCCACCCCAGACCCAGGGAACCAGGAGCTGCGTTTTGACAAGCTCTCCAGGTGATGTATATGAACAGTAACCTTTGCAAGCTCTGGTTACATCAACAGCTCACAAATATAGGTGGGTATCAGAGTCACCTGAGCGCTTGTTGAAATCGAGACTGCCTGGCCTCCACCCTGTGCTTCAGATTCAGAACATCCAAGGTAAGCCCTGAGAATTTATATTTTTAACAAGTTCCCAGATGCTGCTGCTGCTGATCATCTGGGACCACATTTTGCGCCTCACTGGCGGTTTATCTATTCCTGGCCGCATTTTCTGTTTCTTGTAGCCGAATATGAATGTATCCTAGAAGACCTAGATGGTACTGGGCTGGTAAATGTTTCACAATCAGCTTTCCAATTAAAAAACAAAAGGCCCTGATTTGTAGTGCTTGTTGATTTCTTAGGGTGTAAATATTCCTACCTTGACCAGTTTTCCAGTTACCAACATTGTCACCAAATGCTGTGTTGAGAAGAGGCACATGCAGGTGGCTCTCCTGGGCTTCCTTCTCCCCAGTACCAAGGCACACAGCAGAGAGCCTGGGCGTGGAGCAACTAGCAGGTTGTTAAAGAGCTGTAAGCAAAGTGACTCCGTTAGATTTGGGTTTTAGATGGCTCTACATCTCCAGGCTCACTTGAATAGGGCCAGAGGGAGGTGGGGATCCTCTTGGAAGACTGTGGCAGTATTTGAGCTGAGAGGCTCAAACAGTGCAGCCAAAACACAGGGGTGAATTTGAAAACTAGTTTGGAGGTGGATTTGTGGCCCAGTGGAGGTCGGGACTAAGGGCAAAGGCCGAGTCTAGGATCGTTCCCAGAATGTCAGCTCGGACAATTTGGTAATGCCATTCGTTAAGATCAGGAAACCAGGAAGAGAAGATTCTGTCAGAGTTTAAGTAGAAGTGATTTCCCGGTCCTTTATAAAATTATATTCAGCAGTTTATTTTTTTTGCCTCTTCTGTGTGCTTTTTTTTTTTTTAAAGATTTTATTTATTTATTTATTTGACAGAGAGATCACAAGTAGGCAGAGAGGCAGGCAGAGAGAGAAGGGGAAGCAGGCTCCCTGCCGAGCAGAGAGCCCAATGCGGGGCTCGATCCCAGGACTCTGAGATCGTGACCTGAGCCGAAGGCAGCGGCTTAACCCACTGAGCCACCCAGGTGCCCTTCTGTGTGCTCTTGAACAAGTTGAGTCCCCCTGCCCCAGGCCTAAAGCTGTCAAAATCCAAAGGTTGGAGACCTCCTGCGTAGATAGATAAATAGATGAACTAGATAAATAGATGAAAATAGATAAAATACAGGATGCTCACTTAAGTTTGAATTTCAGATTAATAAATAATTTTTGGTTTATATATGTCCACATACTGCATGGGATGTTCTTTTATAGAAACAAAATATAGTGTATTTGAAATTCAGATTTAGTCCTAGCCTCCCAAATACTTACGAGGGAGACACTGTTGGTCAGCTATGCTAAACCGAGAATAAATGCAGTGTAGGTCCTACTGACAACGTATTGTAGTGGCCACAGGCTGTCTGTGATAAAGACATGTGTAGGTCATCCCTGCACATGAACTTCCCGCGAGGCTGGAGTCGGGAAGGCAGGAGAGGGAAGGCCTACAGAATTGGGTGCTGGTCCGCAGACAGCGGGCTGCATGTGAAGCATGATACGGAACATGGAAGTGGGTCTGTGCTGTACTGCATTGGCCTGATATGTCTCCTCTAAGAAAGGGATTATCTGAATTGTTCCTCCCTAGAATTTCTCTAATGTTTCTGTAACAATTTATCACTTCCACGGACTGCCAACTGAAGTCTTAAGGGAGTATCCTGTGCATTTAATATTAGACCCTGGGATTCCTTTACTCTAGATTCCTTATTCCTGCTTTAAATCAATTTTTTGGTCTCAGTTGTGAGTCTCACTGAGCAGGGCCCAGCTGGCCCAGACCATCCTGGGTGAAGTACAGACCACATCTGAGCGTGCCTCCCACACCTGGGGCCTGTCTGGCAGGCATTCCCTTGCCACAGCCTGGTCTCTGGATCCTACGGGGGAGAGAAGCATGAGCCTGGAGTGCAGATGGGCCTCTGCCTCCTGAACTGTTCTGGCCAGAAGTATGGCCCCAACACTGGGGGGATAATCATATCCAGGTGTAAGTTTGAAATTGTGAAATCATGAAAGTATGTGGAGTCCAGTGCATTTCCTGACATATTGGGGAGATGCTGTGAGCAGAACAAAATCAAAGTCTAAGTAAATGGAAATCTCTATGAATCTAAAATGCTTTCAAATTATTTTGCAGTTTTGTAAAGGTGCTATCTTTACAGTGTTTGTACTTTTTGGGAGAATCATGTCTTAACTGTTTGTACTTTTCCGGTGAATCATGTCTTAAGATCTATGTGTTTTTTAGCCCATATAAAAGTAAGTCATTGTCTCCACTCCTTTCCTGTCAAAACTCACTCTTATTCCTATATTTCTAACCCCCATTAAAGGTGCCATCCTCACCCAGTCAACAGCAGTAAGAATACTGGAGCCATCCTAGGCCCTACTTGCTTTCTTAACTCCTCCCCCCACCAAAACAGTGCAACCTTTCAATTCGAGTTCTTAAAGCCAGTCTGCACTTATTCCGGATCCCTACTGCCTTAATCTCACCTCTCAGCCGAAAGATTGTCATGGCCCACTCTGGCTTCTGAATTAAATAGTATTTCATTGGTGCAGGGAAGAGACAGACAGGCTAGTTTCATGTTTGGTGTAAATTTGAGTTTCTTCATAATTTGGCTTGTGTCAAATTATCTTTGACTTCTTTCTTGATAGGGAGACTATAATAGCCACTGGGTGGTCACAGAATGGAGAGTCAGCGTAGTGTAGAGCATAAGAAGGTGGGCTCTGGACTCAGCCTGCCCAGCTCTGCAACAGTGTGACCTTGAGCAGGTGACTTAACATTGTTGTGTCTGTTTTATGTCAAATGAGATGATAATCATAGGGTTATTATAAGGATTAAATGGATGTCTTGCACAGAGTAGTAAGTACTCTTAAGTGTTGGCAAAATAAAATGGTAGGTTTTAGGGGATGCTAGGTCTGAACCTGTCTCTCATCATACCTGCCATAACGGGAACTCACCAGAGGTAGGCCTGTCTTCTCATGACTGGATGGCCCTTCTGAAGGACCCACAAGCTGCACATGGGCTCTGGGAAGGAAGACATGGAATGCTAACTCATTTCTAGATTTTATCTACAAGAAGAAGAGGGACAGGAGAGTCTAGGACCAGGCATACAGTGTACTTACTAGGGATGAATAGCTTCTGGAGAGCCACCCAAGAGGTGATGTCAATTAGATAATACTAACATCATCTGCTTATTAATTTGTTCCTTTGTTTTCCCACATTAATTATGCAGGTATCTCTTTTATGTGCTAGACATGGGGGCATACAAAGATGTACAAAGAACACAGCATTATCACTGAACATGAGCAAATCGTTTACACACTGGAGATCAAGGTGAGATGAAGGTGGCCAGCAGTCTGAGTCAGACAGACAAGAGAATATGGCGTTTGGCGGTCCCAGCAACCAGACAGCTGGTCATCATTCAAGGATAAAACTATGATCCAAGAGGACAAGAGGACACCTGATGCGCAGGAGAGATGGGGATATAGCTGGGAGTTACTGGCCAGAATTTTGAGTCCAAGGCCTGGAGCAGAATCCCATCTATGACAAGGCCAACATAGGGAAGTGATGTCGGTAAGGGGATTCTGGGGCCACAGGGAAGAACTGCCTGGGAATCCAGGTCCTAAATGGGAGCAGTTGTTCTGCTCTTCCCCTTGAGCTATCTTATTCTGAGTCTGAGATGGCCATTTCAGTGACTCACTGAACCAACAGGGTCATTTTTATGCTTTTCCCTTGAGTATGGATTTGTTTAGAAATTGGGCAGGTTGAGCTGGCTAAAATAAGGCATTGGTGAGCACCTGTCCTCCATACAGCACAATTTTAGGAACCTAAACCAGGGAGTTGGAAGAGAAACCAAGTCTTTCTCTCTAGGAGGAACTGATGCTTCAATAGGAGAGGTGTGGTCAACACAAAAACAACACATATGAACGTATACATCAGGGCCCATCTCCCTCCTTCCTGCTGGCCCACCTCCCCGTTTTATCAACATCACTGTACACACATCAATATTTGGGTGTTGCTTCATTAAGTGACTTGGCTGGAGATAGCTATGATTCAGTTTCCTAAAAAAAGAGGGTCTTAAATATTGCAGTTTTTGAAAGCAAGAGGGGACATGGTGTCATATAAAGAAGAAGTGTTTTTCGGGGTGCCTGGGTGGCTCAGTTGGTTGAGAATCCTGCTCATGGTTTCCACTCAGGTCATGAACATCTCTGGCATCCAACTCAGGCTCAGGTCTGGCTCTGTGCTCAGTGTGAAATCTGTTTGAGATTCCTTCTCCCTCTCCCTCTGCCCCTCCTCCCTGCTCATGCACACTCTCTTTAAACAAACAAACAAAGCAGCAGCAACCAAAAAAGAATAGGTGTTTTTCATTTTCTTAATGTCAAAAGTGTGCTAGAACTGTCTATTGTAACCACCATTGTAAGAATCATCCCTGCTTTAAATAGAGTTTGTTACTGCGTGGTGAGTAATTTAAAACCCAAACCCAAGCAATTAGATTGTATGGCTCTCTCTCCTAAGTTTTGTTAAGGTTCAAAAATGCATCAGCAGTGTGCTTCTTTACTTTATTTCTTGGGATTATTTTTATTTTAAGAATATTTGGCAAAATGAAGACAACCTAATATAGAGTCTTTTGTCTCATTTTTAGAGAAACAGTCATCACATCTTTCAAAAACATGTGGTTTTGGTTCTCTTTAAAAGATTCTCATCTTTTCGAGATACTTATCCTGTCTGTGGAGTTAAAGAAGTACCAGCATCTGAGATTTACTCTCTGAAAAGCAGGGTGGGTGATGGGCGCTGGCTTTGGATCGCCAGGAGGCAGGAGTGTTGGAGAAGAGCAGACTGCAGTATAAACTGCATGGTATAAACTGTCTTACTCCGTACTTGCTAATCTGATACCACTGTGTTTTGTGTGTGTGAACCAGTGGCTCCTCATTTTGATAGTCCCACATCAGAAACCTCACAGGAGGGATCCGTTGGGATCTGTTGTACTATTCATTTAATATGAGAGCTAAGAAACTGTTCCTGATTTGGGTCTTATAATGAATTTTGGCTTTTTTTATGCCAATCCTTTGAAATAGAGAATTTGGTGGTCCTTTGGATTTGTTGGAAGTGGGGACTTAATAAGTGAGCTGCAGTTCTCAGCAGGAAAGTTGTGTTTGCCTGTGATGGAAAATTTCCCTGGGTTCGAAATGCAGGTGGTGAAGATCAAACTGTTCTGGGGTTGCCTGTCCATTGAGAGACATTCATGAGGTAGTTCTGGAAGATTAGGGTTGTCCTTCAGCATCTGGGACAGAGGAAGGTGGGGGCTTTTGCTCTGCTTTGGACTGAAAGCACCAGTAGTCCAGGATTTGACAGGGCTCATAATGCAGCCCCAGGCCGACCTGCCTGCAGCCCAGTTCTACTGTTCTTTTGTTCCATGTCACCCCTAGCCCCCCAGCTAACCAGCATCTTCATTAGCTAGCTGAGCCCAAGGGGTAAAGGAAATGGGGGTGGGCAGCATGGGTTTAAGTCTGTTTTAAAGCCTGGTTTGCGGAGTCAGAACAGCTCCATTTTCTCCCCTCCCCCAGACAAACCAAATTCCATCACTCCTGGCTTTCCTAAGGCAAGTTTCTATCTCTTTTTCTTCCTCTGTGTTTACTTTCCAAGGATATTTGGGGAGGGAGAATTAGAGGGAGAACGGAAAGCTCATGTACTTTGTTTTTGTTTTTGGATCCTGACTTTGGAGCAGCGGGGTTCCAAAAAGCCCTATTAACAAAATGATGCATGTTTTGTTCCGAGACTCGACTCTGGAAGACGTACGAGGCGCTCCTTGCACGTGTAGCCAGTAGATGGCGCTCCTTCCACGCTCAGCCGGCCAGGGAGCCCAGGAAGGTAACTGGGGCTGGGTTTCTTCTGTTCAAACCACAAACCAAAAACCCGTGTTAACCCGCGCACAGGCAAGAGACAAATATTAAACCTAGCATTTTATGCATTTTGACAAAAAAACCTTTCTATTTAGGTTCATTCCAGATTCTCTGGAGATGTGTTTGGAAACCCTCTCTGCCACCAAACTCATCACTGTGGCCTTTCATTCACTTACAAAATGCTTCCCCAGAATCCCAGCTCAATTACCTTTGTCTCCCCTTGGTCCTAATACTCTGGTTGAATGCATGAAAAACAAAGCAGCAAGGTCAGACATCCCCTTCTCTCCCATAAGGGTTTGTCTTTCTTGTTTTCTGAACCAAATGGAATGAGCTGCTTTGCTGCCTAAATATATGTGTGTGTTTGTGTGAGTGTGTGTGTGTGTGTGTGTGTGTGTACCACAGACATTTTACTGTTGCCCAAAGGAGAGAAATATATAAATACATATAAATAAATAATAACAAACACATATTTCTTTCCTTTGGCAAAAGAAAATGTTTATGGACAATATTTTCACCAGTCTACTCAAAGCATATGTTTACATGTCATCTCAAAGGTCCAGTATCTGAAAACCTATCATGAAAGTCTGATTGTTAATCAATTCAATATCAATAACTAGTTAGTTACTGACTGAGATGATGTACAAATTCTTACAGTCTGTGTTGTGGAGAAGGCCCAGATAAATGTTCTTACCCTCAAATAATTTATTACCTAATCCTGGAAAAATAGCCTTTGGACACTTAGATCCAAAGCACTGTGTAGATGGATTTGGATATGTGCCTCTAGGCTACATGTGCACGTTAGTGTTTGTGTGTATCCAGTTCAGATTGAGATCTGGGGCTGTTATCAGTTTAGAGCAATATTTCTAGATAAGTGAGGTGGTTTGGTTGTCTCAAAGTGCCACACCTGGGTTCAGTTGGTACTGTACTCTATGGCTGAAATTGTGAATTAGACTCCAAAAAGGACTAAATTTAACTTAGGTTGATTAGAATAACTTACCTTTTCTAAAGTACTTCCACATGTATTATCTCAGGAATAAGACTTTATAAATTTTATGTTGTGACTTCCCTTCAACAAGATGTCAGCATGAGGTGAACGGATAATAAAGAACAGATAATAAAGAACAGTGCAGGACCAGAACTCAGAATGCCAACCATAGCTTCATCTATTTTGTTTCCTATTGCCAATAGTCCGCCCTCCCCCACCCCCAGTATCTAGTTGATTTAGATGGAAAGGACAAGTTTCTCTGGTAGGAAAGCAAGTGGACGTGTATGTGTGTGTGTGTGTGTGTGTGTGTGTGTGTGTGCGCGCGCGCGCGTAGGCATGCACTTGTGCTATTAAATGTCTTTCCAGAGGTCTTAGTTTATTGCAATAGCCTTGCCAATCCTTCAATTACTGTTTTCTTTCATGAGAAATTGTTACTGGAATGGACTCACCCTTTTAGGGAGCTGTGAATGTGGTTATAATTGCTTGTTTCTAAGATAATTGGTCTGACTGCATAGCCCTGGAAAAGTTACTTGAACAAATGGAATGTGGAGGAGAGCATGAGCTGCATTCAGACTCAATCCTGGCTGCAAGCCTTGCTGCCACCGTGGACCCTTGTCCTTGAGTAACCACAGTAGATTGTAAGAGATGTGAAACTGGGAAGTTCTACAAACAAAGCCATTTTAAGGTGCAATGACCCCTTGATTTTTGACATTTCCTTGCAGGAAGGATTTTCTTTTGATGATTAAGTTACCCATTCTTGCTTTCGATGGCTTCAAATCCAGTAGCTATAGAGTACTAGACTCTCCAGTAGAGCCTACTCCCCTCTTTAGAGGAGGTTCTGATGATTCAGGATCTGAATGTTATCCAAGTCTGCAAGAGCAATGGAAGGGAAACAGAATGGTGAAAGGTTGATTGATTTCAGGCATTAAACCAATGCAAAATTTTCTAACATCTATATTGTTGGTGCTATCAATAGCCTTTGATTCCATTGATCAAAGAGTTGTGCTAATTCATTACAAGCTGACATGAAATGATTATCTTCTTTTCTCCTGGGGAGAAACTAAAATACACTGTAACTTTAAAGTGTAGGATGCCTAGGTGTTATCGAATGCAGTTATATAGAATGCAGTTGGTTGTTTTTTCCTTAAACTTTAGGCTCATTTTACTTTCTCGAAAGGAAACTAGTAGGGAACTCCTCATGACCCATTTCTGCTGCAATGCCTGAAATTTAGTTACCAAAGAGGTTACGGAATCTTTAACTTGCTTAGAGTAAGCTAGGTAGTAATTCACAATGGAAAATAGAGACCAGTGTTGTAATAAGGTGAGTAACCCAATCAACCCAATATAATTTAAAGAAGGATTGCTTAAGCATTCCAGAATTTATGGAAAGCAAGGTACCACTGTCAGGAAAATCAACCTAACAAATCAATGTTGCTCTTCTTTTTCTTGTTGTCATTTTGTTTCCCAAACAACCTTCTCTTTCTATTAAGGAATCACTAGGTCAAAGTTTAATACAATTTATATGTAAAGGATTGTCAGGATTGGAAATTATTTGCACTTGATCAGTTTCAAGGAGTTACTGCAAAGAGACGCCACCCAAAGAGCTCCCTCAAAGCCAGATTACAAGGCAGAGTCCATACCAGGCTGCCTCTGTGAGCATTGAGCTCTATGGCTCATTTTGCTGAGCATTTTTTTTTTTTTTTTCAGTGACTAGAGTTTAAATATGCCTCTGGAAGCTACCATTTAATTTTTCAAGATGTCACTACAAAACCAGGCAAATCGTATACTTCCTTTTAGAAGTTCTTTTTAGCCATGACAACACAATGATAATTTTCCACTATATCAAACCACAACAACTATGCAGCCATTAAAGAGGATGAAGCAGACCTTCATATACTAACATGGAAGGACCTAAAAGATGTACTGTTAGTGAAAAGAGCAACAGAAAGGAAAATATGTTCATGAAAAATCTGTTATTTACCTCAATATATAGAAAACTGACTAAAGTCATACACACAAAACTAAATTTGGTTACCTTTGGGGAGAAAAATGGGAGTGGGTGAGGGATAAAAAAAATGGACTTCTACATTTTACTCTGTATGCATATATGCTGGCTCTTTTTTGCTGAAATACATTAATGAATTATTTATGTAATATAGTTTTCAGAGACTAATTAGAAATGGGATCACAGTGCTTTTCAAACACACTGAGCAAAACACCTATTTTATCTTTGGCTTTGTGTCAGCATATACACACAATTGTTGTTCTGTCATTTACTGTAGCACAGATAAGAAGGGGTTAAGCCATCTAGGTCATTTTTAAACGCCTGGATTTTTGCAATCAAGGCAATCAAAATCTGCTTCCACCTTAGCCCTCTGCCACCATTCATCAAATAGGTCCTGCTCTGCTGGGAAGACAGTCTGGTTTCACAAGTAGGGAAATACCCAGCTGCAAATGGTTTGCACAGAGCTGGTGGGAAGAAAGCTATGAAGGCTTCCGCCAGAAGGAGGACAGTGGTATCTGGCTCCTACGTGGGTCACTGGGTGTGCTTTCTTTCCTTCAGGGAAGCCTTCCCCAAATAGCGGGACGCCCTGGAGATGAGTGAAAAATGTCCTGGCACACAGAGAGGTCATTGGAAGCCAGTGTTAAACAAATTCAAACATGAACAAAATAAGCATCGGGAATTCTTTAGAATTCCAAAGGACCCAGCCTGGGCTGACTGCCTTTCTCATTTCATTTGTGTTGTCAGAGCTTCACTATCACACCTTGTGATGTCTCATTTTCCTTCTGTGTCTGTTACGAAATCGCATTTTTACAAAGCTGGAGGAATTCACTGCTGGCCCTGGTGCGTGGGGTTCTTGGTGAGCACAGCAGATGTGTTTTTCCCTTCTTTCCTTTTAGCCCTTCAGATGTCTGACTTCCTTCAGCCCGAGCTTTTTGAACCACCTCGAGTAGGTCTATTAGGGATATGTCATAAAATGGGGACATAAAGCTCCTCAGTCCCTGAATTTTCTTGGGAAAGAGTAAGTTCATTCCTTTGTCAGTGTCTAACTGAATCTTTTGTTTTCTTTTTTGCTTTTCTTTCCCTGAATATTATTCTGGGAGTCACAGTTTTGGCCAGATCATTCCTTGATGTAGGAGGGAATAAGAACTTATAGAGGTATTTGGGAAGGGGTCAAGAGGGAATCATTCCTCCACAAAGCTAGCCTCCTTGTTGAAAAGTTTGCTTCTTCTTCCCTTTTTGGACTCCTATTGGAGAGCCATGCAGGTATCAGTGTGAAAAGGTTTGAAAAAGTATGCTTGCTATTAGGAACTGGAAACAGGCCTAAACCGTGCAGAATCACCTTATCATTCTCCCACATATATTGTTCTCAAAGTACTTATAAAACTCTCAGTTTTACACCTAAAATGAGGCCCTTAACTTGAAAAAGAAAGTTATAGTTCATGGAGTTGAGATGTAAAATCCAATGTGGAAAGTTAAAGAAGCAGGATTATTTAATCTATATAAAAATTTATCACTCTCAAGTCTAGAGAGAGATAGTAGCATATTTCTGGTGGTGTACCTGCCCAGGCCATATTCACTTTTTCTAAGAACAGATACACCTCTACCCACCACCAACAGCCCAGCCCTGTTTGCATTATAGAATCTTACCCACCTCTCCTTCTTGGCGATACTGAGTGACCAAAGGAGTAGACACTTGGCTCAAAAATGTTCCATCCAGACACTGGGTTAGGCCAATAGGTTCTGTAACAGGGGTTTTATTTGTGAAGTACACCCTCCTATGTTTCTACCTTCCAGTGGTTCTGCTTCTTTTTCTCAAATCCTTCTGCAATTTTTGCCCAGGGAAGGGCAGGGAGAAGGGAAAAGCTTCTAGCTTTTCCTGGTTAACAGATTCAGGTTTGGGTGTATGTTTTCTGCCTGTAGAGGAGCCCTTCATTCATGTCGCCAGAGCCACAGGGCACTTCTTGTGCAGGAAGGTAGAGATATCTGATCAAGGGGTCAGGGCCAATGGTTGTGAGCAGGGTGTTATAAGCTGAGAGGGTGGCTTTATGAGAATTAGAAAAAGACACCCTCTTTGCATGGATGGAGATAGTAGATAGAAACCTGGCCAATTAACCAGTGCCTTGTTGCAAAAGTCAGAGACCCTTTTTCTCCTGATGGAGGTAGCACAACGCTAGGATACGTGGCTTGGTGACTATAACACAGTTTAGATTTTGGGTCCCATTTGCTCTCCTGGCTAGAGGTCTTTGTGCAGTGTACTTGTGACTCAATTGTACACAAAAGCTGTGTACATGAAAATCACTTTCCACAGCTTCCATGTTCCAAGGTAGGGTTTTGAAAGTGACTGAGATTTCCTGGAAAATCTCAAATTGAAGAGGGTGAGGAGTGTTGGAATGTGCCACTTTGCACAAGGTACCCAGAGACTAAGAAGGACAGATTTTATAGAGAAGTTACACATCTGGCCAGGATTCCAAGATTACCATTTTGGGAAACAATTATCTATAGCTATCACTAGTTTCTTGGGTTCTCAATGTACCTTGAGTTTTGGAATTTGCTTTGGTGCTATAAATTTTCACACAAGGGTTTCAGTAAATAGGAGTTATTTGGCCAACATGGTAGCAACTTTTATTCCCACATTTGGATGCAAGCTTCTCTGTAAGCAAACTCTTTCTGCAATGTTACTTTTATGCAGTGCTTTAGTAATCAGTAATCTCATGTACTCACACCAATGTAGTCAAAGTCATACTATGACTGTGTTCTTGTAAAATTCCTATGTTCTGATCTTCATGGGGTTCCCTGAATTCCTAAATCATCTATACTGATTAGCTCAGAGTGTTTCTGGTTAAAGATTGACCATGTCAGATCTGTCACATGAAAATAAAGGATGTGAACTAGGGGAAGCTTGAGTTTCCAGAAATCAAGTTTATTTGGGAATAGCAGAGAAATTGCAATTTAGGACCCACAAGTCACAGCAAGTTACAGGCTATTCCAACAGGATTTGGGGTAGGTTGCTTTTATGGGCAAGGAGTGCCAAAGGGGAGGGAGTCCAGTCAGGGTCCATGCAGTGAGTTCATTGGCTAGAAGATGGGAAGAGATTCTTGGCAGATGCTCATTGGTCTAAAGATAAGTTTCTGTTTTCCATAAATCAGACATTTACAGGAAATCAGTCTCTCAGTCTTTAAGTTTTGCTTTTCTGAGGGCACATGGGTGAGATTCTTCATTCCATATCCTCTGGTTCCATTTAGATTAAAATCCTTTCGCACTTCCATTACGGTCTTAGAGAAAAAAAAAATAGTTCTCTTGTTAAGGAAGTTTGGAAAAGACTGCATAATATACTTCTCTCTTCATATTATCTTCTCTTTCACATTATTATAATAATCTTAGGGTCTGTGAAAATTACTCTAATAGCCCTTTAAACCCTGTTTAACTCAGAATGACCCAGGCTTCCTTGACTCTGAAACTCTTTGTTCCCGTGGAACCATTCTAGGAAAAAAAATTGGCAAATATTGTTCTAGATTTTGTTCTTACAATGAAGATAATGAAGGAACATTTTGTTCTGGGCCACAAGAAAGTCATATATTTTCAGAATGGCTTATTTTCTTATTTAGGAAATCATTTCTCCCTCTTTTAAAATAGACTGTGGGCTTCTGTTTTCTCAAGCAACCTTTGCTTGTTTGGTTTTTGTTTTTAATACTTGCTGTATTTGAATAAGTTATGATTGTTTTCCATCCCTTCTATTCTTTCCAATGAAAAATAATTTGGGGGAATTTTTTCTTTTATGCTTATGCATAAGGGCTTATGCATAGCCCTTTGCCATGTACAGAGTATTTTCACATTTATTATCTTATTGATCATTACTATGACACAGTCATTTTAAACAACCTTGCAAATAGTATTTAAAAATCATTAGGGCCATTAATATTCTATTTAGTCTGCAAAAATTCGAAATGGCTGACTCCTCTGTATCACAGAACTAAGAGAATATAAAATTTTGCATGTAGCAAAAATGCTCAGAGCTTCTATTTAAACACAGTTTGTGAGACTCCAATGAAAACTAATAGGAAAGAAAGTTAAAGGGTAGGAGACTTGTTTACTACTGTTAGTGTTAGAAATAATGCCTTTTAAAAGTTGTGCTTCTCCTAATTTATTTCAATTTCTGGTCATACCATTTTCCAAGCCCATTATTTATAATATATTCTCAAAGATTCTGGGACTCAAGTCATGAGAGTCTCTAGTAACCTCCAGCAAATAAATATGTAAGTAGAAATATTTTGTTTGGTATCTTTAATTTACCCAAAAGCTCATGAGAGGGAATGTTATTTTTAGAGTTATTTTCTAAGTATAAATTCAAGGATTTCTTAGTTGTTTTATTTTGCTGGTTTCTGTTAGAAATAATATATATTTGTCTAATGACTCAATAACAAAGTTATTTTGTTAGCTTTGTTAGCAAACAGCTGAAATTTATATCTTTCATACCTTTCCTCTGTTGTCCTTAGTACATAATATGATTATGTTAAGTCAGAACAAGTTGTAGTTAGCACTTAAAGATTCCTGTTTAATTTATACCATTTTTGCAACTTTATTAAGGTATGTATAATTGACAAATTGTATATGGTTAAAGAGTACAATTGATGGTTTTTGATATTTGCGAACATGTATGAATTGGTCACCACAATTAATAAGCATCTCCTATAAGCCCCCCTCCCCCCAAAGTTTTCTTGTATCCCTTTGCAATATCTTTCTCTCCCCTGTCCCCAGGCAACCACTGACTTATTTTCTGTCCCTATAGTTTGGTTTGCATTTCTAGAACTTTATAAAAATGAAATCATGTAGTGCATAATTTTTTATGTCTAGCTTCTTCATTCAGCGTAAAGATTTTGAGATTCTCAATGTTGTGGGGTATATTAATAGTTCCTTCCTTTTAAAAACATCTTTTGAGCATAAAAGGTATTTTTGAGCATATATTATTGTCGAGTAGTATTTTATTATATGGATAGTTTGTCTATTCACTGTTGCTGTGCGATGGTTTTTTCCTAGTTTATATTTTGCTTTTATTTTTGGCTATTGTGAATGAAGATGCTATGGAAAATATACCTAGCAGTAAGTAGAATAGTTGGATAGTCTGGTGGGTGTGTATTTACCATTTTTAAAAAAAATTTTTGCAGTGTCACTTGTGATAACATCTCAATGGATTGTGATCAGAATATCAATCATAAATCCAAAAATTATCTTGAGCATATATTACATGCTGGGTACTATGCCAGGAGCTGAGGATAAAACAGAAATAAAAATAGACGTCTTGCCTATTTTCATGTGGCTTATAGTTACATTAAATAACTATAGTTAATTCAATAACTATTCTAATAATTGTGTAATTGTACAATGACACATACTCTTTGAAGGACAGAAAGTGATTCTCTGAAACACTACAATACAGTAAACTGACGCCTATACCTGGAAGTGATAATTTCAGGTATCACGTGACTCTAGGGGGAAGTGATAATTAAGGATGAATGTCGACAAACTAGGCAAAGAGCTGAAGGATATGGAAGTGGAAGAACATTTCAGAAAGAGGGAGGATCAGGGCGCCTGAGTGGCTTAGTCAGTTAAGCATCTGCCTTCAGCTCAGGTCATGAACTCAGGGTTCTGGGAATGAGCCCAGCACCGGGCTTCCTGCTTAGTGGGGAATCTGCTTCTCCCTCTGCCTTCTGCCCCCTGCTCAAGCTCTGTCTCTGTCTCTCAAATAAATAAATAAATAAATAAATAAATACAACTTTATAAAAAAGAAAGAGGGAGCATCATGTGCAAAGGCTCTGAGTTAAAGGAAAACAGGTACATTTGAGGATCTGAAAAAGTCCAGGTGGCTGGAGTAGAAGGAGGTAGGAATCAGATAATGCAGGTCCAGGGCAGTCTTATTCATGATTGGACCTTTATTTCAAGAGAATGCAAAAGTGTTTTAAGCAGGAAGGTCATGTGCTCTGATTGGGATTTTGAAAAGATCACTCTGGCTGCAGTACGAAGAGTACAGGGGGCTTTAGAATGGATATGCAAGACCAGATAGGAGGCTCCTTCAGTGGTGCCAGCATGAGCTTAGGTGATGTGCCAGGTATTGCAAATAGATGGATTTGAGAGCTGTTGGGGAGATAAAATTGACAGGTATTGAAGATAGGTAAGATACGCCATGTAGTGCAAAAGGGCTGAAGGTTTTCAGCTTGTACGACAGTGCCATTTGCTGACATGCAGACCTCTAGAATAGGGCCGAGTTTAGGGGGAGAAGAAGCCAAACTTAGTTTTGAAAAATCGAGTTTATGGTACATTGGAATGATGCTGTTGCGCATGTCATACAAGATTAGGCATGAGCTCAAAGGAGAGGTCTGGGGGAGGAAATACATGTGTGAATAAGCAGTATATATAGAGAGATGGTACCTGAAGCTATGGATCTGAATGAGACTGGGGTGGGGAGGTTGTCTAGAGAAGAGAAGAAGACCTTGATAAACATCGAAGAACTTTTAGGAACCCCAGTATTTAATGGTCAAGTAGGAAAGGATGAACCTGAAAAGAGAAGACATGGCCAGAGACAAAGGAGGAAAACTAAGGAGTGTAGACATAGAATTTCAAGATGTTACTTAATCAAGATTGAAGGCCAGACCGGAACAGACAATGAATGAAGCTGTTAACAAAGCACTTCCAAAAGTAGAACATGTCATACAATTGAAAAAGCACTAGACTGAAGATCAGGTGTCAGTAAGGCACTTACAGTTCTTGAACATGTATTACGTGCCACGTACCGAGGTTAATTCTTGTCACTCCAATTATCCCTGTGAAGAACATTCTATTGTTCTTGCACAGATATGAGAAGATAAGAATCAAAATGATAGTATCAAATAAGGAGGACCTCGTGTCATACACCAGAGAGAGCTAAATGCGGAATGATTGCTTTTGCGGATTCATGAATCTGGAAGTAATGTTTTTCTCTTGATCTTCAAAATTTCATTTTTAAATTGAATTACAAATTATCTTCCATTTACTTCCTGAAAGTAATATAAAACACACGCTAAAACTGAGGTTAAAAAAATATTCTCATTAGGTAGGGAAAAACTGTAAATGTAACATTTCAAGTGCTTCTCTTCTCAAAAGTTTAGTGACTGTGTCTCACAAATTCAAACTCTTGTCCAGAGTGTTGGTGTTAATTCAAAGAACAGATGCTTAAGCTTATGAAGGGCATGACAATCCACGGGTTTTATCATGGACACAAAGTAATTAATGGTAAAAGGGGCCATATGTTAAAACCTTCATGGGTAGCATATGAGGTAGTTTTGTGGTTTAAATGAAAGGGCTTGGACCCATATAACCATTTTTTTTTTAAATCTCCCTGTGCATTTTACTATTTCCATGTTCTTCCAGATAATTACCAGAAGCACTTGTACCATTCCTTTCGAACAACCTCGTCATCTTTTCCTCCTTGATCCTGCTGTAAAGTTGAAATACCGAATTTGTGACATTGCAATCATTTTCATGGCAACAGACTGTGGCATCGTAAAAACAAGACTATGATGACTTCACTGCAGGATCAGACAGAAGGAGAAACCGAGTTCTATGCAGGAGAAGCTCTTTTTCAGACACAAATTGCTTTGATGACAGCAGGGGAATATTATTGCCCATGTAGGAAAAGACCCCCAAACTTGTCATACAAATGTTTCTATTAACTGTGCCCAAGTTGCAGGTATATTTGGAAGATCTGAGTCAACCTTTGATATTTTTGAAAACAGATGTCCAGCCATTGAAACTTTTGTGGATATCAGATATTTTAAGTGATGATCTTTTAAAAATAGATTTTCCTCAGCTACTATTTGACTGATGTTTGAAAAGTAAGCAAAAATATTTTGTCAGGTTTCTGAGGCCTAAAAATTACAGTGTATTTGAAAGTTGAAGTTCCAACAATGTTTGCTGATTTCTTTACAGCTAAGTTTAATTTTTGGTTCAATTTGAAAAATGCTTCAGATGAATTGTGGAGAAAACCATGTAGTAGTCTACAATTATACTTTGAATCAAATTGTATCTTCTGTGTTCATAGTGATAAGTCAGATACATTTCTTTATCGTATTACTGCTTTAGTTTTTGTTCTTTTTAAAAAAATTATTCTCATTTTATTTTTTTAAAGATTTATTTATTTATTTGAGAGCAAGAGAGAGAGCCTGACGTGGGGTTTACTCTCATGACACCAAGATCATGACCTGAGCCGAAACCTAAGAGTCAGATGCTTAACCAACTGCACCACCCAGGTGCCCCAGCAGTTTTGGTTTTTTAATATTAGAGTCAATTGATCTTTTTTTATACTTAAATTTCTTTTTCTATTGAGAGGCGTATTTCACATTCCAACAATGCTTTGTGATAGAACGACCTCTTCGTATGTACTGTGGTTGAACCTAATTCACAATATTGACAACTGTTATGAACCAGGCATTGTCCTGGTCCTTGGATAGCCCACTGTCCAGTCTTGCATAAATTGTAGCGTATCGCATTCCCCAGGGATATCTGTACGCACAAGCGCTACAGAGGGACTCTCTCACCTTTTTTTATTCTCATTCGACAGAAAGTCAAGAGACCATTGCCTAATCTGAGACCTTGCCAAAGTGGACTTTTAGGTTGCATGATCTAAAAATAACTAGGAATTCATATTGGCAAGCTGCCTCTGCATAAGTGTCCTCATGTCTAACTCTACCTTGAGATTTTGCCTGGTTGTATAGAAGTAATGGGACACCCCTGTAAGAGCTATATTTATTCTTCTCTCATCTTTGCCTACTTTTGGAAATTTTATGCAAAGGAGGTTGTAACAGAGAAGTTCAGAGATTGGATTTGGTGGTCTGATTGATCTGTGTCCTGGTTTTTTGGTGGCACTTTCTGCATAACATTAGACAAACATTCTCTTAGATGTTAAGGTGTTGATTCAGCTTTCTTTTGGTACATATTTTCCAATCTTTTCCTGTTGCTTTCCGAGAGTGTTTCAGTTTAATCTTCCAGCTCACAAATTTCTACTCTGTTTGCATCCTACTATTTATCCCATTGCTCTATTTAAAAATTCCAAGTGTTATATTTGCCATTTATAATATTTTAGTGGGCTCCTTTTCTTGAGATTTTCTATTGATGTTCAATGTTATTAGTAACTTCTCAAAGATATTTAAAGCCTTGCTTATTTTAAATCTTTTGTCATTCTAACAATTCTACTTCAAGTATTGTTCCTTTTGTTGTCTTTATAGTAATTGTGCTCCTTAGGTGTCTAAATATTTTGCCTTTTGAGCTTAGGCCCTTATAGATTCTGTCTCGCTACCATTGATGGCGTTTACCTAACACTTGGGCTCAGTTTTCATTGGTAAATATCAGGGAGGAGTAACATTGGGAGAAGACAGTTTGGTGCCCTAGACGGGGGAAGACTGAGGAGTGAAGACTCCAGAGCAGCTGGTTAGTCCCCAGTTAACTTTATTAACATTCTAAGCACATAAAACGTGGCCTTAATCTAATGTTAACCCATTAGGCTAGGGTTGGGACCACATTAGTAAAGTACCAGGCAAAGAGTATCCTTGGGCAAACTCCTCCTTTACTATTTCAAGTCAATTTTCAGTTCCCCCCTTACTTCTTGTAGTTTTTGATAATGACAGTTCAATAATTCCCTTCCTCTAGAAGAGTTTTGCTATGGTTGATTTTGAGGAAGGAAGCAAGGAAGCAAGCACACTGTAGCTGCTTTCTTTTTTTTGACCTCATAATGTTCTCATAAAACAGGAATTGTGGTTTCTCCCTTTAGATTGATTGCGTGTCTAGACGGAAGGCATCATGAAGGCAGGAATTGTGTTTTCCTTCCTGCCTATTATTTTCATTCATGTCTGCTCCTAGCCCTTTCTTCTTGATTCTGTGTGTTAGGATGTAGGTTTAAGTATGACTCTCAAATAAGGTAAAAGTTTATTTGCTCTCATGCAAAAAGGCTGATAGTAAGTAATCTAGTTCTAATATGATGATGGCTTTGCTTCACAAAGTTCTCAGGGCATGGTCTCTTTCCAGTTCCCCTCTCTGTCATCCATAGGATGTAGTCTGAGATGGTGACACCAGCTCCCATGCAGCAGGATGAAGGCAGGGATAAAGAAGGATTAGCAAATGGTATAACCCAGTTCTTTCTTGGGGGAATGTTACAGAGAGCTGGCTCACAAAACTTGTCTTACGTATCAGCCACAACTTAAATGCATTTTATATCTAGCTCCAAGGAAGCTAGAAAACTAGTCTTACCATGGCCAGCCACGTACCTGCTAAAAATTTTATAAACATGGAAGAATAGGTATCAGGAGCAACCTGTAGTTTCTGCTACATCTTCTTCCCTTTCTGTCTTAATTTATCTTGTCTTCCTATTTTCATTTGTTCCTTCCTCTCTTTCATTCCCTCCTCTAATATTATTTAATGCCTAGTGTACACCATGGGCTGTATTAAATGTTTTATAGTCTCAGTATTTTATTTTGCATTGCCATCACTTATTTGGAGAACAAAGATACCTTGCTATATTATGAGGAAATCTCAGAGAGAAAAAGTACAGGTTGGATGCAGAAGTTCTTTTTCTTGTATGAAAACAATTTGCTATTTTACAGATAAAGAAACAGACCCAAGGCAACTATGTCAAAGATTCAGGTTGAATTTTACTTCTGCAACTTACTAAGCTGTTATAGACATTCAACGTTTATTCATTCACCAAATACGTGAAGCAGTCTGTCAAGTAGTAGGAATTCAACAATAAATAGGTAATCACAATCCCTACCCTCAACTAGGCTGGAGATTGCAGTCTAGTTGAGCAGCCAAGCAATTAAATAAGCAATTAGAGAGAGCAGATATACTCTACTGTGGTAGTTTGGGAAGCTTCATACTTTTCCCACTAGACTGTATTTCATCTCAAACAAAACAAAGTAAAATCTTTCTTTCATTTATGTAGTACTTCCCAGTATAGCAAATGTTTTCAACATAGTACGTAAGTAAAAATTAAAATCAGGGGATTTCCACGCAGGGGATATCATGACTTGAATCACAGAGGTAAAAATAGTTTTGGAGGAAAGTGATTAATTTGACCAAACGTAGCTAAATTTAGGAGAGTGGGAGAAGGTAAATTTGGAAACATGGGTATCACACCATGAAGAAACTTTAATGGCAGATAAAGGTGTTTGGACTTAGAGAATGGGGACCTTTTTCATATCAACACCCAGAGGAATGGCTTATGAGCCTGGTGTTTTAGCAATTAGATGGAGAGGCAGGGGGCTGGAGACATCCAGGTTTGAAGACTAGAATGTTGATGATGTAAGTAAGGAGGTGGGAGGTAAGTGGCTGATGTGAGTGCTCTTAGGATGGTTGGAGTTGGAGAGTACTCTGGCGCCTACCAGTGACTGGCTGTGCTATTCTTGAGTGTAGAATCTGGTACACTCCATGGGTGAGGAAGTGTATGTCTTCGGTGAGGACTGTTCAGCATTGTATGGGCTGCCACAACCTGCAGTGCTTTTCTCTCCTCTAGTGTGGCTACCCTTGGCTAGAGGGGAAAAAGTAGAGTGATCTTAAGAGGGTACTCTGTATCATCCTGGGTGTGCAGGGACAGTGAGAGGCTAGTGTGATTTATATTGGGATCAGATTATGGAAATGTTATGCTATGCTTTTTCATTTCTTAGGCATTATGTCTGGGAGAGCCCTAACACAGGTATGCTGTGGAAACTCCCAACATTTAACACCTGTACTTATTGTTCCAACAGTAAATAACTAGGTAGCCTAGAGAAAAATCTCTTGAACTTAGTGAATTTTTTAAAAATGCTGATATCCATGGCAGAACGAGCTATTCCTTGGAAAACATATTTCTTCTTTTTAATTGCAATATAATTGACATAAAACATTGTGTTAGTTTTAGGTGTAGAACATAATGATTTGATATATGTATATAATGTGAAATAATCACCACAATGAGGTTAATGTCCATTACCATAGATGGTTACATTTTTTCCCTTATGATAAGAACTTTTAAGATCTACTCTCTTACCAACTTTCAAATAAAACATGCACTGTAGTCACCATGCTGTACAATATATCCCCAGGATTTATTTCTCTTATAACTGGAAATTTGTACCTGAAAATATAATTTCTTTGTCCATTGTGCTGAGGACGAACAACGGGTTTGAGTGCCTTATTCAAAAATGAAACAAGGGGCACCTGGCTGGCTCAGTCGGTAGAGCATGCCACTCTTGACCTTGGGGTTGTGAATTCAAGCTCCACGTTGAGTGTAGAGATTACTTAAAAATTTAAAAAAAGTCTTTAAAAAAATGAAACAAAAGTTCAGAATCAACTGAAAGGATGATCAATCTTTGTGGAGAAGTATTTTCCATCCCAATTTATTTTGGGTATTGAATTGTACATCTGAAGTTACAATAAATGAGGAGATGATCAAATTTCATTAAGAGCTTTAGAAACTTTGATGTTAGCCATTTGGAGGCTGAGAGGAGGGGTAGGAAGGACAAATAGCCAAAGCAGTATTTGTATTTGTGTGGAGAGCATAGTATTGGGTAAAATGAATAGAAAGTACTTTCTCCTCTGGATATGCCTTGCTTGGTTTTTGCTCTGTATTTATTTTTTAAATTTGAATCATTCATTAAATATCTTGGCTGTAAATGAGATCTGTTTAGTATTAATGAAATGGAAATCTACCGTTGAATTCATCTGTCTTCCTTAACCACTGAAGAATTGTGTTCAACTGCAAGAAATAGAGACTTGAAATACAGTGGGTTCAAAATACAAAGGTTTTTTCTCTTGCATAAAAGAATTCTGAAGCAGGTATTTTTGGAAGCCCTGGGGACTGACTTCTTTGGCACAGCCATACACAGAAGATGGCTTTAACCCTTGAGTTTACCTTGGAGTCCAAGTTGGCTGCTGGAGGTCTGGACATCACCTCCACATTCCAGGCAGGAGGAAAAATTAGGATACATTGAGTCCATGTCCTTTGAGTATACTTCTTGAGAGTTGCCTGCAGTACTTCCACTTTTGTCTCATTGACCAGAACTTAGTTACTGACCATATACTTATCTGCAAGGAAAACTAGGAGATCTATTTTTTTGTTGTTTTCTGGGAAGCTTTGTTCTCAGCAAAAATATAAGCATTCTATTATTTATAAGGTAGAGCCAAACCTTATTATTAAGGAAGAAAGACAATATTGGAAATTAACCAGCAGTCTCTACCC
The DNA here is from genome assembly GCF_002288905.1 of Enhydra lutris kenyoni. Taxonomy (NCBI): domain Eukaryota; kingdom Metazoa; phylum Chordata; class Mammalia; order Carnivora; family Mustelidae; genus Enhydra; species Enhydra lutris. Next base: position 30,819,125 of record NW_019154099.1, on the reverse strand, counting down.
CATTTGGGATAACCTAATTAAGGGAAATATGTCCCAAATTCCATGGCTAGCAAAGCAGGATAGAGGTAAGGGATTTTGTGCCATAATTAAATGTTATTAGAAGAAAATTTGTGGAGTAAGAAGGAAAAAAGACATACATTCCAGAGTTTGAGCATTAAAATATTTTCAAATTGAGCAATCTGGAAAGTCTCTCATCTACAGTGTGGACAACTGAACATTGACAATGTGACAAGTTCATGCTAAGGGAGATTGGTAGGGCTGTTGCATGCTACGTACTTCCAGAGAACACCATTTACATATAATATATGAGTGGATTTAGTCAGAGAAAGACAATTATCATATGGTCTCACGCATATATGGAACTTAAGAAACAAAATAGGGGATCATAGGGGAAGAGAGGGAAAAATAAACCAAGAGGAAACCAGAGAGGGAGGTGGAAGGATGACATGTATAATGCACACTGAGGCAGACAGTATAGTAGAAAAACTACAGAGCGAGTGCAAAGATCTGACATTTAAGCTAAACTGGATTTAGTACTTCTTGCCAATATCCTCAGTCTCAACCACCCCCCACCATTAACCTTTTATCCCACGTGCCTAATGGAGCCCCAACTTGGCCTTCACGTCCAGATCTATGTCCTCAGTGGAGCTGGAGAAAAAAAAAATCACACAATTGTGAATACTGTTACCATAAAATTTTATAGTTGGCAACTTCAATTTGGTTCTCAATACTGCTTCTTGTCTTTTCTATGACTTGTTCTCTGTGGTTATCTAGAGTATCTTAAACAAAAAATGTCCACCATGCTCCCCAACACCACTTCCTTCTCCCCTTCCTTCCCTGTGTTTCCTTCCCCTGGCCCTTCCTGAGTGACTTCACTTCCTATTTTGAAGAGCAATTAAATGCCCTCTTGGCTCTCTGCCATCTCTACCTTCAAACTTAACTTTTTTCATATCCATCCTCTCCTCCTTAATTCTAGTTAATGGGAGAGGTGGCCTTCATCCAAAAGGCAAGTTGTCTTCATTTGTTTTAGAGGTCAATACCTTTCTTCCTTCTCAGGATTCTTGTCTCTTTGATGATCCTCTTCATACTGGCTCTTTCGTATAAGCTTTTAAATATGCCTTACTTTTCCCCATCTTAAGAACAAAAATCTTCCTGTGCAAAATTTCCTATTCCAACCATTGTCTCCCCATTCTATTCACTATTCCACTACCCAAAGCCAACCACGTGACTAGGCTCAGTGTCAGGGATTAATAAGGGAAGTGAATAATTTAAAATACAATCTACCACATGCTCTTTTTTTGCCAGGCTTTTTGAAAGAGTTGCCTACATTCAAGCATCTCTATTGCTAGACTTTTTTTTCCCCCTTAAACAATCTCCTCAATCTAGTTTCTGCCTCTGCCACTCCAGTCAAATTGCTCTTGCCAAGACCACTGACTGTTTTCTTGTTGCTAACCCAAAGGGTGTTTCAGTTCATACAGTACTTGACTTTTGCCAGCATTTGAGAACATAGACCATTCCCTTATAGAAGTTATTTCCTTGGCACTCATGATTTTACTCTCCTGTTTTTCTCCTCTACCTCTGATTGCTTATTCTCATTGTCCCTTGTGGGCTCTTTCCCTTGGGCAGTCCCTTAGACATTGGTCCTATTTGTCTCCTGTGCATCCTTTTCTCACTTTACACATCTCTCAATGATCTTGCCTATTTCCAATTTCCCAGTCATGCTCTACATGTTGCAGTAAGTTAGAAGTAAAACCCACATATACAAAAGTATAGCATTCCTTATTTTTTTAAAGATTTATTTATTTATTTATCAGAGAGAGGGGAGAGAGAGAGCATGCACACAAGCAGGGGGAGTGGCAGGCAGAGGGAGAAGTGGACTCCCCACGGAGCAAGGAGTCCAATGCAGGGCTGGATCCCAGAACCCTGGGATCATAACCTGAGCCTAAGGCAGATGCCCCCCAGGTGTCTCTAGCTTTCCTTATTTTTAATCGATACGCTTGTGCTCAATTTTCTTTTTCCTGGTCTTGGTATTGGTGGGGGAAAAACTAGCCAGTTAAATTAACTCATTCTCTTCAAGCTCTAACATCTTTTTCAGATAATATTATGTCAGCTCATTCTTTCTTTTAGTGCTTTCTCTTCCCCCTCAAGGAAGCTTCCTTCCTTATCATTGCCAGCTTCTCAAGAGGGAATTTGCATATATCTGTAGTCTTTTTCTGCTGATGGAAGCTTGTGGTAGTTTATTGAACAAACTGGACTCAGTAAGGTAGGAGCTAAAAGCTTCTCACCACTATCCCATTCAATTCTACTCTCTCTTATTATTCTCCACTCATTAGAAGAAACTTTGGGTAGGACTCAAGAATTTCTTGGTCATATTTAGATGAAAAGTTCAGTCCAGTTTATTGGACAGTTAATAAACTCCAGTTTATTTTTCTCCACCTGTAATTGTTGGCTTTGCTTTGATCACATCAGTTTTAATAGTTTTATGATAATACACTTCAGAAGAAATTCTCTAAAGACATAGTAACTTATGATCACAAGACATAAAAAACTTAAATTTAAATCTGTATTTTCATTGAAGAAAAGTATGGGAATAAAAGATTGGAATATTTCATTAGTATCTCTATTGAATCTTTTAATTACTCTTGGAATCGTCCGGGAAAGGATGGAATAGTTTATTCTCTATTTTTCATTCATTGGCTGGCTGTTTTGAAGGCCCTCCAGGGAAGGAAACAGGTAAGACAAAAAGAAAAGAGACTTTATTCTGTTTTTTTTTTTTTTTTTTTTTTTTTTCTCTTGTTCATTTTTTATTGGCATTGGTGGTCTCTGGCTATGAGAGATACCAAAGTTGATCCTTTCTCATAGGGATCTTTAGTGTGTTTTTGGAGACCTTCTCATGGCTGGGAATTGTCAAGTTGCATTTCCCTTGACTTCAGGCTTACCTGCTGTGGTGGCCACATCTGACCATCATCCTCAGCCCCATGCCCCACAACCCCTGGTTCTTGCAATCTGCTGCCCTGTGTTGCTCTTTCAGGGTTTTTGGAGAAAGTTTCTCCCAGAATGATCCGGTGCAACCTTCTCCTATGAGGTACACATCTGGCTGGTAGAGAATTTGCCCCGCATTTGCCTTGCCAAATTCTGGAAGTGTGATCGGTTTTACCCACACTGCCTTTTCTCTTCTCTCTGTTGCAGTTGGAGCCACAATGTCTTATTGGTCAAGTGAAGAAAGAAAATCTCCTTTCCCGCATGAGGAGTTAGGGGAAAGAAATGCTTCATATTGAAATCTCTCCAAAGAAACCCAAACTAACTCTCTCTACTTTCTCTTAGGTAGTCTGGCAGTTGCTTGTGGGCAAACACTGGTACAACTGTTCACAATCTTTTAGGTCACTGATCTTCCAACTCTCTCATTTGCAGACCACTTAAACTTATTTTGCAAGTTGAACTGTGTCCCCCTTAAACATTTTTATGTTGATATCTCAAAAAAATTTTTTTAAAGATTTTATTTATTTATTTGACAGACAGAGATCACAAGTAGTCAGAGAGGCAGGCAGAGAGAGGAAGCTGAGCAGGGAGCCCGATGTGGGGCTCGATCCTAGGACCCTGGGATCATGACCTGAGCCAAGGGCAGAGGCTTTAACCCACTGAGCCACCCAGATACCCTGTATCTCAAATTTTTAATCATAAATTTAAATAGTACCAAAGGATCTGGGTTTTTTTTTTTTTTGCTTATTTTAAATATCAATATTTTAAAATAAAAGTGTTACATTATTTTTTTAAACATACCTAATGGAACTTAAATGCCATAGTAACTTGATTCCTACTACCATCTTTTAAATAAATCATATGTCCTACCACTACCTGCACAAGAAAATAAATAGCTTCTTTTAATATTAGGAAATATTGCATTGTTCTTTTTCCCCTTTGAACTCTTCTTTTTTTTCCATTTTACTTCACCCAAAGAATTTTTCCATATTAGTAAGTTTTGGACTTTCCAGTCTTATTCCCATCATACTTTTCTTCAATAAAAATACAAAGTTTTTCATTTCCTGTAATCATAAGGTAATGTTTAGATATTTCTTCTGAATTAAATCATCATAATAATTATTAATGCTCAGTTGATCAAAGCATAAAAAATATTATGCATTTTGATAAATATATCCTAACCATGAAAGTCAACTTTTATCAGAAATGTGCTGTCTAAAGAGAGATGAGGCCTTTCTTCTCTTCCTCCTCTTCCTTTTCCTATTCCTCCTCTTCCTTCTTCCAGTTTTGAGGAAGAATAAGGGTTTGGTGAAAATCAGCAATGGCCATAAAAGAAAGTAGTGGGCCATGAGTAAGTGTGTAGTTACAAAAGATTCATTACAGCCTTTAATGGCAGTATTTGCAGGGAAATCTATAATGCCTTCCCATTAAGTAAATCCAAATAAAAGAATTACATGGTAGCAGGGAGTTAACAGAGAAGAAGTTAATGAATGACAGTAAGCATAAAAATCAAATAGGTAATTAGAGTACACAATTTTGGGACAGAAGTTAAAAAAATTCTCTTAATCTGAATAAGTGCTCAGGAAAATGTAATAATCTGTATATTCCTTGCACTCAAAAATATATAATAATAATAATAATATATATAATAATATATAATATATATAAATATTAATATAATATATTAATATATATTATATATATTATATATAATATATATAATTATAATATATAATATATAATATAATAATAATATATAGAATAATAATAATATAATATAATATAATATTATATATAATATAATATAATATTAATCTGTTATCAGTAAACTTGGAATTGTCATCATTTTATTCTTGAATCCTATAAAATATGCCATGAGACTCAAACCTGGGATTTGATGAGTAGCACCTTAATAGATATGGTTATGTATGTTGTCTCTTTGGGATCATAGAGTTACTCACAACCCAAACAGTACACCAGAGTTGAGATAGGGATGAATGAGACATTTGTCATTTTGTGAAAAAACGAAAGAGGGATTCTGTGGGGAAAAAAGTATTACATATCTCAGAAATTAATTTCTTAAATTAATTTCTTGTACCCCTTTAGAAGACTTGGTGTACTGTTTTAGGGAATGTCCTCTCCAGTTAGGCTGCGAGGGGGTCCTTGATGCCGACTATATACTCATCCTTGAGTGTTCTGCCAAAACTGAGCAAGAGGGGATGCCACGTGTAACTTCCCATTTTTACGAATATATACATTCCCCTGGGAGGAAAATCTCTAGCTCTTACTGGCTTTATTAAAGGGTCCATTTTACTCAAAAGGGTTAAACAGCACTAACTGGCAGATTGACCTCCTTTTACAATCCTGTTATTAGGCAACCATAGATGCAACATATGACTCTAAATTATGTACCGTACATAACATTTCTGCCTGTTCTGATTCTGCAGACCACATGGTCTACTTCTGTTAAGTTCTCCCCATATCCACTGGGGACTCAGCTGCCATTCCACAGGGCATAGAGTGCAAATTAGTTATTCAGGCTCCATCAGCAAACAGCGAGAACACTGTGCAATCTGTTACCCCATCTAAATATCTGTGGCACAAACAATCACTTAAACATGATTATAGTTATTTGATGCTACAACTTAATTTCATGATAAAATTCTATGTATTATCTCTCTGCCGGTTTTTATAAGATCTTGTCGCACAAAGGACTCGGTTTGTTTGAAATCAGATAGCATTGTAATTTGCACAACATGCACAACAAACGTGGGATGTTTTTGTAGGAAGGTAAAAAGACCAATAGCAGAACTATGTTATGTTTTGTTTAGAAAAATGCTGCAATGCCTGGACGTTTAAGGAAAATGCTTCTGGGTATGTGCAGAAGTAGCTGGAGAGAGGGGAAATACTCATTTGAAAAATTCCTTAACCTTGGCTGAGACCTACACAGGTAAAAAGATGACAAAGGAAGGGAGAAAGTGCATCCTAATCTAATGGAACTAAGGGAACCACCAAGCTGTCAATTCACTGAGCTGTAGATGTAGAAACAGAATGGAGCCTTTCAATTCTGCTGCCTTCTCCCTGGGGTTAGAGACCGGTTGCCATGGATATTCTGGATTCCAGCAGCTAATGGGAGGGAGATCTGTAGCCTTGGTATCCTGGGGACCCGCCAGGGTGAAACATGAAATGGAGGCCTGTGGGTGTGGTGGTGGAGGGCTGGGAAGCAAGAGGTCATAGGGCTGGTTTCCAGCAGAGTTAAAGCTGATTTTATTTCAAGTCACATTCATTTGGCAATCTATATTTTCCTGAAAAACCAGACCTTTTCATCCCTCCCCTACTGAGCAAAGAGAATCTTCATCTCCTTAAAATGGTTACTATCACAGCACTAAGTAGTGTATGCTATAATTAGATGTGCAACCATGGTTCAGAGAAGGTCCCCCCCCCCACAACGTATTTGTGGGGGGATGGGTAGAGGGAAATAATTTTAGTTTGGTTCAGAGATTAAGCTGTTTAAAAATACCCCATAAATAGCAAATAAAGAGAATGAATAAGAAAGTTTCTGATTTATTCCGTTTCATTTAAAAATATTATTTGTTATGTGGCCCCTTCTTTTCTTCCCATAACTCATTGCAAGATCAGCCCTTTTGCTTCCTTATGTCTGCCTTTCATTCTGCCTTAGTTTTTAACCAGGTCACATAAAAACACTTTCCCTCTCTATAATCTCTTGGAGAATTTCCCTCTCTGGTTGGATAATCGAGCACTTTCAAGTCAAGTTCTTGGACAATGGTCGCTAATTTTGATAAGCGGGAAGTGGCTCTGCCCTGACCTTTGCGCTGCCTTCTCAGCAGAGCACTGAAACAGCGATATGGTCCTCATTAGATGATTTCAGTGAGCAAAAGATTCAGCAGTAACTGGCCATGCTGCCTTTCTCTTCACATTCCTTCAGCATTTGCTGAAGGTGTTGCTCCAATATAGATCAAATAGATCTTAATCACCAATGCTGCCTGACGAGGTGGAAAGGTATAGGTTGAAAAACAGGAACTGTTCTTGGTTTTAATGTCTGTCTTGCCTTTAAAATATCATGTGGTCTTTACTTGGCACTCATCATGTAGCTTGTTAGCAAGAGCAACAGAGGAAGGTTGGCTTCTGTTAATCCCTGCATTCCAAGAAAAGAACTGCATGTTTAATATTGTCAACCTCATGGAAGGGATGAAGAATTGGAAACATTTCCCTGTAGGCCAAATTTAAGGAAGTGAAGTGATTTGGCATTTGAGAGAAGTAGCTGTCAGACCAATGAGCATGTGTTGGCCACGCAAACACATCAGCATTTTGCCGATTGCTAAGAACTACTGTGATTCTTCCATTATAATTCCCCTTCTCTCTATTGAACAATCCTTTGCTTTTTCTACCTTTATTGCCTTAATCCATTAGACATTAAGGTAAATATTGGTGATCGTCTGCCAGTGAAGCTGTCTTTTTTTTTTTTCCCTAACTTGAGGAAGGTATGTTGCTCATTCACAAAATTTCACATCCACACATTTGTAGCTACCCTCATAACTCAATGGCCACCAAAAGACTGTATCTTTCTTTACCATGTGATGTTTCATGGCATGCTCAGGTCTATAAGAATGAGGTACCATCCAGAGAATTGGAAAGCATAGCCTGAATTGGGGTAGAGAATATGGAAAATGAGCACGGAGACTTTCCCTCAATTATTGACAGCCAGTGTATCTCATTAATATTCTTCCAGGAGGAAAAGAGACCTGTTTAATTTTCTAATAGCTGGGGGAATAAAAGACTTGGATTCAGGTGCTGGCAATACTAGATAATAATGGTGTGGTCATAAGAAATTAATAAAATCTCTTAAGAATCTAACTTTTAACTGCAAAATGAGGGACTATATGATATCTCAGTGCAGTTTCCAATTTCTGATTTTATATAGGAGGCTATTTATATAACCTAAAAATGAAGAAGAACTTTCCTCATCTAGAAATCAAGAGAGAGGTTTGAGAAACTTGATAGCACAAAATAGAAAAATATCTCTATACCCAATAAATACTGCTATATACAACAAATGAATCATTCAGCACTACATCAAAAACTAATGATGTACTATATGTTGGCTAATTTAACTTAATAAAATATTAAATAATAAATAAAACTTAAATAATGATTAAATATTAAATATTAAATATAATTATTAAATAATAAAGATTAAATAAAATTAAGTATTCATAACATGTGACAAAAATTAAGGTCTCTTACATAAAACACTTTAAGTCATTAAGAAAAAGTAGTTTAAGGACACAGGGGGACAAATCACAAAAGTATTAATAAATCTAGTACATTGGTAAAAGGAATGTTCAACTTCAATAATTAAAATAAAAACAACAATATACCACTTTTAGCCTGCAGATTGGTACACATAAAAAGATGTATTTAGTGATGGTAAGGATACAGTGAAGGTAAGGGCAGAGTTATTCCCCTAGCCCTAGGCTTTTGAAAAATCATTGGTGATATTATAAATTGCTATATTCTTTCTGCTAATTATTTTGTAAATGTTCTAAAGCAATGCCACTTTCAGGAATTTAGCCTAAGGAAATAAATATTGGTATGTAAAATATTTAGCTCTAGTTCTATTAATCATAACAAACTATTGAAAAAATCTAAATGTCCAACCATTGGGGATTGGTTAAGTAAATTAAGAGGCATTAACATAATGGAATACTGGTAACTATCAGTTTGTTCTATATAGTTAAGAGACTTTTTGTTTGTTTGAATCTTTTTTCTTTGTTCAGTTCTTTTATTTCTTAAATTCCACATATAAGTGAAATTATGTGATATTTGTCTTTCTCTGACTTTTATTTTTTTTAAAATATTTTATTTATTATTTTAGCAAGAAAGAGAGAGAGAGAAAGCAGGGGGAGGGGCAGAGGAAGAGAGAGAGAGAGAGAGAGAGAGAGAATCCCAAGCAGATTCTGCACTGAGCACAAAGCTTAACACAGGGCTTGATCTCACGACCCTGAGAACATGACCTGAGCCAAAATCAAGAGTTGTACATGTACCTGGCTGAGTCACCCATGAACCCCTGACTGACATATCTCACTTAGCATTATATGCTTCAGATCCATCCATGTTGTTGCAAATGGAAATATTTCATTCCTTTTTATGGCAGAACAATATTCCATATATATCTATATATTTATATATATATATATATCCTCTTCTTTATCCATTCATCTTATCAGTGGATACTGGGTTGCTTCCATTATTTGGTTATTGTAAGTAATTCTGCAATAAACATAGGGATGCATATATCTTTTTGAATTAGTGTTTTTGTATTCTTTGGGTAAATACCCAGTAGTGTGATTACTGGATCATATAATTCTATTTTTCATTTTTTAGGAACTTCCATACTGTTTTCCATAGTGGCTGTACAATTTTGCATTCCTACCAGTAGTACATGAGGGTTCCTTTTTCTCCACATCCTTGCCAACACTTGTTTCTTTCTTGTGTTTTTGATTTAGCCATTTTGACAGGTGTCTGGTGATTTCTCTTTGTGGCTTTGGTTTGCATTTCCCTGATGATGAGTGATACTGAGCATTTTTGCGTGTGTTTGTTGGCCTTCTATATGTCTTCTTTGTAGAAGTGTCTGCTTATGTCTTCTGCCTATTTTTTTTTAATTGGATTATTCGTTTTTTGGGTGTTGAGTTGTATAAGTTCTTTATAGATTTTGGATATTAACCCTTTATCAGATATGTCATTTACAAATAACTTCTCCCAGTGGTGCCTGGGTGTCTTAGTTGGCTAATTATCTGCCTTCAGTTCAGGTCATGATCGTAGAGTTCTAGAATTGAGCCCCACATCAGGCTTTCTGCTCAGTAGGGAGTATTTTTCTCCCTCTCCCTCTACCCTCCTCCCACCATCATACTTCTGTCCTTCCTCGCTCTCTCTCAAATAAATAAAATTGAAAAAAAAAAAAAAACCCAGGTAACTTTTCCCATTTTTTTTTAAAGATTTTATTTAGTTATTTGACAGACAGAGATCACAAGTAGGCAGAGAGGCAGGCAGAGAGAGAGAGAGGAAGGGAAGCAGGCTCCCTGCTGAGCAGAGAGCCTGATGTGGGGCTCGATCCCAGGACTCTGAAACCATGACCTGAGCCGAAGGCAGAGGCTTAACCCCCTGAGCCACCCAGGTGCCCCAACTTTTCCCATTCTTTAGGTTGTCTTTAATTTTGTTGATTGTTTCCTTCAATGTGCAGAAGCTTTTTATTTTGATGAAATCCCAATAGTTTTTTCTGTTGTTGTTGTTTTATTTTTGTTCCTGTTTTTTGCTTTTGTTTCCTTCACCTCAGGAGACATCTAAAAAATGTTACTATGGCTGATATAAGAGAAATTGCTGCCTGTGCTCTCTTCTAGGATTTTTATGGTTTCAGGTTTCACATTTATGTCCTTAATCCATTTTGAATTTATTGTTGTATATACTGTAAGAAGGTGATCCAGTTTCATTCTTTTGCATGTCACTGTCCAATTTTCCTAATACCATTTGTTGAAGAGACTTTTTCCCATTGCATATTTTTGTCTTCTTTGTTGAAGCTTAATCATGGGTTTATTTCTGGTCTCTCTATTCTGTTTCATGGATCTATGAGTCTGTTTTTTGTGCCAGTACCATACTGTTTTGTGCCAGTACCATACTGTTTTGATTATAGCTTTATAATATATATTGAAATCTGGGATTGTGATACTTCTAGTTTTGTTCTTTTTCAAGTTTGCTTTGGATATTCAAGGTCTTTTGTGGTTCCATACAAAATTTTAGGATTATTTGTTCTAGTTCAGTGAAAAATGTGCTGTTGGTATTTTGATAGGGATTGCATTAAGTTTGTAGATTGCTTTGGGATGTATAGATATTTTAACAATATTTGTTTTCCCAATCCGTTAGCATGGAATATTTTTCAGTTTGATTGTCTTGAGTTTCTTTCATCAGTGTTTTATAGTTTTCAGAATACAGGTCTTTCCCCTATTTGGTTAGGTTTATTCTGAGGTATTTTATTATTTTTGGTTCAATTGTAAATGGGATTGCTTTCTTAATTTTCTTTTTTGCTACTTCATCTCTTTCTACTACTTCATTACTGGTGTATTGAAATGCAATAGATTTCTGTATACTGATTTTGTATCCTGCAACCTTACTGAAATCACTTATCAGTTCTAGTAGTTCTTTTTAAATATTTGTTTATTTATTTATTTAGGGGGGCAGAAAGGGGCAGAAGGAGAGAGTCTCAAGCAGACTCCCTGCTGAGTGTAAAGTCCAATATGGGGCTCAGTCCTACAACCCCAAGATTATGACCTGAGCTGAAACCAAGAGTCAGACACCCAACTGACTGAGCCACTGAGGTGCTCTTCTAGTAATTTTTTCATGCACTTGTTAGATTTTTTTTTTACATATAGTATCATGTCATCTGGAAATAGTGAAAATTTTATTTCTGCCTTACCTACTTGGATGTCCTTAATTTATTTTTCTTAACTGATTGCTGTGGCTAGGACTTCTAGTACTGTAACAAATAAAAGTAGTGAGTGTGGGCATTGTCTTGTTCCTAACCTTAAGGGAGAAATTGAGTATGATGTTAGCTGTGGATTTTTGTATTTGGTCTTTATTATGTTGAGGTATATTCCCTCTAAACCCACTTTGTTGAGGGTTTTGTCATGAATAGATATTATGCTTTGTCAAATGCTTTTTCTGCATCCAGTGAATTGATCATATGGTTCTCATCCTTTCTCTTATTGATATAATGTATCACATTGATTGATTTGTGAATATTGAATCACCCTTACATCTCTGGAATAAATCCCACTTGATCATGGCGAATGATTTTTTTAATGTGTTGTTGGATTTGGTTTGCTAATATTTTGCTGAGGATTTTTACTTCTATGTTCATCACAGATATTGACCTTTAGTACTCTTTCTTAAAAAAAGATTTTTTGCATTTATTAGAGAGAGAGAGAGAGAGAGACTACACATGCACAAATGGTGGGAGGGGCAGAGGGAGAGAGAGAATCCTCAAGAAGGCTCCCCACTGAATGCAGACCCCAATGAAAGGCTTAATCCCAGTACCTCAAGATCATGACCACAGCTGAAAAAAAGAGTTGGACCCTCAACAAACTGAGTAACTCAGGTGCCCCATGTAGCTCTCTTTTTTATGTGGTATCTTTATCTGGTTTTGGTATCAGGGTAATGCTGGTCTCATAGAATGAATTTAGGTTTCCTTCCTTTTCTATTTTTTGGAATAGTATGAGAAGAATAAGTATTAATTCTTCTTTAAAAGTTTGGTAGAATTCACCTGTGAAGCCATCTGTTCCTGTACTTTCATTTGTTGAAAGGTTTCTTTTTCTTTCTTTTTTTTTTCTTTTAATTACTGATTCCGTTTTATTGCTGTTAATTGGTGTTTTCAAGTTTTCTATTTCTTCTAATTTCAGTTTTGGTAGGTTATGTGTTTCTGGGAATTTCTCCATTTCTTCCAGTTTGTCCAATTTGATGGCATATAATTTTTCATAATATTCTCTTACAGTTCTTTGTATTTCTGTGATGTTTGTTGTTATTATCTCCTCTTTCATTTCTGATTTTGCTCATTAAAGTCTTTTTTTTTTTTTTTTTATGAGGCTAGCTAAAGATTTATCAATTTTGTTAATCTTTTCAAAGAACCAGCTCCTGGTTTCACTGATCTATTCTCTTGTTTTATTTGGTTTCTATTTTGTTTATTTCTGCTTTAATCTTTATTATTTCCTTCCCTCTACTGGTTTGGGGTTTTGTTTATTTTTCTTTTTCTAGCTCCTTTTGTTGTAAGGTTAGCTTGTTTATTTAATTTTTTTTTCTTCTTGCAATAGACCTGTATTGCTTTATACTCCCCTTTTAGACCTGTATTGCTATAAAATCTGCTCTTAGAAAAGCTTTTGCTGCATCCCCCAAATTTTGGGCTGTTGTGGTTTCATTTTCACTTGTCTCTATGTATTTTTTTTATTTCCTCTTTGATTTCTTGTTTGACCCATTCATTGTTTAGTAGCATTTTTTATTTTTTATTTTTTTAACTTTTTTTTTTTAAGATTTTTTTTATTTATTTGACAGACAGAAATCACAAGTAGGCAGAGAGGCAGGCAGAGAGAGAGGGGGAAACAGGCTCTCCGCTGAGCAGAGAGCCCAACACGGGGCTTGATCCCAGGATCCTGGGATCATGACCTGAGCCGAAGGCAGAGGCTTTAACCCACTGAGCCACCCAGGCACCCCTAGTAGCATTTTTAAAAAAAATTTCTTCTCAGTGTTCCAGAATTCATTGTTTATGCACCACACCCAGTGCTCCATGTAATATGTGCCCTCCACAGTACCCACCACCAGGCTCACCCATCCCCACCCCCTTACCTCCAAAACCCTCAGTTTGTTTCTCAGAATCCACATTCTCCTATGGTTCATCTCGCCCTCCAATTTCCCCCAACTCCCTTCTCTCCATCTCCCCATGTCCTCCGTGTTATTCCTTATGCTCCACTAGTAAGTGAAACCATATGATAATTGACTCTCTCTGATTGACTTATTTCATTCAGCATAATCTCTTCCATTCCTGTCCATGTTGATACAAATGTTGGGTATTCATCCTTTCTGATGGAGGCATAATACTCCATTGTATATATGGACCATATCTTCTTTATCCATTCATCTGTTGAAAAACATCTTGGTTCTTTCCATAGTTTGGCGACTGTAGTCATTGCTGTTATGAACATTGGGGTACAGATGGCCCTTCTTTTCACTCCATCTGTATCTTTGGGGTAAATACTGAATAGTGCAATTGCAGGGTCATAGGGAAACTCTATTTTTAACTTCTTAAGGAATCTCCACACTGTTTTCCAAAGTGGCTGTACCAACTTGCATTCCCACCAACAGTGCAAGAGGGTTCCCCTTTCTCCACATCCTCTCCAGCACATGTTGTTTACCATCTTGTTAATTTTGGCCATTCTAACTAGGTGTAAGGTGGTATCTCAATGTGGTTTTGATTTGAATCTCCCTAATGGCTAATGCTGATGAACATTTTTTCATGTGTCTGTTAACCATTTGTTTGTCTTCTTTGGAGAAGTGTCTGTTCATGTCTTCTGCCCATTTTTTGATGTGATTATCTGTTTTGTGTGTGTTGAGTTTGAGGAGTTCTTTATAGATCTTGGGTATCAGCCATTTATCTGTAGTGCCATTTGCGAATATCTTCTCCTATTCCATGGGTTGCCTCTTTGTTTGGTTGACTGTTTCCTTTGCTGTGCAGAAGCTTTTGATCTTGATGAAGTCCCAAAAGTTCATTTTGTCTTTTTTTCATTTGTTTCTTTTGCCTTTGGAGACATATCTTGAAAGAAGTTGCTGTGGCTGATATTGAAGAGGTTACTGCCTATGTTCTCCTCTAGGATTCTGATGGATTCCTGCCTCATCTTGAGGTCTTTTATCCATTTCGAGTTTATCTTTGTGTATGGTATAAGAGAATGGTCGAGTTTCATGCTTCTACACATATCTGTCCAATTTTCCCAGCACCGTTCATTGAAGAGACTGCCTTTTTTCCACTGTATATTTTTTCCTGCTTTGTCAAAGATTACTTGACCATAAAGTTGCAGGTCCATATCTGGGCTCTCTACTCTGTTCCACTGGTCTATGTGTCTGTTTTTGTGCCAGTACCATGCTGTCTTGGTGATCACAGCTTTATAGTAAAGCTTAAAATCAGACAACATGATGCCCCCAGTTTTGCTTTTCTTTTTCAGCATTTCCTTAGCAGTTCAGGGTCTCTTCTGGTTCCATACAAATTTTAGGATTGTTTGTTCCAGCTCTTTGAAAAATGCTGGTGGAATTTTGATCAGAATGGCATTGAAAGTATAGATTGCTCTAGGCAGTATAGACATTTTAACAATGTTTATTCTTCTGATCCATGAGTATGGAATGGTCTTCCATCTTTTTGTGTTTTCTTCAATTTCTTTCATGAGTAGCATGTTATTTAATTTAACAAACATGTATTTATGTTCTTTCCAGATTTTTTTCTTGTGGATGATTTAAGTGTTGTGGTTAGAAAAGATGCATGTATGACTTTGATCTTTTTGAATTTGTTGAAAATTGTTTTGTGGCTTAACATGGAATCTGTTCTGGAGAATGTCTCATGTACACTTGAAAAGAATGTGTAATCTGCTGTTTTAGGATGGAATGTTCTGAATATATTTGTTTAGATCTATCTGATCCAATGTGTCATTCCAAGGCACTGTTTCCTTGTTGATTTTCTGCTTGGATAATCTATCCATTGAAGTATGTGGGATGTTAAAGTCCCCTACTATTATTATATTAGTATTAATTACTTTCCTTATGTTTGTTAATAACTGCTTTATGTATTTGGATGCACCCATGTTGGGTACATAAATATTTATGACTGCTATATCTTCTTGTTGGAGTCTTCCCTTTATCATTAAATTGTTTCTTTCTTTCGTTCTTGTTACAGTCTTTGTTTTGAAGCCTATTTTGTCCAATATCAATATTCCTACCCTGGCTTTCTTTTCACTTCCATTTGCATGATAAATGCTTTTCCATTCCTTCACTTTCAATCTGCAGGTGTCTTTAGGTCTAAAATAAGTCTCCTGTAAGTAGCATATAGATGGATCTTTCTTTTTTAATCCATTCCATCTCCCCATATCTTTTGACCAGAGTGTTTAGTCGACTTACATTCAAAGTAATTATTGATAGGTATGTACTTACTGCCATTTTGTTACTTTGTTTTATGATTGTTTTTGTACTTCTTCTCTGTTCTTTTCTTTGCTTGCTGTCTTCTATCATGGTTAGTTGGCTTTCTTTAGTGATATACTTGGATTCCTTTGTCTTTATTTTTTGAAAATTTATTGCTGGTTTTCAATTTGTGGTTAGTATTAGGTTTGTACATAACATCTTAGCATATAGTAGTCTATATTAAGTTGATGGTCACTTAATATGAACCCATTCTTTATTCCTCTCCCCTGCCACATTTTATATGTATATAGTGTCATACTTTACATCCTTTTATTTTGTGAGTCCCTTGACTGATTTTTACAGATATACTTATTTTTACTGCTTTTGTGCTTCCTACTTTTTTTTTCTCCTGCTTACAGTCCTTTTCCACTCAGAGTCCTCTTTTAACATTTCTTGTAGGGATAGTTTAGTGGTAATGAGTTCCTTTAACTTTTATTTGTCTGAGAAATTCTTTTCCTTCTATTTTGAATAATAGCCTGCTAGGTAGAGTATTCATGATTGTTGATTGAGGATTTTTTTTTCCTTTCGGCACTTCGAATATATTGTGCTACTCTTTTCTGGCTTTCAGAGTTTCTCTGGAAAAATCTGCTGATAGCATTAGGCTATTAGCAGATTTTTCCAGAGAAACTCTGAAAGTTTCCCTTATATAAGGGTTCCCTTATATGTAACTGCTTTCCTTTCTATTGCTTCCTTTAAAATTCTCTATCACTACTTTTTGCCACTTTAATTACTGTGTTTCTTGGTGTGGACTTTCTTGTGTTGATTTTGTTGGGGCCTCTCTGTGCCTCCTAGATCTAGATTTCTGTTTCCTTTTCCAAATTCAGGAAGTTTTCAGCTGTTATTTCTTCAAATATATTTTCTGCCCCCTTTTCTTTCTCCTTTCCTTCTGGGATCCCTATAATGCAAATGTTATTGTGGTTGGTAGTGTTGTTGAGATCCTTTAATCTATTTTCATGTATTATTATTATTCTTTTTTTCTCTCTCCTGTTTAGTTTGGTTGCTTTCCTTTGGTCTGTCCTCCAGGTCACTGATCCATTCTTCTGCTTCCTCTAGTCTACTATTTATTCCTTCCAGTACATTTTTAATTTCAATTACTGAATTCTTCATCTCTGATTGGTCCCTTTTTATGTTTTCTCTCTCTTTATTGAAAGTCTCACTGAGGTCCTCCACTCTTTTCTCAAGTCCCTTGAGTATTTTATGACCATTACTTTAAATTTTCTGTCAGGCATTTTACTTATCTCCATTTCACTTTGTTTTGCTTGATTTTTTTCCCCTCTTCTTTCATTTGGCACATATTCCTCTGACTTCTCTTTTTGACTAATTTTCGGTCTCTTTCTCTATGTGAGGAAAGTCAACTATGTCTCCTGCTCTTGGGAGCAGTGACCTTATGAAGAAGAGGTCCTATAGCACCCTGTAGTGCAATGTCTTCTGTTCACCAGAACCTGGCATTTTTGGGGTGTCTCTTACGTGTGTTGTGCGTGCCTACTGTTGTGGCTAAAACATGTTTGCTTTTAGTCCAGTCATCTGTAGTGGCTTTCTTTACCTATTGTGGGCAGGGTTTGGTTCTTATATTGTTATTGGGCCAGTTTGGGGCCACCTTGGCCTTTAGTTGAGTCAGACCAAGTGTTTGCCACAGCTGTGGTAGCACCAAACTTCAGGGCATTTTCTCTGTGTTGTCACCTGAGAAGCTTTTGTTGGTTATGGGGACTGCAGTCAGACCAGCTGTCTGTCTCCTGCCACTGCTGGTGTCACAGTTGGTTGTGTAGTTATCTTCCCCTCTCCCTGGGGCAGGAGGCACTTTGGAAGTGCTGTCCCTTTTTGGGACTATTCTCATGCTGCCAGGCATGTCACACCATTTTATACAGACTCCCACTGAGGGTTGTGGTGCGGGGCATATGCTGCCATCAAGGTCTGCTGGTCTGCTGGTCTGCTGTGGGAGGGAAGTTTTGGCCATCCAGAAAACTCCTGCATAGGCTGGGATGGTGGGGTGGGGGGCATGTCCAAAGGAGAACATGGGGTGGGGCATGGTTTTGACAAAGTAGGTGGAGCATGTCTAAGCTGCACTGGTTCCTGCAGGTGTCTGTGTATCTAGGCTGGGGGTGAGGGAGGAAAATATGCCTGCTAGCAGCTTTGTTCTTGGAGAAGTCTCCCAAAGATACCTGCCCCTAGAGCACAAGGTCTGAGATTGATAAACAAATCTCCTTCCCATATACCCCAGGTATTTTTAAAACTACGGCTTCTACACTGTATCTCAGCAAGGTTGTTTGTTGTGTTGTCTCTTTAAGGTGGGGCTTCAGATTCCTCTCACCCTCCTTGCTTTTCCAGAGTTGAGCCCACTGATTTTTAAAGTTCCACCTGTTAAGCCTTGCTGATTGTAAGAACTTGCAAAATTAGGCCCCTGTAGTTTTCAAAGCCAAATGTTACAAGAATTTGTTCTCCCAGTGGGATCCCCCATACGTGCCGTGTCTGGCATGGGATCTGTTCCTCTTCTTTGATTGCACCCACTGTATCATTCTCTGCTGCATGTAGTTCCATGTCTCTGTTTGGCTCCTGTGTCTCTGCCTTTCCTACCCTCTTTCATGTGGCCTCTTCTGTACATTTAGCTGTGGAGAGTCTGTTCTGCCAGTCTTTGAGTTGTTTTCTGGGTTATTTATGCTGATATGGATGTTATGTAGTTGTATCTGTGAAATGAAGTGACCTTAGTATCCTCCTACTCTGCCATCTTCTCCAGAAATCAGCAGTTTAATTTTTTTTAAAAGATTTTATTTATTTATTTGACAGAGAGAGACACAGCGAGAGAGGGAACACAAGCAAGGGGAATGGAAGAAGGAGAAACAGGCTTCCCGCTGAGCAGGGAGCCCGATGCGGAGCTCGATCCCAGCACCCTGGGATCATGACCCAAGCCGAAGGCAGACGCTTAATGGCTGAGCCACCCAGGTGCCCCAGCAGTTTAATTTTTTATCTGTGTTTTCCGTAATGAAAATTTCTTGCTTTTGTATTAGAGAAAAAAAAACTTCATTTAATAAAAGACTTAAAATGCTACCATTTTAGAGGAATTCATGGTTAAATAATTTCTAAACTGGCACTCATCTATATATAGAATTGTGACAGTAATGGTAGTTTAATTAACAAATCTGTAGTAATCATGTCAATAAAGACAGTACATGCTTTTTCTGACTGAAATAATTCAAGACACAGATGTAATCATTGTTCATTTAATAATTTCAGAAGTATGTAAGGGATATGTGAACAAGTATTCCCCAGGTCAAGTGTGAGGAGAAATAGATTCCTTACAGCTGTATGTGTTCTCAGATCTGCAAGAACAATTGCATAGGCTGGAGGAACAAAAATGAAGAACAATTTATTGAATATTATTCTAAATAAATTTTTTTAAAAAATCATATAGAATGAATATACAGTATTAATATTCACATCATAAATGCTATGAGAGTTTCAGAAGAATATCTTCACAATGTTTATTTTAGATTTTCTCACATATATTAGAAGGAATTTAACTGCTCTAAAATGGCTTACTCTCATAATCTAGTAAAATTTATCTATGTAGATTGCCGAATCAAAATATTCATTGGAGAGTTAAATTATTTGGCATGGTTTTTTTTTTTTTTTTTTTTTTTTTTTTTTTAGTTTTATTTGTTAATTTGAGAGAGAATGAGGATGAGTGGGGATGGGGCAGAGGGAGAGAATCTCAAGCGAACTCCCTGCCAGGCATGGAGCCCAAGGTGGGGACCTATCTCAGGACCCATGAGATCATGACCTGAGTGAAAACCAAGAGCCAGACATTTAACCAACTGAGCCACCCAGGTGCCCCCGGCATTCTTTTTTTAAACAACAACAACAATAAAAACAACAACAAAAATTTCTTCTATTTTGAAATCTTTTCACTTGAGAATTCCCAAATTTTGCCCTTGTACCATATTTATCTCCCTCTTGCCGCCTGGGTCTCACCCTCCCTTCCCTAACCCTTGGAAATCACCATCTGTTCTTCATTTCTAAATTTATCATTTCAAAATGCTATATAAATGGAATCATATAGTATATAACTTTTGGGAATTGGCTTTTTACCTCAGCATAATGCCTTAGAGATTCACCACAGTTGTTGTGTATACCAAGTGTTTGTTCCTCTTTTTTTTTTTTTTTTTGGATGAACGTATTACATGGAATCTGTATTATATTTTGTTTAAGCATTCGCCTGCTGGTGGCCACCTGGGCTACTTCAGCTTTTGGCTATTTTGAATGAAGCTTCTATGAGCATGCATGTCATGGTGTTTGTGTAACATAGGTTTTTATTTTTTTGAGAAATAAGAGTCCAAGACTTCAGTTGCTTGGTCATATGGTAATTTTATGTTTAGATGAATAAGAAACTGCCATTTTCAAGAGTGGATGTATCATTTTACATTTCTGCCAGCAATGTATGAGTGATCTAGTTTCTCCTCATCCTCCACAGTGTTTGGTGTTTTTTCTTTGGGTCCTTCTGATACATGTGTAGTGATATCTTATTTGTTTGAATTTGTATTTATCTGATTGCTAATGATGTTGAAATATTCTCATGTGTTTTTTTGTCATCTGTATATCCTCTTCAGTTAAATGTCTGTTATGACTTTTGCCTATTTTCTAATTGGATTTTTAAAAATTATTGAACTTCCAGATTTCCTTAAACATTCTAAATATAATTCTTCTTGGATATGTGGTTTGCAAATGTATTGTCTGAGTCTGTAGCTTATGTCTTCATCCTCTTTATGTAGGCTGTCACAATGAAATGTTTAAATTTTGGTGAGATTTATCAATTTATCCTTTTATGGATTGTGTTTTTGGTGTCAAGTCTAAAAATTCCTTGTCTAACCCTAAATCCCAGATTTCCTCTTATTCATCTTTCTGAAAGTTTTATAGTTTGCCCTTTATATTTAAGCCCATGATCCAATTTGAATTCATTTTGTCTATGTTATAAAGTTTAAGTCAAGGTTTTTGCTTTTGTTTTTGTTTTGTCTATAGATGTCTAATTGATCTAGCACCATTTCTTTAAATGACTATCTTTCCTCCATTGAATTGGTTTTGCACCTTTGTCAAAAATTAGTTAAGCCTATTTGTATAGATCTGTTTCTGGGTTTTCTATGTTCCATTAATTTATGTCTCTCTGCCAGTATCACATTGTATTAAATACCGAATGTATACATTTTGATATTATAGGTTTATTTCATAGGACCACTGTAACACATTACCACAAACTTGATTGAAAACAATAGAAATGTATTCTCTCACAGTTCTGGAGGCCAGAAGTCTGAAATCATGGTGTAGTCAGGGTTGTGCTTCCTCTGGAGGCTCTAGGGGAGAATTCTTCCTTGCCTCTTTCAGCTTCTGGTAACTATTGGCAATCCTTGGCTTCCTTGAACTATGGCTGCTTTACTTCAATCTCTGCCTCTGTCTTTACCTCTTCTTTCCTTCTGTGTATGGACTATCTGTATGCCTTTCCCCTGTCTTGTAAGGATATATGTGATTATAATTAGCATCCATCCAGATAATTCAGAAGTTCCTCTTCTCAAGATTTTTTCCTTAATCACATCTTTTGCCATATAAGGTAATATTCACTCTTTTGTCATAGAGATAATATTTGTAGGTTCCAGAATGGGACATATATTTTGGGGGGCTAATATTCAGCTCACTATAATTCAGTAGTGTAATTCCTCTCAATTTATTATTTTTTAAATCAAGATTGCAGATTGTTTTAGCTTTTCTAGGGCCTACACTTTTTTTTTTTTTTTTTTAAAGAGAAAGAGAGAACACATGTGTACCAGTAGTGGGGCAGAAGGAGAGAGAGAGAATCCCAAGTAGGCACCACACTCTGCACAGAGCTTGATGCAGGGCTCAGAGATCTCACAACCCTGAGATCAGGACCTGAGCCAAAATCAAGAGTTGGAGGCTTACCTGACTGAGTCACTCAGGTGGCCTGGGTTTATACCTTTTTATATGAATTTTAGAATAAGTTTGTCTATGGCTGCAGAAATCCTTGCTGGGATTTTCACAGACATTGTATTCTGTATGTTCATTGATAGTACATAGAAATTGGATTGACTTTGTATGCTGTAAACTTGTAATCATTTATTAGTTCTAGGAGACTTTTTATAGTTTCTTTGGAATTTTTTGTATTTTTCAAAGATTTATTTATTATTTATATTAGACTAAGTGTCCGGGGGGGAGTGGGGAGGAAGAGAGAAACCCCAAGCAGACCCTGCACTGAGCATGGAGCCCCATATGGGGCTTGATCTCACAACCATGAGATCATGACCTGAGCTGAAACCAGGAGTCGAATGCTTAACTGACTGTACCACCCAGGCACCCTTCTTTCGAACTTTCTACATAAATAGTCATGTTATCTTCAAATGGAGACAGTTTAATCTCTTTCCTTCTTATCTGTATGCCTTTTATTTCCTTTTCTTCTCTTATTGCAGTGATTAGACCTTCCAATACTACATGGTGTAAGAGTGGTGAGAATGGACATTCTTGCTTTGCTCCCAATCTTATTGAGAAATCATTCAGCTTTTTAAAAATCATTAAATATGATGTAACTTCTAGGTTTTTTAAAATTTTTATAGATGGTTTCATTAAACTGAAGTAATATCACTGAATTCCTAACTTGCTATATACATTTTTTAAAAATTTAAACATTTTTACTTTTATTCCAGTATAGTTAATGTACAGTGCTTAAATATTAGTTTCAGGTGTATAATATAGTGATTCAACAATTCCATATATCACCCAGCACTCCTCACAATGAGTGTACTCTTAATCTCTATCACTGATTTCACCCATCTCCCTATCCACTTCCCCTCTGGTAACCGTCAGCTTGTTCCCTATAGTTAAGAGCACTTTCTTGTTGTTTGTCCCTCTCTTTTTTTCTCCTTTGTTTATTTGTTTTGTTTCTTAAATTCCACATATAAATGAAACCATATGGTATTTGTCTTTCTTTGACATATTTAGCTTAGCTTTATACTCTCTAGCTTCATCCATGTTGTTGTTAATGGCAAGATTTCGTTCCTTTTTATGGCTGAATAATATTCTAGTGTGTGTGTGTGTGTGTGTGTGTGTGTGTACACATATATATCCCATCTTTATTCATTCATCTATCAATGGACACCTGGGCTGCTTCTGTAGTTTAGCTATTGTAAATAATGTTCAATAAACGTAAGGGTGCATATATCTTTTCAAATTAGTGTTTCCATATTCTTTGGGTAAATACCCAGTAGTGCAATTACTGGGTCCTAGGGTAGTTCTCTATTTAATTTTTTGAGGAATCTCTATACCGTCTTCCATTGTTGGACTTAGGCTGCTATTTTTTGGTCAAAGATTTTTGCATCTATATTCTGGTCTATAGTTCTTTCTTATTGCTTTTGTTTTTGGTATCTATTTCATCTTGGTTGAGTTTTTGTAGTTTTTGTTTTTTAAGATATGGTCTACTTCTTCAGAATTACTGAATTTATGGCATAAAGTTACTCATAATATACCCTGATTGTCTTTTAAGTGATTGCAGGATCTGTAATGATATTTTTATATTGGTGATTTGTGTCATTTCTCTTCTTATTTTGTTCAGTCCTATGAAGGACTTATTGATTGTCTTCATATTTTAAGAGCAGCTGGCTTTTTGTTTCATTGATTTACTTTATTGTTTTTCTATTTTTAATTTTGTTATTTTCTTTGTGTTCTCTTTATTATTTTCTTCCTTCTAGTTGTTTTAGATTTTCTTTATATTTGCTTAATTTTTTTTAGATTTTTATATTTTTTATTAACATATAATATATTATTAGCCCCAGGGGTACAGGTCTGTGAATCACCAGGTTTACACACTTCACAGCACTCACCATAGCACACACCCTCCCCAATGTCCATAACCCAACCACCCTCTCCCTTTTTAGGTAGGAACTTAGATTATTAATTTGAAAACTTTTTTCATTTCTAATGTAAGCAATACCATAGATGTCCCTCTCATCATTGCTTTAGAAACAATATGTTATATTTTTGTTTTCATTTGATTCTCTACATATTTTTAAAAAATTTCTTTTGAGACTCCTCTTTGATTTATGGCTCATTTAGTGATGAATCACTAAATTCTACTCCTGGAACTAATAATAGACTACATGTTAACTAAATTGAATTTAAATACAAAAAAGAAGTGTTTTATTTAATTTCAGTTCTTTCTTTTACTACTTCTTTACCTTGAGTTTGTTTTGTAACCTAGGATATGGTCTAAGTTGGTGACTAATCCATAGGTACTTGAAAAAAAAAATGTATTCTGCGAATTGTTAGGCGGAATGTTCTACATATGTCCATTAAATTTTCTTATTGGTTGTATTGTTCAGATCACCTATATTTTTGCTGATTTTCTCCCTAGTAAGTGTATTGGTTTCTGGAAGGAGGATGTTTAAGGTCCCGACTATATTATAGTCTGTTTCTCCATTCAGCTGTATTAGCTTTTGCTTCATGTATTTTGATGAGTTATTTGGTGAGTACACACTTGCTATGACTTCCTGGTACACTAATACTTGTATCATTATGTAATATCTTTCTTTGTCTCTGGTAATTTCCTTTGCTCTGAATTCTACTTTATCAAATACCCTCCTGATTTTTAAATTTAACCTTTGCATGGTATAACTTTTTCATCCTTTTACTTTATGTATGCTTATGCCATTGAATTTGAAATAAGTTTCTTAAAACAAGCATGTGTTGGGTCATATTTCTTTTAAAGCCACACTGTCAATCACTATCTTTTGATTCGTGCATTTATATCATTTACATATAAGGTAATCTTGATATTTTAGCCCATAAGTCCACCATTCTAATGTTGTTTTCTCTCCCTCTTGTTCTTGTTCTTCTATTTCTCTTTTTGCCTTCTTGTAAATTACTTGATTTTTTTTTTCTTTTTTAGATATCATCTTTTCTTTAGATAGTGTATCCCTGCATAGTTTTCATAGTGGTTATTTTGGTTATTACAATATACAAATATGACTTATCACAATCTATTAGTATAGAAAACAGAATGGTCCCTCCTTCAACTGCTCTCCAAGATGTCCATGTCTTAAACCTCAAAACTTATGAATATATTACCTTACATAACAAAAGGGGCTTTAGAGATAATAATTAAATGAAGGATTTTGAGATGGGAAGATCATTGTGTGTTGTCTGGGTGGACCCAATATAATTACAAGGGTTCTTACCAGAGGTAGGCAGAGAGTCATGAAAAGGGATATGCTGAGGGGAGCAGAAGTAAGAGAATCAGAGAGAGTTTTAAAGATGCTATGCTTCTTGCTTTGAAGTTGGAGAAGGGCCCACAAGCCAAGGAATGTGGTTGTGTCTTAGGAGTTTCGTTTATTATGTTGGGAGTCTTCTAATTAAATTTTTCAAAAAAAATTAAACTTTTAATTTTAGTAGGCTGTTTAGTAGGTCATCCTATTTAGCATGCAGATCCTAGCCTCCTTTCCTGGGTTATTGTTACAATGACAGATTAATTTTTAGAGCCTTTGCTGTATTGTTTCAGACTGCTTGATTTATCTTTTGTTGCTGGGGCTCCCACGAATACTTGCTGGTACTGGCTGAGGAGAATGAGGGGTTTTCTTGGGCTCAGGTGCCAGGTGTTTCCCAGTAAGGAAGAGAAGTATCATGTCTGCATGGTTAGAGGGGCTTTCTGGACTGTGCTGCTTGCGGTGCCTAGGTCCCTCTTCCAACCCCCTGGCATCTCTAGTATCTTTCTGTGAGAAAAGGGAGTCTTTGGGCCACTAAGCAAGAAACACAGTTCCACAGGCCACTAATTATTAGTGGGGCTCCTGAAGGATCTCTCTTACCAGTTCTTTCAGGTATGCCTGTTGTTGTCAGAAGGGCTCCCATTGATTCAGGGCAAGGAAGAAGCCTGGCTAGGCTTTTGTTGCTGGGTTGGGGGCCTGAAAATGTGGAGTCTGAGTGACTTACAAATTCTGTTGTGGAGGAGAGAGGCACACAGCACTGTATTGTTCCTCCAGCCCTGGGGTTCTGTGCAAATTTGCTTTTTTGCCATCTTTCAGGGTTCTTCTTTCCTTGTCCACTGCATTATTTCCAGGGTTTATAGAGTCTAGTGGAAAGAGGGAAAAATGGATCTGTGCCTTTTTGTCCAGACCAGGAGTCACCATTAAACTTCTGATAATACCAAATTGTTTTTCTCCTTCCCTTGGAGAGGATCTAGTGTATTTGAAGAACTGGAAGAAGATATTTGAAGTGGAATGAATGGAGTATGAAGTGAGGTCAGGGAAGTAGGAGGGGCTAATCATGTAAAACATTATAGATCATGTTAAAGAGTTTGGATTTTATTCTATGTGCAGTGGGAAACCATGTTAAGAGTTTAAACAGTGGAATGGCTTAATCTGTTTTTTTAAAATTTTAAAAAGATTGTTTCAGTTTCTATGTGGAAAAGAGATGTTAGGGCTCAAGAGTGGAAAAAGTGGGACATAACAACTATTGACTGGTCATACGTAGTTACTTGAACAAAGACACATGATGATTACTTGAGCAAAGATGGAGCTAGGGAGAAGTAGACAGATTAGAGATAAATTTGGAAGTATCAACCTGTAGATTTTGTAATGGATTGACTATGGAATATAAATGAAAGGGACATGCCACAAAAGTTTCTCAAAGTCTTGGCTTAGTGAACTGTGTGGGTAAGGAAATACAAGATAGGGAATAGGTGTGAGAGGTGTAGCTAGGGTTGACTTTGAGATGGATTTTACATAGCTAAATGGAGATGCCTAGGAGATATCTATAAATATCAGAAAAGTGGAATGGACTAGAAATACAAATGAGGTAGGTATCAGATCATAGGTGATTTGGAAGTTGTAGAAGTGGATCACATCACTTACGGAAAATACAGAGCAAGAAGAGTCAAGTGCTGAGTTCAGAGTCATGAGGCAAGCCAGCATGTAGTTGTTAGAGGAGGATAAAAATGTGCCAAAGAAAATAAAAAGCAGCAGCCAGAAAGAGATAGGGAGAAAGCCAAGATATATTCCCCATCTCTATAAGACTTTATTTCAAATTCCCAGCACATTAATCACTCATAATGATGATAAACAAAGAACAGTCACAAAACACTCCTCCACATAATATAATGAAGTTCCCTAATTATTCAGTTAAATTCCAATTAATATTAAAAAATTATCTGCAGAAGAAATTTCTGTATACATACAAGCACTCAAAAATTTGGAAGATAATATAAGAAAATATTAACAGACATTATATCTAATGATGGAATTGTGAATATTTTTACTTTCTTCATTTCACTTTTCTAAATTTAAATTTTCTCTACAATAAGCATATCAGAAAAAGTAGTCTAAATATATTCTATTTTTTTGTGTGTGTGTGAGAAAGTAATTTTCTATTAGTTAGAACAGGGGTAATTAATCTGAGTGTTACAGTGGTATATAACACTGTGAAGCATCCCAACTGGTTTTTTTAGTTAGATAAATGTGATTTATTTGCTTCTCTGCTATCTTCAGGGCTCTTTCATACAGATGAGCATGTAGTTATTTATAAATAATATTGTGAGACAGTGATGCATAGAGTGAAGAATGTGAAAACTAAAGTTAAATTATTTGTATTTGAATTCTAGCTCTGCCACTTCACAGCTCTCTGACATGACATATGTTGAAAGTGAAACTATTAGTATATATCTTGTGTTATCTGGAGATCAAAATTAGATAAAATAAATGAGTGGTACAGTCCAGTTCCTGGCATATGATAACTTATTCATATATGATTGCTGTTAATAGTTCAGGCTGTGGAGATGGGAGAGTCTGGGCTTGAAATTAACCCATCACTTACTAAATGGGTCACATTCTGCTAATCATTTAACCTTTCTGTGTTTTATTTTCCTTATATATCAGGCCTTAAAGGTAACTACTCAAAGGTTATTATGAAATAATCTATGTTCAACACTTGGAACACTGCCTGGGAGTATTCACAAGTACTCAACAAATACCATTATGATTAAAGATCTTTCACTTCAGTGACTAGATTTTAAACTCCCATAGGGTAGGAACCAGTCTTGCACAGTTTTTAAATACACAATGATTCATGTGCCCAAAAATATTTATAATTCAGGATCATCATCCCAAATATTAATTCCCATGACATAAGGCTAGAGTAGGAGCTTTCTTAACAGATCTTCCCTGAACTGTCTCAACAGGTTGATTGATGCTCTCATTCACTTATGGCTCATAAGTGCTGATGCACAGAGGACACTGAACATTCCTTGTACACTGCAGGCCACTATTCCATGTGTGTCAGCATATTTCTGTTCCTAACAGTTGAGTTGTTTTCTTAGCAAGGAACTTGTGTTTATTTACAAACCAGTGATTCCAGTTGTTATGTACTGTTGTGACATATTTATTTAAATATTGGATAAACTGCTACACTTTGAGTATAAAAAGAAAAAGTATATCTTATGAAAATTAAGTTGAATACTTTAGAAGGAGTTGACAAAATTGACTTCCTAAAAATTTCTGTCAAGTTAGGTGTGGGCAATGCAACAGAAATATACTGGGAAAACCCTCTGCACTCACATTGCCTTACAAATGGATTTAGGTTCTCCTTCCTCTTTAAGAAATACAAACTAGATGGAGAGTAGAAGTGAGTTGGGGGAAATCGGAGGGGGAGACAAACCATGAGAGACTGTGGACTCTGAGAAACAAACTGAGGATTTTGGAGGGGAGGGAGGTAGGTAAGCTTAGTGGTGGGTATTAAGGAGGGCACTTATTGCATAGAGCACTGGGTGTGGTGCAAAAACAATGAATTTTAGAACACTGAAAAAAACAAAATAAAATAAATACAAAGTAGAAATCACAGACAATGGATGATGGGTATGATTTATATGTGTGATTTATAAAGGCACAGATCTCCATTAGCGGCCCATACTGAAAGAAGAGCTCTTGGCTCAACATCTAACCATTGGTATGTATATATTTTTTCAAGTTAAAATGAAGTATTTAAAGTTTGTAGGCAACCATTTTTTAATGATTCCCTGCTTTAACCAACAAGTATTCATCTTGAAAAATAAGAAGTCTTCTAAAATACTTGGATTCAGCAGAAATTAAACTGAGTATCTACTGATTTTGAATTCTAGTTTAATCACTTGCTAACCTTATGATTTTGAGCAAATTAGTTATCCTCCTGAATCTTGGTCTTTCATTTGTAGAAGGCATTTTTTTTTTTATCAATAGGGTTTTTAAAAAAATTAAACGAGACCATATATCTAAAATATATAGTAGAATCTCTAGAAAGGGAATGAGTGCTTAATAAATGTAGTTTTCTATATTATAATGACCATTGAGTTTTTTCTCTGAAACCATGACCTCTTCTAAGCTCTAGAGACACATTTCCAACTGTAGACTGTAAATATCTAACTGTATCTCCTTAAGACACCTTCACCATTCTCCTAGACTGAGTCCTAGATTATCAAGGTATCATTCTCTTGCCTTTTCATTCATTCTCATACACAGAAATGGCTACCAAATAGATTTGATTTAAAATTTAAAATCTTAAAATTTAAAATTTTAAAATTTCTTCATTTTCTTTTCTTTTTCACTACTAATATTTGTCTCTCCCTTCCTTCCTTCTTAATCGTTCCAGTTTATTTAGCTTTAATAAGAGCTATTTTTATTTTCATTATTCAAAAGTGAGTTTAAGTCATTTCTGTTTACTTAAATAACATTCCCAGTTTCTTATTTGGCTCAAGATTTCATTAGTTCTCATAGTACATTCCTATCTTTCTTCTTCCCAGTACATCCACTGCCAATATTATCTTCCCAAGGAACAAATCTGATCTGCGCACCAACACACACACACACAAACACACACACGTGCTTGAACATTTATGCCTTGCCCAGTTAGGACCCTGCCTCCTTAGCTTCACATGTAAGCCCTTCACATGTAAGCCCTTCCACATGCTAGAACTACTCTGTAGATTTAGCTCTGCCTCTCTCCCACCAAACTCAACTCCCTGCTGTTCTCAAATATAATTTTCACAATTCTGTGTTCTTGTGTTTACTCTTCCATGTGAATTGCTCTGTCCTTTGGAGCTCCCATTTGGGTGGATCAACTTTTATTGCCCAGAAATTGTTCCCAGTCCTAAATATACAGCTGTGATGGTATCTAGGGGATTTGGGGGACTAATGCTGTATCTCAGTCACTATCTACACACACACACCCGATGATTTGCACATCTGTGGGCAGAACGTAATTCTATCAGAGTTCTCTTGGGTTGACTTAGTGTCTTCTCACTAATTACTACACATAGAGCCTCAAGTGACAATAACAGCTGGTTATGCAATTAAAACCTTTCAGCTGTGAGTGAAGAGCTCAGTTAGGATGACTAGAAGGGTACAGTGTATAAAGTACTCATTGGTTTAATAAGATGGAAAGTATGTGGTTGCTCAGTTATGCAATTCATTTTGACTCGAATGGAGAAATCAAATTAACTGCAGGTAGGTATTATAAGAGCTGACAGTTCTGACATCCTCAGTGTTCCATGAAACCAGAGATTGTCCTTGTAAAGTCACAGGTTTTTTTTTTTTTTTTTTACTCCTTCTTTTTCTTTGAGCATTTCTACAAGCTAAAATAAATGTTCAATACATATTCTTTAGCCGCTAAAAGGATATCTTGGTTTTGGCTCAATCAAGTGCAGAATTTGCAAAAAAGTAGTAAGAACCTTAGTGGCAGGGTAAAAAACAATAACCTGCGGAAACATTGCTGAACTGAGCAGCGTTCTAAATTGCTGGATGTCTTGGCACAAGAAGAGCAGAGATATACAGACATCTTGTTTAGACTCATTCAGATAATTTTGATTCATTTTTCACAGAAAAATACTGTCCCTGTTTTCTGACATTATTTTGGTAAAGACTGGTATGGCAGGTTTGCTTTTGAATGACTCAAAAGGAGTAAATAAAGAACAAACTTAAGTTCCTTTAAAAATATTCCTTATTTTACCTTATTTTAAATGTTCTTTATTTCAAAAAATTTTTAAGTATTTAAAAGATATTCATTATTTTTGAGTTAAGATGTTTTCTTAAAGGCACATGGCTTAAAAATAATGTGAAAATTAATAGCATAAATTAATGTGGGCAATTTTAGTATTCAGAATTCCTTGAAAATACCAAGTTATTATTACATGAAGACACCAACCTTTTTAAAAACTTAAGGGAACAAATAAGTGGAAGTGGGAGAATAACAATTGCAGAAAAATCAAACCACTGAAACGTTCATTATAATTGTTGAAACATTTTATGTTGATACAAATTTACTGAAATATATTAATTTTCATGGCTGGCCTTCCACACCTGTGACTGTTGTTCTATGCACTTGTAGCTCTGCTGTATGAAACATGTCAGTTTTGTCTATGTTCATCCCCTACTCCTCCCTCTCCTTCATTGTGGGCTACTTGAGGACAGGGATTATGTATTTGTTATCTGTGTAATCCCATCACACACCAGGATGCAGTTCATAGTATACATACTTTTTTTTTTTTTTTAATTTGATGGAGAGAGAGATCACAAGTAGGCAGAGAGGCAGGCAGAGAGAGAGGAAGGGAAGCAGGCTCCCTGCTGAGCAGATAGCCCGATGTGGGGCTCCATCCCAGGACTCCGGGACCACGACCCAAGCTGAAGGCAGAGGCTTTAACCCACTGAGCCACCCAGGCACCCCCATAGTATACATACTTTTAATGAAGGAATTGATTTTATAAACACTTAAATAGTATGTAGCTTGTGGCACGTACTATTTTAAGCACCTTCTGTATTAATAAAATATGAACTTAATTCTATTCTCATAAAACTGTGTTAGTTATCCATTGATGCATAACAAATATCCCAAAACTTAGGAACTTGAAGCAACAAAAGATATTATCCAACATAGTTTCTGAACATGAGGAATTTGGGAGCAGCTTAGCTGGGTGGTTCTGGTTTTAGGATCTCTCATGAGGTTATAGTCAAAATGTTTGTTGGAGCTACAGTTATCTGAAGACCTAGCCAGGGATAGAGAATCAGCTTCCAAGGTCATTCATTCCCATGCTTGATAAGTTAGTGCTGATTGTTGGCAGGATGCCTCAGTTCTTACCATACCGTTGGAAAAGTTCAGGTGATTTCCTGTGCTTCTGATCAACTGGCTATAAATTGGAGGTTCCCACCACCCCCTTCCCGAGTTCCACTGATTTGCTAAAGTTACTCACAAAACTCAGGAAAACAGTTTATCAGATTACCAATTTATTATGAAAGGACATAAGTCAGGAGCGGTCAGGTGGAAGAGATACAGGGCAAGAAATGTAGCAAGGGGTCCAGAGCATCCAGGCCTTCTCTGGCACCACACTCCCAACACTTCCACATGTTCCCCAAACTGGAAGACCTCTGGATTTTTATGGAGGCTTTATTATGTAGGCAGGATTGATTAAATAATTGACCATTGGTGATCTGTTCAACCTCCAGCATATCCCCTCCCTTCCCTGGAGGTCAGAGGGTGGGAAACCTGAAATTTCCAACCCTCTAATCAAGTTTGGCTTCCTTGGGAACCAGCTCCCATCCTTGGGAATGTGCCAAAAATCACTTGTTTAACATAAACTCAGATATGGTTGAAACAGACTTGTTATAAATAACTAAACATACCGTAGTCACCTTGATCACTGAAAGTAGTAACCCAGGACAAAAACCCAAATATTATTTAAAAAAGAACCCTTATTCTTCCAGTCATTTAGGAAAGTCCATGTGTTTTGGGAGCTATGTGCCAGGAAAGTGGACAAAACCCCAATATATATTTCATATATTTATAAATCACAATATTCACAGTTGAGCATTGGGGGTGATCTTGGGGACTGATGATGACTACAACAGAGTATATGAAATAGGTGCTTTCTCCTTTTTTAGTTGGGGGAAGTGAGGCACAGAAAGATTAAATAATTTGGGTTATGATAAAGATTAAACGAGATACATTATATGGCACATATGAAGCAATAAATATTAGCTGTTATTTTCTCTGTAAGCCACAATAATTGCCTTTGGTACTTATTTTCAAATTTGAGTGGGTCTAGATGGCAAGTTGTAGGTTCAGTTTCCATTTTATGGAATCACATTTTATGATTTTTTGTGAATCCATTTTAACATAAGGAAAGCTGTCATGTGATGTATATTGGTTTCCAATTGCTGCTGGATGAATTACCACAAGTTTAGTGGTTTAATGCATCACTGATTTAGTATAGTACAATTCTGCAGGTGAGAAATTTGATACAGTCTTACTGGACTAAAGTCAAGATGTTGGTAGTGGTATATTTGTTCTGGAGGCTATAGGGGAGAATACATTTTCTTGCCTTTTCCAGCTACTTGAGGCCACCCGAATTCCTTAGCTCATGGCCCCTATCCTCCATCTTTGAAGTCAGTAGTGTAAGATCTTCCAATCTTTGTTTTTCTTACATCTTCCCAGCCTCTGCCTCTATGGTCATATCACAGACTCTCCTTTCTGACCTTTGTGCCTCCCTCTTAAAAGGACTGTTGTGATTAGATTGGGTCCATCTGGACAATTCAGGACACTCTCCCCATCTTAAGATTCTTAGTCACATCTCTAGAGTCTCCTTTGCCAGGTGAAATATCATTCACAGGTTCCAAGGATTAGGATATCAACATATTTGGGCAGCCATTATTCAAACTACTACATGATGAGTGCTAAGTTTTTATTTGAATCAAAGCTTTTATTATAGCCACTGAACTCTCCTACACTACAGAGTGGAAATTAAATCTATTTGCCTCTCTTTTTTGGGGATGATTTTAAAGAGGCTGAATTCTTGCACAGAACTCTTCCTCTTTCTAGCTGTGGTGCCTTGGGAAAATTGTTTAGCATTTGAAAAAATATTTAAAGTATGTGTTGAAAAAAAATACTTGTCTGTGTAGCTTACAGGATTGCTATGTTCATCAGTTGAATAATACGAAAAGCCATGCCTTGTAAGAGGCAAGGAGCCAAACAGATGTAAAATCCTATTGGTTATCAGTGTAGCTGTTCGAGGGGTTTAGGTTAACATAGAACACTGGGAGTAGAGCAGACATAGTAAGGCCAATATAGTCTTTTTAAAAGAGACCTTCTCACAGTGCCAGCCTCTTTGCCCTCCTTGACCTGGCCCCCTACTCTCCTTACTGCTAGTGAGTTTCCAAGCCCCCCACAGATGGAGCCAGCATAGCTATGAACACAGATAAGGACAAACTTGGACATTCTGAGGGTCTCTGTGAGTGGGCAGGACTGTGAAGGGAGTATTATTTTATCCCATGCTTTGGGGAATTACATCATTTCTTACTATGTGGAGCTAGGTGGAACGCTGGAGAGAGTTTCTGATCAAAAGATAGTTATGTTTTTTAGGATCTTCCATACTCTAATAAACACAAAGACTTTAATTTATGAGGCTGGGTTTAAATAGCATGTTAATCAAGTTAAATGTTATTAAGGGGCTTTTGTATGCCACTTGGGAAGGGAGTTAAGTGTTGAATATTCCTCAGAATTTTTTTTTTTAATTCACTTATGTGTATGTCTTGCAAATAAGCATTTGGGGACTGATGGAGATATGTGAGATAACAGGAGAGTCACAGAGTAGAGGGGGAAAGTCCCTGATGATGATTACATGGTGTTTGTGTTATTCCTTCTTTTGTAAAAATGTCTCTGGGCTGCTTTGTGTGTGCCTGTGTTAGGGCCCTGACAGAACCCCGGGACTTCCATTTAGTAATCCTTTCAGGGCCCACAGATACAAATAAAAGATAGCTGGGTCCACTGGGTTTGCTTCTCTTCTCTAAGCAATTGTTTATACAGAGAAGGCCCGGAGCCCTGTCATCTGAGATAATGAGCTGATAAGGAGTTAGAGATTGGTCACACAGAATCAAAACGCTGAGGTCTGGGAAATCACCCAATAGGTCCTAAATTTAGATCTTCCATTGCTACTTAAAGCCTTTGAGCTTTCAAAGGTGCTTTTCACTCCTTTTCAGCCAGCATTTAATTTTCTTAAAATCATTATTGATTTGTCTCAACAATCAGTCTGTTTTCTATAGCTGTCAATTTCTTCTACCCGTGAATCCATCTTGCTCTGAGGCTCTGTGGGGTGGAGCTTCGGGCTTCTCCCCAGCAGCATGCCTGTCTTCCAGCCCACCAGGCCACACACACCACCGTGACATCAGTCACCCAACAGGAGGCAACTGCTGATGACTGCAACCTCTACCCAGTAGTATCTTTTAACAAAAGACACAGAACACTTTGAATTTGTGGGAAATAACCTGGATTTTTGCCATGTCCTCCTTGAAATAGAGATTTCACAGAACTAAATCTCTTTCAAAGAGGGGAATCACTGCCTAACCTGAAGGGGGAGTAGGGGAGACTCCTAGTCCTGTGCCTTTGTCTCTCCATATAAAGGAGAGCGAGGAAAGACCTGCTCTTGATAATCTTGAGCAGTCATATAAAGATGTGTGAGGAAAAAAAAAAAATCTTTTCTTTTCAAAGCCTGCCTTTCATACTGAACATCAACCCTTGATTTTTCAGGGAGCAAAAAAATCTTGATAAAAATTATCCTGAAAAAAGAAAAAAAAAGAATTATGCTGATCCTTTCATTTTTTTTTCTCCTTCTTTTTGCTGCTAGACTTTGAGACATTCCAGTACTCATTAACGCTGTTCTTTTATACAGAGCAAATAGGAGATGTTACTTAAATAGGTGATTTGACTCTGATTTGAGATAGTTGATGTATATACATATATAAGATGTCCATTTAATCTCTATCTCTCACACATCATTGTTTGCATGGAGATTTTCAAGAAAGTCATACCAAGTTTCTTTGATTAAGCACTTAGCATAATTAATTGGTGTACATTATTTGCATGAATTCTAGTGTACCTGCTAAATAATACATCTGTATTATTTGTGACAGTCAGAAAACTTTAAAGCTTGAGGAGCCATCTTTGGTTTTGAGGAACAAAAGTCCCACTTTCTTAGCTGAAAGTATGCATCTTCTAATGGGTGAAGTGGTTGCCCTCTCAGGCATCTCTTAGAATAGAGGATGTGTTACTTAAGAGACAATCCCATTGGATATTCAGGATAAATAGCCTCATTATGGATGTAGTATGAAGGAGATAACCTGTAAAGTATATATGAAGTGATCTTTAAAGAAAAACCAGATGGAATTAACGAGCAGTATGGCATGCTATCTACCTTACTCATTTGCTGGATTGCTTTTGTTTTTGTGCTTTACGATTCCCCATAGTCAATTTTAAGATTTAGGAAGCATATTTGTTTGTGCTGGTATGTGTTTGTGCATATAAAGAGAGTCAGGGCAGGGAAGGGGCAAAGAGTGGACATGGCCAGCCTAGGAGGAGGAGCCATTAACCTAGGCACAGAGCCTGTCCCAAAACAGTTCCTTGAGCAAGTTCAGTTCAAGGTAAGAAAATGAGAGATCTTAGCAAGGTCTGGGGAAAGAGGAGATAAATTTTCATGATTAACTATGGAGTATAGCATGGTGCATGCATTTAACTTAGAATTCTACATATATTTGCCAAGAAATCAAATGGATACCTAGAAATTTGAAACTACAGCTGACAAGATGAGGCAGATGTGCTTATTAGTGCTCCCTTCATGTAGAAGAGAAATGTGAAATAAACCATTACCTAAGATTGTTTAGAAGAAGTTACAAACATTTAATCGATTGCTGAGTACCTATCTCTCAAAGACTGGACAATCTTGAGAAGAGTACAGAGCAATATTTTCCTGAAAATATTTAAGAGTATGGTATCTTCCTCATAGATCTATCCTGAGGATTAAATTATGTGATGGGCAGAATTCATTTGTTCTCGTTTTTCTCCATTCAACAATTTTTTTTACCCTGCCTTTAATAGTACCAGCATGGCACCATGTACCATGGTTATGGGTAGTGATTGGTGTAAACTTTGCCAGTACCCTCAAGGAGTATACAGATTAAAAGAAAATCTAGATCCTAGCAGATTACTTTGCATATCAGGGACTCAACAAATACTGTTTTCCTTTACCTTCCTAGTTTTTATACTCTGGGCTGTCTTTTTAAAAGAAAAAAGTTTTGAAAATGGTGAAATTCTGAATGATCCTTAATGAGTCAAATGTTTCTTTTATTCATCCACTAAATAGTTATTGAATACCTGTTGTGTGAATATGACATTATTACTAGTACTTATATGAAGGTATACATTATGTAGTATTATTCTTTGTTTAAAATTCATAATGTGTCTACTATGTGCCTGAAACTATTGTGTAATTAGGAGGGTATAAAAGTTATTTGAAATGGTCTCTTTCCTTAAGATAAATCTACTCTAATGTTGTGCAGAATTTTGTTGAGTTGTTAAATGCAGTGGTATGCTGTCAGGAGTTTTCTGTTTTGACTCTAAAAGACCACTAATGATCTGTTCCTTGTCTTTAATCTTTGTTCTCAGGGCTCCTTGCGTGTCTTGTGCTATCATCAGATGGACTCGTTAGCTGCCTGGGTGGGCTGGAAGAGGCTTCCTGGGAGGCCTTACCTATTCTCCAGATTAGATAAACTCTCGCTAATCAATGAACCTAAAGAAAACATCCAGAGGCAAATCCTGATTTTAGGTAAGGGCTCACAGCATTTCATTATAAATACTTTTCAAATGTGCCTCTTAATGGTTTAAGTATAAGCTGTGGCCATGTTACTTGGATTGCTTCTATATCCCTAGTACCTGGCACTATGCTGGGGCGAGTAGGGACATGGTTAATGTTTGTTGAATGGAGGAAAAGAATAAATGAATTCTGCCCATCTCATAAAATACATGCTATATTCTAACAACCACAGAATATAAAAGAAATGGAAGACATTTGTC
Organism: Enhydra lutris kenyoni; assembly: GCF_002288905.1. Taxonomy (NCBI): domain Eukaryota; kingdom Metazoa; phylum Chordata; class Mammalia; order Carnivora; family Mustelidae; genus Enhydra; species Enhydra lutris. The sequence continues at coordinate 30,781,469 of NW_019154099.1, read as the reverse complement.
CCTTCTTGTGCAGCTCAGGCTGGCTGCCGCAAGGCCACCAAGCCCTTTTGATGATTGATAGTGACTTGCTGTGTTCTGATGATCCCTTTTCTGGGTGCAAATTACACAATTTACAGATTGAAAAGTAGCTGAACTGAGTTGAAATTCTGTGTTCTCCTAAGTTTGGGAAATACTGAGTTAAGCCATGTTAAAGTGATTGCTTTTCACTGTACTTCTCAGGGTATCACTACTTAATGTGCATGGTACATCTCTAAAGATGTGTGATGTGAAGTATTTTCAAACTTATTTGACACTGAGACCCTTTGTTCTAGCAATTTGTGCAAAATTGAGGTTTGCAACACACTCTGGGAGATGTACTGTGCTCGGCTGTTCTAAGGAAAAAACACGATTTACTCAACAGCAAGGAGAGATAATTGAACTCAGTTTTACTTTCTGCTAAGTTCCTACTAAGGAGAACTCAACTGTCTACTATTGTCCTCAAAGAAAGGAAATTGAATCAAATGCTAACTCTGACTAAATGGTAGGAAATGAGTTCCCAAGTGTTAAGAAAAGCCAGACAGCCTCCCAGCAGCCTCCTTCCCACATGGCCGACCTCAAGGCCAACCTGGAGCTGCCAACCAAATGCCTGGGGAGATTCCCATGGAAGCAGATGGTGCTGCCTGGAGACAGTTGTCCACAGCTTGGCATCTGGGCTTGTGAGTGCTGTCCAGCTGAGGACTGTTCAGGCAGAATGCTGGGTGATAGGCTTCCTGCTGAAATCCATTAGCACTCCAGCATAGCCCATTCTTCTTTTCCTTAAAAAGGATTTGTACTCATTCTGAAATCATACCAGAAATAGCTGCCTATAAATATGTACAAGGCATGTGGCCTTTAAAAGAATAAATTTAAAGACAGAAAGATATTAATAAAGATAGGGTCACCCAGTCAGTGAGAGCTGATACTAGGACCTAGTATAGCATATGGAGAGAAGGGTTTTCCATGTTGCTTCCCTACATCGGTTACATTCTCAGTGACTCAGACTCTTTCCTTGATCAAACTTTTCTTAGGCTCCCCTAAGCCTTCTTTTGACTGGGTCTTGACCTTGGGCTTCTGTGTCTGTTTTTGCCAAGTCTAGTCTTAGGAGGAATCCTGCAGAATCATTTTAGAGAAAATCCTCTCATCCTTGATTCTAATCACCCTCATATCTAATGAAACTTCTTAGTCTCCACCCCTAATCATTCTGATCACTCTGGCCTGAAATCAGTAAGAATCCTATTAAGTTGGTATAGCAAAATGTTCCTGCCCTTGATGTCTCCTATGTAATTTTCCACCCATTGACTCCTTCATTCTGTTCTTTGGCTATAAATCCCCACTTGTATTTGTTGTATTTGGAGTTGAGCCTGATTTCTCTCTATTGCCTTAGTCTTGGATAAAGTCTCCCTTACCATTTTTAATTATTATTATTATTTTTAAAGATTTTATTTATTTGTCAGAGATGGAGAGAGAGAGCACAAGCAGGCAGAGTGGCAGGCAGAGGCAGAGAGAGAAGCAGGCTCCCCGCTGAGCAAGGAGCCCAATGTGGCACTTGATCCCAGGACCCTGGGATCATGACCCGAGCCAAAGGCAGCGGCTTAACCAACTGAACTACCCAGGCACCCCAATCTCCCTTACCACTTTACATGTGTCAGAATAATTTTTTTTCTTTAACCTTCAACATGCTTTGTGTTTAGGTATAATTAGCAAAGGTAAAAAGTGAATGTGTTCAGAGACATTCAGAAGGAATACCTTGAACAGAAAAGCTAATCTTCTCTTTAGCTGATTGAAAAATAGCTAGGACCTTAATATAATGAATGCTAGAAGGCAGGATCACTGGCAGCTGAGGGAAGGGATGGTTCCTGATTATACCTACAGCCAGAGGAGAGATTTATATTGTTCTTAATATCAGGGCCAAGAACATCCATAAATACAGAGTATTAAACATATGGCCTATTATTTCTATAATTTTATCTGCCTAATGAGTATTTTTCAAAAGTAAAATTTAAAACTTTACAGAAAAAATAATAAACACATATTTAAAAAGCCTTCCTTATACTTCATCTAGATAAACATTCAATTTTTATGTGGTTCTTCTTGTTATATTTAAAGAAACTGGATGTGTTGACTTGTCTGGGGATCCTGTCCATTTTAGCATTCATCCTAGAGAAAAATGTCCAGTTTGAATTGTGAATTATATGAATTCTCTAATCCTGCCTGATGTTAGACATGCCTAAATATTTTAGTGCATGCATCTGTGTGAACCCCTGCTTCTTGTCATTGACTACATCAGATACTTCTGTACCCCTCTATGTTCCCTTGGCTTCAGTTGTCTTCTGAGCCTCTGTCCACATCTTTTATTTCAGCCTCTGAATGGCCACATGCTTGTGGCTCTGCTCAGCCACTTGTGAAATAAATGTTCCATCTCAGTGCAACCCAGTGGTGCCTTTCGTCATGCCTACACCATCCTCCTCTCTTCTCCTGCCCAGTGTTTTTTCTGTTGCCTTTGAGACTCTAAAAGACCCTGCTACCACACATGGGCAATATGGAATGTGGGGAATTTATGCCCATGTGGCTAATACTTGACCAGTGTAGGAGAGGAGCAAGCAGATGAGTTCTACTATTTTTTCCCTCCTGAGACTCAGCAGGTCCTAGGCAATTTGAAAAATAATCCCAGGAGATGGAGCAACCAGTTCCACCTGATACCAAGCGGTAGCCAGCTTGATAATATGCCACTATTTATCTCGTTTTCTGCCTCATTCTGCATTTCCTCACTCTTCCTGGGATTAAATGTTCTAAAAAAATAGCAGCACATAAGGTTTTGGTTTGTACTCTGGTTTCTAGAAACCCATGCTAATAAATGTAACCTTAAATGTTTTAACTCCAAGCTACCTTTTACTACCCTATTGTCACCCTGCTCCCCACCACCTGATTCTGGGGCTGAAACTCTGAAAACTACATTTCCCAGATACCTTTGCCCAGTTTGCTTACAGGTTCTACCAATAGGAAGATTGGAGGGCAATTGGGAGTTGGAAAAGAAGGGATTTCTGATCATGCCTCCCCCCCACCGTTTTTGAGAGTGTCGCCTGAATAGTGGCAATTAACTCCAGTAGAGGTTAGCCCCAGCCTCCACCTTCTTTTGCCATTCCACAAACCAGCCTCCGGTAACTAGAGGCAGTCATACCTGGGTGATGGCTCCTTCTGAGCACCCACTCCATGTGATTTCCTTTAAACTCTTAGGTGCCAGACTCCAGAGATTACATCCCGTCCTTTATCTCTGTGCAGCCTTGGGAGGTAGCTGTTTCCTCCAGTTTTTATGTCACTTGAATTTCAGAGGATTTGTGTGAGGTGAAATGAGTCAATACGCAAGTATCTGATTCTCATCATTTGTGGTAATTAGATAAAGCCCCAGGAACATGAAATGAGAGAATACCAAACTATCAACCGTAGGGAAAACATGTGTGCACCCTTCCCCCCACACCCTTGTCTCACATAGATTATAATCCTTAATCTTGAATAATCTCATCTTGGTAGATTCTGTTTTATTTTAAGAAAGAGAAAATGAGGTACAGATCTAAGTGGTTTGCCTTGACTTACTTGTCACTCATAGTGGCCCCAGTTGTGACTCAAACCCTCTCCCACTGGCCCCAGATGCTGGGCTTCTTGCACTAGCCCGTACCCCCTAGCTCTTCATCCTCTGCTTCCCTCCATATTAGCTGAACAGGAAGGCTGAGCTGCAAATTTCAGGTACCTTACATTGTTTTTTGCTGCTCTGTGCCTGTCCTGAATGACCTTGAAGGCACCAGAAGTAGTGATTTGGGGGTTATAAATAAATGTTATTGAAGAGGAGGATTGTAAATATGGCATCCCCTGAATAATGAGGGTTGACTATACTAAATTTAGAACTTTGTCACACAGCAAGTGGTCAGTTAATGTTCACTGTTACCCTGTTATTTCCATTTTACAGCTGAGAAAATTTAGTTCACATAATTTGTTTATGGTAGAGACAGATTCTTGCCCTGGTTCATTTGATTTCAATAATTCTATTTTCAACCATTAAGATATATTACTCCTACTTTTCTTAAAAATTCTTAAAGCTATAACCTTTAGTGACTATATAATATTTTATCATTCTGATATATAATAATTTCCTTAAAGCATTTCTGTAATATTAAGGATATAGGTGTAAATATATAAATTCTGCCATGAATTTTCTATATGCTTCTGTTATTTTGCTTCCACTGAAATTCTCAGGAAAAGTAATCTCAGGTGATATAACATCCTTAGGGCTTCTGCTACATGTTGTGATTTTGTTTTTCACAAAGGGGTTTTAATTCATCTCAAGGGCCTTGATTCAGTGTATCTATTTCACTAAAATGACATCAGGTGTTCTACAATTGTTGCTACTGTTATCAGCATGAAATGATTTCTCAAAGTTGTCTTAATTTTCATTTCTTCGTCATGGAGAAGTATATTCCCCATATATGTATTTTTCCATTTGTATATGAAGTATCTGTGATGTCTTTTCCTCCTGTAACGTTTGTAGTCTTTCTGTTTGTCTTATACATTTGTATTTTCTGTATATTAAAGAGAAACTTTATTCTGTTGCATTTAATGCAATTTTTTGTCTGTTATTACATTTAAAAATTTTAAAAAAATTTTTTACTTTTTTATTGTGGATGTGACTGGGCAGTTTAATTTTTCACTGACTACATGATTTGTTTTTTTGGCTTGTTGACATCAGAAGTCCGAACATAACTGGTTACAAACCAGCAGCATGAATGGATTGTGGGGCCTTTGTGGTGACCTGGGGGAGATTAATTTGTTTGCCTTTAACCATTGCATTTTAAATCTCAACTTTCCTCATTTGTAAAATGAATGGATTGAGAAGATGATTTCTAAGTCTTCTTCTGCCACTAAAATGATTTGATTCTAAGTGAATCAAATTGATTCTAGATAAATATTTATTTAAAACATTTGAAAAATCTGTTTTCAACAGATATGGTAATTGTTATGGTAATCAACAGATATGGTAATTGTTACTGTCCTTGGGTTCCCATAACAAAACACCACATACTGGGTACTTGCACAACAGAAATTTATTTTCTCAGAGTTCTGGAGCCTGGAGGTCCAAGAACAAGGTGCCAGCAGCATTGTTTTGTGGTGAGACCTCTTTTTCTGGCTTGCAGGTAGATACCTTTTCACTCTGTCCTCACTGGGCCTTTTGTTTGTTTGTATGCAGAGAGGAAAGCTCTCTGCTGCCTCTTCTCTTTCTTTAAGGACACTAGTCCTACTGAATTAGGGCCTATACATGTAAACTCATTTAATTTTAGTTACCTCCTTACAGGTCCTATCTCCAAATAGTCATATTGGGAGTTAGAGCTTCAACATGTGAATTTTGGGGATGCATTTCAATCCATAATAGTAACCAAATTCATTCAGTGAATGCTACCACACCAGTACAACAATGCTTTTAGAATTCTGATTTTAATGAAGCCGGCAATTGAAGATTACAAAAGTTGGAAACTTTCTAATCTCTTCCCCTGTGTTCTGGGTATGCTGACCTTCCTTGCATCTTTCCTCTACCAGACCACTGCATTCCTTTGTTGGGTCTTCCATCTGCTCTCTTTCTGCATGGACTGCTCTTTCTCTAGGTCATTGATGGGCCAACACCTCCATCATTCAGGTTTTGGCTCTGCAGCCTAGCCAAAAACACTTCCCTCAACTCTCCTCTGCCAAGGCACTGTTTTGTTCCTTGCATAGCACTTACTATTTCCTGTAATTAGCTTCTTATTTATTTACTTGTTTACTGCTTATTTTCCTATCCGTAAAATATGATCTTCATGAGAGCAGGGGCCTTTCCTAGTGTGTTTCTTCAGCTCCTACTGAAGCTTGTCACATTGCCTGTCACATACTAGGGTCTCAAAATTGTTGAGTGATGGAAACCATTACAAAAATTTCAAGTTGTTCTTTTTTTTTTTTTTTTTTTAATGTTCAGTTGTTTCAAGTACAAATGGAAAGGGTTAACTTTGTAACAAATGTAACAGATATTGAGGTGATCATTTATGCCAAAACAAGATTTTTCTTTGAGATTTAATCTGGTTACAAGCATGAAACATGCACTAAGGAAATACTTGAATTATCCCCGAGGAATGCTTTCTCACTTTCTGAAATGTCGAGACATCATATTCAATTTGTGTACTACACGATTTAGTCTACTTTGTTGTATGGGAAAACACGAAGGAATTGTTTCTTAGGTTAAGATTTAAGGAAATGAAACTTTTCTTAAGATCACAGATATCTGCTAAGATTTAAGATGATTTGAAATCTGTGGTAAGCTTTACTACACAATGAAGAGCTTCAGCCTGTAGGTGCCATTCATTGGCAAATTATTCCTAAAGAATTAGTTATTGAGTTCTGGAAATACACTTGATCCTACACAAACATAAAGAGACTTGTCTCCATTTGATGGCTCTTCCTTCTAGGTAGAAAACACAAACAATTAAGGTGGCAAACCAGTTCCTGAGAGAAGAAAACAATTTAAAGGTGCATGACTTGTTAGTTGTCATTTATTTGTATCAAACATTTAAACAGTAGACCCTATTTACTTTTTGATATATAGAATTGAATCATCCTTTCTTCTAACTTCATTAATGTTTCAATGAATGACTTAGTTTACATTATATTCAATTTTGTGTATGTAAGGACCTATTTAGCAAGAGGCTTTCATTAAAGTTAAACTGTCCCTGCTTCCCTTCCCCCGGGGGATTCACTTAAAAACAAGTCCCGGAAGCCAGCCTTAAGTAACAAAACACAGATACAAGGATGGGTCAGACCAGGTGGAGACATCCGATCAGTGGGGGGTTGCATACTGTCTCCCTAGCTACCAAGGAGTATGCCCCCCCTCCCTTTGGGAGCCTTTTTGGTGCCAATCCTAATCAAGGTGTAATAGGCAGGTTCTAATGTCTACTAGGATAAATTGTAATACAATTGCTCACCTAGCATCACTGTGGAGTTTCCCGTGTGTGTTACAATCTCATTGGCCACCTGTGCCTGGCCAGGCCCGACCACATGGCCTTTGCCCTTAAAAGCTAGTCTGTGAAACAGAGAATGGTCGCCCTCTCTTGCAAGAGGTGCGGCCCCGAATGTTAGGTTAGATTCTTTTTTTTTTTTTTAAATTTTATTTTATATAAACATATAACATATTTTTATCTCCAGGGGTACAGGTCTGTGAATCGCCAGGTTTACACACTTCACAGCACTCACCATAGCACATACCCTCCCCAATGTCCATAATCCCACCCCCCCCTCCCAAGTCCCCTCCCCCCATCAACCCTCAGTTTGTTTTGTGAGATGAAGAGTCACTTATGGTTTGTCTCCCTCCCAATCCCATCTTGTTTCATTTACTCTTCTCCTACCCCCTTAACCCCCCATGTTGCATCTCCTCTCCCTCATATCAGGGAGATCATATGATAGTTGTCTTTCTCCGATTGACTTATTTCGCTAAGCATGATACCCTCTAGTTCCATCCACGTCGTCGCAAATGGCAAGATTTCATTTCTTTTGATGGCTGCATAGTATTCCATTGTGTATATATACCACCTCTTCTTAATCCATTCGTCTGTTGATGGACATCTAGGTTCTTTCCATAGTTTGGCTATTGTAGACATTGCTGCTATAAACATTCGGGTGCACGTGCCCCTTCGGATCACTACGTTTGTATCTTTAGGGTAAATACCCAGCAGTGCAATTGCTGGGTCATAGGGTAGTTCTATTTTCAACATTTTGAGGAACCTCCATGCTGTTTTCCAGAGTGGCTGCACCAGCTTGCATTCCCACCAACAGTGTAGGAGGGTTCCCTTTCTCCGCATCCTCGCCAGCATCTGTCATTTCCTGACTTGTTAATTCTAGCCATTCTGACTGGTGTGAGGTGATATCTCATTGTGGTTTTGATTTGTATTTCCCTGATGCCGAGTGATATGGAGCACTTTTTCATGTGTCTGTTGGCCATCTGGATGTCTTCTTTGCAGAAATGTCTGTTCATGTCCTCTGCCCATTTCTTGATTGGATTATTTGTTCTTTGGGTGTTGAGTTTGCTAAGTTCTTTATAGATTTTGGACACTAGCCCTTTATCTGATATGTCATTTGCAAATATCTTCTCCCATTCTGTCAGTTGTCTTTTGGTTTTGTTAACTGTTTCCTTTGCTGTGCAAAAGCTTTTGATCTTGATAAAATCCCAATAGTTCATTTTTGCCCTTGCTTCCCTTGCCTTTGGCGATGTTCCTAGGAAGATGTTGCTGCGGCTGAGGTCGAAGAGGTTGCTGCCTGTGTTCTCCTCAAGGATTTTGATGGATTCCTTTCTCACATTGAGATCCTTCATCCATTTTGAGTCTATTTTCGTGTGTGGTGTAAGGAAATGATCCAATTTCATTTTTCTGCATGTGGCTGTCCAATTTTCCCAACACCATTTGTTGAAGAGGCTGTCTTTTTTCCATTGGACATTCTTTCCTGCTTTGTCGAAGATGAGTTGACCATAGAGTTGAGGGTCTATTTCTGGGCTCTCTATTCTGTTCCATTGATCTATGTGTCTGTTTTTGTGCCAGTACCATGCTGTCTTGAGGATGACAGCTTTGTAATAGAGCTTGAAGTCCAGAATTGTGATACCACCGACTTTGGCTTTCTTTTTCAATATTGCTTTGGCTATTCGAGGTCTTTTCTGGTTCCATATAAATTTTAGGATTATTTGTTCCATTTCTTTGAAAAAAATGGATGGTACTTTGATAGGAATTGCATTAAATGTGTAGATTGCTTTAGGTAGCATAGACATTTTCACAATATTTATTCTTCCAATCCAGGAGCATGGAACGTTTTTCCATTTCTTTGTGTCTTCCTCAATTTGTTTCATGAGTACTTTATAGTTTTCTGTGTATAGATTCTTAGTCTCTTTGGTTAGATTTATTCCTAGGTATTTTATAGTTTTGGGTGCAATTGTAAATGGGATTGACTCCTTAATTTCTCTTTCTTCTGTCTTGTTGTTGGTGTAGAGAAATGCAACTGATTTCTGGGCATTGATTTTATATCCTGACACTTGACTGAATTCCTGTACAAGTTCTAGCAGTTTTGGAGTGGAGTCTTTTGGGTTTTCCACATATAGTATCATATCATCTGTGAAGAGTGATAGTTTGACTTCTTCTTTGCCAATTTGGATGCCTTTAATTTCCTTTTGTTGTCTGATTGCTGAGGCTAGGACTTCTAGTACTATGTTGAATAGCAGTGGTGATAATGGCCATCCCTGCCGTGTTCCTGACCTTAGTGGAAAAGCTTTCAGTTTTTCTCCATTGAGAATGATATTTGCGGTGGGTTTTTCATAGATGGCTTTGATAATATTGAGGTATGTGCCCTCTATCCCTACACTTTGAAGAGTTTTGATCAGGAAGGGATGCTGTACTTTGCATGCTTTTTCAGCATCTATGGAGAGTATCATATGGTTCTTGTTCTTTCTTTTATTAATGTGTTGTATCACATTGATTGATTTGCGGATGTTGAACCAACCTTGCAGCCCTGGAATAAATCCCACTTGGTCGTGGTGAATAATCCTTTTAATGTACCGTTGAATCCTATTGGCTAGTATTTTGGCGAGAATTTTTGCATCTGTGTTCATCAAGGATATTGGTCTCTAGTTCTCTTTTTTGATGGGATCCTTGTCTGGTTTTGGGATCAAGGTGATGCTGGCCTCATAAAATGAGTTTGGAAGTTTTCCTTCCATTTCTATTTTTTGGAACAGTTTCAGGAAAATAGGAATTAGTTCTTCTTTAAATGTTTGGTAGACTTCCCCCGGGAAGCCATCTGGCCCTGGGCTTTTGTTTGTTTGGAGATTTTTGATGACTGTTTCAATCTCCTTACTGGTTATGGGTCTGTTCAGGCTTTCTATTTCTTCCTGGTTCAGTTGTGGTAGTTTATATGTCTCTAGGAATGCATCCATTTCTTCCAGATTGTCAAATTTGTTGGCATAGAGTTGCTCATAGCATGTTCTTATAATTGTCTGTATTTCTTTGGTGTTCGTTGTGATCTCTCCTCTTTCATTCATGATTTTATTTATTTGGGTCCTTTCTCTTTTCTTTTTGATAAGTCTGGCCAGGGGTTTATCGATCTTATTAATTCTTTCAAAGAACCAGGTCCTAGTTTCGTTGATTTGTTCTATTGTTTTTTTGGTTTCTATTTCATTGATTTCTGCTCTGATCTTTATGATTTCTCTTCTCCTGCTGGGTTTAGGGTTTCTTTCTTGTTCTTTCTCTAGCCCTTTTAGGTGTAGGGTTAGGTTGTGTACCTGAGACCTTTCTTGTTTCTTGAGAAAGGCTTGTACCGCTATATATTTTCCTCTCAGGACTGCCTTTGTTGTGTCCCACAGATTTTGAACCGTTGTGTTTTCATTATCATTTGTTTCCATGAATTTTTTCAATTCTTCTTTAATTTCCTGGTTGACCCATTCATTCTTTAGAAGGATGCTGTTTAGTCTCCATGTATTTGGGTTCTTTCCAAATTTCCTCTTGTGATTGAGTTCTAGCTTCAGAGCATTGTGGTCTGAAAATATGCAGGGAATGATCCCAATCTTTTGATACCGGTTGAGACCTGATTTAGGACCGAGGATGTGATCTATTCTGGAGAATGTTCCATGTGCACTAGAGAAGAATGTGTATTCTGTTGCTTTGGGATGAAATGTTCTGAATATATCTGTGATGTCCATCTGGTCCAGTGTGTCATTTAAGGCCTTTATTTCCTTGTTGATCTTTTGCTTGGATGATCTGTCCATTTCAGTGAGGGGAGTGTTAAAATCCCCCACTATTATTGTATTATTGTCGATGTGTTTCTTTGATTTTGTTATTAATTGGTTTATATAGTTGGCTGCTCCCATGTTAGGGGCATAGATATTTAAAATTGTTAGATCTTCTTGTTGGACAGTTCCTTTGAGTATGATATAGTGTCCTTCCTCATCTCTTATTATAGTCTTTGGCTTAAAATCTAATTGATCTGATATAAGGATTGCCACTCCTGCTTTCTTCTGATGTCCATTAGCATGGTAAATTCTTTTCCACCCCCTCACTTTATACCTGGAGGTGTCTTCAGGTTTAAGATGAGTTTCTTGTAGGCAACATAGAGATGGGTTTTGTTTTTTTATCCATTCTGATACCCTGTGTCTTTTGATTGGGGCATTTAGCCCATTAGCATTCAGGGTAAGTATTGAGAGATATGAATTTAGTGCCATTGTATTGCCTGTAAGGTGACTGTTATTGTATATTGTCTCTGTTTCTTTCTGATCTACTACTTTTAGGGTCTCTCTTTGCTTAGAGGACCCCTTTCAATATTTCCTGTAGAGCTGGTTTGGTATTTGCAAATTCTTTCAGTTTTTGTTTGTCCTGGAAGCTTTTAATCTCTCCTTCTATTTTCAATGATAGCCTAGCTGGATATAGTATTCTTGGCTGCATGTTTTTCTCGTTTAGTACTCTGAATATATCATGCCAGCTCTTTCTGGCCTGCCAGGTCTCTGTGGATAAGTCTGCTGCCAATCTAATATTTCTACCATTGTATGTTACAGACTTCTTTTCCCGGGCTGCTTTCAGGATCTTCTCTTTGTCGCTAAGACTTGTAAATTTTACTATTAGGTGACGGGGTGTGGACCTATTCTTATTGATTTTGAGGGGGGTTCTCTGAACCTCCTGGATTTTGATGCTTGTTCCCTTTGCCATATTGGGGAAATTCTCTCCAATAATTCTCTCCAATATACCTTCTGCTCCCCTCTCTGTTTCCTCTTCTTCTGGAATCCCAATTATTCTAATGTTGTTTCGTCTTATGGTGTCACTTATCTCTCGAATTCTCCCCTCGTGGTCCAGTAGCTGTTTGTCCCTCTTTTGCTCAGCTTCTTTATTCTCTGTCATTTGGTCTTCTATATCGCTAATTCTTTCTTCTGCCTCATTTATCCTAGCAGTCAGAGCCTCCATTTTTGATTACACCTCATTAATAGCTTTTTTGATTTCAACTTGGTTAGATTTTAGTTCTTTTATTTCTCCTGAAAGGGCTTTTATATCTCCCAAGAGGGTTTCTCTAATATCTTCCATGCCTTTTTCGAGCCCAGCTAGAACCTTGAGAATCGTCATTCTGAACTCTAGATCTGACATATTACCAATGTCTGTATTGATTAGGTCCCTAGCCTTTGGTACTGCCTCTTGTTCTTTTTTTTGTGGTGAATTTTTCCGCCTTGTCATTTTGTCCAGATAAGAGTAGATGAAGGAGCAAGTAAAATACTAAAAGGGTGGCAACAACCCCAGGAAAATATGCTTTAGCCAAATCAGAAGAGATCCCAAATCGTGAGGGGGGAGAAAGGGGATTAAAAAGAGGTTCAGAAAGAAGAAGAAGAAAAAAAAGAAAGAAACAATTAAAAGAAAACCAATAAAGAAAAAATATAAAAAGGAAAAAAAATATATATTAAACTAGTTAAAAAACGTTGAAAAAGAAAAGGGTAAAAGTTAAAAAAATTTTAGCAGAAGAAGAAAAATAAATTGAAAAAGAAAAAAAATTAAATTAACTGCAAGGCTAAAGATCATGGGGAGAAAGCCATGAGTTCCGTGCTTTGCTTTTTCCTCCTCTGGAATTCCGCTGCTCTCCTTGGTATTGAAAATACTCCTTGGTAGGTGAATTTGGTCCTGGCTGGGCTTATTGTCGATCTTCTGGGGGAGGGGCCTGATGTAGTGATTCTCAAGTGTCTTTGCCCCGGGCGGAGTTGCACTGCCCTTACCAGGGGCTGGGCTGAGTAATCCGCTCGGGTTTGCTTTCGGGAACTTTTGTTCCCTGAGCGCTTTCCGTAGAGTTCCGGAGTGCGGGAATGAAGATGGCGGCCTCCTGGTCTCTGGCCCGGAGGAGCCGAGAGCCCGGGGCCCCACTCCTCAGTGCGCCCTCAGAGAACAGCGCCGATTTACTCCCGTCACCCTGCCTCCGGCCGCGCTCCGAGCTGACCGAGCCTGCGACCGGTTCAAGGTAACCCCGAGCTTAGCGCTTACTCCTCGGCTCAGTCTCTGTAGCCGGCTTCCCTGTTCTAATACCTGTAAGCTCTGCGACACTCAGACACCCCTGATCCTTCTGTGACCCTGCGGGACCTGAGGCCACGCTGACTCCGCGTGGGCTTCACCCCGGTTAAGCCTCTGGAGCGATGTCCCTCAGTGGAACAGTCTTTTAAAAGTCCTGATTTTGTGCTCCGTTGCTCCGCCGCTTGCCGGGAGCCGGCCCCCCCCCCCCCCCGCGGTCTATCTTCCCGTCGCTTTGGATTCACTTCTCCGCCAGTCCTACCTTTCAGAAAGTGGTTGATTTTCTGTTTCTAGAGTTGCTGTTTTTCTTCTCTTCGATCTCCTGTTGGATTTGTAGGTGTTTGCAATCTTTAGATAAGCTATCTAGCTGATCTCCCGCTACCTGAAGTAGTCTCAGCTGCTACTTCTCCGCCATCTTGACTCCTCCCCCCGTTAGGTTAGATTCTTGATGCTTGGCGCGAAATAAAGCTTTGCTTGACCTTCGCTTTGTATTAGTCTCGCTCCTTTAATCACGGACCCGTTTTTTGGGCATAACAGTGTATGCTTTTTTTTTTTTTTCTTTAAGCTTTTGTAGGCTAGGAGATATAAGAAATAACATAAAACATATATGCAATGTATAGAATCATTCCAAGTAAGATATTTATTTCCATTTTTCTATCTATCTTTTTGTGTTGGTTATAAGCTTTTACTAATCTAGGGTTCATAAAAAAACTAAAATATATACATTATTTTATGAAAATGAAAAATGCTTAATTATAAATTATAGAAAGTACTAATTCTTTCCTAACATTTTTGAGATGATTAAATGACAACATAAGTTGAATATCTTTATAGTGTTAGCTTAAAGGCTTTTTATATTGAGAGGGAAAATGGGGTGATAAATGTGAAAATTTTGAAATATTAACCTTGTTGGTTATTCTAACTGGAGTACTTTCCTTGGATATAGGTTCAGACCTCTTTCTTTGTTATTGACTTGTTGGGTATTCAAAGAGAGTCGTTTCACCAATTTTCTTTAAATTTGTCTCAAGTAATGATAAAAGGATGGCAGCAGAGAGAATTAAGATATCAAGTGTGAGGGGCTTAAATCTGAGGAACATTCAAAAGTCTATGAGATTTCTTCCCCTTATAGTTCTTGATCCTCATGAATCTATATAAAACATAAAAAAAACTAGTTAGTACAATAAGCTTAAATAAACAGTGGGTTAGTTTAACAAGAAAATAAAGATTAAATTATAGCTTGACTAAATGGAATCATTTGGTTAATTTGGTCAAAATAGCAGTTGAATTGTTTACTTTCTGGTAAGTTTATCAGTGGATGCCTGGTGTTGCTTGGGCTCCAACCTATACATCTTACTTCCTCACTATTGCTACTTCTCCTCTGAAGGGGATCCTCTGATGCTGCAGTCACTGGCTGTATGTGTGGGCATGGGTGTGGGTGTGTGTGTTGGTACTGTTCTCTTAGAAAGCCCAATCCAAAGGTAGCGTAAGCTCTTCTTTATCTTCTGGTGAGCACTAGAAGTCAGGCTATAACTTTACCCAATCCCCCAAACTTGTGGGGTCAGGGGAAGAGATAGTCTAGAAAGAGAATAATTTATAACAATTACACAGTTGAGACATCCTCTTTGGCCACCTGCTGCCTGGATCCATAGTGTAGTGGCAGGCATTCCATTTATCTGCTTGTCTCTCTCTCTCTTTCCACCAGAACTACTCCAGGTGTCTTCAGACCTTGGAATTCCCAACCGTACTGACTTCCACAGATAAAGGGGCATGGAATTGCCTTATTTTAATTAACTAAGATATTTAATAAAGGGGTGGATAAAGGGGCATGGATTTGCCTTATTTTAATTAAAGCTCCACTGAGTTATCATTTCTCTCTTATGATAGACTTCTTTCCGGGAAGACTGGCAGTAGGATTTTTTTCCCAGAGAAGATCCTGCCCTCACCCTTAGAAGGTTAGTTTGGTTTCCAACAACACAATTATTAAGCATATATCAACACACTTTGTAAGATTTGCTTTATTCATATTTGAAAGTTGCCATGTATAGAGTAATATTTATCTATACAGACTAGGGTGTAGTGCAAGTTAAAAAAATATTTCATCAAATTTTCAAAAAATGTCTTGGTGTATAATCTCAGTTAAGATTGCTTGCAGTATCAGTTTATGTTTGTATATTTTATCCAAGAAAATCTCCATTTCCCATCTTTACCTCTACTTTCAATTTTTCATTATGTTCTTCATCAAAAGGTTCTCAAAGGACTTTCTTATGTTAATTAGTATTTCTATTATGATTCTTATAAAAATGGATTACTCTTCTAATTCAGTGCATGGTGCCTTAAAAAGTTTGTCTTTAGATTCAATATGACAGGGCAAGTAAGATAATTATTGAAATAATAGAATTCCAAGATGCTGATTTTAACTTTTGAATTTACAGTGAAAATTACTATTCACTTTAGAAATTTTTGACAATGATTCATTCATACTCAAATATACTAATACTGCTTTATTAGAAGATAATTGGAAATGGTTATTGAAACACAAAGTAGAACAAAAATAGCAAAAGTATACTAGGAATGTTGTTACCTGGTATCTGGCCAGGTGTTTATGCCACACAATCCGAAGCCTGAGCTGAATACTCTTTGCAGCCTACTAATAAGATTTCTAAAACCAGAATCCCATGATTATGATGGGTAAAAACAATTTAACTGGTTGGATTTGCAATCAAGAAGGTGCCTTGAATGGATTCGGATTGCTTTAAAGTAGAATAAAGGTGATTCACTACAGCATATCCATCACTTACAAAAACTCAGTTGTAAATCTGAATAAAAGCTAAAGATATAAACATCATTTCAAGTCCTTTGTCTCTGCCTTATTCAGTGTTCAGTGAAGATACTGCTGATTTAGCTTAAGAAATCGCAGAATTAAATATATTCTGTGAGGTTTAAAGAGGTTCTCAGCTATGCCAGATTCAGAAGGAGGACAGAACAGAGCAGATGCATACTTGCATTTCTCACATCCAAGGCCAGTGAATGGAAGTCACTTGGAAAGACAAAGAGCCTCAGTTAGAAGGGCAGGCAGTTCATGAAGTAAAAAGATTTGAGCCTCTGGAGAAGGATGTAGAGACAAAGACGTGAGCAATCTGTTTAATAATAGTATGTGCTTAACAGGGAGTCTAGGTTTCTTCCTGCCTCTACTTCCTGACCAGCAGGAGAGAGATGTGCCCTGCCGTAACGCAGTGTAAAGTGCGGCAATGTGTCTATATGTTCTTCATTGCTTATCAAGATAAGTGTACTCTTAATCTCATTCACCTATTTCACCTGTGCCTCCACCCACCTCCCATCTGGTAACCATCAGTTTGTTCTCTGTAGTTAAGAGTCTGTCTTTGGTTTCTCTCTTTTTTTCTTTGTTTTGTTTCTTAAAATTCCACATATGAGTGAAATCATATAGTATATGTTTTTCTCTGACTGACTTATTTTACTTAGCATTATACTCTTTAGATCCATCCATATTATTTCAAATGGCAAGATTCCATTCTTTTTTTTTTTTTTAAAGATTTTATTTATTTATTTGACAGAGATCACAAGTTGGCAGAGAGGCAGGCAGAGAGAGAGGAGGAAGCAGGCTCCCCGCTGAGCAGAGAGCCCGATGTGGGGCTTGATCCCAGGACCCTGAGACCATGACCCAAGCTGAAGGCAGAGGATTTAACCCACTGAGCCACCCAGGCGCCCCAAGATTCCATTCTTTTTTAATGGCTGAGTAATATTCCTGTGTGTGTGTGTGTGTGTGTGTGTGTGCATGTGCACACGTGCTCGCGTGTACTGTATCTTCTTTATCCATTTATACATTGATGGAAACTTGGGCTTTTAGTCTGTTTCCATTCAAATTAATTATTATTAGATATGTACTTATCACCATTTTGTTCCTTGTTTTTTATAGTTCTCTGTTTCCTTCTTCTCTTGCTCTCTTCTCTCTCATGGTTGGTTGGCTTTCTTTAGTGATATACTTGGATTTCTTCCTTTTTTTTTTTTTTTTTGCAAATATATAACTGGTTTTTAATTTGTGGCTACCTTTATATTTGTATATAACATCTTCTGTATATAGTCTATATTAAGTTGAGGGTCACTTAAGTTTGAACCCATTCTTTACTCCTCCCATGTTTTAGGTATAAGGTGTCATACTTTATATCCTTTTATTTTCATGAATCCATTTATTGATATATATATATCATATATCATATGATATATACTGATATATGATATATATATCATATATATGTGTGTGTATATATGTATGTATGTGTGTGTGTGTGTGTGTGTATATATATATATATATATATATATATATATTTTTTTTTTTTTTTTTTTTTCCTTCACTGCTTTTGTGAATCCTACTTTTCTTACTCCTGTGCATGGTCTTTCCTTTCTACTTAGAGTCCCCTTTAACATTTCTTGTAAGACTGGTTTAGTGGTCATAAATTCTTTTAACTTTCATCTGAGAAATTCTTTATCATTCTCTGTTCTGAACTGGATAGAGTATTCTTGGCTACAGGTTTTTTTCCTTTCAGTGCTTTGAATATATCATGCCACTTTCTTCAGGCATGCAGTGGTTCTGTTGAGAAATCAGCTTATAGTCTTATGGGATTTCCCTTGTATGTAACTGTGTTCTTTTCTCTTGTTGCTTTTAAAATTCTCTCTTTATCACTACTTTTTGCTCCTTTAAATACTATGTGTCTTGCTATGGACCTCCTTGGGTTGATTTTGTTGGGGGCTCTCTGCCTCCTGGATCTGGATTTCTTTTTCCTTCCCCAGATTCAGAAAGTTTTCACTTATTAAGTTTTCTATATCTTCTCCTTAGAATCCCTAAAATGCAAATGTTACTACATTTGATGATGTCACTCTAAGTCTGTTTTCATTTGTATTTTTTTCTCTCACTTGTTCAAATTGGTTTCTTTCCATTAGTCTGTACTCTAGTTGCTGATCCATTCTTCTGCTTTTTCTAGTCTTCTATTCATTCCACTGGGTGTACTTTTAATTTCATTTATTGAGTTTTTTAGCTCTGATTTTTTTTCTTCTTCATGTTTTCTCTTTGTTAAGGGTCTCACTCTTTTGTGAGTGTCTTTATGACCATTACTTTAAAATTCTCTATCAGGCATATTACTTATCTCCATTTTGCTTAGGTCTCTTGCTGTGATTTTGTCCTGTAATGATTCTTTCATTAGGACATATTCCTCTATCTCCTCATTTTGTCTAACTCTCTGTGTCTGTTTCTATGTGTTAGGGAAGTCAGTTATTCCTCCCACTCTTGAAAGTAATGGCCTAAGGAAGAAGCAATCCTATAGGGTGCTATAGTGCAGTGTCCCCTGTTTGCCAGAACGTGGTGCTTCAGGAATGTCTATATGTGTTGTGTGCACCCTGCTGTTGTAGCTGAGTTGCTTTTTTCTTCAGTCCATTCATCTGCAATGGCTCTCTTGCCTGTTATGGGCAGGGTTTGGTCCCTGTGGTGTTAGTGGGTTAGTGTGGGGCTGCCTTGGGCTTGAGTTGAGTCAAACCGGTCATGGGCCAGAGATGCAGTAACACAGAACTGCAAGGCACTCTTTCTGTGTTGTCTGTGAGAAGTTTTCTTTGGTTGGTGGAGCCTGCAGTCTACCAGTTGTCTGCACCCAGCTCACTGGTGTGGTCATCGTCTGATTGTTGTGTGTGGTTATCTTTCCCTTTTCCTGAGGCAGTGGTCACTTTGGGGTGGTGCTGGTCCCTGTCCTAGCTGCTTACACACTGTCAGACTTGTGGTACTGCTTTGAATGGACTCTGGCCTAGTGAGAATTGGAGGAAGTGGATCTGCAGAAGTGTGTAGGGGCTAGAGGTGGGTATTAGCAAGGTTTGTACTGGCCCTCAGCAGGAGGGGACCTGCAGCTACTGGGATTGAGGCAGGCTGGGTTAGAGAGAGTGGGTCTGCAGAAGTGTGGGGGCGGGGTGGAGGGCAGTGTTTGCAAGGTTTGCAGGGTTCTGCTGTAGGAGGAGACCTGGAATGGAGGCCTGGCTGGAGGGCTCATGTCCATAGGTGATCATGGGGGCAGGACGTGTGTTAGCAAGTTAGGTAGCAAATGTTGACACTCTCAGGTGACCAAGTGTTTAAAATGGGGGGCAGGGAAGAGAAATGTTGCTGGCCTACTCCTTTGTTCCTGGAGAATTCTCCCAACGATTCCTGCGTCACTAGTACACACTTCTGTATACCAGGCATTTTTCAAACTGTTGCTTCTGTGCTATATCTCAGTGGGACTGTTTGTTGTACTGTTTCCTTAAGGGTGGGACTCATTTCCTCTCACCCTCCCAGCTCTCTCAGGTGGAGTCTGCTGATTTTTAAAGTTCCAGGTTTTAAGTCCTGCAGATTGTAAAAACTTGAAAAATTAGGCCCCTCTGGTTTTCAAAGTCAAGTGTTATGGGGGTTATTTTTTCCTGTGTGGGATCACCAGTGTGAGAGTCTCTTTCTTTCCCCTCTCTAGGTCTGCAGCACCCTCCCCACTGTGGAGGGCCACAGGTCTGTTTGCTCCTGACCGCATCTCCACCCTTCCTAGCCTCTTTGATGTGACCTCTTCTCTACATTTAGCTGTGGCGATTATTCTGCCAGTCTTTGGGTCTTTTTCTGGGTTAGTTACACTAATGTGGGTGTTATCTAGTTGTGTCTGTGGCACGAGGTGAGTTTAGGATCTTCAAGTTCTGCCACCTTCCCCTTACATCTCCTAATTTGTAAGTCTTTTATCTTAATCCCAAACCAGTCAAGGTGACAGTAGTTGCCTCTTTTGCTGAATTCACATAAGCACATTTTGTGATGAAATATGCAGTACTTTATGTTATCTTCCATGAGTGTATAGATATTTCTTTTCTTCTGCTGATGAAATCTCAATTTTCTTGAGTCATCTAAGCCCTTCCCTAGCAATGATGGTTATCTTAGTTCCCTTATCAGGGTTTAATTTAGGATGTGTTAGGTGATCCAGTTTTGGTCATTGAGATGCAAAGGGAAGTCTATTGGGTGTTTCTGGGAGTAGTTTCTTTGCTGTTAAAAAAGAGACATAGAGGAAGAGAAATGCTTTTCTTCCACTGGATATTCTTATGTCTGATTACTGGAGTAGTGTCAACTACCTTATAATTATGAGCTACTTATAATTCTGAGAGGAGCAGAGCAGAGTAGAAAAACTGTTGGGTCCTTGATGACCTACTTAAATTTCTAATCCTGAAACCAACAGACTTACTAATATATCAACTATATCCTTGCTATGAATCACAAGTCCCATTTTTCTGTTATTTGCTGCTCAAAGCATCCTGATATAGATATCTATTCATTTTATCATTTAAACACATTTATATCATAGAAGAAATTATATTTGTTTTATATTGCCCTTTAAAAATGAGTCCACGTTTATTATTGTTTATCATTCTGTGAATTATGCTGTCCTTTAGAGTAGTAAATGATAAGATGACATGACCAAATTTCTGCTAAGAACGGAAGAAGAAATTCAAATGAGTTAGAGAAATAGGCAAAAATCAAAACATAAGATCTGACACTGAGGGATAGTTTAAACTTTATATGTAGTTCATACATTCAGAAAAAATTAAGTGATACTTGCTCTCTGCAATGACTGGGAAAATTAGTAAAATAATTTATTCAATCACTGCTAATTAGCATTTACTTCACATTAGCATTTCTTGTGCATTATCATTTACACTTAGCACTGTGCTTGCACCTAGTTTTGTCATTCAGTGTGTGCCTGGCAGAGACTGTATAGTTAAGCAAGTGAAACAAGATACATGTATTTTATTTACTTACATGCAACAAATTATAACTCCCTGCCACCAAACACAAACTTGGCACTTAAAGTAGTTATCTCATAGCTTCTGTGGCTCAGGAATCCAGGCATAGTTTAACTGGGTCTTGCGCTTCAGGGTCTGTCACAAGGCTGAAATCAAGGTGTCAGCCAAAGCTTGGTCTCAACTGAAGGCTTGGTGGGGAAGGTTCCACTTCCAAGCTCACTTACATAACTGTTGGCAGGATTCAGTTCCTTTGAGGCTATTGAATTGAGGGCTTTAGGTCCTTGCTGGAGTTCAGCATATCAAAGTGTATAAGCTGAGTAGGCAATAGGGAGAGTCTGCTACCTAGGTGGAAGTCAGTTTTTTATAATTGAATAAAGAATGGCATCCCTTTATTTTTATTTTATTCTGTTATTAGAAACAAATTACTATGCCCATCCCACATTTGAGGGGAGGGAATTATACAAGATCACATATATTAGGGAGTAGGAATCATTGGAGGCCATTTTCTGATTCTGCCTACCACAATACATATATTAATATTTTCAATATAGCAATTGGTGATGTGTTCCAAGTGAGTATGACAAAATAGGAAAACACAAGGGAGGGGGATCATTTCTGCCTGGAGGCGCAGAGAGAAGATAGTATTTGAAGAGCAGAGTTCTAGTTCCAGACTACATATTTTATTTATGCTCCAGCTTGGATGACATACATGTATGTCACAGTGGAAAATCAATTTGGAAAATCGCTGTTCTTTGCCAGAGGGACTCATTGAATCATATGAATGGGAGGGGGTGACCCCTCACAGAAGATCTATGTGGAATTCATAAGGCAGAATGGAGGGAAATGTAGAGGTGGAGAAGCCAAGTGACAGAGGACTACAGAGTTGAGAATGGGGATTAATAAGTGAAATTATTTTGGGGTTGAGGGGGTGTAAGAAAATGGTGTATGAGAGGGACAGTAAGAAGGAAGAACTGGTCTTGGTGATAACTGAATTACGAGCTCACTGAAAAGAATAATTTGGAGATAACTCATTTTGACCCTGGAATTGTGGGCTAATGCTAGTCCTATTAATGAAATAGAGAAATCAGGAAGTTGATTTTGGTGGGGTGGGGAGTGAGGTGGGGGCTAGGTGACAGTTGGAGTTTGAAGTGCTGCTAGAGAACCTACTCAGAGTAGGTTTATTTCTTGACCAAACTAGTATTAGTGAAAGTCTTATTTTAGGCAGATGGGCAAAGACGAAGGTTAGTAAAAGACAGCAATATCTGTTCTTCTCGAGAACTGTGAAATGTATTACCTTCATCATTGCAGTTCTGAGATTTTGTTTCTCAAATTCCCCAGACTGAATTTCTGCCTAAATAAATAGCCATCAGATGACATTATGGGTCAATTTATCATAGGGTATTATAGATAATCAATTTACAAAGCATTTGGGAAAATTTTCCTGTAGATGTTTTATTGGCTACTATTAGTGTCACATGTCAACCATCTATTACTTTGGATTTGCAATGGCAGCTACTCTTTTAGAAGAAATCTAATCAATTTGATGCATAGAGGTTTATTTTTGAGGTAAAATTCACACAACGGAGGAAAGCTCCTTTTGTTCCAATGAGACTATACCATGGTTTTAGGTTCCATTAGTATAGCAATATATAGTTACATTGTACATAAGTAGGCAGAATGATTGTGATCGATAAACTATGATGGTTTAATTCAAGAGTATGTTAGAAAATGAGAAAAATGGAGTTTTGGAAAAGTGCATTCTGTCCTTACAGTTGTAATACTATACATGGAAACAATCATCTCAGCTTTTTATAAAAGGCAAAACTGTCGGCCAAACTACATAAACTCCCCAGACTCCAGAGCAGAACCTCTGCCAGGGCTAATGTTGAGAGCAAATGTATCCGTCTTATTCCCAGACTGGTAACAGAGTCCAAGTGTTTATTGGAACTTTGCCTCAGTCAAAGCCAGGAGTCTTTGGAATCTATAGCATGGGCAGTTCTTAAGAGAAGCTTAACTGAATGAAATAAAATGAAACTAATAGGATGACATTTAATTTGTAGTTCTTGTTTTGCTTTTAGTTATGTGAATTAATTGGCATATAAATAACAAATGGGGGCCAAAAACGTAGGAATGGTCTGGAAAAGTCTCAAGACCTTGGATGTAGATGCAGATATGGCTAAAGACAAAGGTTTTCTTTCAGTGTCCTAGAAAAAGCCCATGCTGTAGCAGTTACTTGGAAGGCTGAAGGAAGCTGACTGAAAATTATTTGCCTGATGAGTTGGAGGAGACAGGAACTGAGGAGGTGGATATGTGGGGTTACTTGTTGAGGTGATGCAGGGAAGATACAAAACAATGGAGGGCACTCTGTACACTTGAAGAGTACCCTAGCCTGTGAGGAAGAAGGAAATGGCTGTGAATACCCATGAGTGTGGGTTGCTGCTTGGCATCTAGTATTGATATACTTTTTGCATAAAGCAATGCTCTTTATTCACTTTTGTTCTTGGTTCTCATTTGACCACCCTGACTCCACCCAGTTCTTGTGAAATTGTTTCTGAAGATGGAAGGATTAGTATTTACCATTTTCTAAGACTTTTCTTAAGGAGAGTAACAAAATGTGACATCTGGTAGATGTATATTTTCATGGGAGTTTTGCTACAATATTATCTTACTATTATCTTCTTACAAATAGATCTCATTTTTTTTTCTTTCTTCAGTAATTCCTAACTTTTTATGGAATTTGAACTCGTGAAATAGACATGGAAACAAATGTGTCTAGTGGGTTTGCTGACTATAGTCTTAAGTGAGGAGAACCACACATTGAGGTGGCTGGAGAAATCCCAATGACTAGGAAGTCTCCCAACTGTGAACTTTATGCCATGTTTTTGTTGAATTTCAGTCCCCCCACCCTCATCCCTGCCGTGACATGACATATTTAATGTACAGTTTCTAGAAATCAAGGACATGTTAAGTTCTAGCTATAAACTGAGACAGAAATCCTTAATCCACTAAAATATATTTATACATTTTCAAACTGGAGAGAAAGAGAAAAAAAGTAAGTCTTTTTTTTCTTAGAATATTACTTTAATTTTTTAATGATAAATTTTGGTTTATTTTTAATAGTTCTGAGAAATGTAGTCTCACTGTAGAATATTTCAAAAGTATAGAGTCTGGAAAGATGAGGATTAAATTTAATTATCCCACCCCTTCTTCATCAGAGATACAGTGTTAGGGCTTTAATGTGTTTTCTCCTAGTCCCTTCTCTGTTACATCAGTTTTGTCAAGAGTTTACAAAGCTAGCTCCATATTTTATAAACATCTTTGTGTCCTACTTGTTTTTCTATAACATGAAAAAAAATACATTGTCATTACAAAGCTTTAGAATAACCTATTGTATAGGGGTAATGTAACTTATTTAATTATTGGGCCCTTTTTGCTTGGTACTAGTTATTTTCCAATTTTTGACACATAAATAAACCTGCCTATTTTTTCCCCATTGCCAATATTTCTGATCATAAATTGGAGACAACATTCTTTAATTTTTTTTTTTAATTTGGGTATAGTGGACACACAATGTGATGTTGGTTTTAAGTGTACAACATCATGACTCAGATTCTCTATACTTTATGTTACACTCACCACAAGTGTAACTAACACTTGTCACTATACAGCACTGTAACAGTATCTTTGGTTATATTCCCTATGCTGTGCATTTTATCCCTGTGACTGTATTCATTCCATAAGTGGAAGCCTGTTTTCCCACTCCTCTTCATCCATTTTGCCCAACTTCTTCCCACTCCCCTACCCTTTGGCAACCATCAATTTGTTCTCAGTGTTTATAGGTCTGATTCTACTTTTTGTTTGTTTGTTCGTTTGTTTTATTTTTTTTAGATTCTACATATGAATAAAATCATATGGTATTTGTATTTCTCAATCTGACTTATTTCACTGAGCATAGTAGATCACATTATTTCTTAGGTTAGAGTCCTACATGTAGATTACTGTATCAAAGGATGGAATCATTTTTAAGGTTCTAGATACCAATCTCCAAATCACTGTCTAGGTAAATTTTATCTGTTCTCTTTTGTAGTGCATGAGAGTTTTCATCTCACTGTACTTTTCTCAGATTGTTATTAAATATTCGAAGAAAATTATATTTGGGTTTTAATTGGTGTTTCTTTAATGACAAGTAAAACTGAACATTTTTTTTCTCATAAAAATGTACCATTCAGATTTCTTTAGTAGTTTGTTGGTCTTGTGTAATTATGAAGGCTCTTTCCATCTCCATTTTACTTTCATTTTCAGAGTAGGTGGGAAACTAAAATCCATCTTTTTCTCTAGTCCCTAAATGTGAATTAGGTTGTACCAATCAGATAAAGGGACATGAGTTTTGAAAGGTGGAAGTGGGGACTGATTCCACCTTTCTGTAGCGAGGCTACAGAAATAGAATTACAGGTGAATTAGAGGCTTCCAGGAGGTGTGGAAGTTGATGGTACCCAGATTCCACATTCCATTGTTATTACCACCTTCATGAATGGGGGGCACGTGTGATGTTAGCAGCAAAGTTCTTAGCAGAGCAAAGTTTGGATCCTGGACTCAATAATAAGATCTCAAGGCAGAAGCTGTATTGTGGCTCCCTGTTTTTCATTTCCCCAGCCCTTCGAAATATTTTGAAAGTATCTCTTAAATTTTTTCTGTTCGAAATATCTCAGATGGTTTCTGTTGCCTGCACTGAGACATGGCTGATACATTGCCTGTTTCTCAGGTCTTTAAGATTCTCTTTGTGGCATGTTTGCACAGGTCTATGTACATAGGTCACTGCAGATTTTTAGTGAAAGTCTTGTGCAAAATACTTTTTGCATGCAAAAAAATTGTAAAAATTGTAAAAAATGTAAAAAAAATTGAAATTAAGTATTTAAATTAAGTTAAGTAAAAAATTGAAATTAAGTATTTAATAACCCCTTCATTAAGAGTTTTTAGCCACTATACCCTAGTGTTAGTATATCTATTACTATTCTTTATTCTTTCCAAATATATTTCTATTTTCTGGATTCCATCTCTTCTCTTTAGGCTACTCATTAATTCCCTTTATTACTTTTTCAAAATTATGAAACATATTTTAGCTTGTGACACATTTAGAAAACATAAAGGTTATAGTCATTTAGATTTTAAATACTTTTTACTTTTGTCATTATTACGTTTTTATACCTGTCAGAAAAGAGCTCCTTATTTTTCTTTAAACAATTTTTTTTTGGTATTCATATACTTTATTTTTTTTGGATGAACCTCAGAAATATGTTTTTAGATTCTCAAAAGTAAGTCATGAGCTAGTTTTGGAAACATTGACCTCTTTATATTGCTGAATCCTTCCATCCATGAATATGGTTCACTTATCACTTATTCACGTTTTTTCTTCATGTCTCTCCATAAAATATCATAGTTATAATTTTCTTAATATATTTACCTTTCTTAGGATTATTCACAGTCTTTTTTCCATTATATATATATATATATATATATATATATTTTTTTTTTTTAGATTTTATTTATTTGTCAGAGAGGGAGAGAGAGCGAGCGAGCACAGGCAGACAGAATGGCAGGCAGAGGCAGAGGGAGAAGCAGGCTCCCTGCCGAGCAAGGAGCCCGATGTGGGACTCGATCCCAGGAAGCTAGGATCATGACCTGAGCCGAAGGCAGCTGCCCAACCAACTGAGCCACCCAGGCGTTCCTTTCCATTATATTTTGAATCAGTTTATTTCTGGCATCTGGGAAAGATTGGCTTTAGTGTATTTACTTACATCTGACTAGGTTGTTTTTTTTTTTTTTCTTTCTTCAGCTGATTCTCTTTATTGAAGTAACATTTTAAAATCTTTAACAAACTTTTTCTGCCTCACACTGGAAAGCCAATTCTTCACATCAAGATGCAGGTATTCTAATAATTTTCATAAAGAAAAAAAGAACCTGAATCCACACTCATTTAAATAAAACTAATACATACTTACTGAAGTCTACATGTACATGGTCTATTCACTAGTAAATGCTAATGGAAATATAATGAGAATTTTCCAATCTATATGGAGAAGCAGGGCACAAGTACGTGGACTTTGGAATGGTAGTAGGATATTTTTAAAAAGCTGAGGAAAACATCCTGGTACAGGAAAAACTATGCAGATAATAGAAAGATCAGTCATTGCCAGGAGTTTCAGGGGAGGGTAGAGAGGGATGAACAAATGAAGGACAGCGGATTTTAGGGCAGTAAATCTCATCCGTATGATAATATAATAGTGGTTATATGGCATTATGCAAAATTCATAGAACTGGATAACACAAAGAGTAAGCCTTAATATAATCTCTGGACTTTATACAATAGTTAGGGATCAATACTGTTTCATCATTTGTAACAAGTATACCAGACAAATACAAGATGTTAATAATAAGGGAAACTGAGGGCAGAGGAGACAGAGAATATATGGGAACTCTCTTTACTTTCTGCTCAATTTTTCTCTAAATCTAAAGCTGCTCTAAAATGTGAAGTCTATTAATTAAAAGTAAAATAGAAGAACAACGCAGTAGGAATGATTTCACAGAATAGTGTTGCCAAATGCGTAGTTTAGACAAAACTTGCAATGGAAACTCAGAGGAAGGAGGTATTACTTAAAGTGAATGTGGTCAGAAAGGATCGTACAAAATACATAGTTTGATATTTTTGGAGGATTGAGTTAGATTATTGGGGATTTGCTGATTTGGCAGTGCTTAGTATGAGAAAAACATGGAAGTAGAGAGGTTTGAAATTTAAGGCAGATGGCTAATAATTTGCCTCAAGTACATTTTTTTCTGAGATGGAAAGTAGGTCTTATGTGGAGCTTAAGATAACATTTATGAAGGTCTTGAATGTCCGGCTGAAATGTTTAGACTTGTATCTCAAATTACCAGGAGCCACAGCAGGAGGATAACATGATCAAGGTGACATTTGAGTGTTTAAAAGTAGAATTCTGGGGAACCCTCCTACACTGTTGGTGGGAATGCAAGCTGGTGCAGCCACTCTGGAAAACAGCATGGAGGTTCCTCAAAATGTTGAAAATAGAACTACCCTATGACCCAGCAATTGCACTGCTGGGTATTTACCCTAAAGATACAAACGTAGTGATCCGAAGGGGCACGTGCACCCGAATGTTTATAGCAGCAATGTCTACAATAGCCAAACTATGGAAAGAACCTAGATGTCCATCAACAGACGAATGGATAAAGAAGATGTGGTATATATACACAATGGAATACTATGCAGCCATCAAAAGAAATGAAATCTTGCCATTTGCGACGACGTGGATGGAACTAGAGGGTATCATGCTTAGCGAAATAAGTCAGTCGGAGAAAGACAACTATCATATGATCTCCCTGATATGAGGGAGAGGAGATGCAACATGGGGGGTTAAGGGGGTAGGAGAAGAGTAAATGAAACAAGATGGGATTGGGAGGGAGACAAACCATAAGTGACTCTTCATCTCACAAAACAAACTGAGGGTTAATGGGGGGAGGGGGCTTGGGGGGGGATTATGGACATTGGGGAGGGTATGTGCTATGGTGAGTGCTGTGAAGTGTGTAAACCTGGTGATTCACAGACCTGTACCCCTGGGGATAAAAATATATGTTTATAAAAAATAAAAAAAAAGTAGAATTCTGTAAGGTAATTATAAGAATTCTGTGAAGGTACAAAAGGGGAAAATATCTTTCCCCCATCCCACTGCAACAGGATGACACTTGTGGAGTTAGAGACAGAACACCCAGAGATACTGTTGATGCTGGGCCCAGATTTCTTCAGGTCTTTACACTGGCCCCCAGCTCCTGTGCGCTTTCAGTCTAATAGCCTGTACCTTCAGACCACCTTAGCCAACAGCCTGAGGGCTCCTGGAGCTGCTTTGCCTGCACATGTACAGAGAACCAGAAGCCTCTGTGAGGTACTGATTCCTTCTGACCCTCACCACAGACCTTAGTTACATACCTTACTAGCTTCTGGGAGCATTTCTTTCTTTCTTTCTTTTTTTTTTTTTTTAAAGATTTTATTTATTTATTTGACAGACAGAGATCACAAGTAGGCAGAGAGGCAGGCGGAGAGAGAGGAGGAAGCAGGCTCCCTGCTGAGCAGAGAGCCTGATGCGGGGCTTGATCCCAGGACCCTGGGATCATGACCTGAGCCGAAGGCAGAGGCTTTAACCCACTGAACCACCCAGGTGCCCCTGGGAGCATTTCTTTATCACTTGTTTATGACACTTTTTTTCAGAATTTGCTTTCGAGGTCTCTGACCCTGGAAAATTCTCTAGTAACAACTTTTGTGAGAGGTTTCTTTAAAACTCTGGAAAAACCTCTCCATCTTTCTGGGTGTCCATCTTATCTGCACGATGAGATGGCTGGTCTGTGATTGTGATTTCTGAATTTCCCTTTAGTGTTAACGTTCTAAGATCCCAGCTCTAACTCTTCCCCTGGGGTTCAGAGTGGATACTGTAGTCCTGAGAACATAAATCCCCATCTTTTTCTAGGGTTAGCTCTAATTCCAACACCAGCTTTTTAAGAATCATCTCTAGTACCAGCTGAGATGAGAACAGTCAATGTGCCAGTGATTAACAATACATTGGCTTTATTAAAACCATTTATTTAAGCAGTAAAGGTAATTTGTGAGAGAAAAAATATATATATAAGTCAAAGGGGGATTGTTAAATTAGAGGAGAAGAAGGTGAAGATGGAAATTTTTCATCATGAGTTGAAGAAAAAGACATCTGAGCAAAATAAGTGGAAGCTGGCCTGAAAGATCAAAAGACACATTTAAAATTTAAGTAATAAACATTTCAATGGGAAAAGGATGATTGGAAGTCAGTTTTAGTCAACAAATAAAATCTACTTTACTGTCACTTTATTTTCCTCAAAAAGGGCATTATTAAGTTTCTTAAAATGTAGTTTCTATCAGAACTTAATCTTATTGGAGCTTAGTGACAATAGACTTGAGAAGAAAATAGGTCAAACATCTGAGAAGGGGATTTACTCTTGGACAAAAGTGTGAAGAAAGCTAAGAGCCCCAGGTAGCCTTCTACCACTTCTTGCAATATTTCTCCTTCACATTCCTTCGTGGTATCTGCTCCTCAGATGCCATGGCCAGCCAAATATTGTCCCAAGGGACAGTTTCTCCTTCACACATCATCATAGCCTCATCCTATTAGGGTTCTTCCTCTCTCACACACTGTTTTTCCTTCCTCTGGACCCCACTTTCTGATACATATTAGTGGATGGCAATGGCTTATTAATTACCTTAAGAAATCTATGCTAATGTGTTAGCTAGGTAACTAATTATCTTCTTGCACAGCAAGTTTTAAGCCTTAAAAGTGAATGCTTAGCAATTTAGTCAATTATAGATCTGGTTAGGGGAGGGGAATATTTTTCAACAAAAGTTGCATTTTTTTTCTGGCACTTTTCCCTAAGAGGGACAATGACACAAATCTGTTCAAATAAATTAATGTTGTGCTTTTGACCACTGCCCCATATGGCAGGAAGAGGATTATATGCCAACATGTAGGCTGATTGATGTGCCCCACCAATCCCTTCATTGTATATTTGCATTAACAGGCATAGAATGGAGTGAATTCACTTGTCTGTTTTTCAGGATGATATTCACTGACCTATATATCTGCTAATCTGTGTAATATGTTTGTGTAGGAAAGTGCAGTTATAGAAAAACCTACAGCTTAGGAAAAGGGGACATTCCAGAGAGGTAACTTTCAGTTTATCAAGATGGCCAATGGATTCTTTCAATGTTTCTCAAATCACACAAATGACTTAATTTTTGGTAAGGATGATCTCCAAAGCTTTCTTTGGTTGGTATGATAGAACACATAGGTGACAACACTAAGAACAGTTTGTTCTTGTGAAGTTGTGGAAGCAAAGCTCTGATTACAGAAGGCTTAAAAGCAACCAGGAGAATTAGAGACAATGACTGACAACCTATTGGAGGAATTCTGCTGTAAATGGGAGGAAAGAAATGGTCAGTAGCTGGAGCATTAAGTGGGATCATGAGGGGATTGTCTTTATTTTATTGTGGGAAAAATAATAGTATTTTATATGTTAGTGGGAGAAATCAGTGAGAATGATAGCCTGACGATGTAAGAGAAAGGGGGGAGAATTGCTGGAGTGCTAATACTGGAAAGATGAGAATGGGCTCTGGCATTTAAGTCACTGAGAGATTGACTGGCCAATTTAGGGGCATGGAAAGAGCATAAAAACGGGCAAGAACTGAGGATCTGGGCCCGCATGCAGGAGGGTGAGTACATGTGATGGCAGGAGGTTGTGGAGTTCTCTAAAATTGCTTTCTTTAACAGGGAAATCAAGATCATTGCAGAGAATAAGGAAGGGGGAAGATCTGGGAAGTTTGAGCAGAAGACAAGGTAGGGGAAGAACCTTATGTTGATTAGAGAGTCTAGAGGGATGGCCTGGGTATCCTGGGACTGGCATAATATGACTGTCTTGATTATCAGTTAGTGATTTTCAGGCCATTAACTGTGGCCAGGCTGTGAATGTTGGGCATGAGGGTTTTCTAGAGTTTTAGGTGTCTATCTTGATCTTTGCTGTTGGAGTCTTGAGGGTATCAGACAGATGGATTACGTTCAATGCATAGACTCCTCCTAACTCATGATGATATATTGCATACAATATCATTTCCCACCAGAATGAGTCCTAATAATTTTGTTTAGACATGCACTGATTCTAGGCTGATTGTTTCATGCAGTTGAAGTTAAGTTGAACTTTGAGAAAAGATCTTCCTATTAAATCAGGACATAGCCACTGAACATATTTTCATCAATTTCAGAAAACTGTGAACATAGATAATTATTACAGTTAATAAGAAAAATAAATTCCATCATCCTAATGGGGGCATATTTGTGGGTGCCGGAGATAGTTCTCCAAGTCATAAATACTCAGTATTTTTGTCCTTAGACTATGTCTCTGATGAAAATCTTTCAGCAGTTTCTTACCCCATATTGGAAGTACCTTCAGATGAAGGTTGGATGGTTTTTTAAGTTATATGCTTGGGGACCGAGAAGGGTCATGGGGAAAACATTTTGAGAGCACCCTTAGACCTGAGAGGAGAATTCAAACCAGAAACAAAGGTAAGTAACAACTTTCTCTTAGGAGAAGAATATCACGGTTTTGTCTTTAAACAGTGTTAATTTCAATCCAGGGTGACTTTTTGGTTGACTGAGGAATGTCAGTAGCCACTGACTTCACAGAATCCCGAGGAAACTCAGCCTTTGGCTAGAGTAGATGTGAAAGAATCATGAAAACAAATGCCTTTAGGATGACTTTTCAACACATGCAGAATTCTTCAAGTGAAGCTGATGTTATTAAACCCATCTGCTGTAGGTCATTTAACACCTAATCTGTCCGCTAAAGGGAAGTACTGCCTTTCCAAGCCAAAACCAGGGAGAAAATATGTCTTTATAAGACCATTTCAAATTAATGCTGGCTGCTCCTGTCACTCTGAGTATGAGACAGGATCTAAAGTGAACAAACATGCAGATGCCTCAGAGACAAATTTCCCGAGTTCTCCAAAAAATGGGGAAGAAAGAAAGTTAGAAGTAGCATTAAAAATGCTACTTCATAAAAAATGAAGTATGCTTACCTCTTTTGAAACATGGTCAGTCTCTGGGAACATTTTTGTCCTGTTTGTAGGTGAAGATACTCTGGCAGTGAACATGGGCTGTGTTTCCAGCTGCTTTGGAGGCACACAGCCAGGGACTGGGACATGTCGTGAGTCTAAAAAGATTCTCTACTTTTGTGGAAGACTTCCCTCTTTCCATTTTAATGGGGCTGCCAATATTAATTTTTGTCTTTCTGAACTTGTGGAGACAAAGTATTACTAGTTGAAATTTTCCAGAGATGTAATAAAATGTTCATGAAACAACTCTTATTAAGAAAGTACTAAGTTAGAACTTAGTCTTCATGTATGGTTCTTTCTGGAGTATATTTTAAAGATTAAAAAAATGGAAAATTTAGTCTAAAAAGAACTATACCCTTCCAATTTTAATTTTAAATTACTAGAACTTCAAGTTGGCATAAAGCAAAGTAAGTATTTGTAAACTATATATAGGCATTAGGATTTATTTATCACAATAATTAGTTTAGTGTTTTATACCTATTTTGCCTGATAGGTAGATAAGTTTAAGGAATCAACATATGAGGGATGATTGTATCAGTTCAGTGACACATTATCTAATTATATACCCTCAAAATCAAATGACTGCAGTGAAGCAAAAAATTGATTCAAGTGCCCTGAATATCTGTGATGGTGATCAGCCAATCATTGTTTGTTTCTTTGTTTCTTTGTCTTAGTCACTCATCAAATAGTATTGTACTTTTGCTCTTTGTCAGAAAGACTGTAGCAGGAACCAAGGTACACATGGTCTCAGTGCTCAAAGGTCAGACTAGAGTCAGGCAGACTAGTATTAAACAAGAAATTGTAACAAGGTATGATGGATCCTGTAATAAGACAAGTATAGTTGTTAGAGGAACATATAGGAAAAAACATACAGGAACGTGTAAGGAACAGTCTAGGGGTGGTGAATGGTCAAGAAGGCTTTCCCTAGGGAAATAAACATAAGAGACGAGCTTGAAGACAGCAGCAGGTCCAAAGGGCTGCAACCCACACCCTCTCTTTCTATCTTACTGGAGGCATTTCTACTCAGAAGCCGTCAATGAGGAGTATCACCTAGGGACCAGAGATTTATAACCCTTTGTTCTTTAACTTACAGACTTTTACCAGAGCTTATTTTTCTTATCTCTGCACATATTGGGTATATGGCATATAGACATCTTAAAGTTCCTGTTTTCTGTCTTGCCAAGTAGAGGAGGAGTTTGGGGTCATTATGGCATCAGCTTGTATTAATGATGGTTTGAGGAAAATGAATCATTATATTACACTCTATACATATGAACTCTAGCACCAGATCTTTTGTATATTACAACCATCATAAATTCATATGTGAAGTCAAGATTATCTTCATCTGGCTGCAACCTGAAGAATTGAAGTGTATTTTAATTTCTTATATTTTGTTGTTTAATGTTAGTGCTGCCTAGGAAGAGCTGCGTGCCCAGATAAGAGTGGTGGCTTCTTGAGGGTGTGTGTAATCATCCTGGAGATGTCAGTGGGAGCCTGTGATAATGATGCTGAAGAAGGTAGTTGGAAAATAACTTAAAGGTTTTTTCTGCAGAAGTGAGCAGAGCTTGGGAAGAATTAGGAAGAATTGTTCCTGATTGGCAAGATTTGAGCAATCAGCCTATTAGAAAAAATTCTAAAGCAGGAACAGATGTGTAGTGTTCTAGGGACAAAGTCATGAAATGTGGGAATTTGGCTATGATCCCAGAATAGGAGAGGTCAAAGAATTTCATGAGGGGTATCAAGAGAATATTACAGTTTTGGGGTTTGAATGGCTACAGAGGAAATTTCAAATTGAATCTCTTGTGTGAATTTGGTCCTGGGTAGCAGAGGGCATGAAGTCTTACAATGAAAATGGCTGCAAGAAATAGTTCAGCCTTTGACTGATGGTAGAATTTTAAGGGAACTTAGAAGTTAGTCCCCTAGACCCAAATGTCACTAAAGTTGTTAGTATAGCCGTTTTAACAGTGCACGAGAAAAAGAGTGGCTGAACAAGGCACTTTTTTTTTTAAACTTCTGCTAAGCTGAGTAGTGTGAAATGGGGAGGAGAATATAGAAATATAGAAATATTAAATATATAAATATATAAATATTTCTCCATGGAGGAGAAATTTTTTATGAAAATCTAGATGGTGGCACCAAATGGTTATCCATATAAGCAGTCTCTCTCTCCCTGTTATGTTCTGGGGCCATATTTCATCTTGACCACCAAATCCAGTCAATAGCCACAGTCTGGTTAGCATGGTGCCATGATGACTCCATGGGGTATTTTGAGCCATTTTGTGCCATGTGAAGAGGGATGTTGGTTGGGGGCTTAATCATCCACATGCAATCCACAAGCCTTGTCCATGTCTACCAATGATAGCTGAAAAGTAGAAAGTATAACTTTTTCAAAAACGATTTTATTTATTATTTGAGAGAGAAAGAGAGTGACTGAGAGAGAGAATATGCACACAGGAATGGAGGGGAGGGAAGGGACAGAATGAAGGAAGGGAAGAGGGAAAGAATCCTAGGCACACTCTATGCTAAGCAGGAGCTGGATGCAGGACTCAGTCCCATGACCCTAAGATCATGACCTGAGCCAAAACCAAGTCAGACACTTAACTGACTGAGCCACCCAGGTGCCGTGAAAGTACAACTTTTTGATAACAGGAGACTTTATTAGGAAGGAATTGAGAGTGAGGCCCAGAGCTGTATGATGCT
Organism: Enhydra lutris kenyoni; assembly: GCF_002288905.1. Lineage (NCBI taxonomy): Eukaryota > Metazoa > Chordata > Mammalia > Carnivora > Mustelidae > Enhydra > Enhydra lutris. Next base: position 30,746,183 of record NW_019154099.1, on the reverse strand, counting down.
TATGTCTTCCTGAATTTGAATGAGTGAATCTCTGTCACAAATTAAACAAGATGTAAGCTTTCCACTTAATTGAACTTAATTGGGAACAAATTCCCAGAAGGATGATTTCAATACACCAGTTCATCTCCTAGGGTAACTTTATAAATTGAGAAGGCTCTGGGCTCATGGTGGCCTCTCTCTGAAGGTGTGTGAGAAGTACCACCATAGTTTAGTGGAAAGGGATGCTACCTTATATTCTCAGCCAAACGAAAGGGTCTTTAAGAAGATCCCCTTTGAGGGGCACCTGGGTGGCTCAGTGGGTTGAGCCTCTGCCTTTGGCTCAGGTCATGGTCTCAGGGTCCTGGGATCGAGTTCCGCATCAGGCTCTCTGCTCAACGGGAAGCCTGCTTCCCCCTTCTCCCTCTGCCTGCCTCACTGTGTATATGTGATCTCTCTTTCTCTGTCAAATAAGTAAATAATAAAATCTTAAAAAAAAAAAAAAGATCCCTTTTGAGCTTCAAAAGCTGTACTTTGTGGTTAGGAGATGCAAAGGACTAATGGTAGGTTTAGGACCAAGAAAGCTCAAGTAAGATTGTAGAGTTGGGTGAGTCTGACTGTAGGAGGCAATTAGAAGGTAGAGCCAAGAAAAGCTCTGCAGTTAGAGGGTCTTAGTTTGCCCACAATTGTGGAGTTTCCTGATTCATGGCACTTTTGGTAATAGAACTGGGGTAGTCATGGGCAAACTAGGATGGTTGGTCACTCTGATATTGTGTTAAGATTGATCAGAACTCCTAGCATTTGCAAGGGAAGGGAGACCTGACTGTTTTCAGTAGTCTAGATATGAACCACCTGGGAGAGAGCAGGCATGGGGTCATCTTGAGACTTATCCAGTACAGCCATCTGGAGGGGCAGGGGAATATCAGTAGAAAGCATTCTGGAACATAGCATAGCATTCTGGAACATAGCTGAGAAAGGAGCCCAAGTGGCCTCTTGGAATAGGTACTTATTTGGCCTGGGGCAGTACAACTGTAGGCCAGCACAATCTAGCGGGGAACCTCTGAAGATCCAGTGAAGGCATATCCTTGGAAAGAAAAAGTCACCTTTATTGATCTGCCAGGTACCACTTGGAGATGCAGCTTTTACCATCTGGTGGGCCCAAAGCATGGGAAGCCACCTAGTCAGGGAGGAACTGGCCCATTTTCATACTCTTTCCTTCATCTCTGGCCAAGAATGAAATAGCAGCTGGAAGTCAAGTAGGGGCAGAAGTTTGCTGGATGAAATTGAAGAGAAGTACCATGTTCCTTTCCCTTGCAGGAAGGGAAGAAGATGTAGTAGTAATACTAAGTCAAGTGAGGATATAATAGACTAAGTCAAGTCTGGTGTTTTGATACCTTGGATGGTACATTCTTATTTACTGTGTTTTAAAGTAACCAGAGTATACCTATTCCCCAAGAATGAACAATGGTGCCTTGCAACAGACAGTTTTTTTTCCGGAGGTAAAGGAGGATTATGTCCACTGAAGGTAGTTAAAAGGGCCCTGGGAGACAACAGTCAGGTCACATAATATTTGTGAAATATTCTGCACCTGCAGAAGGTAGGCTATTGACATCCTAATGGAAACACATACCCGGTAAATAATACAGAAAATGCCAGGCCTATCTGAGAGAGTAAGTCCTAACCATGTCAGCGAGTATCATATGTTTTAGAGCCCTCCTTTCCCAATTATATGCCAATGAGGAATAGGTATCATATCTTTAGATACTTCTGCGTTAGTTTTCTGTTTCTATTTTGGAAGAATCCAGAATTGATGTCTGTGTGCACTGCTGTTTGGGTTCCTTACATTGAGAAAATTTTCCGATATTTTCAAGGCCATGCATAAATGCAATCTGTAAGCTTTCAGTTTGCTATGGTAGTAAATATGTAGGTATCTGGAAGGCCCACACTACAAGAACTGCTAAAAAGCTTTGCTCTTTCCCAAAGAAGAGTCCAGACCATTTATCACAGCCAGAGGCAATGCATGAAATGACGGTAACAAACAAATGAATGAGTGTCCAATAAATCACAGTAGACTGATTAATCAATAAAGATATTGATTTTTTTAGTGATATTTCACATCCCCTCCCCCTCTCTCAACCAAGGGATTTACACAGGCCACTGAAAGATAAATTTATCTTTCATTCTTGGGGCTTGTATTTGACCTGGTATAATAGGAATTGATCATTATCTAAATGTTGTTTTGGCTGGAATGTTGTAATTCACTGTATTATAATGTCTAAAGTTGCCTGTACAGGTGCCACCATCTCTAGTTACATCTTTTTATAATACAGACTAATGATTCTTATCAGGAATCATCTCCGAGCTCTCTTTCTGAATTATATGCCAATGAAGAATAATAATAATAGTAATAGTAATAATGGTAACTTTCTCAACATGTCAGAGAAGACTGTTGTTACCTGTGGCTAGTGTTCTCTATCAGAATCTTATGATGCGGGACGCCTGGGTGGCTCAGTTGGTTAAGCGGCTGCCTTCGGCTCAGGTCATGATCCCAGTGTCCTGGGATCGAGTCCCACATCGGGCTCCTTGCTCGGCAGGGAGCCTGCTTCTCCCTCTGCCTCTGCCTGCCACTCTGTCTGCCTGTGCTCATGCTCTCTCTCTCTCTGACAAATAAATAAAATCTTTAAAAAAAAAAAAAAAAAAGAATCTTATGATGCTGCGCTGGGATGCCCAGTGCTTTATCTTCTTGCCGAGGAAGAAAGGTTCCCAGTTCCACAGTGGGAAGCAGGGATTCCTTCTTACAACTCTGGTACTGGGGGTCATGGCTAGGTGGAATGTTGCGCAGTTCTCTTGGGGTAGAAGAAAATGGGAGGGCATTTTGTCATCACTGGCACATTTCCTAGCACAACCTCCCCTCTGTCTCTACTTTGGCCTCCCTATGAGGAGTACACAGCCTACCTCATAGGGCTGAGGCGGCCTCCTCATTTTCTCCTTTGTCCACAGCAACCTTGAGGGACTCAGTAGCAATTCCTCCAAAGTTTGAAGCAGTAAAATGTAAAAGACAAACAACCCATGCTGTTTTTAGTGTGGAAAATGGCACTGGATATTTCCTCATTAATGAGTACTGATCACTTATGATGCTGGTTAACATACTTTACATTTTTTTGTTGTTGTTTTTTTTTTTTTTTTTTTTTTAGTAATTAGTTGGTCTTTTATCTTTGACTATAGATCTACATTCTAGTGTGCCGTTTTTTTTTTCTTTTTAATTTAAGAACATTTCTTAAATCTCTTCTAGATGTGTATTCATTCCCTAGATGGGTGTATCCAATTGCATGATTTAAGTATCATGCATATGCTGGGGACTGCCAAATATATAACAATTCTTTTAGCCTCAGACTTACATATACAGCTGCTAATGTTGTATCTCCACTTAGATATGTCACAGGCATCTCTACCTTAACATGTACAAAATTGGAATACTTGGTATTCATCTACCCTAAAATCTGTTTTCACCCATACTTCCCCATTTCAGTAAGTGGCATCACTACCGACTCAGTTTTCTAAGCCAAGATTTACCCAAGTCATCCTCACAGAGTTGACAGTGGGATTTTTTACAGAGTGTTTCTAATTGTATCAAATTTAAATTGCTTCAGTGTCTTCCCATAGATCTTAAAAGATAATTAACCATCTTTATTGTAGTTGTCAAAGCTGTGCATAGACTGGTGCCTCCCTCTTTTCATTTTGCTGCACGCTAGCTCTACTGGCCTCCCTTCTTTCCCTGAACACATAATGTCTTTCCTGCTTTGGAATCTTTGCCTTTGTCTTCCTTCTGCCTAGACCTATGTTACTTCATATTTCTTATCTCAGGTTAAATATCGCTTCTTTAGAGATGCAATTTCTAATTCTCCCCACCAAATTATGTCCTTCCCCTGTTATTCTCAAAATATCTTTATTTCCTATAGTCCAGTAATCTCCATATGTAATTATTTTCTTCATTTATTTATTTGTTAATTTAGTGTCTTCACTTCTCTCAAAAAAATGTTTTTTAAAGCCAGCGCCCACATTTCTCTTGTCAATTAATAAATTCTCAGTGCCTAGGCCAGTCTCAGCTTCTGGCATCTATAGACATTTAATATCTTACTTGCTGAAAAGCTATATGCCCAAAATGATGAGTAAACTATTGGACAACTGGCGTTTCCTTTTATCAAATCATTATCTATTACTAAATGATTACAATACCTTGTGCTGTTGAAGGTGTGAGGCAGTTGCTCTCTCAAGCATAGTCAATACAACTATAAATAGTGGAACTTTTCTGGAAGGCAATCTGGTAATAGAAAATGTAAATGTATGTGCTATATGATCCAGCAAAACTACTTTTAGAAGTCATCACAAAAAAAAAAAAAAAAGAAGTCATCACAAAATGGGAAGAGATTTATGCCCAAGGAATAATAGTACAGAGCTATTCATAATAGCACCAAATTGGAAGTAGCCCAAACACCCATTAAACTGGTTAAGTAAATTATGGTACATAAGTACAATTGAATAATAGGTGACCATTACAAATGGTATCGATCTATATTATTGACATGGATGAATGTCCATGACATATTGTTGAATGAAACTCTCAGATTACATATATTATGTACATATATTATGATTTATTTACACAAAGTTATTTGCATTGAGCTCTATGTATGTGTGTGTACCTCTTTAGAGAGAAAATCGAAGTATGTTTATCCAAATGTTAGTAGTGGTTATATCTTCATAGTGGAAATTAGAAGGATTTTTGCTTTTCCTGCCATTCTTGAAGGATAATGTATACCTTTATTTTTTTTTTTTTTTTTTTTTTTTTTTTTTTT
>NW_019154099.1:30595119-30741251 GCF_002288905.1 Enhydra lutris kenyoni | reverse complement strand
TTTTTTTTTTTTTTTTTTTTTTTTTTTTTTTAATGTATACCTTTAATACCAACAATAAAACTAGTTATTTATCAATCAATATATCAAACTTGCTGCTGGATCAAATGGTAATATTTTATTTATTTACTATGTATTTACAATATTTAATATATATTCACAAATAAGGTTTCTCTGTAGTTCTGTTTTATGGTTGTTTTGTTGGTTTTGATAGCAGGTTAGCTAGTTTAAAAAATTAAAATTATTATTATTATTATTTTTTTGGTGCTTCAGGACAGTAATACTTATAGGAATGATCACATTTTTTAAACCATGATTATATCCAGGTTAGATGAACAGAAGTGGGGGAGGTGGTAATTCTTAGGTAACTTTTTTTTTTTCTTTGGTAACTTTTAAAATAGCTTCTGTGAATACTGGACTGTTCTGAACTACTGTCTGTTTGATTAGTTAGTTTTGGTATTTTATATTTTCTTAGAAAATTTTTATTTTCAAAGATACTGAGATAACATTTAAATGATTTTGCTTCAAAAATAATGTAATTCTGGTTATATTTCTGTTTTCTCACTTTTGCTCAACTAGCCTTACCAAGATTTTATCTATTGTATTGTTTCAAAGTAGCAGCTTTTTGAATAATTGATTTTACTGAATTCTTATTTTCTGATTTAATCTTTTTTAATCAGCTTTTAATCTTTACTATTGACATCATTTTAGCTTTCTTAAGTTCTTTTTCTAAATTTTTGAAGTAAATATTTTGTTCATTTATCTTCATTTTTATTTAATTAAAAAAGAGCAGACTAATAAATCTAATTTTGGGAAGCAGAAGTTAGTAAATCGCATTTCCCATTTTCCGTTACATGAACTCTCGCTGGTAAGGATGATCAAATGGAGGAAAAACAAGAGGCAAATGCGGATTTTATAACTTAAAACACAAGGGTCTAATAAAATTTGGGTAAATGATCATTTATAAATAAAGAAATGAGAATAAACATTTTCATACTTTATTTTCTTAGTGACATTAAGAAGACATTGTTCTCCTAAAACTATAGCTGATGACGTAACAGGGGAACAATGTAAGACCAAAAAAGACTTCTTAGTGTGTTTGTCTAATTAAAAGGGCAACAGGGAATTGTAGATACCATCCAATGAAAAGAAAATTGCTTTATTAAAAGTTATACTCAAAAATTTCTACAAAATTCATGAACCAGTACATGGAAATTCAAGAAAAGAGACATGATGAATATATATCAACTATGCATATAATAAAATTTGTATGAGAAAAACAGGAAATATAAGAAAGAAATTGTCAAAGAAATTAAAAACAATGATGAAGATTCAAATATAAAGCAGAATGATGAAACCTAACCTACATTTAGATAAATGTTGTTGACATTTTTGGGTTTTAAGGATAAATAAGAAATCTGTTGGTATTTAGGCAGAATAATCGAATGGCTTATGAAGGTAAAAGCACAAAGGCAAAATTTCTCCGTGTATCTCTTATCAGTTGAGGGCCCTTCCTCAGTCTCTTGTGGGTAATTGCCTTCTCCAATAGGCAAAAGCACCCACATTAAGAAATAGTAATGTCCCCTGCTTGCTTAACTCGCTGTTTTGCTCATACCACATGGAAGTCAGGGATGTTCAGCAGGATCTCTGTGAATTCTGGAATCTGACCACTTTCTCAATGTTAGTGTGACTGATTATTAAGTTATTAATCCCTTCTAGGAGCTGATAACCCTCTTTCTCTGCTGTTTTGAGTTGAGTGGGGAGGGGTGCTTATTAAGTTACACTGGAAAATTCTTTCAAGTACTCCTTAGATAGCCTTTTTCATTGGTTGTAGTTTGGTAGGTCTTTACCTCAATCTTATTTAATCTTATTATATCTTTTTTTAAAATAACATAATGTATTGTTTCAGGGGTACAGGTCTGTGATTCATCATTCTTATACAATTCATAGCACTCACCATAGCACATACCCTCCCCAATGTCCATCACCCAGTCAACCTTATGGAAAGGTCCTTAAAATTTTCTAGAATGTGGGTGGTACTCTTACCTAATTTCTAGTGATAATTGCTAATTATATTTCTTTAGATATGTAAGTGGGATAATTTATAGAGGGGCTAGAATTAAAGATATGGATTCCAGTTGTTATCTTGGACCAGAAGTTTTCAAGATAACTCCATGCGAGACACTTGTTCCTGTCTGTCTGTGCCCCGTGTGTCCTACTTGGGAGATGTTTAGAGAGGGAAAGGGCAGCTTTTGATTTGGAAGTATGTCCCCGAGATTTTTTTTCAATGAAATTACCTATTGATTTAGTTTCTATAATAAGTGCTATAAAATATAATTTTTGTATATAAGAATTTAGGAAAACTAAGTACTTTCTGGAACTTAAAAATAGTTCATTAGCCAATGTTTATTTCATTATGGATCATTTATAAACTATTCTTACTTAAGTCAATGTTTTCTCCTTAACCCAAAGTTTGTTCACTCTGTGTGTGTGGCACTATTTAGTTTTTGTTAAAAAATAGAGGTGGGGACGCCTGGGTGGCTCAGTTGGTTGGGCAGCTGCCTTCGGCTCAGGTCATGATCCCGGCGTCCTGGGATCGAGTCCCGCGTCGGGCTCCTTGCTCATCAGGGAGCCTGCTTCTCCCTCTGCCTCTGCCTGCCATTCTGTCTGCCTGTGCTTGCTCTCTCTCCCTCTCTCTCTCTCTGACACATAAATAAATAAAATCTTTAAAAAAAAAATAGAGGTGAGGTTTATGTAGCAAAGTCAGCAGAAATTTTCATGCTTCACAATTTTGTCACTGGAAGGTCCCCACATTTCTTGATCCCTTGGGAGAATTTCTCAATGTGCATGTTAAAGAGCAAGAAAAGAAAGTAGCATTTTCTAAAAATGCTAAAAAGCATTACTTGTGTCTTTAGAATACTATTTTGTAAAACAACAACAACAGGCTTATCTGTGTCCTCAATGTGGATTTGGAACGATTTGGGAAGACACAGATTGTTTTCTTTGATACAGTTTGAGGCATGAAATCTGCCATCATGTTGGGCAAATATATATTGCATTTTGGGAGAGAAATATTAGAAACTCTGAATAAGAAGAGACACAGGTGCTATATTTAGTATTCTAAAGGTGTGCTTCAAGTGGTACAATAATGATTCTGATGAGCCAACTGTTTACATATCACACACACACCGATTCCAGTGGTTGTAGAAAAGCAAATTTGTGACTTTGCAGAGTGAATGTCGTACATTTTCAGCATCGTTATGACCATTGACTAATTGCTCAGTCCACACATCTGTTGCAGTTGCCTTCTGTGGTGATATTGCTTCTCTGTGTTAATTCCCTCCAAACTGAAAAATACTGGAACAGTTAAGTCTGAATTGTTGAACAAAGGACCATTTGCTCATCAGATTCCATTGATTTCTTCTGTGCCTGTATTTTGGGAAAACTTCTGGTTGAAGCTTTATCAATCTGATTCAAAATTGTATGAAAAATGAATTCCCACTAGCATCACACTGGTTTGATGTATACATTTCTATTTGCTGTATAAATCTCTTGATGTCTAGATTATGGGAACTGATAAAGTCTAATAGCTAGTAGCTAAAAACCAGCAAGAAACATATGTAAATATGTTACTATATATATTACATATATTACTATATGTAATAGTTTCTTCATTTAACCTATTCTCTTTCATTAATTTTAACTGTTTGATCAAAGTAGCATCTTGGAATACATTGCCATTCAAATCTTTGAATTTAGATATGTGAGTAGATCACAGGGTCAATCACCCATGGACTCTCAAAGAGGAATGAAGGGGACTCTAAGTTGCCTGTTTCTGAAATGGCCCTACAGTGTTTAGATGAAGAATTGTGATATTCTGAATATAAAATTGGTGATCCTGAGGCTAATGAAATGAAACATCTCATTAACAACAAAAGTTCTGTACCCTATGTATCAAGTCTGTAAGGAACTTCACAATGCTGGTCTCTTTTTTCCTTTTATAAATATGATGGACGCATCTGCCTTTGTTAAGTTTTTAGGTTCCCCAAATACATCATCTTCCTTCTTCTGAAAAATCTGTGGCTTCATCTCTTTCAGCCCTCAGCTTCCTCATTTCTATTATTGAATCTTTCACTTGTTCTTCCTCTACTCCAAGATATCGCACCACTGGCAACCACTTTCCAGGCCCCTCTCCAAGCAAGAGGGTGGCACAAAGGACTACCAAGAGCTGTAGAAGAAGGTGAGAGAAGAGAGGAGTCTCACTGTGTGGCCAGTTGATGGGATTAAGGAAGGCAAATCCCTTCCATGGGATTTGCCTTCCTTAATCCAGTCCCTGTCCATGGTTTTGGGGTTCTGGCAATGTTACCAGCATTATACTTTATCTATGCTTTTTGGTTATAATTCTCTGTGTTAGAGTTTAACTATGGGATGCCTGGGTGGCTCAGTGGGTTAAGTGAACGACTCTTGATTTCCACCCAGGTTATGATCTCAGGGTTGTAAGGTGGGGTTTCACAGTTGTCGTGGAGTCTGCTTGGGATTTTTTCCCTCTTCCTCTTCCTCTCCCTCTCCCTCTGCCCCTTGCCCAGCTCCCACTGTTTCTCTCTCTCTCTCTCTCTCACTCTCTCAAAATAAATAAAATCTCTTTTTTTTTTTTTTTTTTTTTTAAGAGTTACACTGTGATCAGCTTGGAAGGTATAAAAACCACGGTCATTTGGGACTATACTGATTAAATAAGTATTTTGTACCTATAGACCAAATCATTTATATTACAACCATTTTGTTTTGGCGGAGTTTTAACTTACATTTATCTATTCTTTTATTCAAAAATAATTTTTAATAATTTCTAAAGTGGGAGTGAAAGTAGTCTTTAGAATTCCTACTATTCACAACAAACTGCAATGATTTTTCTTCCAAATGCTAATATTTAATTCATTTGTTAGGTACCCTTTTATCACAAAGTTTTTGTCCTTAGGCTTTGCTCAAGGGATTGGCACTCTTTGGATCTTAATATCATGACCAGTGAAATACAGACCACCAAGGCCAAACATCCTGAGTTTCAAAGTTTTGGAAGCATGGACTGAATTCCCTGCAGAGACTTTGGCCTAGAAGTGACACTAATTTGGTCTCTGACATAAGCAAGTTGATTCCTGGCCATAAAGGCAGTGGGATGTCAAATCCAACCAAGTTTTGCCTTCCTTAATCCCATCTGCCTCAATTACAGTTTAAGTATCTCTAGAGAAAAAGAGGAGGCTCCAAACATGATGTTGACTTTTATGATACCATTAATACAAACCAAGGTAAGATGGGTTATCTTATCTATCAAGATAGATTCTTCCCACCCAATTAAAACAAATACATCTTTTTCTTTCTTTCTTTTTTTTTTTTTTTTAAGATTTTATTTATCTATTTGACAGACAGAGATCACAAGTAGGCAGAGAGGCAGGCAGAGGGAGAGAGAGGGAAGCAGGCTCCCTGCTGAGCAGGGAGCCGGATGCGGGGCCCGATCAGGACCCCGAGATCATGACCTGAGCCCAAGGCAGAGGCCTAACCCACTGAACCACCCAGGTGCCCCTTTGTTTCTTTTTTTTTAATTAAGTTTTTAAATCTTAATTCCAGTATAATTAACGTACAGTGCTATATTAGTTTCAGGCATACAATATAGCAATTCAACACTTGCATACATCACCCTACACTCATCACAACAAGTGCACCCTTAATCTCTATTGCCTGTTTCCCGCATCTCCCTGCCACCTCCCCTCTGGTAACCATCAGTTTGGTTTTTATAGTTAAGAGTCTGTTTCTTGGTTTTGTTCTCTCTCTGTCTTTTTTCTCTTTGTTTTTTTTTTTCTTAAATTCCACATGTGAGTAAAATCATATGGTATTTCTCTTTCTCTGACTGATTTAGTTAGCATAATACTCTCTAGCTCCATCCATGTCATTGCAAATGACAAGATTTCATTCTATTTTATGGCTAAATAGTATTCCATTATATATATATATATATATATATATATATATATATATATATATATTATATATATGGATGTGTATTGTTTACACACACACACACACACACACACACATATATATACATATATTTAAAGTTATATTAAAAAAATCCTTTTTTTAATCCATCCATCCACTGATGGACACTTGGGCTGCTTCCAAGTTTCCAGCATTATAAATAATGCTGCTGTGAACATAGGGGTGCATCTATCCCTTTGAATTAGTGGTTTTAACAAATACATTCTTTATTTGCATTTATAAACTGTAAATCTCCAGTTGAAAAACCTGGTTAAAGTTCCAAAATCTTGGAATGAGTCTTGCAGAATTAAAGCCTGGTTGAGTTCCATGAATGCATAGTGAATTAACTCTAGAATGATTTCCCAGTCTCTGGTGTTGGCCCTTATGGTGTGTGCTGAAATGAACCTACTTCTCTGCATTCAGGCTGCTTGGTGGTTTTTTTTAAAGCAGTGGTAATCTGATCCATATCTCCCCAGTCTCTTGTGGAAGTGTTCATTCTTACACATGGCCCCAGAACTGTTGTCAGTTTCCTTCCAGTGCACATTGCTGGATATTCTTCATTTGATTCTTGAGACCACTGGTCAGTTTTCTGTGGCATCCTGTGTGCTAGCAGGCTGACCTTTATGGATAGGTGGTCTGACCTTCCTTGCCCTCTGGATTCCATTTGAGGTTGGACTGTGGGAGTCACAGCAGAAATTGGAGGGTGGGATAAGAGAGAGGTTGGGGTACTTATTTCCCAGAGTCTCTTCTTGTTTGGTCATCTCTTGGTAGTGGCTATGTTCTACTAACATATGTGGTCAGTGTTTATAAACCACATATTCTGTCAGATGGTTTTTCCCTATTGCTATAGATCTCTCTGGGTTCCAGTTACAGTTCCAGACCCTTCATCCTCTAGCAGGGTGAGTAGTGGTCCCCAGTGATATCCAGATCCTAATCTCTGGAACTCATCAATATTACCTCATATAAAAAAGGGTCCTTGCAGATGTGATTAAGTTAAGAATCTTGAGATAGAGAGATTATCCTGGGTTATCCAAGGGGGCCCTATAGAAAATATAGTTTTCTTTTTTTAAGAAAATATTTTATTTATTTATTTGAAAGAGAAGAAAGAACACTGGCAGGCATGGTGAGGGGATGGGCAGAGGGAAAGAAAGAATCCCAAGCAAAGTTTCTGCTGAGCACAGAGCTCAGTTTCATGACCCATGAGATCATGACCTGAGCAGAAACCAAGAGTCAGACACTTAAGCGATTGAACCAACTAGGCACTCCCCGCAACCAACAGATTTTATTTAGCTATTTATTTGAGAAAGAGAGAGAGTTTTCATGTATGCAAGCTGGGGAAGGGCAAAGAGGGAGGAAGTGGCAGAAGGAGAGGGAGAGAATCTCAAGCAGACTCCCCCGCTGAACACAGAGCCTGATACGGGACTCAGTTTTATGACCCAGAGACCATGACCTCAGCCGAAATCAGGAATTTGATGCTTAACCAACTGAGCCAACCTGGTGCCCTAGTTAAAAATATTCTTAAAAGAAGAGAATATAGGGAGATTTGACTACATACAGATGAGGGGAAAAAACATGTGCTAGAAGCAAAGTCAGAAGGAGTAAATGCTACACTGTTAGCTTGAAAGATGAAGAGACCACAAGCCTAAATGCAAGGAATGAAAGTCAATTATCATATGGTTTCACTTACTTGTGGAGTATAAGGAATAACACGGAAGACATTAGAAGGAAACGAAAAGTGATTTGGGGGAAATCTGAGTGGGATATGAACCATGAGAGTCTGTGGACTCTGAGAAACAAACTGAGAGTTTTGGAAGGGGGGTGGGGAGATGCATGAGCCTGGTGGTGAGTATTAAGAAGGGCATGTATTGCTTGGAGCCCTGGGTGTGGTGCATAAACAATGAATCTTGGAACACTGAAAAAATAAAATTAAAGAAGACGCTGAAAAAGACAGGAAAATAGATTCTTCCATACCGCCTCATGAGGGAGAGGGAGAGTGGCTCTGCCAGCCAACACCTTGATTTTGGCTCAGTAAGATTGATTTTGGACTTCTGGTCTCCAGAGCTATAAGAAAAAAAATTTCTGTTGTTTTAAGTCACTAAATGTGGTAAATTTTTTCAGCAGCAATAGGAAACTAACACATTCCCCTTGCCATTGTAAGCATAGTGGAAACTGTTTTTGCTGTTGCCAGCTCTGGGTTGCCACACCACCCCCTTGGTCTCCCTTAACCTGCTCCCACCTTTGTAAGATGTCCCGTTCCTTACACTCTATTAAGTTACCTTTGAGACAATGCCACTTGTTTCCTGCTGGATCCCTGACTGATACACCTTGCTTCCTCTTCTAAGGCCGGGAGAACTAAGAACCATGACAGGGAATTCTCATTTAATTTTCAGTGAGTTCCAGGAGGAAAGGACAACAGGTTTTACTTTGTTATGGTTGTTTTAATAAATGGATTAATTAGTATAGGAACATTGTCAAGCTGTATTTGGGAAGAGTACCAGTGGAGCAAGAAACAAAGGATCCTAAAATTATGTCATTTACATTTATGTAAATATACCATATGGTGTGAGCTACACATGATGTCATTAGTTTTTCATAAATAGTTTTTTTGTTGTTGGGGCACCTGGGTGGCTCAGTGGGTGGCTCAGTTGGGGCACCTGGGTGGCTCAGTGAGCCTTCAGCTCAGGTCATGATCTCAGGGTCCTGGGATCGAGTCCCACATCAGGCTCTCTGCTCTGCAGGGAGCCTGCTTCCTCCTCTCTCTCTCTCTCTCTGCTTGCCTCTCTGCCTACTTGTGATCTCTCTCTGTCAAATAAATAAAATCTTTAAAAAAAAATAGTTTTTTTGTTGTCAAAGCAAGGGTTTACCTTGCCAACCACAATATGAAAATGAAATAACTCTTACCAAAAGAATTCATTTTTAAAATATTTCAAATGATACGTATACTTTCAAACATAGGCTTTCTGAAAAATCTCTTCTTTTTTGTTGCTGGCTCATAAGTACTCAGTCTGGAAAGTGAAGATTTTCAGATGTTATTACATACACACACAAAATCTTACAGTTTATTTTGTGGTATTTTATTCTCACTAAAGACATTAAAAGTGAGTTTGTGGTTTGCAACTGTAGAACATAAATGTATTAAGTGATAGTAAGCTGAGGTCCAGAATTAGTCTGTAAGCTAGATAACTTTTACACTTATGCCCTTATAGAATAACAAAACATATTATTCTCTAGAGGACTGATTTAATAGCTTTTTCTAGATCTGAACCAAGCAATTATTCCAAAACCTCGCTATTTGACCTTTCTCGTCATTGTTGTTAGCGCTATAAAAAGCATTATGTATGTAGTGCTGGGCACTGAGCAGGAATCTTGAGCATATGCACTATCCCTAAACGCTAAGCTTTAATCTTTCGCCGTAGCTCTTCTATTCTGAAAGGAAAGGTTTACTCAGGGAAACTGAAAGCAGCAGACAGGCCTTTGAAAGCATGTAGAAGGGTGCTTTATAAGTATTCAGTGAAATACTTACTTATCTTTCTTTTTACTTACGGACCCCTGATTGACTGATTGTCTGCAGTCCTCCAAATAACAAAATTTCCACTCCTTACATGAACAGTTGAATTCCATTCAACACTCTTCCTGGACATATTTTTTCTTTATAACACTCATTACTTGCAAAATTATTCTGTTTAATGTTTGTGTTTAATGTATTTTATCCTGTTTTGTGTAATGTTTTATATACTTAATGTATCCTGTTTAATGTAATATGATAATGTATTAATGTAAAATTATTTGTTTTTGAAGGCTACCTTCTCCACAAGAATATAAACCCCATGAGAATTAGTACCTACTAGATCCCTAGATCTTTGCAAGTACTTGGCATGCATTAGGGATACAAAAAATATTTGTTAAATGAATGATGATGCTATCAGCTTTGAGCCTTTAGGTGGTCAAGTTGACTGTGTCAAAGGTTATTTAATGTAGATATGTTTATAACACTATGTATTTTCTCACTGGAAAAAAAACCACCTTAGTATGTTGGGCCAAAGAGTATGTCCCAGACAGATTTCATCATCAAAGTAGACCTAGAGTTCAGGCCATGCCCCATCCATCCAGAGATGTTCCATTGCTCAGGAGTCAGGGATAAGCCCTTGTTACCATTGATGCTTTACTTTAAACAATTTAAAAACATGCTGTAACTCCCACTCCTGTACTCCCAGAGTAGGGACAAGGATTAAAAGGCTCCAGGAGTTTCCAATCTCCGTGGAAAATTGGCTGTCACATGGAACGAGATATATACTAACTGATTTTGCCATGCAATTGAGTTCTTAATGAAAGCAGCGTAAAACAAAACTGCACCCCTCTGTATTTCATTTGGGCATGTTGTACCTGGAATAAAGTGTAACTTCTGTAAACCTTTAAGTTGGATTCAATAAAGCAATAATACTCTACTGTGCAAACTGACCGTTTAGCTTAACGACTGATTTGTTACACCATTAACTTGTCCCATGCCTTGTCTGAGGGCTCTTTGCTAACTGAGTAGTTGTTAACTATTGTAATGAACAGATTCTTCCAAGGGGAAAAACCTCTTAAGCTGGGAAGTTAGTGATATCACTGGCTGATGTTTTAAAGGTGGCCGTGGAATAATGAATAGATTTTTAAGGTTATTAAAGTTTAATCATAGAGGCATTGTAGGATCCTAAAAAAAAATTTAGAAATAAAATCAGGGAAAGAAAAAGGCATGTTGAATCTTGTCAAGGTTTGCAATTTGCATGTTACATATCAAACTTCTTAGCTGCTACTATAAAAAAATCTCTATAGTCAAATTACATGGTGTGGAAATGTACTATTATTAGGAGTAGCAGCCATGGTATGTATTCTCTCTTTCTGACCAGTGTACTCTGATGTAAAAATATCTCTCATGTTCTCCTAAGAAATAGATGAAGTCATGGAGACAGTCCATTTGGAATTATAGTAAACCGGTGGGATGGTGTAGCATCTTCAGAAAAGAGTCCTTACAAATGGAGCAGGGAATGGTTATGCTTACTAATCACAGGTAGCCTGCTCTGAATATCTACACTGAAGATAGTATCTCCTTGTCCTTATAGCACAGTCTTACCAACTTTTATAGAAAGGTACTCAAATCATTTACTTCTCCAATGTCTTCTACCTTGAGTTTTTGTAAAATGCAAGGGCCCCTTTCTCCTGTGAAGCAGAGTCATCTCATATTCTTTTACAAAGCAAGCTATCTGGAAGTTCTTGATATGCGATTTTCCAGGATTATATTAGTATCTATTCTTTCAAGAACATATTAAATGAAAAATAATGAAGCCATAAAAGCCTTAGAAGAAAACACCCATGAATACATACATATCACAGGGTAGGAGGGTTATTCATTATTGAAAGAAAGGCTTTCTCAGAGTAGCACTAAAGGCAAAATTCACAGTTGAAATGTTCATACACTTCTTCACAAAAATTAAAAAAATACTTTTGATTGCAAACGACTATAAAGTTAAAAGGAAAACTAGAGACTGGACAACAATACTTCTACATAATAGATTAAATGTTACTTCTACATAATAGATTAAATACTTCTATGTAATACTTCTACATAATAGATTAAATGTTAATTTGCTAAGTGTAAGAAGCAGTCTTATAAGTAAGAAGAATTGGAAATAATGTAAATAGCCAACAATGGGGGATTGACAGAATAAATTATGGGCACCCATAAAGCAAAATAAAAATTGGTAGTCTTAAAAATGTAATTTCATATAGGACTTGGGAAGGTATTCATAATATAGCTAAATGAGTGTGGCAGTTATATAGGATATATAGTGTGACAAATATATTTTTATTTTTACTAACTGTTAAATGACCAGGACAGAATTCTGGAAGGCTTAACAATAAAATGTTTATAATGATCATCTCTGGTGGTAATATTTCAGGTGATTTTTAAATTATGTTATTCTAAGTTATCTAAAATGAGCATACAGTGCTTAAGTAAAAGTAAAAAATGCATCAAAACATATGAAATACACTGCAAATATATCATAGATGTCACGCTGCTGTTTAAAACATTCTTCTACTTTTATTTTATTTTTGGTGAATTATCATTGAAAGCTTTTTTGAGTCGATGCCTTTGCAAACCATATTAAATCTTCCTGATGCTGGTCATTACAGCACCATTGCTCATGCTGGTAATAAAGGCTCTGGCCATAAACCCTGCTCCTGGCATGGCTGTGCTAACATATCTCCATGCCAGGAACATAGTTAGGGGAATGAACACTGGAAAAATTACATTAAAAAATTGCTGCCACAGTTTAACTACTTTTTGTACATATCTCATTGTGGTCTACCACTGGTATTCTAAGTAGGTACTAAATGGACCAATTCTTGCTTTTACATTGTTTTCTCTATCCCCCCTGTCCCCGTCATAGTAGACGTATGATGCTATGTATAATTCAACTATTAGTGGTGCCTCCTGAGTCTCTGTTCAAATCCTGCTGCTGCCACTTTGCTAATGTGTGACCTTGGACAAGTCACTTCTCCTCTGTTCTTTAGTTTTCATATATTTGTAAGATGGGGTTGATACTGCTTCTCATCTCATAAGGTTGAGAGGATTAAATGGGATAATAGTTATAAAGAACCAAGGTAGTGATTGGCTCATAATAAGTACTCAATGTATGTTAGCTATAATTGCCACACTGCTCATAACCTGTTAAAAACTCCCAAGTTAAGAGAACATCCTTCTTTGGTCATTGTATGATTCTAAGGGTAGCTGAAAGGGCTGGTTCACTCACATCCATAGAGTTCTAACTGTGAGCTAACCACCTGGCTTTCAATCATTTCCACAATTCTAGAAGTTGACATTATTTTCTATTTTCAGATGATAATACTGAGTTTCATTAGTACCTATTCTCTTCCAATCTCTCACAGCCCTTCCCTCTATCCATTCTGTCTGGCTTCCTGTTATAGCAGCCTCTAGAATCTCACAGGTGTGAATTCCAGCAGTTCTCTTGGCCACCTTCCCTCCATCAGACCTGGTACTTTTCAGGGGGGATTTGAAGAGTTCTGAGTATGGAGCACATGAAAAGAATTGCTTGTTGTTCTGCTATGGCCCTTAATATAGTAAGTAGACTCTAGTAAGTAGATTTTGGTCAATCTTGTCGAACAAGCCCTATTTAGAACTTCTTTTCCTCTTGATTTTAGGTGCTACCTTCTGTTCAGTTATATCAGGACAGAAGTCTTGCTGAACTCGTGTTTCTGCTCCCTCTGCCATACCATATCCATTAAAACTCCCTGCCCAGATCTCTACCTACTGTGTACCTATTTCCTTTTCCTCTTCCGTGCTCTCTTTTGTCCACTGTAGGACATTCATTGACAGAAACCACCTGCTTACTTGAGCCTCTGCCTAATGGCCGTTGGCTCCTTCAATGTACTATTGGCCAAAGCAGATTTTGTTTCTGCTGGAGAATCATTGGATCAACAGCATGCTGTCTGTATTAGCTCTGTTAGGTCTGTGGGTCCTTCCAAACCTATCCATCTTGCCAAAAATGAAGCTTCATTTATGGGATCTGTAATCTGTTCATGTCAGAATCCTCTTCTCAATTCCTTTTGTGGCCACTGATGCCATCCAATAAATTAACTCCTCTTCCCCATTCTATGAGGACAGTGGGAGGTGACATCATTGACCTGATTTACCTCCATGTGGGGAGCCTGGGAAATTATTCATACAGAAGATGCTTCTTACTTCTGAATGGAGGAAGAGGTCAACTGGTCATTTCAACTCATGCTCAAAAAGCAAAAATGAGGTCATTTAACCTGAAATAATAAAATTGTTTATAAAATTGTATTGATGTCTTAAACCTTTAGTGTTTAAACATTTTGTCATCAGCTGTCAAGAGATAGAGATGTCCACAGAAAGCAGAAAATACAAAAGTCAATTCTCTGACTAGAGTGGAAAACTGCATTATTTGAAATTCTCTTGCCTGTCTCCTATAAAACTGAAGACACGTAAAAATAACCTCTTATTTGCATATAAAATGGTTGCATAAAATTGGTCTATAGCTTATCTCATGCTGTAAACACAAGGAAAGAAGAAAATACACATTTGTATGTACAGCTTATGTTGAAAAGTCTTATTAAACCTAAATTATGCATTTCCATTCAGGAAAAACTTCTCCACTAATAGAAAACTGTAGCCATTTTGCTTGGCAAAACACTCCAAAAGTTCACATGGTAGGAAGTATTTTGCTATGTTTATATAAGCTGTTGGTTATATACCAAAGCAAAGTATTTGATTAAAATACCATTTGTTAGCCTCCTGTGGAATGTGGCTGCACTACTGAGAAAGTGTCATTATTTTTGAGGTTGGTAAATGTGAATCATAGAGAGAGCAGAAGTAGGCAGAGACTGCAATGCAGACCTGATGCCTGTGAGAGCAGAGAAGGAAGGAAACAGGAGGACTAGACAGGAAGATTCTCAGACTAGTGCAGCTCTGAGATAGGCTCAGCTAGGTTGATAAGGAGCTGGAGAGTAGAATGCTCATTAGAAGAGTTCCCTTTGGGCAGGAGCAGCCTGGAGAGTACATGGCCTCAGCATGAGTTCTTTAGCACATCCTGAAGTGTGGAGCTGTTAGCTAAGTGCAATCTTTGCAGCATGTTCTCTTTTGAATGGAGATTGGAATGTGTACCTCCATGCTTGTCTTGCTACCATGGTAGCCATTTGCTCCTCCAAGCAGATGTTCTTTCATGCTATCCAGCTTTTCTAGTTGGTACTTGCAGGAAGATTTATCTGATATACTATAATGTTCCATAGCTATAAGCAGACTCTTGCATCTTATTTTTTTAATAAAAATTTTAAATTAGTTTTGATATCAAGGATTGGTAATCATGAAGCATTTCTCTCCTGAAGTTCTTCACAAAATGATATAAACTTAAAGGAGTAAAGACAGTCTTTTATCTGATAAATTGGTTTCTTCTCTTCTCCCTTATCAGGACAGAGCATTCTTGGTGCCTGCTACCCAACATATCCTAGTGACTGACTAGAAATAAAACTCCTGTGGGGAGAAATAATTGCTATATCATCAAATCCTTGGTCCTCAAGTATCTTCTCCATTAATTTTTCCTACTTCTGGCCTCCCTGTTCCAGTTTGATTTTGCCACTATTGAAGTTACGAATGGCTTTCTAATGACTTGATGGGGTGGGCTGGATTTAAGAAGGTGATGGGCATGTAAGTAATCTCTGATTGTAGATTAAGTCACTTAAAGCCAAGAATTAATTTCTAAAAATTATCTTTGTTTATAGGATGAAACACATAACAGGTACTCAATTCTTGAATGATTGAACAAATAATGATGTAGATGTTGGATAGGAGCCAAATGCAGTTCACTTGGGATTCATTTGGTAGTGATAGAAGGATCTGTGGTGCTCTTGTGAGTGTCGTTGTCTTCCCCTTGGGAGTTTCTAAGCAGGGAAATTTTATTATGGTGGCTAGTTGCTACCTGAAAGATACAGAAAGACTTAATATTAAGTGACAAGAAATGGGGGGCTCCTGGGTGGCTCAATGGGTTAAGCCTCTGCCTTCGGCTTAGGTCATGATCTCAGGGTCCTGGGATCGATTCCCACATCGGGCTCTCTGTTCAGCAGGGAGCCTGCTTCCTTCACTCCCTCTCTCTGCCTATTTGTGATCTCTCTCTGTCAAATAAATAAATAAAATCTTTAAAAAAAAAGAAATGGGGAGGCAAGTTTAAAGACAGGGAGCATAATTGTAAAACTTATAAAGAGTCAGTGGTGCATTGAGTGATGGGGCATTAGTGGAAAGTCTTAGAGGAAGCAAAAAAATATAGTAAGATTGGAACAGTATGGGCTTGTTGAGCAAATGTGGCCTATTGCCTGTTTTTGTAAATAAAGTTTTATTGGGACATACCCATTCCAAAATGCTTACACATTCCTGTGGTTGCTTTCATCCCACAACAGCAGAGTTGAGTAGTTGATAAAGCCAAAAACTTTAATTATCAGCCTCTTTACAGAAAACACGATCACTGAAATAAAGACTAATAGTGGACATGATGAAGACCAATTGCATCAATTTTACAGTTTTGTCTGGAAGCAGGAAGACTTTTTTGGAGATTTCCATTAATATAGTCTCAATATTTTGGTACCATTAGATCTTACCTCTATTACCTGTCTCCTAGATATCTCCCTTTTTCCACACTCTTCACTTTTTCCTTCTTCAGCCCCCCCTCCCACTGCATTTGCTTTCCTCTTCATCTTCTTGTGTCATTTCTTTCCCTTTACCTTGCTATCTTTTTCTTCTTTGCTACCTCAGGAATCTTAATTCCCCAAATTTTCTGCCAAGTTGTTAATAATACATACATAGGGAAATAGAGTTTAAATTATAGATTCATTGTACTTAGACTTTAATTTGTCTTTTTTCAGAGGTGGCATTTCTAGGACCATGTTCTCCTAAGGCAGAGCTCACCTGTGCTCTTCCATGAAGAACAGAATCCTGCAGTGGATTTCACACTAAATCCACTCCCATTACTTGCTTTAGATGAATCGTGCTATACCAGTTTATGTGAGTGTCACCACCTGCAGCTTAAATAATGGACAATTTCACTGGCTCAGTATAGCCTTTGGCTCTTATGTCATATTTCTTCCTTGCCTCCTCTAAAGAAATGCCTATCCTTTTCCTTCCCCAGGTTATTACAAATCTAGTCACTATTACAGTAGCACAGTTTTCTAGTCCCTTTAGTTTTGCTCGTATTGATTTTTAGCTCTATTTTATTTACATTGCTTTTAAAGTAATATGTGGGCATTTTCATTCATACAGGTGGCTCAGTGAAAGAACACTGTGCTCTTTGTACTCAACAAGCAATTTTTCTCATCTGAGATCCCTTTTAAATTAAGTAATATAATAATTTAAGTAGTTAGTGCTTCCTGTAAGAGATTTTATCATTGCATACCTTATACCATGAATACTATCATTTACCATGAGCAAACCAAAATAAAGAGGATTTGTGTACTATCAGTTAAGTTGACCCAAAATCAGTCATACACAACTCCAAATTCCCACATTATCTTCAACCTACAGTCTATTCAATGAACATCTACTTCCTGCTTAACAGATTGTCAGGAAACCACACAGTATTACAAGATTTTCCTAGATCATTTTTGAAAGATTAACTTATGAACAAATGAAAGGTAAAAGATAGAAAGACATAATATGAGCAGATAAGATTTTTTTTTGTAATTAAGAACTTTGATGCAATTTAAAATAATGATAACATAATTATCTGTAGTAGCATGCTCCTGTTAAAATTGCAGAGTAAGCCACATTAAAATGTTGAAGGGGGAATTTCAACTACTTAGGCAACAGTGATATGCATGATGACTTAATTGTTTTTTTGGAAACTGATTTTGAAGATCTTTATGAAGATTTAAATGATGGTCACTCAGATGAGTAAGAAGGAGGCATTAGTTTAGGGTTGCTGCCATTGTGAAGACAGAATTTCATGCAGATTCCAGTTTGAAGCAGAATGATCCAGAATGGCAGTTCAGAATTTCTTACTTTCTTTTTCTGTGAATTTCTGGACCTGCTTTGACTAATTCCTCAGGGAGTGATTTCCACAAAAGAGAAGCTGACAGGAGAGCTCCAGGCATCCAGTATAAACCACCCTTGACCCTGAAAAACCCTTGAAGTCCCTTGAATTAAACAAGGCCACAAAAATATCATTAATATTTATGATTTCTTTTTTAAAATTTGTTAGAGAGAGAGCACGAGTGGGGATGGGAGGACAGAAGGAGAGGGAGAAGCAGACTGCCTGCTGAGCTGGGAGACCGCCCTCGTGCAGGCTTGATCCCAGGACCCTAGAATCATGACCTGAGCTGAAGGCAGATGCTTAACCGATTGAGCCACCCAGGTGCCCTAATATTTATGATTTCTAATTTTATGTTTAAATAAGTTTAATACACATCCTTATGTACATTTTTTCTTAGAATAAATTAATAGGAATGGAAGTTTGGGTCAGAAAATAAATATATTTTTGAAGCTTTTGATACTTACTGCAAAAATGCACAGTAGAAAATGTGTAATAATTTACAGTCTGCTGGCATTGTTTGAGTGATCCTATTTCCCATTCTTTACTTCATCCAACCCTCTAACATTTGCTAGTTTTCAAAAGTATTTGTCAGCTTAATAGATAAAAAGTGGCGATTTATTTTATTAATTTGTGTCTTTTTGATAATAGAAATTTAGACAATTTTTCACATTTTTATAGCACATAAATATTCCCTACCTCTCTTGTGGTATTTGTTCAATTTGTTTAACTTTTCCATCTTTCTCACATCATTACTCTGTGTCTTCCTGGTCTTTATCTATGTTTAGATAGAAGAACTTTTTCCAACAGATAAGGATAACAGAGCTGTTCAGACCAGCAAAGAAATTTCTAACAGGATACTCATATAGAATAGTTTACCTTTTGAGGCAATGGACTTCTTGCTGGAAGCATCCATCTTTGGGGATTTCTTCAGTTGTTGGAAGTTTGGGATAGATAAATTTGGCTGTCTCTTCAACCTCTGAAACCCTGAGAGCCCTCTGAATTTTTGCACTATGATTCCTAGAGAAATAAAAAAAAAAAAAACAAAAAAAACCCCACACAAAACTTTTGTCCCAGTAGTTGAGTTATTAAAAAACACCTGCTCCTTATAGAAAGTAAGAACCAGTAGGGTAACTTTTGAGACTTAAATGAGCCTCAACTCAACTGTCTACCCACAAAGACTAGGAGGGACATGTTCTTCTGCAATGAAATCTCAGACAGTGACTCAGCATGTGCAAACTAGGTGTTCATTACACACTGTTTTGAAGTAATGTAGTCAGGAAACACCAATAGCAATAATCATCTTGACACAAAATATGACATTAGTTTTTTTTTTTCCCGGTTTCAATGTAAACAGTGCATTTATAGTCCACTTAACACTAAAAGGTAATTTTCTCCTAATGAACAGAAGAGTTGTTTAAAAAAAAAAAAAAAGTCATGGTATACAAAGAGAGGTGACTATTTTTAATGGAATTATGCATACTTGATTCTTATTACCATAATTAGCTTTTCCCCTGTTATGTGTTTTGTGGGTTTATATTCTAGGAGAGTGCTAAATCAATAGCAGCCTCATCAGTGTCTGGAAAAAAGTTCAAGCCAAATGAACTTTCCCATATGGATGTAAAATAAACTGCCATAAATTAACATGAGGGTTTTTTTTTTTTTTTTTTTTTTGTGCTCTTGTAGAGCCTGAAATCACCAAGAATACATCTTTTTAGACATACAGTTATATCACATTTGGGGTGGGGGAAAAGCACCAAACAAAGTAAAAATATGAAAGAATATGCTGTTGTGTCACCTTTTCTGATTTCTTCCCCTAGTATTCCTATTTCCTATGAAGTAATTAGGAATCCTTCTTATGGTAAGATGAATTATTTTACAAGTTGAGGCAATATAAAAAAGAAAAAGAAAAGGATACAATATACAGAAACAAAAAGTGAGGACCAGGGTTTGCCTATGGCTCTCATTATGTACAGAACTATTGTGAATTATCTTGCAATTATATTTTTTAAAAATTCTCTTAAGGGATTTTGTCCCATTGGTTAGTTTCTTGTAACATCATCACCTCATATCATTAATACCATCAAACATCACAGAAGGTCCTATTCTGCATAAAATGTATTAGTATTACTTTAATTCAAAAACATTGATGCCAATGTTGGTGATAAATGTCTGGCACTTACACTGTACCAGGGTCGTGGGCTATGCCCTTTGGAGGTGTTACATTACCTCATTTAATGCTCATAACAATCTAATGAGGCAGATGCTATTATTAAAATCCATTTTAAGGGGCACCTGGGTGGCTCAGTCAGTTAAGCATCTGCCTTTGGCTCAGGCCATGATCCTGGCGCCCTGGGATCAAGCCCCGCAATGGGCTTCCTGCTAAGCTGGGGAGCCTGCTTCTCCCTCTCCTCCCTGCTGATGCTCTCTCTCACTATCTCTGTTGCCATCTCTCTCTCTCTCTCTCTCTCTCTCAAATAAAATGTTTGTAAAAATAAAAATTAAAATCCACTTTAAGATGAGGAAACTGAACCTCAGAAAACTTAAATAATGTGACCAAAGTTGTCTACCTAATAAAAAATAGAACTGAGGAGTTCAGACTCCAGAGCCTACACTCTTCAGCAATATGATTTGTTAGCCACCCACCAACCATCTCAGAGAGGAAAATTTGAAAACTGACAGACTTAAAGGAAATGTGCACAGCATAAACTGTGTAGGCTTTTAGAAAGCCAAGGACTAGAACGTGGTGGGGAACTCTGAGTGGTGAGATGAGGATGATGATGTGTATCATACAGAGTGAGAATCGCCACTGGCAGTATTGGGAAACAGGCTCAGTTTCAGTTTGGAATCCTCCAGTTTTCCTTCCCGTCTTTTCCCACCTGGTACACTGCTTTGCTTTCATTCTCTATTTTCTTCCTCAATGAAATGTCTATAGAGTCCAAAGGTCTTCGCTGAGTTTTAGTAATAAGATTTAAGGTTTGTCTTATGGTAATAACCTTGTTTGTGTATTATTCTTATGGTATATACACAAACTGTGAAGGTTTAGGTATTGTAAAACTCAGCGAGAATTTTTCAATCACTTCCTCATGGAAGACTCATGAAAGCTAATTCAAAATTAAAAAATGAGAGAAATAAGGAACTCAAGGCAGTTTTTAAGAACTCTTTAGATCTCAAAGGCATCAACTTTCCATTCTCGGAAAATGGCTGTGAGCTATAGAGGACCCTGAGACCAAAATAAGAGCTGGAGGGTAAGTTTGTAGGGGATGACTTGGGTTAAACCAGGAGAAAGGTTGTTTGTTAGCACTTGTTCTTCCAGCAGAGGCCCTGGAATGTGGACAAGGGAGCCCACTTCGGTCTAATTCTGGGTCTGTTAATGACCCGAAAATTATCCTCAGCAAAGTAATTAAGCTCAGTTTTCTCATTTGTATCACAGAGTTGATAGAGCCTTCCTCATTGTAATTGCCTGAGGATTTGATGTTTGAACATCTGTAGAACTCGTAGGACTAAACCACATCTAGGAAATAGTAGATGTTCTACTAAAATGGTAGTTTCCATCTTCCTCCACTCTTCATTCATTCCTGGTGGTGAAAATAAGATGTTCCCCACAATTTGGAGACTGGTAACTGCTTAGTGCCTCAAAGGTTAACCAATTTGTAGGAGAGCATCAGTGAAATTACAGCTACCATTGACTGAACATACTGAGCGATTCTGTGCTAGCTGTAATTGTGTTATTTCACAAGTCAGCCTTATGATATGCTTGTGAGGTAGATGCAATTATTATCTGTTTATGGAGGAGGAAGCTGTAACTCTTGCCCAAACTCTTGTTACATACTTGGGATTCCCTGGGCCAGTATTTATATCCAATATTGTTAAACTAAAAAACCACTCAAATACGTGCTTACATTAAAGGTCATTTTACTGAAATGATTACTGGGAAATTTAGAGTACAAGTCTACATTTTATTCCCTACTTTATTCTTAATTTTTCCCTTAACTTTTAATTTTTTGGAAGTTTTATTTTGTAATATTTGATTCATATAAGGAATGATCATATGCACGATACATTAAGGTTATAAAGCAAGATAACATAAACACTTTGAATCCATTTCCAATTTAAGAACTAAGAAATTTCCAGCTTTTTGGACTTCCCTATGTGTTTCTTCCGGATCTTTTCTCCTGTTTGCTTTTCCCTTATTTTAGTCAGACCAAGAAAGACAAATACCATATGATTTCACTCCTATGTGGAATCTATAAAACAAAACGAATAAACAAGCACAAAGCAGAATCAGATCTATACATATTAGAGGACAAACTGATGGTTGCTAGAGGGAAGAGGGTGGGGGAGATGGACAAAATAGGTGTAAAGGAAGTAGGGTAGGCTCCCAGTTATGGTATGAGTAAATCATTAGAATAAAAGGTACAGTATAAGGAATATAGTCAATAATATTATTATAACATTGTATGGTGACAGATGGTAGCTATACTTGTGGTAAGCATAGCATAACATTCAGAGAAGTTCAATCACTATGGTGTACACCTGAAACTAATGTAACATCATCTGTCAACTACACCCAAATAAATTAAAAAAAATTAGTATCATCCCATATATAAGTATCTCTAGGCAATTCTTTTTTTTAAATTAACATATAATGTATCATTGCTCCAGGTATACAGGTCTGTGAATCATCAAGCTTACACACTTCACAGCACTCACCATAGCATATACCCTCCCCAATGTCCATAACCCAGCCACTCTATCCCTCCCTCCCCCACCCCCCAGCAACCCTCAGTTTGTCTTGTGAGATTAAGAGTCTCTTATGGTTAGTCTGCCTCCCAATCACATCTTGCTTCATTTTTTCTCTCCTTACCCACCATGACCCCCCAACCCTGCCTCTCAAATTCCTCCTATCAAAGAGAGAATATGATAGTTGTCTTTCTCTGATTGGCTTATTTTGCTTAGCATAATACCCTCTAGTTCTATCCACATTGTTACAAATGGCAAGATTTCGTTTCTTTTGATGGGTGTGTAGTATTCCATTGTAGATAAATACCACCTCTTCTTTATCCATTCATCTGTTGATGGACATCTAGGTTCTTTCCATAGTTTGGCTATTGTGGACATCGCTGTTATAAGCATTTCAGGTGCACATGCCCCTTCGGATAACTACATTTGTATCTTTAGGGTAAATACCCAGTAGTGTAGTTGCTGGGTCATAGGGTAGCTCTATTTTCAACTTTCTGAGGAACCTCCATACTGTATTCCAGAGTGGCTGGACCAGCTTGCATTCCCACCAACAGTATAGGAGGGTTCCCCTTCTCTGAATCCTCGCCAGCATCTGTCATTTCCTGACTTGTTAATTTTAGCCATTATGACTGGTGTGAGGTGGTATCTCACTGTGGTTTTGATTTGTATTTCCCTGATGATGCCAAGTGATATTGAGCACTTTTTCATGTGTCTATTGGCCATTTCGATGTCTTCTTTGCAGTAATGTCTGTTCATGTCTTCTGCCCATTTCTTTTTTTTTAAGGTTTTATTTATTTGACAGAGAGAGACACAGTGAGACAGGGAACAGAAGCAGGGGAAGTGGGAGAGGGAGAAGAAGGCTTCCCGCTGAGCAGGGAGCGCATTGTTGGGCTCCATCCCAGGATCCTGGGATCATGACCTGAGCCAAAGACAGACACAAAGGCAGACGGTTAAAAATCAGTTGAGAATATTTGTGTGAGTCTAACTCTGGATTCTCTAGTTTCTTCCATGGATCTATGATTCTGTCCCTCCACAGACTTTGCTGTCTCTATTACTATAGCCATATAATAAACCCTAATATCAGAGTGATTTCTTCCACTATGTTCTTTGTTGTCAAATTGTTTTAGCTATTCTAAGAGCTGTGCCTTTCTATATGAATTTCTGAAGGAACTTGCTATGCCTACAAAAAATTTTCAATAGGATTTTGATAGGCATTACATTAAATCTAAAGATCAATTGGTGAAGAATTGATATCTTTACCATATTGAGTCTTCAACTTATAAAGACAGTATGTCTCCCCATTTATTTAGGACATTGATTCATTTCATCAGTATTTTTTGATTTTCAGTATATAGATCCTATACATGCTGTATTTTGAATATACCTAAGTACTTCATTTCCTTTCAAACAGTTGTCAATAGGATTGTAATTTTAATCTTGGTTTCTGCATGCTTATTGTATATGGAAATGTGATTGATTTTCTTATGTTATTTGTTATCTTTTGAACTTTTTGAACTCATCTGTTAGTTCTAGGATTATTTTTATAGATTTCTTGGGATTTTCTGTGTAGATAACCATGTTACATGCAAGGGGAGACAGTTTTATTTCTTTCTTTCCAATTTATATGCCTTTTTTTTTGTTTTGCCTTATTACAGTGGCTAGAATTTCCAGTAGTATATTGAATAAGAGTCGTGAGAGTAGGTGTCAAACATCCTTACATTGCTGATATTACAGGGAAAGCATTCAGCCTTTCATCATTAAGTATGATGTTAGCAGTAGGTTTTTTGTGGATGTTTTTATCAAGTTGAGGTTAACAGCTTACTGAGAGTTTCTATTATGAGAGGTATTGGATTCTGTCAAATGCTTTTTCTATGCCAAATGATTTGTTAATTTGATTAGTTTTTTTGTTTTCTTTTCTTTTTTTGTCTTCAGAAGCAAAGGAAAAGAAACAGACTCTGCACTATGTTCTGGGCTTTTCAGCTGACAATAGTCGTCATTTATTACAGTTTTTGAACACATTAGAAAGTAAATCTCTACTGTAGATAGCCCTGTAAATCCAAAGCTATAGGAGGTTTAGAAAAATATGGGTTTTAGCAGCAGGTGTAAAATGATGACATCACTAAAAATCTAATGTTGAATTTTTCTAAGTCCTTAGAAGTAACACTGGGCATGAGTCAGTCATATGTTTCAATCTTTAAAGAGATGGAGAAGACATTTTGTTCCTAAATTCTTTCCCATTACTTTGTACTATGGAATCACATAGTTGATAGACTGAGTAAAAAGTAATACAGACTTTTGTTGCCATCAACTGCTTATACTTCCAATTCACATTCTTAGAAAGATAAAATGCAAAGCAAACTGTTAGCAAAAATCCTCTCAAGTTTGACATAAAATGGGCTGTCCTGCTGGAATTAGACAATGCATGCCAAAGCATTGTCTTCCAGATCAACTTCAAGCCATGAAATATTTGCCCACAACAGTCTTATTTATATTTTCTTTCTGTTATTCATCCCTCTTTTGGACAGGGCTTGGGCTGGGAAGTGGAGCAGATGCAAAGGGAAATGGGTAATGGACCTTCGTACTAAGGAGAAAGAAAGACTCAGAAATAGCTCTGAGGTTATGGCGTAAGTATAGCTAAATATGGATGAAAAATGACAAAGAAAATCATCCAAACGCTTCATTTCTGTGACAACCTAAGTCCATATGTTTGAAATAATTGGTGTGACAATCAGAACCTTTCAGTTTCTGTCTGGGTATTTGTTATATTGTCAACATTATCCAGTTTTGAAGGTAAACTCTTCATTTGGTTTTGTAGCATAATAGGTTCTTTATAGCTCATTTGTTTCCTTTCTTATAAAATGTGTTGTTGCAGCTCCAATCATATGCTTTTGATGACATCACAGATGATTCATCTGTTAGTCTCATCACTCAACACACTAGGCCACACTGGCAGAAATCCTTGCATTTATGCTACCTAATTTGGAAAACTACTGTCAAATACTTCAAGAAAGAGAAAGAAACCCCAAGAGAATTAGGTGATAATATTATTCAGTGATATCTATTGAGAGCATTTGCTTAATCAAAATAAAAGATGTGACACCTGGTATGCATCTGTCACTCTCGCTAGCTGGTGCAGAAGGAGAAAGACGGCTTGGGCTATGAAATACCTTCCATTGTGGAGTCTTGCCTGAGTGGTGGTTTGAGCAAGGAGGTGAAGGGAGAAGAAAGCTACCCGAGCTTAGTTCAGCAACATCTCCTGACTTCCTGAAAAGTCACTTTGATGTGCTATGAAGTAAGTCCTTTGCAGTAATTCCTTTCATATTTTGTACCCCTGTTCACCAATCTCTTTATTAGTCCCTGTCGTTTATCAGAGAGAGAAAAAAATCCTCTGATAATTACTTCTTTGAGGGAGTCTGAGAGAAGCAAGGCATAGAAGAAAACAAAGACAGGCAGAGAAGAAGAGAGCAGGAATCCCAGAAGGGGAAATGGATAGTAAGTGTAAAGCTATTTGGCATTTGAATCTACCTCACCAAATTTTAGTTGAAAACTATGCCATTAAAATAACCAGGACTTGGCATTTTAAGGGCTTATCTGGGGTATTTTATACTCTGTCTTCAGATTCTGGGCCTGTTTTATGCTGATAAGAATGCTGTTTACTTTTTTTGCATTTTAGAATGCCAATTTTTAGAGAAATCTAGTCTTTTTGAGTATTTTTATTTCACTGATTTTAGAAACACTTTTAGAATCTCAAATCACACCACTCCAATAGCCTCATATGTAAAATGTAGTTAATAAGGGTATCTATTTCCTAAAGTTATAAAAGGAGGAAATGAGCTGATATTTGTAAAGCGCTTAGAAATTCCTGACAAGGTAAATACTATGTAAATGTTTATTAAATAGAAAAATAAAAAAAAAATTAAAATTAAAATCTATAAAAGGGAATAATGAAATATTGAATAAAATACACTTTGGTAAGTGAGATTGTCAGTCATCATTGCACTTGATCTATGTTGAATTATTTCCAAAATTAGGTTGATAACTCCAGAGAAGTTAATATTGTTTCTGCCCCCTCTTCCCATAGTTAGATGATGCTAAAGTTCCATATGGGTGTTACCTCCTATAGGTGACACAGGAAACACTAGTTTTAATTATTTCTAAACTCTTCTGTGGTGCTGAGGAGGATGCTCGTTCTTTTTTTTTTTTTTTCCCATTTCATTTCATTTTTTTTTTCAGTGTTCCAAAATTCATTGTTTATGTACCTCACTCAGTGCACTCAGGATTGCTCATGCAGTCCGTGCCCTCCTTAATACCTGCCACCAGGCTCACCCATCCTCCCCACCCACTCCCCTCCACAACCTTCAGTTTGTTTCTCAAATTCCACAGTCTTTCATGGTTTGTCTCTCCCTCCGATTTCCCCCAACTCACTTCTCCTCTCCATCTCCCAATGTCCTCTGTGTTATTCCTTATGCTCTGCAAGTAAGTGAGACCATATGATAATTGCTCTCTCTGCTTGACTTATTTCACTCGGGACACTTGTTCTTAGTTACTTAGGTTTTGGTAAGAAGATTATTGCATCACCTGGTGGTCTGGCTGAGATATGGCCCAGGGTAGCCAGATGGTGACTGCCTTTACCCAGTAAAAAGTTTCTCTGGCTTGAAATGTGGTGAGCAACATCATTTGGCCTCTCTTTCAGGAAGAAGTTCAAAGTTGTTTCCAATTCCATGTTTTCTTTCTGTGTTCCTGTTGAGTCTCTTACCATGTATTTCAGAAGCAATGCCAGAATAAAGCACTTACTTCTTTGACTGATACATTTACATTAATCATCACCCTTTCAGCAGAACCTGACCTAGAATTCCCCAAAGAAAGATTTCTTGCTGCTATTTTTGCAACAGGCTCAGAATATTAAGGCTGGACATTGCCCGGGGCTGGGGCTATTGATCACACTCCTGCTAGTCCCTGGCTATTGCTTGGCATTTTAGTTTATGGCTATATTCAGGCTTTAGGGATTGGTGCACTAACCATTCACTATTGTAGATGGACATTGGATGAAAGCCTGACTTAAGGTTTGCAAAATAATCACCGTTTCCTGTTACCAAGCCAACCAATTTTTAAAGTTTCCAGACAAGGTGTCTACAGACTCAATTAGGGTCTCAGTGCTGAAGAAACTGTACCAGATCTGTGAACTCAAAATACCAAGAGTATGTTCACCTAAAAAATACCTGTGGCC
Organism: Enhydra lutris kenyoni; assembly: GCF_002288905.1. Lineage (NCBI taxonomy): Eukaryota > Metazoa > Chordata > Mammalia > Carnivora > Mustelidae > Enhydra > Enhydra lutris. The sequence goes on along the minus strand of NW_019154099.1, from coordinate 30,713,666 downwards.
ATGTACATTCTTTAGACTCTTATCTTAGGAGCAGAGACAACAGTTGCTTTTTATTTGTAATATTGAATGGTTAGAGCACCAGTCAAGAGTACCTAGGGACTTAGAGTCTCTCCTATCTTCCATGGATGTGTTAATTAAATTATATTATACCTTTATGGTCTACCTGCTATATCAAGAACCTTTGGTTGAAAATTACTATCAAACGGGTTTCTGGATTTCAAACCTGGCTAGATGACTGATTCCCCATTTATCCCATTGTCTTCTATGAACAATTAAAAGAACAACTGGAACTGCTGCAGTGTGTTATGTGATGGCCATGTGCCTGATAGTGTGCTAAGTACAATCAGTAAGTGTTGTCTCATTTCACACTCACATTACCCGCTTGAGCTAGCTATCATTATGTCCATTTTATTGCTAAGGAAATCATTACTCAGGTGACTGACTTAATCATATAGATAGTAAAGAGATAGAAATGAGATTTGAATCTAGGCTATTCTGAAGACAAGGCCCATACTTTCAGTCACTATGCAATTTGCTTTCTCAATGGCAAGATTGCTCATTCTCTTTATTGAAGAGTTACCCAAATCTGTTGGTACATATGACAAGACTAGTGCACCAGTATGTCTGCTATGACAAGGAATACTGGCTAAGAAGTTAAAAGGAACGTAAATTCCATATATCTGGAACTCTTTTAAAGTATCCATATCAACATTTCAACATTTGTACCTCATGCCTTCTCAAGAACTTGTTAACGCCATTGATTTTCCATGTATATGAATATGTCCGTTAATGAAGAGAATCTATTCCAATGACATAAGATACACACAGCATTAATTTTTTACAGATGTGGGAGCAAATAGTCCATAATCAGCTCCTTGGCATCATCTTCGAGAAGCCAAAGCTTGGCCATACTTTTGTCCCAACTATCCTCAGGAAAGCCCCTCATTTTCCCCATTTTATCTTCCCTAAGAGACCATGTTTCATAAGTATTTCATTATAATGAGCAATATTATGAGCACAAAAAATTAAAGACAACTGAAAAAGAAATTTTTTCATTAATCTACTATTCATGAATATGTAGCTGGAAAGAGTTAAAAATTATTCAGAGTAGGCAGATATAATAGAAAAAGATGGGAAGAATATAATAGTGTTAAAGCAACTATTTAAATGAGACTCTTTTAACTGAACTGTGACATTCTATACCAGGTCACCTTCCAACATGGATGACCTTCTCACTCTGTTTGTTTCTGAAACTCTAATCTTATCCCTCATCACCCTTCTTGGGTCTTGTCACTCCATGCATTCTAACCCTTTTCCCCAAGTGAGTATTTATCTTGCCTGCCACATCTAATGCTTTTTTGGTTGAGTTACTCAGGATGGCAAAGGAAGGAAATGGAGGGAAAACAAAGAGAAGAGGAAGTCAAGGAGAAGAATAATGAATACTTTTGAAAGAATATTATTGTCTTAGTCAGTTTGGGCTACTATAAAAATTCTCCATAGACTGGTTGACTTAGACAACAAATAGTTATTTCTCACAGTTCTGGAGGCTGGGAAGTCCAAGATCAATACTCCTGTGGATCTAGTTTTGGTGAGGTATGGCTTGCTGGTTTGCAGATGACCATCTTCTTTTCATATTCTCACATAGCGGAGAGCAAAGAGTTCTGGTCTCTGAGTATCCTTGCAAGGTCACTTATAGTATTCCTGAAGGTTCCACCCTCATGACCTAATCACCTACTGAAGGCCCCATCTCCAAATACCATGATATAGGGGATTTAAGTTTCAACATATGAATTTTGAAGAAACACATTCAGTCCATAGCAATCATTAAGATTATGCCCTATTTTCTAGTTAAAATTTTCCTTTCTGAAGTGTTTTACTAGAATAGAATAGCAGGGGCATATTTTACTCAATTGTCTTTACTAAGTAAAATTCCAAAAGATTACAAATAACTGACTACTATAATATTTTTAATAATACTTTTATAATAATAATTACAAACATATGGGTAGTCTATACAAATGTTAAGTATCTCTTAAAAACCTCAGGTTATAATCAATAGTATTAATATAATATATTATATTATAATATAAAATAATAATCAAACAGTAATACATGGCTCTGTTTTCTTGTGTGTGCATGTGTATAATGGTGTTGTTAAAATATTTAAAAGTGAGACATCTTGTAATGGGTATCATATCTCTAAGCTGATTAGAGTTTTAATTGGAATCCAGTTAAATTCAAGACAAAACTTACAGCACCAACTAAATGAGTTTTTAATTTTTCATTGCTTTATTTGAAAGGAGACTTCAGAGTCTTGCAAAATTTATCTACAAATTAATGAATGTATTCACTTTAAACAAAGTAAACACAAGGTTCTTTTTCATGCCCATTATGGGCATTAATTTCATCACTGTTTGAAGAAACACTTATAAGGATGACAAAGATTGTCTAGGGTTATAACCAACCTTGAAATTTTACTGCTTTGCACTCAGATGGGTATCTCCTTGGCCTTTAATTTATGCATTTTCTTTTATATATTTTATGATAACTGGGAAACTAAACATAGAAATGCTCATTTAATTTTCTCTAGAAAAAAATGTAAAAACATATTCCTAGATATAGAACAGATGCAGAGGACATGCATTGAAAATAGTAGAAAACTGTCATGTCAGCCCTCACAATCACATTTTTTCACCTGCTTGGGGAATTGTACATCTCTGGCTTGTTGAACACATTCTTGACTGTAAAATTGAAGACTGCCAGATCAAAAACGCTGCCTTAAGCATGTTATTTCTTAGCTTATATTTTATACTGAGAAGGAAAAAACCATTAAACTACATACTAAAGCATAATGGAATGGTGTTAAAGAATGGAACCGATTTTAAGAAGACATAAGTTACAGAGATACCTTTGTAGATCAATCAAGATTAATTTATATAGCACTCTTTAATGTCTAGATTTACTGAATGTGGACAATCTAAGCCAAACTGCAATACTTAGTCACTTAGACCGCAGGCCCCTTTAATCCTAAGAATATTCCTAAATTTGAGAAAATACCCACATTAAAATGGTACAGTTTATACTTTAATGCTCAGCCCCTTGAAAAAAATTTTTGCTAGAAGATGTAATTTTCCTTTGTCTCTAAAATTCTTTTATTTATTACTATATTAAATGAATCAGTAAAATATTTTAGAAAATAAATGTGTTCTATATTTATATATGAAGATAAGCAACCTAAAGTTTTAGATCCTAAAAATTTTTAGTTCCTAAAAATGCCCCAAGAACTAAAAGGAGTTTTTAAGTAAAGCAATCTATAGTTGGCTTTTATGAAGGGCTCATTCTATGTCATGTATGCTTTATATACATTATCTCATTAAACCATCACCTCCATTCTATGAGGTCTTTTCTACATTTATATCATCTCCATTTTTCAGATGAGGAAATGAAGACCTAGAGAGGGTGAGGAGCTTACCTAAGGTCACACAGGTGGCAAACAATGGAGTAGGGATTTGAACTTGGTAGTCTGATGCTATGGTCATAATCTTAACCTCCATGCAGTAATATATGAGTTAGGGACCAAAAGAAAGTAGAATCTATACTTTAAAAAATTTGTTACTTTATTTATGCTACTTTGATTATACTCTATCAGAATAGGATAAAATGGTATTTTCCCAAGTTCACTCTTCTGTAGAATCCTAGAAAGCAATTAAAGAGAATATAGGAGATTAAGGTTGAGCAATTCAGAAGAATAGGGGAGAATGCAAGGGAGAGCCCAGGCTCAGTGGCTCCTGCTCCTACCCTGGCTCCCAAGATGTGCCTGCCCCTCCCACTGGACAATTCCAGGCAATGCCCGCTGTAGTTAAGGGTACAGAGTCTGGAGCCAGTCACAGCTGAATCCTATTCCAGCTACACCATTTATTACAAAGATATTTTGGGAAAATGACCACCTCTCTGAGCTCCACTTTTTCATTTGTGAAAAAAAGGAACATGAAACAATAACACCTTGTAGTCTTTTTTGGGATTAAAATGAGCCAATAGTGGCACTTAATGTGGTCAGTCTTTCTTGTCCCGTCTCAAATTCCTATTTACATTGCCCTGTTGCTGACCACTAGCTATCTGAAGACCTTATTTTCTTAGTATTCTACAATGAGGTCTTGCTTGCTGCAAAATCCATTCTCTTCTTTTCATATTCATATTCATGTTTTGTGTGTGAAGGTTGATCTCAGTTTGACTTGGAAATAAAGCAATTGAATGAGCCTCCTGGGAGTGTTGGCATCTTAAAAGCAAGTGTGTTTAGTCAGATGGATCTAGCTTGTAGACTGTGTGACAATATGAAAGTGATTTCAGGCAAGGTGGGAGAGACATTTTTGGTAAGCCTTCTCAAACCAGAATGTATTAACCATGATCTGTTCTTTCAGAGAGAGGACTCGCCTCCTCTGTACCTGTCCCCCACCCCACCTCACCTATGGGTCCTCTTCAAAGCCTGGATATTTTCTGTTCCAATGCTGGAAAAAGGGGGTCTGAAGATTAACTAACCTGGTTGTTTTGGAAGGTTCCTGACCTCATCTTAGAGGCACACATGGGGGAATTTTATAGTTCGTTAGTATGCACAGGTGACTCAATAATTAAACACTTCTCTGGTTGAGGTATATAGATATAATGAAAAAGAAAGCAGCAAATGGTTAATGAGTAAAAAAAGAATTTCTAAGAAAGATAGGTAGGGCACGGGTGGCTTTCTGAAGATAAGAGGCTAAAGGTAGGCGTCCTTAAGAATAGGATTCATTTAGTTCAAGTCACAGAATTTATATATGACAGGGTAGTTTATAGTAGCATGAGTGTTGTTACTAGAATCTCAGTGTTAGTCATAATATGAAATATATATTCTTCCTTCTTGAAGACTCAGCTCTGAAGTACCACTCACAGACACACATATTTCCAGCGGCACGCATATGGACCATTGACAGTTAACAGGGGAGGTTAGGGGAAAAGAGAGTTCATCAGCTCCTTCCCGCATATCATTTTTCAGAAAGAAGAATTAGCAGACCTAAAGCAGAAACCCTCACTTTTTTTCCGGCTAGGACTTGTTTCTTTATAGTGTCCTCTCTGGTTCTATAAAAAGTAATTTAAAGGATAGCTGTCTTAGTTGCCAGGCAAGACAGAACTATAACTTTTAAAACTGCAGTGATCTTTAGCACATCTTGGCCTTTCTCATAAATTCTTGGAACGCCCCCTTCACAATGTAGATTTCCTTGAAGTTTCAGAATTGACTGGAAAGGACCAGCTCCTCTCTGGCCAGGGCGGACAAGGCTGTGACGTCAACCACCAGGTGATGCACGTGATTAGGTTCCTGAAAGAGCAGAGAATAAGGAGATTTTGAAAACCTAAGCCCATTGTGGAGAAAGAAGTGTGCCTTTGAGCATGACTAGAGTAAAATAGGGAATAAAGGAATGCCAATACTCCAAAAAGTAGTATGAAATCATGCCCTTTTATTTTCTTTGTTTTTAAAAGTTTTATCTATTTATTTGACACAGGGAGAGGGAGTGAGTACAAGAAGGGGGAGCAGCAGGGAGAGGAAGATGGAGAAACAAGCTTCCCACTGAGAACAGGGAACCTGATGTGGGGCTCAGAGTCCTGGGATTGAGACCTGAGCAGAAGGCAGATGCTTAACAGACTGAGCCCCCTAGATGCCCCGAGATCAAACATTTAAAACCTGAAACTTTCTTGTAATGGACTGTGAGATCAACTACCAGGCCATAGGTTCAGTAGGAACAATAAGTAAACATTCAGAAGCAAAAATGAGGAAGAGTCTAGATACTAGATAGTCTAGGTACTAAATAGTAGTTAAATTAACTACTTTAAACCTACATAATATTGATTGTCCTAAGGAATGCAGATGACAGTTCCTGATGAGCATTGTCTTTTAGGAGAGGCTATGTGGGGGGCGTGATCTTTGGCTTTTGTCTGTAAGATTTTTTTTCTTATTAAAGCCTCAGTGAGATGACAGTTATTTCACATGTGCTTTCAGATTTTGCTTCCCTTATTCCTGATTTGTTCTCTGCTTTGTATGGTCAAGGATTTTATTGTTTAGGATGAGGCGTGTTAATTTGTAGAATTATCTGTGTAATATCCCCATCATTATTCCCTGCTTAGTATTCCTGGCCTTCCTCCCTGTGTTCTGTGAATCGTTATCTGATTCTGTTTATGTCACTGTCATCTGCACCTCATGATTATATTTGTGACCTTGGTCATATCGCTCATTCTCTCTGTCTCAGTACCCTCCTGTGATAAAGAAGAATGACAGTTACTTTTAAGCTCTTTAGAGAAAGATGTATATCCTTAGTTATTTGTAAAATATTTCTCAGAGTCCTGGGAAATGTAAAACTGAGAATGTACTTAAAAAATATGGCTTTTGGAAAATCCATTTTTTTGTTATTGTCTCATTTTCAAAAACTAGGCAGTTAACCCAAGTGTAACACCACTGTAAACAGTTGCTGTATATTTGAACATTTTACTGTGCTAGATCCTGCACACTATAAATAAATCATGGTCCCTTTCAACTAGGAGAGTGAGCAGGATTTGTTCAGAATATTGGAGACATATAAACAAATAAACTAGATAAAATACAAGTGTTGTCCTAATTGTTCCAAATCCAGGGAAGTTAACATGTCTTTGAATAAAACATAGTCATATCCCAAGACCCATTCAGTAATTTCAACCAATATTTAAGCAAATACAACCAGTATAAATGGAATCAAATATTTGGGTGCTAGATTCTTTGCTGACCACTAGAATTATAAGAAGATTAAGCTCTTTAAAAAAAAAAAAAGATTTTTTCTTTAGGGGTTTAGGGGCACCTGGGTGTCTCAGTCAGTTAAGTGTCTGCCTTCGACTCAGCTCATGATCTCAGGGCTCTGGGATTGAGCCCCACATCGGACTTCCTGCTCAGCAGGGATTCTGCTTCTTCCTCTCCCCCTGCTCATGTGTGCTCTCTCTCTCTCGCTCTCTCATGGATATGCTTTCTCTCTAATAAATGAATAAAATCTTAGAAAAAATAAAAGATTGTATTTATTTATTTGAGAGAGAGCAAGAGCACATGAGACAAAGGAGATGGGTAAAGGGAGATGGGCAGAGAGAGAGGAATAAGCAGACTCCCTTCCGAGCGGGAGCCCGAGGCAGAGCTCCATGCCAGGACCCTGAGATCATTACCAAGATCATGACCTGAGCTGTGGGCAGACACTTAACCTACTAAGCCACGCAGGTGCCCTAAGAAGATTAAGCTCCTTTTTAGAAAAATTTTATTTATTTTTTAATTTTTATTTTTTAAAAATTTATTTGACAGAGGGAGACACAGAGAGAGAGGTAACACAAGCAGGAGGAATGAGAGAGGGAGAAGCAGGCTTCCTGCTAAGCAAGGAGCCTGATGTGGAGTTCCATCCCAGGACTCTGGGATCATGACCTGAGCTGAAGGCAGCCACTTAACCGACTGAGCCACCCAGGGGGCCCTAATTTTATTTTATTTTATTTTATTTTTTTAAAAGATTTTATTTATTTATTTGACAGAGAGAAATCACAAGTAGACAGAGAGGCAGGCAGAGAGAGAGAGAGAGAGAGAGAGAGAGAGAGAGGAGGAAGCAGGCTCCCTGCTGAGCAGAGAGCCTGATGCGGGACTCGATCCCAGGACCCTGAGATCATGACCTGAGCCGAAGGCAGCGGCTTAACCCACTGAGCCACCCAGGCGCCCCCCCCCTTTTTTTTTTAAAGATTTTATTTATTTATTTGACAGAGAGAGATCACAAGTAGACAGAGAGGCAGGCAGAGAGAGAGATAATTTTATTTTTTTAAATTTAATTTTATTTTTTCAATGTTTCAAGATTCATTGTGCACCACACCCAGTGCTCTATACAACACATGGAAGAGTAAGCACTTATTGAGTTTATAGACTAATGGGAGAGATAGATATTGTCCTGAAGAGAAGATATAGGGACAATGTCCCTAGAGGGAAATTAAATATCTTAAAGCAGTTAACAGTTTATATAGCTTTGTATTTTAGAAATATTACTCTGAGTTTCCTGTGAAGAAAATTGGCAAGTGGGGAATCAAAGCAAAACTGGACAGAAGACCAGTTCATAGGCTATGAAATGCTGACAACATGCAAGATTCTTTGTTAAGCACTGAAAATTCTAGAATAATATATATGACACATGAATTTGCCTCCAAAGTAAGGTAAGAAGGTAAGGTAAAGAGGGCATTCCAATTATTGTACAGGAGGAACTGCCTGAGAGTAGATGAAGAGGATGGTGGGTTTTAATTCTTAACATCCAAGAGTGTCTTTCCAAGGAAAATAAGATCCAGATGAGTCTTAACTAGTTATTCAGCATATGCCGAATCTCCCCTTGGGTTAAAAGTCTTCCGTGTCACCTCCCCAAGTAAAGTCTGTGTGGTTGTAAGCCCTTGAATGACATATTCATATAGCTAGTCAGTTTTATTTCACTCTCTCCTTCCTGTTCAGCTTTCTCAGCCACTCCTGCTGCTTTTAGCCTCTTCTAGTCCCAAAAGGGAGCTGGAGGGTGAGGTAGGGCAGGAAGCAGAGAAAGCATGGCAATGAAAAGGAAAATATAAAGGGATGGAAGATGAACATTTAAAATAAAAAGTGTTCAAGTGGGGAATGAGGCATTTGGAAAGAAATGGAGTTTGTGAAAGGAATAAAAATGAGTATAAGAAGAGGAAAAGGTGAGGGAAAACATGAATAGAAAGGATGATAATGCCAGAGTTTCTTAATGATTGTGATGGCTTTTTTGCTGATTTATTATGAGAAGTAGTAAATATGGGGCCTTTATTAGATCACCAGTTCTTATCATCTTTTGTTTTTTCCCCACTGTGAACACGCATGGGAATGGTGGTCACATGCAAGGCATACACTCAGGGATATACGCAGGGTTATGAGCAATTTACAGCATATGAATTTTAATTTTATTCATTTTTCTTTGAGCTAAGAATGTATAGTATAAGCAAATAGGTAAAAGTGATCTTGTTACAGAAATAACTAATTTATCTTAAAAATTAAAAACCCTTCAAACATTTAATTATTATTATAAATTACTTCTTAGAATTCTCATAACCAATTAGAGCACCTAGGTTGAGGATAACTGCAAGTTACTTATGAAATTTGTATGCCAGTTTGCTGCAAAATAGAGAATAGTAGCTGGGGTAGTGCAATCATTTCAGCATATAAGTTTTGAGTGTCTTTAATGTGCTAGACATATTGATCTTGATCACTTGTCATAAGCTCTCCAAGAGCAATATCCTTCTTGATCCTGTTTCTTCTTTCTTCCTTTTCCTCTCCCTTATATCTCAGTTTCTATTATTTCATGATGTATAGTGCATGTTCTACAAACAAATGCATGAATTACGGGTGCATTGGTGCTTTATAATGCAAATGATATAGAGACTCCCTTATGTACCATTTTAAACCAAGGGGAAGAAAACACATGTAATTAAAATTGTGATGATGTGATTTCTTCATATGTGAGTGTTATTGGTTTCTTCCTTGTCCTGTTGGAGAAAATAAAAATCAGACTGGTGAGAAACCAAGCGACACTCAGAGAAGTAGGAGAACTCAGGTTTATTTTATGTCTGCAGACCCAGATGAGCTTGCACTCGAAATTCTGGGCCCTGGGTAGTGGAGTTATAGAGCTTTTATAAGACAGTGCAGGAGGTCAGGTTCCAAGGGCTGTGCTGACTGCTGGTAGGTAGTTTTAAATTGGGGAGGAGAGTTGCTTTAGGTAGGAATAGCGGTTAGGGGAGTGCGGGCTCATGGCAGAAAGCCTGTCTACAGAAGCAGAAACAGCTTGTTATCTCTTGCTCCCCGTGGAGCTTCTGGTTATCTCTTGCTATTGCTAGTAACTAACCATCTTCTAGGGCCTGCTGGCCTGGGCCTGCTCTGGGTAATTTTCCTCTTCAGTCCCAAGTTTATATCCCTCAAATTCTGTCATGTTTAAAAGAATTCTGTCTTTTCCAGGGACATTCCAAGTTTTGGGACACACAGAATTAAGAATATCTGAATACTGATGCAAAAAACAGACAACAGATAAATAAGAAGCTAATTCAATCTAGAAGGTTAAGAAAAAAAAAAAAAAGCCCTGGGTGATGTGTTTTTGAAGTAGTGTCGTTGGGGTCTGGAGCCAAAGGTCAAGAAAGAATTCTCGAGATGTCTTCATTGCAAAAAGATGTTTTTATTAAAGCACGGGACAGGACTCACGGGCAGAAAGAGCTGCTTCCCTGGGACTGTGAGGAGCAACTGATGATATACTTTGAGGTTGGGGGAAGTAAAGGTAAGGGAGGTTCCAAAAGGATTTTTAGATGCCAGAGAAGACTCACAGGATACCAAAGGCCTTGCTATTTGTCAAACCACGGTTATTTTTAGCTCTGGTAAGGCATTAACATTAAGAAAGTTGGGAGCTTCCTGGAGGAACATTATACTCTGCCTCAAGTATTTGTCAGTTGGTTGCAGGTTATAAGGATATTTAATTTTTATCTACATATCCTTCTGCCTTTGTTCCCCACATCATGGGTATTGGGTGAATGGGTGAGGGTTTAGCATGTGAATTGTTCTATAGCAGTTGAAGATAATGAGAAAGAATTAAGAAATGGCAAAAGAACTTTTTGAGAAGCTTTATTGTGGGTTATAAATTGGATAGCAGATACAAATGGAGATGAAAATACAAACTGGAATTATGTTATAAATATTTTAATTGTTGGACTGCGCTTTGGATGTACTTTTATATAGACACTGAGTCCCATGGGATCCCAGCTTTTTGACAGGCTACATTATTATTGAAGACATAAGGCAATAAGTTTTAATGGAGCTAACAATATGCTCACAGGGCCCAGAGCAAAATTCTGATGGGGTATTGATATTTAAACAGGTTTTGAAGGCTGTGAGAAGTCCTTAGAGTTGTGTGATGCTTAAACCATGTAAATATCTAAAAGTTTTTTATTATTCTGTACTTTCTTTTCTTAAAATAATTTATTTTTAAAAATGTTCTTACAAATACTTACTGAAAAGGATATATGCACCCCTATGTTTATTGAAGCATTATTTACAATAGTCAAGATACAGAAGCAACTCAATGTCCACTGATAGACGAATGGATAAAAAAAGATGTGATACATATATATGTATGTACATATATATGTGTGAGTATATCTATATTATTATATATACATACATACAATATTACTCAGCCATAAAAAAGAATGAAATTTTGCCATTCGCAATAATATGGATGGGCCTAGAGGTTATTATACTAAGTGAATCAAGTCAGAGAAAGACAAATACCATAAGATTTTACTTATATGTGAAATCTAAAAAAAAAAAACACATGAATAAACAAACACAAAAAGCAGAAACAGACCCATAAATGCAGAGAACAAACTGATGGTTGACAGAGGGAGGAGTGGGAGAGAATGGTCAAAATGGGTGAAAGGAAGCGGGAGTATAGCTTTCAGTTATGGAATGAATAAGTCATAGGACTAAAAAGCACAGGATAGGAAATGTAGTCAATGGTATTATAGTGGTAATGCATGGTGACAGATGGTAGCTACATTTGCAGTGAGCATAAGATAACATATAGACACTGAATCACTCTGTTGTGCACCTGAAACTAATGTAATATCACATGTCAACTACAATTCAATAAAGTGTTATTTACAACAACAACAACAACAACAAGTCCTTAGGGGAGGAGGCAAGACATTCCATGATGAAGATAGTATTTCAGAAAACACCAAGTTGTTGTTTGAAAGTATAGAATCTTCCTTGTATTGAAATGTAGATGTTATAGTAAAGTGTGATAGGAAATGAAGTACAAAATTTGTTATAGCTACTCTTAATTTTGAATGCTTAGTAAACACCAGGTATTAAACAATTATCTTAACCTTTGTAACCAAGTTGTGACTACATTCATCATCATAGTCAAGGTAAATAGTTAAAATAGTACTGATAAAAGAGTACTAGTGAATGTTGACACTCAAAGAGAAATAGAAACCTAAAATATAAGTGGTTAAGAATAGTAGAGACAATAGAAATCAATGTCTCAAATCAGGGGAGAAATGTTCTAAGAAGATGAATGTGGGCCACAGTGCCAGATTTCAGTAGTTTGAGGCGTGAAAGGAAAGAGTAGGAGCTAATATGTAGACATCACTATTAACATTTCAGGAGAGCATTTTCAGTTGTCTATTGGAAATGGAAATTATATTAGAAGAGGCTTCAGTGAATGTATGAGGAAGTAGACGCAGCAGAGAACCTACTGTTCTTAAGGATTAATGGCCCTCCAATGATCGCAAATGGGAGACTGACTCATGGTATCAACAAGAGCTAAGAATCTTCTATAGATGAAGAAGGAGGAACAACAAAAACAGCAGACTTGATCTATGGGAGATAAAACATCCCTGATGTAGGGGTGCCTGGGTGGCTCAGTGGGTTGAAGCCTCTGCCTTCAGCTCAGGTCATGATCCCGGGGTCCTGGGATGGAGCCCCGCATCGGGCTCTCTGCTTGGCAGGGAGCCTGCCTCCCCCTCTCTCTGTGCCTGCCTCTCTGCCTACTTGTGATTTCTGTCTGTCTTTTGTTAAAAAACAAAACAAAACAAAACAAAACAAAACAAAACAAAACAAAAATCCCTGTTGTAAGCAATGAGAGAGAATGGATCCATAGCCACATGGAAGAAGAGTTGCACTTGGGAGGGAGAGACACCACAGCAAGGCAGAGTTGGATGGAGGGCTTAAATGTTGATCTGACTCTAAATTGAGTTTTTGTTTACTGTTTTGTACCATATCTCCCTATTTCTACAGGAGCAAATAAGTCAAACCTGGTAGGAGGACCACTGTGATAATCATAGTAGCCAGGGCACTGTAGGGTACTGAGATTGTTCCCAGTGTTTGGTCAGGATCAATGTTTCAAGACTTCTTCACAAAGTAGCTGTGGCTTTTCTGAGCAATGGAGAATTAGAACCTGTATATCAGGTCACATTTATTTATATCTAGGTTCAGCGTGGACCAGACAAGGCATAGTGTGACATACAGGCTATGCAGGGATTTAGCTTCCAAACTCTCACCCCCTCTCACAGAAAACCTTCCTCAGTGGATTCTGTAATTATAATACCAATTATATCCAAGGAGATGTTTAGCCATTCGTCTATCCCATAATATTCCTGGGGTGTGCAGTTGCCCAGGAGCACAGAGTCCTGTCCAAGTACATTCACACTGCAGGCAGTGTTAGCTGCACACAATTTATGTTGGACTCTGTTTCAGCTTGTTGGACTTATTTTTTTGTTTTGTTTTGTTTTGTTTTCTTAGAGGATAATTTTTCCTTACTTAATTGAAATCTACTGTTTAGACAAGGAATAAAGACCCACTGATTTTCAGAGCAGATGCTCCATTAGGTCTGGCTTCATGAATTGGAAACCAAATATAATCACATGGTATCTTACCTGAATGCCTTGCTAAGCAGTAGACTGTCTTCTCACACTTACCTGTTACTGTCTAAGGCCTCAAAAATTAGATATTTGTAATTTTTTTCTTTGTAGCTTTTATTTTCTTATTTACCCTATGACACTGTAAACATTTCTGAGGTGGTGTGGTGAGAGAGTCTTAATCAGTTAACTCCATTGAGGATTTCCCTTACATATGGTATTTCTCAAGATATTTTATGTTATATAATCAGACCCTAAAAGACTTCAAGAAGATAGGAAAGATACCCCCCTCATTTTATAGATGAGGAAACTGAGGTTCAGAGATTAAGTGACAAGCCAATGTTAGGAAGATGTTAAGCTAGAAGGAGGAGGCAGGTCATTGTAGTATTTAGAACCATCTTATAGAACTCCTTACTTAAGGAAGAAATTAATTGCATAAGAATCAGGGCCTCAGGGCACCTGGGTGGCTCAGTGGGTTAAAGCCTCTGCCTTCAGCTCAGGTCATGATCCCAGGTTCCTGGGATTGAGTCCCACATTGGGCTCTCTGCTCAGCGGAGAGCCTGCTTCCAGACTTCACCCCCCCCCCCCACTGCTTTCTGCCTGCCTCTCTGCCTACTTGTGATCTCTATCAAATAAATAAATAAAATCTTAAAAAAAAAAAAAAAAAAGAATCAGGGCCTGGGAACAAAGACTTTTAGCCAGATTTGAAGCCAAATGCCAAATGTGTCACTGTGTCACATTAAGAATTACCATATCTCAGGGTGCCTGAGTAGCTCAGTCAGTTAAGCATCTGACTTAATTTCAGCTCAGGTCATGATCTCAGGGTTGTGGGATTGAGCCTCATGTCAAGAGGGTGGAATCTGCCCGAGATTCTCTCTCTCCCTCACTTTCTGTCCCTCCTCCCTTGCACACACACACTCTTTCAATAAATAAGCAAAATCTTTTAAAAAAGTTATGATTTCTTGAGTACCTCTTATGTGCCAGTCACTTATCAATCATACACATTACTGCAAAGTTGGTAGTATTATCCATATTTTAATAAATACAAAGCTGTTACTTAAAATGACGAATTGGCTGGTGGTGGGCCAGATAATAATATGTGATAGAGTCAGGATTTGAACATTAGTCTGCCTGGTTTACCCTGTGCTGTCTCATTGGAGTTTACAGCTTACATGCCATTTGACCATTTTAGTTTCAGTTTCCGTATCTTTAAAAATAGATAGATTGCACATACCTTGCAGGGTGTTTTGACAATCACCTAAGAACGCAAGGAAAGTATCTAATGCAATAACTTCGGCTGCTTCATCGGCAGCGATGGGTGCTGTTTGTCACTCTGAGTTGGTGACTGTTGGAGCTGGAGCTTTGCTCTACATTTTCCGATTTCCAGCTCCCTCTCACAAGCCATGTGATGCTGAGGAAAGGTCTTGTAGGGCAGACAAAGAAACATGAGCAGGAAAAGCAAACAGGATAGAGAGTGGGGACAGTCGGCAGTGACAGTTCAAAATATAATGATGGGTAAGTGGCTAATCAAGAAGGGACCCTAGGGGAGGATTCAGTCATGTGTGCGGAGGAATGGCTGTGAAGCAAAAATTGTCCCCGTGGGAAGAGAGGCATTGATGGATGTGAAAGCAAGGAGAGACATCTTTTAGCTTAATTTACCATTTATTTGACTTGAGGTGAACTAGGAGAAAAGATCCATTTAAAATGGATTTCAAATTATGAAATTAAAGAAGCTGCAAATTGCAGGTATAGAAATTACCAATGATCTGACCACATGAAACTGCAGAAAGGATCAAATAAATACAATTAAGACATAATTGGAGTTAAAGATGGATACAGAGTTTGTAAGAAAGGACCAGACTATTTTGAATGAGTTTGCTCATCTGTTTACTTGTTCATTAAGTACTGCTCAGTTCTGGCCATTAAGGAGGTACAGTGATAGCAGTTAACAATACAAAGGTGAAAAAAGAATGGCCCTTTCCTCAAGGAGTTCAGATTCTGGCACAGAAACATATGTAAGAAAGTAACTGTAACGTGACATGATAAACCCCATTAAAGAGCTGTGTATAAGAGTATGATTAGAGGACAGAATAGGAACACTTAATATAGCCTTGGAGAACAGGTTAGGAACTACTTAACTAATGAGTTAAAATTATCATTTTTGTGGAGGATGAAAAGCAGTTCTGAAGGAAAAGTGGAGATTGTTCCAGAAAGAGGAAATAAGTACACATACACAGAAACATCCTGTGCTCAAGGATACGCAATGTGTTACACTGCTGGAGTGTTGGGTGGAAGATAACACAGAGAGCAGCAATGTGTTACGAAGTTTGTAATTACATTTGTGGGCAAGGGGAATCTTGGGAGGATTTGAAGCATGGAGAAAATCTTTTGGGGGGCAGTGTGGCAGAAGCAGGTGGATTCAGAGATCACTGCCTTCATCCAGGTGAGAGATGTAAGCTGAAATAAGGTAGCAGAATGGAGAATGGGGTCAGAATATGTCATCTTCAGATTTTTCTTTTAAGTTTTCATATAATTTGTAATTTCAAAGTAGCTGGCAACAACCCAGGCCCTTAGCTCTCTCCAGTCAAGTTTCTGACTCCAAACATAGAAGGAAAGGTTAAGCATGGAACTGGAAGGAGAAATCTTTTGATGTGGGGGGATATTTCTGTTGGGGAAAATGTAGACTAAGCCCAGGCCAGACCTCATGGGTGGGTGGGAATATGGACAATAATTGCGGTCCTGTGGCCCCACTTTGCAGAGCAGACTTAATGCTCTGAGCCAGCACTCCTGAAAACTATTGAGGGAATTAGCTCAGCTCAAAGGTTCTGGAGCCTATAAATGGAAGTCCTACATTAGAGGCAGCAACTCCAAGAGCAGCTTGGTTTAAAGGGAGTTAGGTAAAAAGAAGTGTCAGAACTGGGAACAGCTAATGATTTATATAAAAATTACGAAATATATTTAACATACAAATGTTATAAGTTTATTGTCTTTTTCATAACATTTAGAAATTTTTATATTTGCAATAAAATGTACTAGTTTGTTAGTTGCTCAAAAATTGTTCAAAATTCATAGTATATAAGTAAGTCGTTCAAAACTCATAATATCACATAAATTATTCCAAAGGTAAAACACTGATGTTATTTTAGGTATCTTAGTGTTAAATAAGGGAAATACCTTTGTGGTTATTTTGCTCTGGTATTACAAAGGTTAAATGAAATGGCTTTCCTATTTGTGGAATCCTTATACTTTATCAAGAAGAATGAGAGATATTCCAGAAAAGTAGGGTAGATTCAACTTCCAAAAGACAAAAGGAATTTAAAAACTTCAGATGGAGAATTCCTAGCCACATTTTAGAATGGGTTAGTAAGACAGAAAATTGCTAATTGAAGAAAGGAAGCAGTAATTACTAGGAGCCTGGGAGTGCTCCATGAATATCCAAACAAAAATAATTTCATTTCCTCTGTGGATGATGCTGTGAGAATCTATAGACCAAGACAATGCTTTATATATATATAGTTATTTTCATTTTAGCAAGACGATATTTGAGAAATGTTTGTATGACTAAAAAGGGAATGGTTGTACCATTAAGTCATATTTATACATGTTTAATCTGTCTGTCACTTTGGAGCAAAAGTCTGCAAACTTTTGCCAGAAAATGCCAGAGAGCAAATATTTTAGGCTTTGTGGCTAATGGTCACTTTTGCAGCTACTCAACTCTGCCATTATAAATGCATGAGAGCAGCCATAGATACACATAAATGTGTGACTGACAGGAGTTCCAATAAAACTTTCTTTATAAAAACAGAAGGCAAGTTGAATTCTACCCACAGGGTTTAGTTTGTTGATACCTGGATTATGATGTTAAATAATGAGTCAAGATCAATCTGGACTAAAGTATATAGTGGCATGCTGTAGGATCCCACTTGAGACTATGCTTCGTTAAAAAATGTTATCCATATTGTCAATGAAGTAGAAGGCAACTTAATCATATTCATGAATAATAAAAACTGAAGCTAAACAGCTAACATTAGAAGATAGGATTCAAAATGGTTATCTGATGGATGAGTAATGAGCAAAAATAAGAAAGGTGAAATTGAGTAGGGCTAAATTTCAAGTTGTGTCCTAAAGTTAAAAAAGAATGCTAAAAGTGCAGAAAGAGACTTTGCTTGATAGTTATTCCTGTGGAAAAAAAAATCTCTGTGCAACAGACAAAAAAATTCTTTTTTAAAGATTTTATTTATTTATTTGACAGACAGAGATCACAAGCAGGCAGAGGCAGGCAGAGAGAGAGGAAGGGAAGCAGGCTCCCTGCTAGGCAGAGAGCCTGATGCAGGGCTCGATCCCAGGACCCTGGGATCATAACCTGAGCCAAAGGCAGAGGCTTTAACCCACTGAGCCACCCAGGCGCCGCAACAAAAATTTTTTTAAAACTTTATTTATTTGGTGGGGGGCAGAGGGAGAGAGAAACTCAAGCAGACTCTGTGCAGAGCACCCAGCCTGATGTGGGACTTGATATCATGACTGAGATTACGACTTGAGCTGAAACCAGGAGTCAGACACTGAAGCAACTGCACCACTCAGGTGCCCCCAGACCAAAATGTGTTCAGTGAGCCAGTGATGTAAGGTGGTTACCAAGAAGGCTGAGGATAGCTTAAGCTGCAGTAACCAAGTAGAGTGTCCATGGCAAGATAAGTTGTGACCCCACTGGGTTTGCTGTGGACCAGAGTCTGCTGGAGAGCTGTGTTCAGTTTCAGTATTATGTTTTATTAAATATTTTGCCATGTAAAGCAAGGACAGACACCCCTTGGTTAGAGAAAGATATGAATATCTAAGATGTTTACTCCTTGAACTGTTAATAAATATTTTATGAAAGTATATTTAGTTGAAAAACAGTCATTTTAGAAGTTGCAAATAATTCCTGCCTTTTGGGGGAGTACAGGAATGAGGGCATATCTTTCCTTTGTTCTGGGAGAAAACATTTTGATAACCAACTTTAGTTACATATGACCTGATTTTGGTTTAGAAACCTCTGATTTAGCAGAGTGATTCAAATGGAGGCATTTTAGACAAACTTTAAGAATATAGCTGAGAAAGTCAATTATCATATGGTTTCACTTACTTGTGGAGCATAAGGAAGGAATAACGTGGAGGACATTAGGAAAAGGAAAGGAAAAGTGAATTGGGGTAAATCGGAGGGGGTAGGAATCACGAAAGACTGTGGACTCTGAGAAACAAAAAGTTTTGGAGGGGAGGGGGGTTGGGGGAGGGGTGAGCCTGGTGGTGGGTACTAAGGAGGGCACGTATTGCATGGAGCAATGGGTGTGGTGCATAAACAATGAATCCTGGAACAATGAAAAAATAAAATTAAAGAAAAAAGAACATGTTCATATTAGAAGAACTCTGCCATCGAAGATGATCCGCATGTGTGTGCATGTGTTCTGATCTAAGTAAGACTTTGTTTATGGAAGGTTGGGAGATGAGCCTAGAGCAGGAAGGCTATGTTAGTTTGGAAGATAGATTTTGCTTTGAACTTGAGCTGGGCTTAGTTAAGCACTACTAGGCCTGCCTCCATGTGTGCTCCTCATGGCATATTATCTGACAATGCATAACCTTGGACTATTGTGATATTCTTGTCCTGGTGATGTAGGCTTATATAGCATCCATAAAGAGGGCGATGGAGTTTCCCTGCAATGCAATGGATGGTTCCTCTATAAATCATTTCTATTCTCTATTCTTGTGGGGCTGATGGAAGTTGGGCTGGAACTCTTTTGGGTGATTCCTAATTCATTGGTGGGAATTGACCTGAGCCTGTGAATGCTTCATAGGAAGTATCTAGGGACTCAGGGTGGGGTTGGCCTTGGGAATGCTAAGACCATCCGTTTCAACTGGCAGTTGTTATTTCTCTGTTGCGGTTATCCTCAGGCCTGCCATAATATCTTGCTAAAATCATAACTTGTACTCAGCAGGACTTTGGGAATTAAAAAAGGTAACTATGGAAAGTGGGAGAAATCTGGGGAGGTTAGTTATGAGTTAACAAGAAGTCAATTGCAGGAACGTAAGAAACGGTCTGAAGTAAGAGTTGTCAGAGGTGACATATATTAATAAGGGTAGATTTGTGGAATGTGAGGTACTTCCCTGAAATTCCCAGAATATGCTAAAATACCAGGACAGGACTCTCATTTAAAAAAAAATGGAGGGGCTCCTGGGTGGCTCAGTGGGTTAAAGCCTCTCCCTTCAGCTCAGGTCATGATCCCAGGGTCCTGGGATCGAGCCCCGCGTTGGGCTCTCTGCTCAGCGGAGAGCCAGTTTCCCCCTGCCTCTCTGCCTACTTGTGATCTCTCTGTCAAATAAATAAATAAATAAATCTTTAAGAAAAAAAAAAAGGACTTCAGGTGTTTTTAAAATCACCGAAACTTAATCTTTCGTTATTTGATACTAAAAGGCAAAGTAGACATTTGAGTATGGCAGAATAAATTTGATATTTCCCTTTCCCCACTTGGAAACTACTCAAAGAACACAAGGAAAATGAGCAAAAAAATTTTTTTTTTTATAAAACCAGAAAGCGTCTGGAACCCTGACCCATATTACAAGAGAAAGGGCTACTAAAAACAATAAGGAGAGTAGAGAGGGACTACTAGTCATTAGAATTAGGGGCCAGTAAATTACACTTTTGCAAGGTGAGAGGCATTTACCTGTTAGGTAGAAGGTATAGGACCTGTGGAGGCAAGACTTGGGTCATGAAATGGTTCCTCTCCAGAGGAAGCACAGCTGAATAGGGAATCACACAGATAAACTGTATTGGCTAAGGTGGTCTGTTCATGGAGTGGAGACCTTTGTGGAGGAAGAAGATCTTTCCATGGTGAATTATTTCTAGTGCTGTCTGCCTATCTCAGTACGACAGGAGAAGTACATGCTAAAGAACATAATCTTACTGCCAGTGAGAATATAAAATGGCACAACCAATTTGGAAAAATGTCGTCAATTTTTTAAGTAGTTAAACATATAGCAACATATGGTCCTATCATTCCACTTCCACACATTTACCCAAGACAACTGAAAGCCCGTGTGCAAAGCAAGACTTGGACAGGTTGTTTTGTGCCAGCCCCAAACTGGAAAGAATCCAAATGTATATCAGCATGTGAATGGATAAAAGAATTATGGTATATTCCTAAAATGGAATACTACTCAGCAGTTAAAAAAATGATAGACCCACCAACATGGATAAATTTCGTGTTGGCATAGAGTATGGGATGTGCAGGGATAAGAACAAAGGAGTATAAGGCAACAAGAGGAAATGTTTGTGGGATGATTAATATATTTATTTTCTTGATTTTTAGGATGGTTTCATGAGTATATATGTATGTGAAAACTTACCAAATTGTATACTTCAAACATGCATACTTTACTATATATAAATTATATCCCAAAACTATTAAAATAATATACAAAAATGTTATGATGCCTGAAAACTGTAAAATATTGTGACTGGCCATAGTTGAAATTAAAGTAAGTAATCTAATTTCCTGCAATGTTTTAGGGTAAGTAACATTCATTAGAATCCCTGTAATAATGAAATTTAAATTTAATTTAAAAAATTCTATCTTTCACCAAATAATTTCACCTTTCAGTAGAATTCCTGGTATGAGACCTGTTGCAATTTCAGTTTTATGGCTTATTTGGATGAGGAGAATAAACAGTCGTAAAAGGAGTGAGTTTTTGTTTTGGTTTGGTTTGGTTTGATTTTGATGCCCAAGCCTGAGCCTTTTAGTGTCTAGAGCAATAGGGCCATGATGATACTGGATGTTTAATAAATATCTTGACTTAATGTATAATTGAAAGACCTGACTAATGTTCTCTCAGTTGCTTATTAAAACATCTGCTGGTGGAGAAAGTCCTTGCATGGGTATAGAATACTTTAAGAATATCAGGTAGAAGATACTCAGAGTAGAAGAATAAGAATTTTTAGACTTCTAAATGATTATTTCTTCCAGATAAATTCAAGTCTCCAGGTATTAGGACAAAATTTTGTTCTCTTCAGTGTTTGATTAAAATAATGTAGGCTTTCATCAATTTAACCCTAGCAAAATGAGTGGTAGACAATACAAGTTTTATTGTTAGCAAGATACGATGATTCTTTATCTTTATTTTCTGCAACTATGATTTGATAATAATAATAGTAGTACTTTCCTTATAGGGTTGTTAGAAGCAATAAATGAAATAATGCATTTAAAATACCATGGTAGATGCTGGTGGCCCCCCCCAGAATCCTCTCTGGACAGGCACTCATTCCCCCAGCTGCCTGGAGGGTCAGCTGCTGAGAGCGTACATGGAGGACTCTGATATAATGAAAAAAAGGAATGATGTTGAGGGACCTCTTTGCCTCATTCCTTGTTGTGGGGTGAATCGTCTGTTTTACATTAAATGTATTGTCTATAGGGTTTTGTAGGTAGTCCTTACCATATTAACAAAGATCATTTCTGTGTATAGTTTGTGAAGTTTGGTTTTTTTTTTTGTTTGTTTGTTTTTTATCATATTGGGGTCCCTGGGTGGCTCAGTTGGTTAAGCATCTGTCTTAAGCTCAGGTCTTAATCCCAGAGTCCCAGGTTATGATCCTGGAGTCCTAGGAATGAGCCCCACATTGGGCTTCCTGCTCAGGAGGGAATCTGCTTCTCCTTTTGTCCCTCACCCCACTCTTGCTCTCTCTTGCTCTCTCCTACTCTTTCTCTCTCTCTCTCAAATGAAGTACAGTTTTTAAAAAATTATCATGAAATGGAGTAGATTTTTAATAAAGGCTTTTTTTTGCACCTATTAAGATGACCATATAACTTTTGTTTTTTTCTGTTAATGTAGTGAGTTTTGCTGATTGAATTGGTGTTATTGGTGATTATTGGTGTTAACTGATTATTATTGGTGAATAAGATTGATGTTATTTCTTTTTGAAATGTGTAATATTCTATATATACTGATTAAGTCAAATTTGTTAATCATGTTATTAGTATTACTACTAATTTTGTCTTCCTTTTTCAGTTATTGAGAGATGTGTGTTGAAATTCTTGTACTATGAATGTAAATGTGTCTATTTTTCCTTTAAATGCATCAGTTTTTGTTTTATGTATTTTGAGAATGTACTCCTACTTACACACTGAAAACCAATTTTTCCCTATCAAATCAACATTTTTATTGGTATGAAATAGACCACTGGTTCTCCTATTGTCATAAAGTCTATTTTGTCTAACATTGACCTAGCAATACCAGCTTTCTTTTGGCTAGTGTTTGTATGGTATACATTTTCCATCATTTTATTTTCATTTTTTCTGTATCTTTATATTTAAAGTATATATCTAATAAGCATTATATATTTGGATTTTGTTATCCTACCAGTCTGGTAATCTTTGGTTTTTTAGTTGTAGTACTTAGTTCTTTATGATTAATATAATCACTGGGTTTTAAACCACATATTTATTTTTTTTTCTACTAGACCCATATGTTCATTGTTTCTTTTTTCTTCTTTCTTGTATTTTGCCATTTTTTCATTTCCCCCCATTATATTGGCATGTTAGATATACAATTATTTACTATCCAGTTGTTACCGTAGAGACTGAAACTTGTATATTTGACTCAGTATGTATATAGTACATTAGTACTTTTATTCCTGACAACTGTTGTGCTATTGTTATTTTAATCTACATATATTTTTTAAGAGTTGTTTTTTTAAAAAAAAGTTTATTTATTTATTTGATTTGTCAGAGAGAGAGAGAGAGAGAGCACAAGCATGGGAAGCAGCAGGCAGAGGGAGAAGCAGGCTCCCCATTGAGCAAGGAGCATGATGCAGGACTCAATTCCAGAACTCTAAGATCATGACCCTGAGCTGAAGGCAGATGCTTAACTGACTGAGCCATCCAGGTTTCCCTGAATATATTTTTTTAAACTCTGGAATTTTTATTTAAACTCTAGAGTTTTTATAACTGTTTTAAACAGTAACATTTATTAAAATTCATCAATATTTTAACTTTTCCCAGTCATTGTTCTTGTTTTCATCACCATGTTTCTAACTGCAACATTTTCTTTTGCCTGAACAACTTCCTTTAGGATTTATTTTAGAGTGTACCTACTGGCAATAACTTTTCTCTGTTTTTTGTCTAAAAGTAGCTCTATTTAGTCTTCTTTATTTTCACTGGGCATACAATTGTAGGTTTGTAGTAGTTTTCTTTCAGTCCCTTAAGTATTTCTTTCCATTGTTTCCTGTTTTTTTCTCATTTCTGTTGAAAATTTAGCTTTAGACCTTATTGCTGATTTTTTTTCAGGTCATTATCTCATTGAACACTATGAATCACATTTTGTCACTTTTTTGGGTCATATTTTTTTATCACATTTTTCTTCTTATGTTAGATATTTTTCTCTTGTCTCATATAGTCCTTATATACTTATTCATTTGAGATATATCTGTGCTTTAGTTTGATTATTTTAACTAAAATTTCTTTTTTTAAAAGATTTTATTTATTTATTTGAGAGAGAGATGGAGAGAGCATGAGAGAGAGCACAAGCAGAGGACAGGGAGAGGTAGAGGGAGAAGCAGATTCCTTGTTGAGCAGGGAGCCCGATGCATGGCTCAATCCTGGGACCCCAGGATCATGACCCGAGCTGAAGGCAGATGCTTAACTGTCTGAGCCACACAGGTGTCCCTATACTAAACTTTCTTCTAGTTCACTAATACTCTCTGATAGTTAGTAAACTCATCTCTTAATTGCTTCATTTCTAAATTATTTCAAAACCTACCATTTACTTTGTAGATTCAGTTCTCTATGAAATTTTCTATATTTTAAACTATTTTCTTGAACATGCACATTAGTTATTTTAATATCCCCTTATGATCATTCCAATACTTACATTACTCTGGGTTCATTACTTTTTTTGTTTCCTTTTTTCTTTTTGTCATTTGATCCTACTTCCAGTTATGCTTGGAAATTTTGGATTGTATGCTTGACATTATGTATAAAAATTTAAAAAGTTTTTAATAATATCACCTTCCTTCTGAGAGAATTATTTTTTTTTCCAGAAGGCAGTTAGAGGTTAATCATCTAGATCTGATCAATGATGAGGTAAACTGAGGCTAATTTTCAGACAGGTCTCTTTCTGGTTTGTTCTTATTACTACTATCTGTTATCCTTCTGAAGTTTAACTTGAACGTCCGGTGAGTTTATAACCCCTGACCTTTGGAAGACCCTGAACTCATATTTTGATGTCTAAGGTCTGTGAAAATGTGAAGAAAAAAAAAAAAAAAAAAAAAAAAAAAACCAAAACCAGGAAAGATTCTGTTTAGTTTTTAAAGATCTTAGCAGCTCAGGGTGATTTATTTAATTTTATTTTTAATTTTTTAATTTTTTTTTTACCTCCTACTCCATTCAGTCAGTAACTAAAAGGGCAAAAGCCAAGCTGAACAATGGTTTACTTCCCTATGATTCTCTTTTCTCCTGGATTTTGGCTCTTTACATTCTGATTGCCTTTAGAATTTTGAATTCAAATTTTTCCTCCAAGCTCAGCATGGCTGCCATATGATTGGGGCTGCAGCTTTTTGTATGATTTCTATGAATCATGCTGGGAATTGGAAAATGTGTCAAAGAATAAAGTGGTAGTTAATGTGAGGTTTACCTCAGTGTGCTCCTCTTTTCACTCAAGAGTTTAATCCCTCAAGTCCAGGCTTCCTTGGTTGCTCTTAGATGCCTTTGAAAAGTTGTTCAGTTTTCTGCATTTTATTAATCTTTTATGATTGTCCAAGTTGGAAAGTCTGGTTTCATATAAGCTATATATTGTTGATATGAGTAGAAGATCTCTGTTGTTTCTTATACATTAGAGGGCATGAGAATCATTTGGAGTGCTTGAAAACTATATTTTGGGGCCCCATAGCTGAAGATTCTAATTTATATCTGCATTATTAACAAGGTACCAGATCATTTTGATATAGTTAGTCCTACAGTCCAAAATTTACATCTTTTAGATTCTACAGGTCAAATCCTACCATCTACTTTTTTTCTTGTGATAAAATAAATTTATTTTTTTATTGACAACAATATTAAACAGTGAGAAGGCAGCTAGTATCACTACAAACTTTTGGTTTCCTTTTTGAGGGGTAAGGGGCTGTAAAAGCCAAAGAATAGAAACTTAAGAAAGGAAAATGGGGGAGGATTCTATTTGCTGGGGGTGCAAAACTCCGTAGGCTTGAAATTAATAAAGAACCTATTAGTCATTAACTTTTCAATAAGATGACTTGGTAGTTCCATAGAGGATCCATATTCAGGCTATTGGAATTCATTCTACATCAGCCTGTCCTAAATGTAATTATCACTGAATTGATTCACATTCTATCAAGGCACATTCTCAGATGAATTCTTTTGATGTATAGATCTTGCAACTTCTTTCCTTATTATGATCTATAAGATGAGATTGTCTAAGGCTGGAATGATTCCCAGTTGTGTGTGTATGTGCGCACATATGCATTGGTGTGCACATATGCATGTATATGTGCGTTTGGTTTGATTTTGTTCTAAAGTTATTGCAGTTGTATCTCTGCTGGGCTATTTCTATCAATATGTAATCTCTCTAAGTCTCTACTCTTCTGTTAAATGAAAAGGAAAATGCCTAGTTTACAACTCTATTTAATCTTTTGGGGATCAATTGAGACTATTCTTGTGAAATTGTTTTGTAATAATAATAAACATTAAATTTTTTTATTAGTTATTTAAAGAGAGGTACTGTAGGCAACAACATAGGAGAATGAAAGTTCAAGATTTGATAGCAGTCTGGTTGTTCAATATGGCTGGAGTGAGGTGAATATAAAAAAAAAAAATAGTGAAACAGTGGGCAGTAGGGTTAGGGCCAAATCATGGAGGTCTTGATTACCAGGCCAAATTTGGACTTTTATTCATTATGCAATGCAAATTATCGCCTGATGACTAGAGGGTTGAATGATAAGAAAAAAAATTATGCAGCATTAAGTATAAGATGTCCTTGAATGGAACAATGAGGAATTAATTGGTTATTGAAATATCCTAGGTGAGAGGTAATGAGGCTCTGAAAGGGAGAAGTGAAAATGAAAATGAAGGGATTTGAGAGGAGTTGACAGAATCAGTTCATCTTAGATATGAAGAAAGGATGAATAGGAATATTTGTACTATTTTTACTTTTAACTTTTGATAACTGGGAGATTTAATAAAAGTAGGGAATACAGTATGGCCCCAAGTCTCAAGCTTACATCTGTTTTAATAATTGCCTTTTTTTAAACTATATAGTTTCAGAAGAGATTTTTGTGTTGTATGCAGTTCTTTTTCTCAAATTGCCCTTACATGTGTGCATTCATTTTTTAAAATTATGAGTATTACATATTCAGTAGTATTCCATGTCTCATATATACGAGCCAACATTCTAACTTCCATGTGTTTATTTTTACATAAAACACATTTACTGAATTTTTCTGACACTACATTATATTATGTGTGTAAAGGCTAAATCTGGAATAGTTTAGCAGATAAAAATCCATTCTCCCAGTAAGCACAAGGGATTAACACAGGCAACTCCCATTAATGTTAATCATCCAGCTTCTTGGCCATGAACGTTTCACCACATTCAGAGGAAGAGGTCATACATGAAGAGGAAGAAGAGAGACAAGTAAATCATTTCCATATAGTGTATTGTATGAGCCATTAAAAAATGTATAAAAGACATTTATAAAATGAAGTGTTTTTTTTTTTTTTCCTAAAAATTAAGGAGCATCACTTCCTTCTCAAATCGCTCACATTAGCTTTGGCTGAAATGACCTTCTATCTGTGTTCTGAGTTGATAGGACTTGGCTATTGGTTATGTTTTCTGTTTATGTTCAATACCTGCCCTATAATCTAACATTTCATTAAAATGCTTCCTATGCTTCAGAAATAATAATAGCTACTAATTACTGAATGTCCAGTCTCGTTAGTTGTTTTAGATCAGAGGTTCTCAAAGCATGATCGCTAGACTCTCAGCATCAGTATCACTTGAGAACTTGTTAGAAATGCAGATTCTTGGCCTCCACTCCTGTACTATAAAATGAGAATGTCAAGGGATGGAGCCGATCACTTCATCTTTTAACAGGTTCTGCAGATGATTCTAATGGACTTTGACTTTTGGGAACTACTGTTGTAGACACAGCTCCAATCACAGTATGCCTACCTGTTAGGAATTGCCCTCTTTTTTGATGTCAAAACTGTGTCATTGAGAGCTGAAGTAACTTTCTCAAAGTTGTATGGGTCTACGATCTCAAAAGCAGGTCTGTAATATACTTTACATCTCACCACACTAACTCTGTAGTGTATGTTGACTAAAGACTAAATGTACTCATGCCATAGAAAAGCAAGGCTCAATTCGTGACTTCTGTTGTTATGTTATGAGGCCATGGGCAAAATATTTGGCCCTTTTGTGCTTGTTTATTCATACCTGGAGTAGGCTTGGGGATCATTTCAGCTCAGTATGTGTGTGATCAGCTAACCAATATGTCAGTACCCACAAATATGAGACAAGGAACTAAGCTGTGTGAGGTGACTAGAAGGATAAATGACTAGAAATTCATTTCTAAAAGATAGTCATGCAAATAGCAAGAAAAAAAAACATGTTGATGAATTGATTTATCTTTATTTATTTATTTTTATAATCTTTAACATGTAAATCTCTACTGAATAGTATTAAGAGCTTTCCATAGTTTTAAGCTAAATTGAAACATTTGGCCCTAACCGTGAATGCATCATGGACAGTGTGAATTTTTAGTCCCTTATTCTTATCTTGCTCCTCTTTCCCTTCAAGGAATTATATTACTTCTCCTCATGTAAGATTACAATAGTGGGTTACTGTCTGATAAACCCTGTACATGTCACTGATCCCACTCCTCCAAGGAAACTGGCTTTTCTCAGATTGGTCCTTATTCATTTCACTAATATTTATTGAAACCTGTTATGTTCCCAGTATTGTGTACTGGATGGAATGTGTAGTTGGTAACCAGAGATATTACACATTCTCTACCTTATAGCCTTTGCCTGATAGTGAGTGTAAGTCATATACATACCACAAATGATTAAACAAAGCAACACGGTAAGAAATGTCATAGAGGAGGGTCATGCTCTTAGTGTGCTATGCATTCAGGGACCAGAGTAAGACGTTTGGGTTAGAGTGATATTGAAAAAATTCATACTGAAAGCCAAAAGCCTAGGGAGTATTCAGAGAAGAAGAAAAGATAACAAAGGAGAGTGCACTTTATTCTTGGGTAGTGCACTTTATTCTTGGGTAGTGCGCTTTCTTCCCACCACTCCATCTCTTCCCTAGAACCTCTTTGCTCCTACTCTCAGGGAAACACTGAACTGTCAGTATGCACCTATGTGGCCCGGTAATTGAGAGCTAGTATTAACTTGCACAATGGTTATATTTTCTATTCTGTTTTCAGTCTGCGTAATCTGGGATCTGTATTCAGGGGTAAAGGAAAGAGTCACATTTTTCTGAGAGCCTTATTGACTTGTGTAAAATATTAATCTGACTTCATAGGAAAGGAATGGAGTGGGTGAGGGAAATACTTATTGGTGAGGAAGAGGTAGAGGTGGGGTTCTAAGTTTGCATGGATCTTCCAGCATTGGGAAACTCTGCAGCCAGGAGGCCTTTGTGTGCCATCCTCATCTGTATGCTGTGGCAGTCTGTGTTCCCAACATGGGTGCACTGAAGAACCTGCAGCTCGTGCCAAGGGCTCCTCCTGAAAGCAATTATCAGGGTTCGCCATATGATTTCAATTCTTTGGGGATAAAAGAGACACTTCACCACTTTTTGAAAAGGATATGAGCAGGAATGTTGGTAGCTTATGCATTATTTAGAGCCTGTCATCCTGCCTCGGTCTCACAAAGGAGAATGACAGCATTATCACAGTGGTTTCAATGTATGTGATGGTGGAAATAGAGATGTTGGATTTTGTAGTTTCTCAGAATTACCTGTAATCTGATGACCTATAATTAGCTTGGTTGAGGATATTAAGCCTTCATTTTTTTTTTTTTTTACCTATCACTGAAGATAGGTGTCTGGTATCTCATTATATTAAAAAACCATATTACATATACATATACATTTGAGAAATGTTGTATAATGATAAAATTATTAAGTGCAGCTCATATTCCATCCAAAGTTTTGCATATGAAAGATTTGAGGATACTATATGGACCCTGCTGATAGCAGGATTTGACTTATTCTTATTTCCAATAATGCCACATAGAAATATTTTACTTTGTTTTGCGGCATTTTCAGTGAGGTACTTGGAAATTTGGATAAGTCTGTTCCATCAAGACACATCAATAAAAATGCATGGCAGCAGCAGCATTTTATAATTCCTGTGCTCCTTTCCTTTGACCATTCACAAGATCTCTTTTGATCTGCTCATGAGAGGAAGGAAGCTTAGGTTTGAAACCTTTGAGGCAACTCTGCCCTTCCATGCTGAGCAATGGCCAGGCTTTTTCACTTTCATTTGTACATGCTTCTGGAAACATCTCCTGTGAAAATTTCCCTCTCCCACTCCTATAAATCAGCCCCTTCTTACCTCAATTCCTGTGGGCTTTTACCTTTCTCTAATACAGTGCTTGGGCTTTGTATTACCAGAATCATCTTATCTGAACACATCTTCAGTCACATTACTGTCAATCCAGAAATCTTCAGTAACATCTATTTGGTCCGCAAATAAATTATGAACTCCTCAGTGTATTAATTTGAGTCATCTTACAAAGAATATTGGTTAGTTCTACCTGGCTTACACTCTAAATAGCCTGGACTATAGCTATTTCTTTTTTTTTTTTTTAAGTTGTTTTTGGAATTCTTTTAGGTTTACAGTACAATTGAGAGGGAGGTACGGAGATTTCCTATATACCCCTTACTCACCACCCCCCCCACACACCTGTAGCTTCCATCATTACCAACATCACTCTTGAGAATGGTACATTTTTACTAAGGTTGAATCTACATTAACATGTCAAATTTATTTCGAATGTGTAGTATACCTTAGGGTTCACGCTTAGTGTTGTACATTCTATGGTTTTGGAGAAATGTATGATGACATATAACCATCATTATAATACAATAATGAGTATTTTTACTGGCCTGAAAATCATCTGTGGTTTACTTATTCACCCACCTCCCCAAGCCTTGGTCAACCACCTATCTTTTTTATTGTCTTTGTAGTTTTATCTTTTCTAGAAAGTTATATAGTTGAAATCATATAGTATATAGCTTTCTCATATTGGCTTCTTTCACTTAATAATATGTATTTAAGTTTCCTTCATGTCTTTTTATGACTTTACTGGTACCACACTGTCTTGATTACTATAACTTTATATTAAGTCTCATTATTGTAGCTTTAAGTAAGTCTTCATGTTGGATAGCATCAATCCTTTAACTGTGTTCTTTTCCTTTAATATTCTATTGGCTATCCTGGGTCTTTTGCCTCTTCATATAATCATAAGACCCATTTTGTTGATATCCACAAAATAACTTGTAGGAATTTTTATTTGGATTGCAATAAATCTGTAGACCAAGTTTGGAAGAACTGACTTCTTGATGATATTGACTCTTCCTATCCACAAACATGGAATATTTCTCCACTTATTTAGTTCTTCTTTGATTTCATTCTTCATAATTTTGCTGTTCTTGTATAGATCTTGTATATATTTTGCTAGATTTATAACTATTTCAATTTTTTGGTGCTAATGAAAATAGTATTGTGTCTTTAAGTTCAAATTCCATTTGTCCTTTGTTGGCATATAGTAAAGAAATTGACTTTTATATATTGATTCTTTGTGTGTGTGTGTGTGTGTGTGTATATATATATATATATATATATATATATATATATATCAAACAATCTTACTATAATTGCTTATTAGTTCCAAGAGTTTTTTTGGTTGTTGATTATTTTAGTTTTTCTACATAGATGACCATACCATCTATGAACAAAGACAGTTAGGTCTTCCTTCTTTTTTTTTTTTTTTTTTTTTTTTAAAAGTTTTTATTTATTTATTTGACAGAGAGATCACAAGCAGGCAGAGAGGCAGGCAGAGAGAGAGGAGGAAGCAGGCTCCCCGAGAGAGCAGAGAGCCTGATGCGGGGCTCGATCCCAGGACTCTGAGATCATGACCTGAGCTGAAGGCAGCGGCCTAACCCACCGAGCCACCCAGGCGCCCCTAGGTCTTCCTTCTTAATCTGTGTGCCTTTTATTTCTCTTTCTTGTTGTATTACAGTAGCAAGTATTTACAGACCAGTATTATAAAGGAGTGGTGGGAGGGGACATCCTTGTTTTGTATCTGATTTTAATGTGAAAGCTTCAAGTTTCTCACTATTAAATACGAACTGTTTCTTATTGACATACCATGCTTTTATTTTAGTAATTTTTAATTTTCAAATTAGACATAATAGCTCTATGAAATTAAGAGATTGTTGCCTTAATCTCTAAGGTTTCAAATCATAACCTTTTCTTAACATCTATAAATGCTACTTCCTCAATGAAAATTTTCTGATTGCTCACAATCAGATATTCTTTCATTTGAACCTCTGTGTATAGGTTATCTTTTGCATAACAAAATACTGCAAACTTAGTGGTAGTTAAAATAACATGCAAGTGTTATCTTACAGTTTCTGTGGGGAAGGAGCTCTGGCATAGCTTAGCTGGTCCTCTGTTTAGGGTCTCATAAGGCATAATCAAGGTGTCAGCCATCTGGATTGGGTTTTAATGTAGAAGCTTAACTAGACCATCTATTTCTAAGCTCATTCAGGTTGTTGGCAGAATTCATTTCTCTGCCACTTCAGTTTTGTAGCTTTTTCCAAGTGAGCAATGGAGAGAGAGGATCTCTAGTAAGATGGGCTCCATGCCTTACATAATCGTGTACATGTTATCGTACATATTGAATCACATTTGCAACTTTCTACTAGTTGGAATCAAGTCACAGGTCTGGTCCAGTCTCAAGGGGAAGGAATTACACAAAGGCATGAACATCTTGAGAATCACGGGCACCTCCTTAGACTCTGTCTGCCATGGTCTACATTATATTTTCTGCTTCTCTTATGGTATATTTTATGCCTCTGCTATCTTTTAAGAACTGAGTTTCTCTTTTCTAGATTTTTTTTTTTTTTAGCTCTATAGGTTCAATGATAGCCTATTTATGCTTTATTATGCCTACACTCTTTAGTGCAAAGTATTTGTGGGTTAAAAAGCTTATGAAATCAGTTGATCATTAGATGCTTATATTTTTCTGTAAAGTATGTTTTTCTCTTTATCACAGATTATAAGCTTTTATTTTATTTTTATTTTTTAAAGATTTATTTATTTATATTAGAGAGGTGGGGAGGGGCAGAGGAGAGAGAGTCCTAAACAGACTCTGCACTGGGCAAGGAGCCTGATTCGGAGCTTGATCTCATGACCCTAAGATCAAGACCTGAACCAAAACCAAGAGTCAGATACTTAACCGACTGCACCATCCAAGTGCCCCAAAAGATTATAAACTCTTAAAAGGCAAGAGAAATATTTGTAACCTAGTTTGTATGACATCTAATTAGGAACAAATTAGCAATTAACATTATACTCTTATCTCATTGAATAAATATTTAAGAGTTTGAAACTATTAAACACTTCAGTTTGTAAGATGAATATAATCTTGCCCTCAATGACAGAAATGTTATACCCTGTGAGCTGTGTTACATGAAGAATGCCATGATGTCTTTGGTTCTTTGGGAACATCATACCTCTCGTATCAGGATACTCTGTTTTCCCCCTTTTCTTAGCTTTGCTGAAATTTTAGCTATTACAGAGTGCTGCCAAACATCTTGAAATAAGGGAACTAGATAAGGGGTGTATTTCTGAGTTAAAGGAGAGTGCTTGGTCATGGTCAGAAGGTATTGAAAGAGAGGTTCTGGAAAGGAAGGATAAAAAAGTAAAGTCATCTAGCCTTCAGCAAAAGGGTTTTTTATAGGATTATTGTTCTTTGAGATATTAAAGGTGCTATTTGAAAAAAAGAGTGCTACTGTTCAAGAACTTAGAATGATGTTAAACAGATCCAGAAGTACATTCTTCAGACTACTTGATATGCTAATGAGCATCTTATTCTTCTAAGAGTAAGATTTAACAGGCAGGTTCTCTGAAATTTATTTCTTTTTGGAGACATGTGTATATAAAGAACAGAGAATTTCCTAGTTGGTTAAAAAAAACAAGTTGAAAGAAATGGCATCTTAAATCCTGCATTGACTTCAGGGGACCTCCTCCCCTCTAATCAAAGTATTGATTAGAGCTGTGTAGATATGAATGGGTAGGTGGGGAACACCTATGTCTGTTAAAGGGATAATGTTATTTTTATCCATCCATGTTTGCATCTTGAGTTTAAATAACTTGAACACAGCTTTTTCATTAGTTAGTGAATCTATGAGGAGAAAGACCCGTGGTCAATATAGTACTTAGCCATTTGAACAAGAATCAAAAAAGTACAAAAAAATACATTTTTGACAGA
Source organism: Enhydra lutris kenyoni (assembly GCF_002288905.1). NCBI lineage: Eukaryota > Metazoa > Chordata > Mammalia > Carnivora > Mustelidae > Enhydra > Enhydra lutris. The sequence continues at coordinate 30,679,659 of NW_019154099.1, read as the reverse complement.
AACTGAGTAGATAATAGCCATATATGCCCATATGGAATTAGAAGCTAAATATGGTACCCCAAAATTTAAGCTAAATATATTTCTGTATCTTGCCATACAATGTTAAATTTCTGTCAACCTGTTTACTAAAAAGAGCATAAGGTTTTTCTGTAATAGTCAAAGGTTTGTTTTACTAGATCCAAGACCTGATGTTTTATAAACTTCAGATTGATTGTTAAAAAAAATCCAAACAACTATATTTTTTAGGATGTTTACTCTAGAGAATTGTGTTTGTTTTCTTAGAAGTGTAAGCTGTGTTTGCCATAGGAGGTTGAATCTGTTCAACCACTTTTGAAGTTAACCTGCTAAATATAATTTTACTGATCCAATTACAATTAGTCAACTGATAAATGAGATCTGAAAATTCTGTAATGTTATTTAAAAGCATTCCTCTAAGTATAAGTCTATGTAAGTAAATATTAAATGTATTTCTAATTGAGCTTCAAAAACTTCCAAAACAAAATTAAATGACACAAACACCATTCTTTCTTAAAAAAACAAAACAAACAAACAAACAAAAACCCACCAAAACCAACACTGATATTCTAAACAGCAATGAAATGATCATGATGCTCTTAAGAGAAAGGGTGAAATAAAGCAGCAATATCTGGTTGGAAGAAAGGTGAGTGAATGGAATAATATACTTAGTTTTAGAAATGTTGAGTTTGAGGGTAAATTGAACTTGAAAGAGATAACATTCTAATGTCACAGGTCTGGGAGTCAAAGCTCTGGGAAAAAGTCTGGGGGGGAAAGAGCAAAACTTATATTTATTATAGTCAATTCTGGAAATGTATCAGTAAGTACCAGGTAAAAGGTTCAGAGAGGATCTGTGGAGGTATCATTAGAAGAATATCTATCCATCCATCCATCCATCCATCCATCCATCCCAAGTTTTTATTTAAATTCCAGCTAGTTAACATATAGTATACTATTAGTTCCAGGTGTACAATTTAGTGATTCAATACTTACATCAACATCTGGTGCTCATCACAAGTGTCCTCCTTAATCCACAATACCTATTTCTCCCATTCCCTCAGCCACCTCCCCTCTGGTAACCGTCAGTTTGTTTTCTGCAGTTAAGAGTCTGTTTCTTGGTTTTTCTCTCTTTTTCCCCCCCTATGTTCATTTGTTTTGTTTCTTAAATTCCACATATGAGGGCGCCTGGGTGGCTCAGTGGGTTAAGCCACTGACTTTGGCTCAGGTCATGATCCCAGGGTCCTGGGATCGAGTCCTGCATCAGGCTCTCTGCTCAGCAGGGAGCCTGCTTCCCTCTCTCTCTCTCTGCCTGCCTCTTTGTCTACTTGTGATCTGTCTCTGTCAAATAAATAAAATCTTTAAAAAAATTCCACATATGAGTGAAATCATATGGTATTTGCTTCCTCTGACTGACTCTTATTTTGCTTAGCATAACACTCTTTAGTTCCTCCATGTCATTTCAAATGGCAAGATTTCATTCTTTTTTATAGCCAAGTAATATTCCATTGTGTGTTTGAGGGCGTGTATGTGTGTGTATGTGTATATACCACCACCTTCCACCATCTTCTTCCATTGTGTGTGTGTGTGTCTGTATGTGTGTGTACATCCTCTTCACCCATTCATCAGTAGTTGGATATTTGGGTTCTTTCCATAATTTGACTATTGTTGATAATGCTGCTATAAACATCAGGGTGCATTTATCCCTTTGAATTAGTACTTTTGTATTCTTTGGGTAAATACCTAGTAGTAAAATTGCTGGATCATATGGTAGTTCTATTTTTAACTTTTAAGGAACTTCCATACTATTTTCCAGAGTGGTCGCACCCAGTTTGCATTCACACCATTGGTGTTAAGAGTGTTGCTCTTTCTCTGCATCCTTACCAATACTTTTTGTTTCCTGTGTTGTTAATTTTAGCTATTCCGGCTGAGGTGAGGTGGTATCTCATTGCAGTTTTGATTTGTATTTCCCTGATAATAAGTAATGTTGAGCATCTCTTCATGTGCCTATTGTCCATTTGTATGTCTTCTTTGGAGAAATACCTTTTCAAGTCTTCTGCCCATTTTTAACTGAATTATTTGGTTTTAGGGTGTTGAGTTGTATAAGTTCTTTATATATCTTGAAAACTAACCCTTTATCAAATATGTCACTTGCAAATATGTTTTCCCATTCCTTAGGTTGTCTTTCAGTTTTTTTTATTATTTTCTTTGTTGTGCAGAAGCTTTTTATTTTGATGAAATCCCAATAGTTTAATTTTGCTTTTGTTTCCCTTGACACAGGAGACGTATCTAATAAGAAATTACTATGGCCAATGTTAAACAGGTTACTGCCTATGTTCTCCTCTAGAATTTTTACATTTTCATGTCTCACATTTAGGTCTTTAATCCACTTTGAATTTATTTTTGTGTATGGTATAACAAAGTGACACAGTTTCATTCTTTTGGAGTTTTCCCAACACATTTATTGAAGAGACTTTTTCCATTGGATATTCTTTCTTGATTTGTCAAAGATTAATTGACCATATTGTTGTGGGTTTACTCCTGGGTTTTTTATCTGATTCCATTGATCTATATGTCTCTTTTTGTGCCAGTACCATACTGTCTTGATCACTACACAGCTTTGGAATATATCCTGAAGTCTGGAATTAGAAGAAGTATTTAAATACACTGAAGCAAGACAGGCAAACTTTGTCAAATACATATGGGTTCTTAGAAAAATCTTGTAAGTAGACGATCTGGGAGGAGGACTCTTCTTTTCCATCTAATGTTAGAAGAACTGAAAAAAAAAAGTTAATGAAATTCCAAGTGTATAATGTCAAAAAAAGTTTTAAAAATATGTCATATGATGTGATGACTTTCAAAAATTTCTTTGAGGAACTGAATGACTAGAACTTGCAAAGTCTGTTTCCCATTCTTCATATAATTTCCCTCTTAAGTAGCTCATTCTCAGCAAGATCTCTGACCACTTGCATTCAAATTAGTGTCACTTTTTCACTCTCTTTGTAACACTTATAAAATATATGAAATCAACCAGTCATTATATTATATATATATATAAGCATATTATATATATATATAAACATATTATATATATAATATATTATTATATAGTTAGGTATTTATTAGTCTATCACTTATTTGTCTGTCTCCCCACCTCTCCATGTTAGCATATAAGCTCCATGAGGTTACACCATAGAAATTCAGTAGATATTGAATTAATCCATCATGGTTTAAAAGGACGAGTATGCATATGCTGTCACCACCACCCAATTCTAGGGTATGTGAGAGACATGAGAAGGCTATTACATTAAGTCTTAATTCTCCAGGTCTGGCCTGGCTTGGGAGGGAACATATATAAGACTTAATCTTATCAGGTCTTTTTTTCCTCTTTGTTGTTGTTTTCATTGTGTTCTCATTGTTGTGTTCTCATTGTTGTGACGTAGTTACTTAATTAATTTCTGAACACCTATTAGAGGATTCTTCAATAGCCATATTGTGAATCTAACTTCTCATGGCAGGCTCAAAGTTATTCCAGTATTTGGGATGGAGGTAGGGGTTATCACCCAACTCGGGTGGATCATTCAGAGAACCCTCCTGAGGAAGGCATCCTGGGCCTATGTAGCTTTCAAACTGGCTTGGACTCAGATTGCTTTCTGAATGCCTGGGCAGAATCCTGGCCCTCACCTTCTGGCAGTTACCCTCCTGGAGGCCTTCCAATTTCAGCTCTCTACTAATAGTTTAGTGAAAAATGCTGAGAGCATCTTCTCCTCTTTATCTTGTGTTCTTGCTAAACTGACTGTGTTCAATAGCAGCTCTGGAAAGCGTTCTAATAATCTCCAAAGTGTTTAAGAAGCATTACTTACATTATCACAGAAACATGTCTTGCTCCAGAAATGTATTTACTGTTCTTTTAGAAACACAGATGCAGTCTAGGTAAATAATACAAAACAGTTACTTTCTTGCCAAGGGAAAATGCTGTTTTTGTATTTATCTATTTAAAAGGCAAATGAAATCATTCATACTGAGGGAAGATGTATGCTAGATCAAGATCTTAGACTTGCTCTCTTCTTATTAACCTGTATATTTATTTATCACTATCTTTTCAAGTTTATCTTTATTTGGTTTACCTGGGGAAGACCGTCCTTTAAGTCAGTCTGGTTATAATAAAATATATTGTTTTAACTCCTTCATGGATAGGAGACATGGGTTCTGTTAATTTACCATCTAGAAATGTGTTGTAAGAAAAGGGTCGGGTAACATGAAAAATGTTCATCATCACTAGCCATCAGGGAGATTCAAATTAAAACCACATTGAGATATCACCTTACACCAGTTAGAATGGCCAAAATTAGCAAGACAGGAAACAACATGTGTTGGAGGGGATGTGGAGAAAGGGGAACCCTCTTACACTGTTGGTGGGAATGCAAGTTGGTGCAGCCTCTTTGGAGAACAGTGTGGAGATTCCTCAAGAAATTAAAAATAGAACTTCCCTATGACCCTGCAATTGCACTACTTGGTATTTACCCCAAAGATACAGATGTAGTGAAAAGAAGGGCCATCTGTACCCCAATGTTGATAGCAGCAATGGCCACGGTTGCCAAACTGTGGAAAGAACCAAGATGCCCTTCAACAGACGAATGGATAAGGAAGATGTGGTCCATATACACTATGGAGTATTATGCCTCCATCAGAAAGGATGAATACCCAACTTTTGTAGCAACGTGGATGGGACTGGAAGAGATTATGCTGAGTGAAATAAGTCAAGCAGAAAGAGTCAATTATCATATGGTTTCACTTATTTGTGGAGCATAACAAATAGCATGGAGGACATGGGGAGTTAGGAGAAGGGAGTTGGGGGAAATTGGAAGGGGAGGTGAACAATGAGAGACTATGGACTCTGAAAAACAATCTGAAGGGTTTGAAGAGGTGGGGGGGTGGGAGGTTGGGGGAACCAGGTGGTGGGTATTAGAGAGGGCACGGACTGCATGGAGCACTGGGTGTGGTACAAAAAACATGAATACTGTTATGCTGAAAATAAATTTAAAAAATGATTAAAAAAAAGAAAAGGGTTGGGTAAATCTTGGAATGATAAATTTAAAGTTATAACATTTAGAGATGATCTATTGTCTTACATAGTTTTAAACTTATTTAGAATGTCAAATGTAACTAATCCTTTGTCGAGAGAAAGTATGACTGGATGAACACTAGCAGCAAAGAACAGGCATCTTCTGGCTTTCTTCCTTCCAGTGCATGATGTTAAGAGCTATACCATTTACAGTTAGATGGTCATTTTCTGAATGGCAATGTTTTAAGTATGATGACTCCTTTTTATTTACCTCAACTGCAAGCATACAATTTAACATATATTATGTGGTTGAAGTAATTCAAGTTATTGATGTAAATCTATAAAATACTTAATATAAGTAAAGTGCCTGGCTCATGGTATATACTCAGTAAATGAATATTGAATGAATATGTCCTTGCTACTTTAATTCCATTTCCAATATTGAAATACCATGTAAATTCTGTGGAAAACCATTGCTCATAAGATTGGAAGGGGAAGGCATTTTCAATCTGGAGCTCCGTGGTATATTTGTCAAAGAGCTTTATGTGCAGCTAAAGCAGCTGGCTAAGGTAGAAACTCTAGATATTACTATTGGATTCATCTTGAATACAAGAAGAGAAGGAAATTGTTTACTGTGGGAGTTCTGCTGATTCTCTTCTGTTCCTAGACCCAGTCTAGAGACCTGATAGAGACCAAAGTATATGAGCTAGTCTGAAATGAGTGTGCACATTTCTGAGCCTCAGGCATTTTTTTGTTCTACCCTATTGTCTCATAGAGAAAATCTCAGAATGAGGTAGTGGGAAGTTTTGAGGAGGTCAGGAATTCTGTTTTGTGCTCAGCTGCATGTGGGTGAGGAGCTGAACTGCTGGCCACTGGTGTGGTGCATGACCTGGGTGGCATATGTTATCTGACATCACAGTTGAACTCCTGGTTGCTCAAAAAATATAAAATCTAATGAAAAGTAGTACACAGAACCAGAATGAATCAGCTATTTATTCCTTCTGTATTGGAATTTATTTTTAAAATGAAAATTAAGCCTTAATTTATAAAATTTAAAAACCCTGAGTCATGAAGTGGGAAAACTCCCCAAGGGACATTAATTTGTCCCTCTTGCATATCTAGTCAGCTACATAGATTATACAAAGAAATTGGAATTTGGATGAATCTTTAACTTACATTTTGTCTTTTTTGAGAGACTCAACTGTTCTTATCTAGGTGGTTTGATGTTTTGTTGACATTCATTCCTGCAACATTCCTGTGAATTAGGGAAGTGGAAAAAATTTTCTCCTGTTTCTATAACACAATGTCCTATGATGAACTCCTCTGTGAATTTCTACATCTGCCTTATATGCTTCCTCTGGGCATTAACTTCCTAAAAGTTTAAATATCAGTCAGCTGTGCACCCTGCCCGCCAACTGCATAATGGACAGATCACTTTTCATGAAACTTAGTTTTGGCATCAGGTCACGTTTAACATATTTTTATGATTATTGCTGGCACATAGTATAGAACTGTGCATTTACCTCTTATGAAAGCTGGAATAATGTAAATGCCTTACACTTGTAAGACTGAAGGGAAGGTTAAATAGGAATTATAGAAAACAATAACTGTTTCCTATAAAGATTGACCAAAAACTGATGCTAACTGCCTAGAGTTGGCTGTGATTTTAAATATGTTAATTGGCTTTTAATTGTAAATATATTTTTACATTATGAAAAAGAGAAAATTCTTCATATAACACATAGAAAGCACATCACAACAGAATATGAAGATTCTCTTCTTCTTCTTCTTCTTCTTCTTTTTTTTTTTTTTTTTTTTTAAAGATTTTACTTATTTATTAGTGAGAGAGATCGTAAGCCCAGGGAGGAACAAAAGAGGGAGAGAGAGGGAGGGGAAAGAATCTCAATCAGACTCTGAGCTGAGCATGGAGCCCAAGGCAGGGCTTAATCTCACAACCCAGAGCTCATGACCTGAGCCAAAACCAAGAGTCGGACGCTTAACTAACTGAGCCACCAAGGTGCCCTAAAGATTCTCTTTTCTTGATATTACATTGTATCCTGATTTATTCTCTTTCTTCATTTTACATGATTGAGGATGTGCTACTTCCCAGAATTCCAACTGAAGTAAGTCAATAGTGGACTTTGAGAGTACAGAACAATAAAATATATAAGTACCCATGTTCTATTGTTTCTTTGGGCAGGATTTTCTGGAAGCACTATGAGCACCATGCAGGAAGACAGGTGGTCTTGTCTTCATCCCAGCTCTGCTCTAAGTCTCTGAGTCAGTCACTTATCAGACTGGAATCTCAAGTTCTTCATCTGTAAAGGGGAAACAACAAAACACTTACTGTGTAAACCCCATAGGGTGGCTATAATGCCTGAATGAGATAATGTCAGTGAAAATTCTCTGGAAATTGGAAGGCATTACACAAGTATAAGGTATTAAAATTGCCAAGGGACTGTTGAGATTTTTCTAACCATTTCAAAACTAAAATAATCACTGTGGGTGGAGACCCATGCATGGATTCTTCCTAAAAAGAATAATGGAAAATAAGCAATTGTTTTCTGGAATTTTCCACATTTAATGACAATAGTTACTACTATCACTTGAAATTCTAAGAAAAGATAAGTTATTGGTTTCTTCACACATTTAGTAATTTTAATCTTTTCTATGTATGAGATTCCTTATTCAGTGCCTTTAACGACTTATTATTATTTTTTAAAATTTCTTTTCAGTGTTCCAGAATTCATTGTTTATGCACCACATCCAGTGTTCCTTCTTAAATATTTTATTTATTTATTTGACAGAAAGATATCACAAGCAGGCAGAGAGGCAGGCAGAGAGAGAGGGGGAAGCAGGCTCCCCGCTGAGCAGAGAGCCCGATGCAGGGCTAGATCCCGGGCTCGATCCCAGGATCCTGAGATCATGACCTGAGCTGAAGGCAGCGGCTTAACCCACTGACCCACCCAGGTGCCCCCTTTTTTTTACCCAGAAACCTGAATCATATTACTCTGGGGGAAAGTGAGATATCTGTCCATGGACTAAAACTGTTTTGTAATCATAACTAAATCTGGAATGCAAAGGTACATGACAGATTTCAGTTTAAGCTGCCCAGTATCTAACATTGGAAGGAAAATGTTCACTTGAAATCAAGAACCTTGACAGTATGTCATTAGGATACAAAACTTGATCTCTGACAAAAGAATAGCATAGGATATTAGATAACATGGGTGACAACATTAGGATTAGTAAATGACATTGAATTTTCATATTGCAGAACACTTTAATGTGGTTTTAGAGACATAAATGTCATTAGTTAACACATGTTGGAAATAATGTACATCTACGGTATCATGTGTTCATTCAATAGGTATTTTTCTCATATGTTATATGTCAGGCACTGTGTAAGTCATAGGATACAGAGGTGAATATGTAGGCCCTTTCCTCTGTATTGATGGATTAAACCAAGGTTAAATCTTGGAGTATTTTTAAAAACCTGTACTCCAGTCCTAAAGATTCAGATTTAGAAACCCTGTAGTGGGATCTGAACAAGTAGATTAAGAAACACCATCATCAGTAACAAAAACAACTCCCCTGGGGTTTTGATGTGTCACTCTTGTTAATAACCACTACTCAACATGCTAATAGGTGGGGACAGACACAGCAAGGTAAGAACAATTTCTGAGTCGTGAACAGGATATTATGGAATCCCAAAATAGGGACACTGAATCTGTTCTCAGAGGGGGTTGGATAGGGAAGTATTTCTGGAGAAGGTGATATCTAATCTCAAATATTTTGTGTTATTTTTCTAATTATAAACTTAATGTAGGGAACCAATGAAGAGCACACACATAAAAAAAAACAAAAAAATTATCCTTTAATATCTGACTTTGATGGTCTTAAATTTTGCTATAACGTGTAGAGAGTAGGTTTTTTTTTTCTTAACTATTCAGTTTTGCATATTCTAGATTTTTGGATTTAAGGTCTTTAATCAATTCTGAAATACAGGGAAATATATCATCATTACCTTTGAATTTTTCTCTCATCCTTTGTCATTTTCTGGGATTTTGTTGTGTATATGTCGGTATTTTATTCTGTTCTCCCTCTTAATTTCATCTCTTTATACCTTTTTTGTTTTTAGAGATTCTGCAGTTTATTTCATCTATTTAATTTTGTTTTTTGACTGTTATATTTTCAGTATCCAGTATTTCTATTTGATTATTCTTTTTGACTTCTGGTGCCGGTTTCATACAATCTATAACCTGAACTATTTCTTTGAGAATTTTATTCTTGTTTTTTGTCCTACTTCATGTAATAAAGCTTTTCTTTGTAACAAATGTCCTTTGTATTATTTATCTATTGCCACACAACAAATTTATGACAAATTATCTTAAAACTTAATGACTTTAGAAAACAGTAATCATTTTTTTTTGCCATTCATGGTTTCTGTGGTTCTGAAATTCAGACAGTGTACAGTAGGGGTAGTTTGTTTCTGTTCCACAGTCTCTGGGGCCTCAGCTGGAAGACTTCAAGCATGGGGACTGGAATAATATGAATTGCATTTTCTCACATTTCTAGAGTGGATGCAGGTGTTGGCTGGAGGCTGGCTGGGGCTGTCTACAAGAAAACCCAGATGTGACTTCTCTATTTGGCTTAAGGTTCCTCACAACATGGTGTCTGGATTCCAAAAGAGAAAGAGAGAGAAGGAAAAAGAAGAATCAGGCAGAGTTGTAATATTTTTTTGGTCTAGCCTTGGAAGTCAGATAGATCACTTTTTTCTTATTCCACTCTTTGAAGCAGGCATGAATCTCTGTCCAAATTCAAGAGGAAAGAATATAGACCATAAATCTTGGTGAAGGGAGTGTAAGTTACACTGTAAGAAGAGCATGTTAGAATGAATGAACTTATAGGTGTGGCCATCTTTGTAAAGTATAATTTCTCATATACTCTTTATCATCTAGTTGTTCTTGTCCATGAGCTCAGTTTCACTTGGGGCTATAACTATACTATTTATAATTTGCAAGAAGGTGTGATGAGCCAGAACACTACCTTTGTAGACCAAGAATCTAAGATAGGCTTCTCTTTCTCGTCCAGAGAGAGGATTCCAGAAATACTTCTTTATTTCTCTGTGAGAGGTTCTTACAGGTTAGTTGTTTGTACCTGAGCTCTCCCCTTTCTCCTATATATGTCTTAATTAATTTTTTTAGAGGAATTCAATAACTCAAGCTAGTTTATCATCTGTCAGGAGCCGAAGTTTTTTAAAATATCCTTCTTTACCTAGTAGTCTATAATTAAAGCCTTGATTTCTTCTTTGCCCTAGGAACTATTTAGAACAGTGTGGTTTTGTTTCCTTACATTTCTGTTTGATTGGGGTTTTAAATTTATTCTTTAAAAAATTTTCCATCTTTATTTCATGGTCAAAGTGACTTACACTATTTCTACTTTTTTGGAATTTGAAGTTAAATATCCATTTTTTATTACTGCTTAAAGGAATCTTGAAGAAAAAGTATTATTTTGGGGGAAGGGGGAAGCTTTTTTTTTTTTTCTTTCTTTCTTGGATTCCTTTTAGAATTCTCTTTTTATCTTTGAAATTCAGAAAATGTTCAAGCCATTTCCAGATGATGGCCTCTTTTCATTATTATGATGTTACAAAGCAAACCATTTTAATTTGCAAGTTCAGATTTACATATACCTCAGGATTTTTTCCTATATTGTATCTATAATTATTCCTGGGGTTTCGTATCTTCCTTAAAAGGGCTTTTCCATCTTTTTTTAAATCTCAAGATTATTAAGCTATTTTGAATGCAGTTAGATCTTTAGTCTTATCTGGAGTGATTTTTTTATTAATGTAAAGTAAGTAGCTTCTAATTATTTAATTTTCTTTCAGAATTTATATGTAGTTCAAATAGCAGTGATTTAAAATGACACATTTTATGATTTTAAAATTCCAACATATGTTTAGAAATACTTCTGTGCTAGCATATTGTGCATTGATCTATTTTTATATTTCTTTTGATATCTCCAGTGCTGTTTTAATTATAGAAGCTTTACATGTATTTTCATACTATTTCAAGGCACATTGCCTACCATTTTCCCCCCCTTTTGGTGTTTTTCAGATTTTCATATGTATGTTTTCCAAATGGACTTTTGAAATTCATCTAATAATTTTGATGCTTATTACTTGTATATTACTACCAATCAGTACTCTAGGAAAGAAATGTTCTACATTGCATTGTCCAATATGATAGTCACCAGCCACATGTGAAAATTGAGCACTTGAGATTTGGCTAATGCAACTGAGGAACTTATTTTTTTTTCATTTCTGAGTATTTCTTTATTAGAAAAGAAATTAACCATTCACACTAGAGACTACAGAAGGAAATTAACTTAATATGGAAATTCTAGAACAAACTTTACAATAAGGGACTCAAGTTTTCATAAAGTAGAAAGAAAAAAGAGAGAGAAAATTACTTAGGATTGTGCTTCTCAAATTCAGCCACTTTCACAGACATATTCTTAGGAGAGGGGTTTGCAAATTTCTCTGATAATATTTTAAATTTTATATTTTATTTCTCTTTATAATATAAACAAGTTAATACTCATTCAGGATTATGTGAACAACCAGAGGTATTTGTACCTCTGATCCTGGTGGCATCCACTAAATGAAGACCAACCGTGCTTAACTTTTCATATGGTGTTTCTCAGATTGGGTCCTCAAGACTCTTCATGGAGTTGTTGAACATTTCCTATGAGATCTGTGAGTTGTCAAGGTTAAGAACTGGTTCAGAGCAGAATTCTCAAGATGGGATGGGGTGGGATGGGATGATGACAGGGGAGACAGATGTAGCTTGGAAAAGTACATTCAAAACACCTATTGTTTTTGTAATGCAAATTCTATAAGGTCAGACTCAATAAAATAGGCATCAGCAGAAAACCAGTTATAGATTCATCCTAGAGGGTGTGGGATAAACTTGGTTGAAAAACACTGGCTTAGAGGTAGAGGAGTCCTAGCATATAGAGAATAGTCAGTAAGAAGCATGTGTGAAAGAGAAAGAACATCCTTTGAGTCACTGAGTGAATCTTAAGCCATAACTTGTCACAGTTTTTTCAAACCCAAAGGGCCAGTTGAGAGGTACTCAAGATGTCCATCAACCTCAGACCTGTGATTTGGGGCAAGTTGATCCACTTTTAAAATTAAGTCAAAAGGAGGAAAAGCTGTTTTTGCCAAAAAATGTGCCCTGCCTCCTTCGCTCTCTCTCTCTCTCTCTTTTGGTGAACATATTTCAGAATTTTAAGTAAAAAGTTGTTAGCCCCAGAAACATCCACCAGGAAATTTGGTCATTTGCAATGCCATCCAGCTCTCAAGGGGGATATCAGCCTGGGGTCTGCTCTGTAATTAGTGTAGAGCTCCAATTGGCTTTAGCTGCTTCAACAGTTCTCCACTCTGATGCATTTCGATCAGATTAGTGCATCCATCTATACAATCTTTAAAGACCCAAGGTACTCTTCTGGCTCCCGTGAGCTGTTGCAAATAATCTTGAATCTTGATTGTGTCACTGGTGGCTATGATATTGTCAAATTCCAAAAACCCTTGTTTGGAGGGCAATGGCTGAGGAGTTCGTAGATCCTTCTGCAGTAGAGGCAGGTGGGCTTGACGAACACAACCACCTTCTCAGGTTGGATTTTGCTGTCCACAAACTCTTGAGCCCATGCTGACAGGCAGCTGCCTCCTGGGGAGGAGTCCTCAATTGTAGGTATTGCTTAGGGTATAAACCCTTGAATTTTAAATTTAACATAATTTAATTATATTTACATTTAAATAGCCACATATGGTAATGGATACTGGGTAATGGGTATTGGACAATGAAACTTTAAGGCCAGAAATAAGTAGGGAGAAAATAGATCATAGATATTCCTATGAGGGAGCCCTTTATTTTTCTTATTTTCTTTTTAATGCGTGCTGATGTCAAAGTATGCAGGTAAAGTTCTTTATTCAGGCTTCTCTTCAGCCTAGATTCATGTCCAGGGACATGGTGTGACTGTGACCAGCTTTATTCTTGGTGCTACTAACTATTGCATCAGGGAAGGGACCCACCATATCTAGTAATCCTGTATGTCTTGGATTACTCAGTTGGCACAACAGGTCTTAAGTGATCTATAACAGCAGAAATAGAGTGGTTCTCGTCTATTCCCCTATTTGCTCTCATCCTCTCAAATACGGGAAGTTAATGAGTTTCTAACAGGAGCTCTTCTTTGACTCACTTCCCATGTTAACTACTGTCACAGTTTAGGTAGTAGGATTTTAGTTGTTGCTTTCTTATTTTGATTTAGAATTTCTAGCATTCCAGTTCAGGAATCCATAGCTCCTGCTGCCTCAGTAACCATGTTGTATTGAATAAGCCAGCCATCTGAATATCTGTCGTGCTGATGCTACATTCTCCTAGCTGTCTAGGTCATTGTATTTTGTTTCATATGACCTTGACCCCTTTGCCATAACTGCTTGGATCATAGGTGTCTGAATCTGACTCACAAATGCATAGACTGAGCAGCAATCTATGTGGTGGCATTAAAAAATGAGTTGAGCCAATTTATTTCTTTTCCAAGTCTGATCTAAGAAAATCTAAGTAAATAATTCAGGGAGCCTTGCAGTAGTTGGTTAAGAATCCCTTAGGAAGAATCAGAACCATATCAGTTTTATTGTAGTAACTCACAGACTGATGAGGGACCAGAAACTAAGAGTAAGCAGAGGGAGCTAACTGGTTGCTACAGAACCTACTGTGGAAGTGAGAGCCTACTGCCTCACTTCCACCAGGTGAAACAAGTGCAGTTAGTAAAGTTGCCTCGGTTTCTGATGTCATTACAGTCTCAAAGTATAAAAATGCTAACAATAGCCATTTATTTAAATTTATATAATTTAGTATTTATTTTTAAACCACTTTATTGAGGTATGATTAGCACAAAAAACTGTACATAGTCAATGTGTATATTATTTATTTTATGGGGATAACTTCTTGAGATTAGTTAATTAAAAGAGTCTTGTCTGAAGGCTTGATAGAAGTTTTCACTAATTTTTTATTTTGTTTGGTTCTGTTTGGGAAGAAATGGTGATTAGATACCTTTGCTCATGTCTCCCTTTTTCTTGAAAGTTACCTGAAGGATGTGTGTTTGTGTGTGTAGTATGTATGATAGAAGGGAGAACATTCAGGGGCACCTGGGTGGCTCAGGTGGTTAAGCATCTGCCTTTGGCTTAGTTCATGATCTCATGGACTTGGGATCAAGCCCTGTATTGAGTTCCCCACTTAGCTGGGAGTCTGCTTCTCCCTCTCCATTTGCCCCTTCTTTTCCCTCTGCTCTTCCCTTTCCTCTTGCCCCCCCTCTCCCCCCAACTTGTGCATTTTCTCTCTCTCTCTCAAAACAAATAAAATCTTTAAAAAAAAAAAAGGAAGGGAGAATATTCAGGCAGGGAGAACAGTGTAAGGAGTGAAAGGCAAGAAAACAAGAAGTAGTACAGTACGGATTAAAGTATGGATTTTTGTTTTGTTTATGCTGATCTTAAGAGATGCAAATGAGAGGAATTTTCTCTCCTTATCCTGCTCATTCATTCATTTATGAATCTATGTATCCATCCAGCAACTGTTTGTTCAGTAACTTAATATGTGCCAGGCCCTGTTACAGGCAATCAAGATATATGCATTTGACAGAAGAGACAAAAAGGCCTGCCATCCTAAGGCTTAGGGGAGAGATCATCAGCAATGAAAAAAATAGGTAAATAAATCTTTCAGCATATTAAAAAGTGAAAAGTGCTATGGAAAAAAATACTAGATTAAGTAGTCTAGGGGAATTGAGATACCTGTAGGGCGTAGAGAGTATTCAAAGAAATGAGACGGCATTTTTGCCTTCCTCATCTCATGGAGAAAGCCAACTACTTCTGTTGTGGTGTTCATTGGGCAGAAAAAAGGGTCTGAATAACATTTTGTTTCAGGACTGATAAAAGATGCTGTGAGGCTCCTGGAGGATATCCCCTTACCTAGGTTTTTCTTTGGGGCCTTATTTCTCTTGAGTGAGGCTGGAGTTCTGGATGGAAGAGGAGGAAATGGTCTTCCCAAAATGATGGGAGCTGGATGTGGGAAAGGTTTTGAGAGGAATTCCATTAGTGGCACAGACCTACACATGTGCTTCAGAGTATTGCCACTCTGGCCTGTGGCTGTCATGAGTGTCTTATGAGCAAGTTGCAGTTAAAGGAGAGGGGGGCATAGTTATAAAGGACATAACCTGAGCAGCATGAGATTAGTGTCCAGGGGAGGGTGAGGGAGCAGTTGGAAGGCAGCCTTATGAATAAACAGAGTCACAGTGAAAGTGGTGATCTCCATAAACTAAAGGCCATTACTTTTATTTTTATTTCCTGTATACCAGAGAAGACTCCAGTTTCTTTTGCAAGTCCAGGGAGGTTTGACAAACTCAAAGAAAGAAACAGTGAATATTTTATTATCCTCAGAATACGATATGTTTGATTCAAAAATTAATGTTATGTTTCTTGATCTGAGTGTGAAAATCTTTATTCCTGCCACATATGTTAAAGAGTTTTGTCTTTACTCAACAGTCAGTGAAGAGATAATGAAAAATTTTAAGGAGAGTGACACCACAAATTTGTATTTTAAATACAACTTTGTGTTGATGGATTTAAAGGGCATAGACAATAGTTAGAAGCTATCACACATTTGTTAGTGAGAGTTGATAGAGTCCCCATAGAGTAGAGCCAATAGGGAAACTGAGGAGAAAGTTTGTTTCTCGATTGAGAGCTCAAATTGACACTAGATCTGTGGCCCAAGTAACTGGGTAGATAGGTGTTGTATCATTGACACAAAAAAGACAGAAGGTTGGTTGAATTTATTATATTGTGGTGCCTGTGATACCTCAGGGAGATATTGAGAAGGTGCTGTCTAGGGTTAAGCTGGATACCTGAGTGTGATGTTCAGGAAAGGATTCTAAGCTAAAGTCATGATGTAGATTGGTCCAGTTGAGGGTGAAGGGAATTGAAGGCATTGGTAAGTATATTCAGCTCATCCCCAGGAAGAGGACAGGAAGGGACTTGGCAGGGATGACATGTAGGATGTAGTCAGAGCTAAAGAGTCTGTATCAGAGAAAGTCTCTCAAATTCTTCATTAACCTAGCATCACCTTGGATATCACGGAGATATATGCTCTTAATGTTTCAGATAATTTTTGTTTTGTTACTTTTAAGTAAATACCGTGATGGTAAGTGAAAAATTCCTCCAGATACATTTGGCAGAAAAACAGCTCCATGAAATAGTTCACACACACTGAAGTATTTGGTGGCTAAATCCATTTGTTAAATGCTGTCTAGTTTATACCCCATTGGAGATTCATCATGGCCATTAACATAAAAGTTTCAAGAAAACCTTCTGCATTAAGAAACCAGTTTAACCTGGTATTTCTCAAAATTCCCCTACCATAAAACTTTCCTTTTAAAGTTCAATAGCTATTAATATTCCTCTAGAATGATTATTAGAAAGAACAAATCTAGGAAAAGATGGAAACTAACTCCTGTTTATTATCTCACAGCTGAGGTAGGATCAGATATGAAATCATTGGTCCAAAAGAAAATCATTTCAGATTGCTTGTAGGGTCCATCTATACTGCCACTACAAAGATAACTGACTAAAAATGACTGCTTAAAATTTTTGGTGTATTTTGTAGCTGATACCATAGTACTATTTTCTTTACTCTCCTTCTCTTTCTCCTTTCTCTTCCCCCTCCTATTTCACTCCTTTGTCTCCTGCTTTTTTCTCCCTTCTTTTTCCCTTCTTCTCTCTCTCCCTTCTGCTTTCCTCTCTATCTTAAGCAACTATAATCACAATGTACGTACTCTTCCCACACTAAAAATGCTAAATATGCTTGTTATAGTATTATAAAAATTTTCATTAAAAGTTTCAGTGGTTGCCTAACATTTTATCTTGTGGATTTATTATAATTAACCATGCCTCTAAAGGACCCTTGTTTCAAATGCATTGTTATATAATATGCTGTGATAAATGTGCTTATATTGAGTTTTTCTGCATTTTGAGATATTTTCTCAGTAATTAAAAATTTTTAATTTAAAGTGTATCTTTTCATAAGCATTTTTGGAACAGTTTATCTATTTCCATAATGTGATGGCAGCAATAAAAATCTATCAGCATTTTTATTAGGAATGATTCTTCTAATGATTAAAAATACTATACTAGGACTTGATAAGTAAAACAGTATCTGCATCACTCTCCATCAACTTCTCCCTTACAATGATTTCTCCATCATTCCTTTTGTTAGCTTCTCCCATGCAGCTTACAAACCCATCTTCTTTACCCCCACTTAAATCTTATTTCTCTTTATTCACGCCTTTCCTCATCAAACCCCTTGGAAAAAAAAAAAAAATCCAGACTCACTTCTCACCTTCCAATCAACCATGCACATCCTGCAATCAAGCATCTGCTATCACAACATAAAACACTTGACACATTGTATTATATTTTATCTCCTTCTAGACTGTATGTGCCTTAGAGTCAGGAAGGATGGTCTTGGTATCTATAGCATTGGCACCAAATGTGTAGTCAAGAAAACAAATTCATTCAACAAACATGGTATGATGTTCACGGAATGATGTTTATCCATTCTTCACTTAAGCATACATAAAATGAATTCATATTTCTTTGGCTTCTGGAGTAATAGAAATCCAATATAACTTTTTCTAGCAGTTATTCTATATTGTAATTCCTTTCCCTTAGCATTCACTGGGATGGTCTGTCTTTCTGTTTGTGTCTGTTTGTGTATCTACCTCCTTAATTGCCTGCCAGATATATCTATCATCTGATTATCCATTTTTCTATTTTTGTTAAATTCTGAATCTTATACTAAGTTTCTATAAGTTGACTTGATAATGCTCTGATGGTTGTCAGTGCAAGATAATTTGTACCATAGATGCAGGTATGGCATATTTTCTTTAAGATGATGTTACTCATAACTGTAGGAATAGAGTTTGTGACTAGGATCACAGAGGCCACTGTGGGTCAGGGAGTCAGATGAACTGTGGAATCCGTTCGTGTAAAGGATTTGTGTCACATTATTGCATCTCTTAAAAGAAGATACCTGGGGTACCTGGGTGACTCAGTCGGTTAAGTGTCTGCCTTGGGTTCAGGTCATGATCCCAGAGTCCTGGGTTCAAGCCCCAGGTCATCAAGCTCCCTGTTGAGCAGGGAGTCTGCTTCTCATTCTCCCTCTGCCTCTCCTCTCCTGCTTCTTCTCTCTCTCTTGCTCACTTTCTCTTTCTCAAATAAATAAATAAAATCTTAAAAGAAAAGAAGATATTGCCAATTACATGACTCAGCTGTGTGATCAAAACATTGTACATGCTGCCAATACCAAAGGAAATAAGGAAGAAGTCCCTTATTTGGAGCAATTTTTCTAATTGAAGTGGACAACACATATATATCACTGGAAAAATGTACATGCACATATGCTTGCCTTGTGTCCACTACTAAGGAATTACTAAAGTTATTATAGGATTTTGAATGAGTTTATCTGGAAAGACTGTGAGAGAGATCAATATTAAGTCATATTAAGAACTTTCATCTTAAGTCAAGACAAAGAGAGGGTCACTTTGAAGAGGAGGATAAAAGCTTGGGGTAGAGAAAGAGGTGTGTTTGAAAGGTAACAGTGAAAGTGTGAAAAGTGGTAGACAATTGTGATGATGTCTATTCATAGATGTTTAAGAAGCAGTTCTAAATCATTTCTCAGCTGAGCAAAAGGTGCTGAATATGAATAAACATCATAGGGCAGGAAGTTGTTGCTCTTTTACAAAAGAGATTGTTGCCTTGGCATACAATTATGGATATGAGGCTCAAAAGGCAAAGGAAGAAATATGAGTATATGACATGGTGTATGGCCTTGAGGAAGAGTAAAGACACAGATGAGATTACAAGCCTGTGATTGGTCATTATGCTCATGGAGACATTGGGCTAGTTCCTGACAAAACCCTGTGTCTGAATGGAAGATACCATTCTATACAACAGAACGGGGGCGTGGCAGGAAGAGAGAGCAAGTCTCGGGAATCATAACTTTTAAAAGTAATATTGAACAAAATGTAGCTGAATTATTTAAGAGAAAGAATGGCAGGGGGAGAAAGCATCTTGTACAGTACTGCTTCCTAGGAGAGTTGGCAAAAGAGCCCCCAAAGAAACGGTTTTCCTAGAGGTTTGTGTGCAAAGGCAGATGGGGTTCCAGAGCAACCCCTCTCATGAATTCATCAAAGAGGATGAATTCATGAGAGTCAATTGGGAGGACACTTTGTGAGAAGGAATATGAGAGAATGTTTCTGCCATGAAAATGCCTTCTTTCAACCTTAAGAGTGAGGAAAACATTAAATTATATCAACTGTGGAGTTTAAATTTATTTTGTTATAATATAGTTAAAGAAAATAACTTGTGAATGTCATTAATGAGAGAATATTTATAAAACCTTCTTTCTCTTATTTTCCTTAATCAAATTATTACTCAACAATGTGGTGCAGAAGAGTCTTTATTGGTTTTACTTTGTTTTTAGAGATTCCTTTTGTAAATCGTAGGGGAGTAGTGCTCTCTGTCGTTAGTACAGTTGCTGCCTCCTTAAGGCTTTTCTGAAATTAGAAGGTAATGGTAGTTGGTGTATTAATCCTGTGCAAAGGCAATATGTGGAAAGGGAAACACTTGAGTCTGAAGATTTAATTGATCATCAATCAGGTTTGCCTTTTTTAAAATGTTAAACAATCACCAGTTTGTGAGCAATAAAGCCAGTATCTTCAGGAATAATTGTGGTTGACATATTCAGCTTAAGAATCTAAGGGGAGGTAATCAATGAGAGCATATTACAATGGGTTAAAAAATATGTTCATATACTTGTTTTTGCTACCCAAGATAAAATCAAGTTTGAGAAATAAATAATACTTTGGGGGTTAGTAAGTGTTTAGAAGTACCTAATTTTAACCCAATTTTTAAAAATAAATTTTGTTAAAAAATAATATAGAAATTAAATGAACATAAACACTAAGAATAGAGCTCGACGAATTAGTACAAAGGGAATACATCTGTATAAGCACCCGCTAGAACAAGAATTAGGATAGAAATAGTACCCAGATATTCTCCTTGTTACTTTCCTCATACTCCTTCTCAAAAGCAACAGCTGTCCTGAAATCTAACATCACAAATTAGTTCTGCCTGCTTTTAAAAATATATTTAAATCCATCATACAGTGTGTGTTCTTTTATGTGCCTTCTTTTGCTCATCATTATGTTCATGAGATTCATCCATATTTTTGAATATAGTGGTAGTTCATGGCTGTGAATTATTTTCATATTTGAAAGAAAAATGACCCATGTTATTAAAAATTGGGAAAATAAATGTAAAAGACTGCTCCTTATTAATATTCAAATATGGGTATAATAGTGATTTTGAGAAGCCTAAACCTCAGACTGATTTCCTCAGAGTTCACTGCTGAAACTATGTGAGAACAGGTAGCTTCTTAGGCAGATGATCCCAAGAAACACCAACAGGAGAGTGTGGAGAAGAGATGAAGAACAGAAGAACTAAACAGGGTGAGTAAAGAGATTGCTGCTGCTTTTGACAACTGAGGCACAATTCCACTGGACACCTCTGGGAGATGATGTAGAAATCACCAATAATGATCCCAGCCAAGGGACAAAGAAGCTGGGATAGTTATTCATACCTTTCACTTTTGGAGACTGCTCTCCATGGTGTAAACTCTGTGGTAATTCCAGTCCACTGTGCACATAGGCAGAATATGTTCTCACAGTTGAAGAGAGCTGTCAGAGAGTTGCAGGTAGTTTGCCAGCAGAACTTGCAACTAGAAAGTCAGTGGTGAGAAAGTGTAAGTAGAACAACTTCTGCTACAAATATGATCTCAACCAAAAGGCTAAGTAAAACACAATAATGAATTACTGTTGGGCAAGTAGCTGTGGTCAGAGTCACTACGAAGAAATATTAAGTGTTTGAATAATCATCTTTATATCTTGAGGAACACACTATTTCTAATGAACACATATGTATTTCTTTGGGGTTCCATGTTGGGTCTTTGTCTTGAATGCTTGGTGAAGTATTGGTTGTGGGCACCTAGGAATAGGGGCTATATGATCATAGCCATGGTTCTCTATTGCAAATTCTTGATTTACTTTGATAATTAGCCATTTGTAATTGACCTCTAAAGAGCACTGGATTAAAAATCATTTGGGGAGGTTACATGAAGAAACTGAATTGTGAAGTCCAAAATATTCCACCAATTTGAATTTTTTAAACTTGGTCTTTGATAAAGAATTAGATTAAAATTGACCTTTGATTTTCTATGACAGACTATTGCTGTGTTTGCATGAGTTTCAAATTTAGAAGTAACAACTCACTTCTGTTATTTGGAGAGCTTGGAAACCTTTTTAGTTTGCGAAAGGAAGGTATATTATGATGTATAAAATTATTTATGAATTTTCATTTCTTCCTTACTGTCTGGAAAGCGCTTGAAAACGATACCCATGAACTTTTCATATTCATGATTGTATAGAAACGGTATTATTCAGAATTCGTTTTAAAACTATTGCTCTTAGTTTACATATTTTTCCAGCTCCCACTTTACTCATCAAAACTACCCAGAGATGAATATAGTTCTAAGAAGCTAGGTAACTTTGTCAGCTCATTTTAAAAAATCTTTGTTTTGAGTAGCCTACTGTATTTTCAATACTGTTGAATGGAAATTCCCTTTCATGAAGTTCTTACTCATTCTCCTCCATCTTTACACAAAGGCAGGTCAGAACACTTCTGTTCATTTTTTCCTGGAAAACAGGCAGAGACATACAATACTCTCACCACTCCTTTCCCATTAAATTATCTGTTTTTAGGCTGATCCTTAAATTGTTCATAAGAACATGGTGCTGGATCCCTTTTTCCTGCTTTTTTTGTTCAAACTTAAATTTGTTGATAATGTTTTGGTGGTGTATTATCCAGAACTGAGACCAATATCCAAGGTGTGCTCCTTCCTTGAAATATTACAGAACTCTTTATTCTCATATTTTTAGGAGCTGTTTCTCTTAATAAGGAGTAGGATGAATCAGGAAATCTTTGTTTCGACACAAATTGAAATACAGTTTGAAAGTTTCTGTATGTATCGGGAACCATGAGAGGTTTTAAGGGGGAAATTGTACAACTAGGTTCAAGTTTTATATAAGTAACTTTGGTAGCAGTAAAGTATAGGTACTATAAGGGAAAATAACAATTTATGATTGAATTCACTCTATTTTCACATCATCTATAGATTTGATTAATAAACAATCAATGTCTATATCTAAGACATCGTGATACACACACTGGGCAGGAAAGTGAGGAAGATACAGTCCCACAGGATCAAACAAGTTCCTCCTTCCAAATCACTTACACTTTCTTCAGTATGATCATTCAGCCACTTACATCTCCATCCAGTGCAGTTTTATCTTGGACACCAGGTGCTAATAAAAATAATGATGATTGAACCATTTTTATCACTTATGGGATACAGGCACTGCTCTAAGTGCTTTAAATATTAACTTACTTAAATTTTCTTCCTAACTCTATGAGGTAGTGTAATTTTCATCATCGTTTATAAATGAGGATACTTGGACCCATAATTTAAGTAGTATGTACAGCATCCCACAGCTGGTAAGTGGCAGAGCTACATTCCAAGTCAGAGTTTTGGCTTGAGTACATTCCCTGAACCTTTTCACTACACTACCTCAAAGGAGCCAAGACAATGTAGAATGAATATCACCTAATGTGACCATACAGAAAAAAACTCATTTCGTTGGTTCTTGAGAGAGATGTTTATACCACTCCAAGAAAACTCAATCTGTGGGAATAAGGACTGGAAGACAGGAATAGTAAGACCGTGTGTTTCTTGCCATTTTTGAGAGTAAATATATTTCAGTTGAGAAATGGGTTCATTAAATAGGTAAAGGAAGTCCCCTTCTACCAAAAATAAGTTATAAGTGAGGTTTAATTTCATTTTCTTTTTTGGAAAACCATCCAGTTTTTCTTGCAGATATATTATTAATAGTTAAGTTACTTTTTAAAATTCCAGTTTACACTGAATTGAATATAATCACTAGTTCATAATTAGAGGGGGTTTTATTTTATTTTAAAGATTTTATTTATTGATTTGACAGAGAGAGACAGCAAGAGAGGGAACACAACCAGGGGGAGTGGAAGAGAGAGAAGCAGGCTTCCCACTGAGCAGGGAGCCCAATGTAGGCCTCAATCCCAGGATTCTGGGATCATGACATGAGCCAAAGGCAGATGCTTAATGGCTGAGTCACCCAGGTACCCCAAGAGTGTTCTAAATCTAAAAAAAAATCCATATTCTCTTGAGGTTCAATTTTAGTACTTGCCCCCAAACTTTTCCATTTATAGTCAATTCTTGTTCTTCATGGTAGTTATATTGTATAAAGTTAGTACAAACACTGTATTAGTGAATATTGACCCAAGGTCCTAAGAAATATAGAATTGGGTTCCTGTGAGCTTCTGGGTACAGTATTTTTGTCAACCAATCAATATGTAACCTTGTTTATGTGTGTTTCTGTTTAAAGATACCTTTTTTAATATGTACTGTTGATGCATTAACACCAAACTCACAACAGCACTAAACTCATGCCTGAATGAAGCTTATCTAACACATGTATTTTCTTTATAATAGCCTTCTTGCATTAAGGACTTAAGCACTATGCTTGAAAAACATTTTAAACAGAACAATCGGCAACATAAACACAAAAATGCAAAAATCTAGCACTGAATAAACCCAAAAAAGGATACTTATGTACAGTATCAGGGCTGAAACAAGGCAAAAGTTAAATTGAGACTTTTGATCTCAATTGGGAATGTGCATGCTCGGTGACTCAAATTTCTTACTACTTTCACATGTCCACAAATGACAATGAAAACATCCTTGGTATTGAATTTGGAGTAATAAGTAAATTTTAGCAAGTAGGCAAATTAAAAAATGTAGAATCTGAATAATGGGAATCAACTTCCCTTTGTATTTTATTAAAACACAGTTAAGGCATCATGACTGAAAGGATTCAGAAATCTCTAGTATTTTTTTCTCAAGGAAATTATTTCTCCAAGTATCACAGTGTTTTTAGATCATCTTTTAAAAAGGAGAGTCAGAATTATTATTCGAAATGGTTAAGACTTCTCTTGCTGAGAAGTATTAATGAGATTAACTGGGTTTAAAGTCTACATTTTTTTCTTTCCTTATCTCTTGGGATCATTTGGGGATTACAGGTATTATCATTAGATGAAGCTTTATGAAATAGTTTTAAATATCTTCATATAACAAGCTATTAAAAAAGCTAAATTTGTCAGACTCCTGGAGATCAAAGGCAGAGATGAAAAGTAGGCAGGGAAAAAAAGACATGTTACTCTATAAAGTGGCAATAATAAACTTGATGACCAGCTCTGCAGCACACAATATGAAAACCATAGGACAATGGACTGTCATCTTAAAGAGCTGAAAGGACAGAACTGCCATCCTGGAATCATATAAATTGTGGAAATACCCTTCAAAATTGAAAGCTAAATAAAGACTGTTTAAGATGAGGAGAATGTTAGACAATTTGACAGGAGCACACCTGCAGTACAAAAATATTAACAGGGGACGCCTGGGTGGCTCAGTTGGTTAAGCAGCTGCCTTCGGCTCAGGTCATGATCCCAGCGTCCTGGGATCGAGTCCCACATCGGGCTCCTTGCTCGTCAGGGAACCTGCTTCTCCCTCTGCCTCTGCCTGCCATTCTGTCTGCCTATGCTCGCTCTCTCCCTCTCTCTCTCTGACAAATAAATAAATAAAATCTTTAAAAAAAAAAATATTAACAGAAGTTCAGTCTGAAGAAAAGCGATCCTTGACAGAAATTGTAGGAAGGAATAAAGTAATAAAACAATAAAATACAGTGAAAAGGTACATGCGTGGGTAAAGATAACACAATATTGACTTTTCAAAATAAAAACAATAATGTCTTGTAGGGTTTATAATATATGTTAGAAGTAAGATATATGAAAACAATAAAGAAAAGGGGCAAAGTATGTAAGCAAAGTTAAATGCTTGTGAGTTCCTTACTTGAGAAGTAGTAGAAGTACTTAGTTAAGGTGAAATGTAGCAAATGAAGGATGGGCATTGTAAGCTCTAGAGTAACCACAAAATAATACAAGAATGTATAACTTCGAGAAGAAAAAGAGAATAATAAAAGCTACTTGATTCATCAAAAAGAATGTAAGAAAGGAAGAATAAAGGAATAAAGAACAAATGGAAAAAGTAGTAAACAGGAAGTTCTTAGGCATAAACGTAACTATTTTAATTACATTAAATGTAAATAAAATAAGCAATTCAATTAAGAGGTAAGATTATCAACCTAAATAAAAAATGAACAAACCTCAAAATCCAAATGCTCTTTGTAAGAAACACTAAAAATAGGCTGACAAAAAAATTGGATTCAAAGTAAAGGATGGAAAAGACAGATAATTTTCTTTTATTTATTTTTTTAATTTTTAAAAAAGATTTTATGTATTTTTGCGAGAGAGAGAGAACAAGCATGAGCAGGGGGGAGGGGCAGAGGGAGAAACAGATTCCCTGCTGAGCAGGGAGCCCAATGTGGAACTCAGTTTTGGGACCCTAGGATCATCAACTGAGCCAAAGGCAGATGCTTAACCAACTGAGCCATCCAGGCACCCAGGAAAAAATATAATTTAGCACTAACACCAAAAAGCTAATGTACCTACATTAATATAAGATAGGATACATTTTGAGGTAAGAAAAGGATTTCATAATCTTTAATTTCCTTTCTGTCAGAATATACAAAAGTCCTAAATTTGTATGTACCTAGTAGCAAAATTCAAAATATAAAAAGCAAAAGTTGACAAAACTAAAAGGATTAATTAACATCTTTATAATCAGAAGTGGAGTTTTACCATACCATTTCAGTTATGGACTAAAGAAGAAGACAGAAAAATCATTAAAAATACAGAAGATTTTCATATTACAACTAAGAAACTTGACCAAACTGAAAAATATGCAATGTAAGTATAACTCGAGATTTAACTAATTCAGAATGCACATTCTTTTCAATTGCAAATGGAACATTGTCAAAAATAGACTCTATGCTGGACCAGAACTTAAGACAACGACTTTCAAAGGACTGAAATATACAGAGCATATTCTCTGACCGAAATATAATGAAACTAGAAATTAGCATTAGAAAATCTCCGAAAGCTTTAGAATGTGATTATTAGTAAATGAAGAAATCACAATGGAAATTAGAAATTAATGCATGATCTTGGAAATACATCATGAAAGTACAACATATCAAAACTCCCTCAGTGGGAGTTGTAAAGGTTGGGACACTAGATATTTGGTCTAAACTCTTCTCTCCCCAAGGAGAAGATGGGAGTTGTGAGTTCCCTCCTGATTATATGTTGCTGTGCCAGGGGTAAGGTTTATGGAGAGTGTGTCCGAGCCTTTTCTGCCTGTTTAAATGTGGGTTTTTCCTCATTTGCCAGATGTATGGGAGTTACTTAGTTTCTGGATTTCTTTCAGAGGGAATTAGTCTGAGTGAACCTATAGATTTGGTGGGTCCTTGGGAGGAGGAGTGTTCAGGGTCCTCCTAGGTTGCCTTTTATCTTAGACTGGAACTCCCTGTGGTGACTTGGTCATCCTTGTTTTGTTCCTATTTCAAATAAAATATTCAATATTTCACTATAAATATGATATTTGGCGGGTAATGCCTTTACGAATTTTTTTTTAAGAGGATTCTTTTTTTTTTTTTTTTTTTAATTTGATAGACAGGGATCACAAGCAGGCAGAGAGGCAGGCAGAGAGAGGAAGGGAAGCAGGCTCCTCGCTGAGCAGAGAGCCAGATGTGGGGCTCCATCCCAGGACCCTGGGATCATGACCTGAGCCGAAGGCAGAGGCTTTAATCCACTGAGCCACCCAGGTGCCCCTGCCTTAACAAATTTTAAGAGATCATTTATATTATTAGTTTTCTAGGTTTGTTTAAAAATCATGAATATATGTTTCCTCTTGTCAAATGCTTCCTTACAATTATGAGAATTATTGTATGGGTATTCTCCATTCTGTTAAAATGTTGAAATGCACTGATTGATTTTTAATGTTAATTCAACATTGCATTACTGGAATATGACTTGGTCAGTATGGTTTATCAATATTCTATATCACTGCATTGAATTTGCTAGCATTAAGGATATTGTGTCTATATTTATAAGAGACATTGGCCTGTAATTTTGTTTGTTATATCTTTTTCAGGGTTTTGTTATTAGGGTTATACTGATCTAAGAAAACAGGTTAAGCAATCTTTCCTTCTCCTCTTGAAAAAGTTTTCATAATATCAATGCTATATCTTTCTTAAATATTAGATTTCATCAGTGAAATCATGTAGGTCTTGATCTATCTTTATGGGAAGCTTTTTGTTTTAAAAAAAACACAATTTTTTAAATCAATAGGGGGTATTCAAATTTTGTCTCATTTTTTGTCAATTTACTTAATTTGCATTTTTCAAAATATCTGTTGGATTTGTTAGCACAAAATTATTCGTAAGACCCTCATATTTTGTTAAGATTTACTTATTTATTTGAGAGAGAGAAAGAGAGAGAGAGCATGCAGGTGGGGGGAGGAGCAGAAGTAGTGAGAGAATCCTAAGCAGACTCTGCACTGAGCAAGGAGCCCAACATGAGTCTCTGTCTCATAAACCTGAGATCACGACCTGAACCAAAACCAAGGGTCAGATGCTCAACTGACCATGCCACCCAGGTGCCCCAGATTCTCATATTTTTTTAATAATTGTATAATCTACAATGATAGTTTCTTTTTTCATTCATAATGTTGGTGATTTGTGTTCCTTTTTTTGTGATCAGTGTAACTAAGGCTTTTAAAAAATATTTTGTCACTATCATTTGTCTATTCATTTCATTGATTTCTGCTCTTATCTTGAACAGAAATATTTTTCTATATTTTTATTTTGGGTTTTCTTTGTTATTTTTCCATCTTCTTCAGATAGAATTTTAGGTCATGGGTTTTTTTTGACCTTTCTTATTTTCTAATATAAACATTTAAAGCTATATATTTTCTTTGAAATACATATATTCTGATATGTTATATTTTCATTATCATTCTGTCAAAATTTATGATTACTATTGTGATTTCTTTAACACATGGGTGATTTCGACGTGTACTGTGTAATTTCTAACTTGTGTTTTTCTCTTTATTTTCTTCCTATTTTTAAAATTCAAATATAATGAACATACTGTGTTATATTAGTATCAGGTATCCAATATACTACAATAGTTCTATACATTTCTCAGTGCTTATCAAGAGAAATGTACTCTTAGCCCCTATTATCTATTGTACCCATCCCCCCAGCCATCTTACCTCTGGAAATCATGTTTGTTCTCTCATTTGAGAGTTCTTTTTAAATTTCTCCCTTTCTCCCTCCCTCGCTTCCTTCCTTCCTTCTTTCTTGTTTCTTAAATTCCACATATGAGTGCAATCATATGGTATTTGTCTTTCCCTGACTGACTTATTTCACAAAGCATTATGCCTTTTAGGTCCATCTATATTGTTGAAAATGGCAAGATTTCATTCTTTTTTATGGCAAAGTATTATTCCATTGTGTGTGTGTGTGTGTGTGTGTGTGTGTGTGTGTACACATATATGTGTATATATAATGTATATATGTATACGCACACACACCACATCTTCTTTATCCATTGATCCATTGATGGACACTTGGATTGCTTCCATATCTTGGCTGTTTCAAATAACACTTCAATAAACGTAGGAGTACATATATCCTTTCTAATGAGTATTTCATTTTCTTTGGGTAAATACCCAGTAGAGAGATTAGTGGAGTATATGGTAATTCTATTTTTAATTTTTTGAGGATCTTGCATATTGTTTTCCACAGAGGCTGCACTAATCTATATTCCCAGCAACAGTGCATGAGGGTTCCTTTTTCTCTACATCCTCATCAAAACTTATTACTTCTCGTGTTTTACTTGTAGACATACTGGCAGGTATAAAATGATATCTCATCGTGATTTTGTTTTTTTAAGTGAACTCATAACCTCAAGATCAAGCCAGGCATCCCTCATTGTGATTTTACTTCACATTTTCCTGATGATTAGTGATGTGAAACATCTTCTCATGTGTCTGTTGGTCATGTGTATGTCTTCTTTGGAAAAATGTCTATTCAGGTTCTCCTATTTTTTTTTTCTTTTTAAAAAATTTTTATTTATTTATGTGACAGACGGAGATCATGATTAGGTGGAAAGGGAGGCAGAGAGAGAGGAGGAAACAGGCTCCCTGCTGAGCAGAGAGCCCGATGCGGGGCTCGATCCCAGGACCCTGGATCATGAGCTGAGCAGAAGGCAGAGGCTTAACCCACTGAACCACCCAGGCACCCCCAGGTTCTCCTACTTTTAATCAGATTGTGGGTTCTTTATTTTGTTTTGGTGTTGAGTTATGTAAGTTCTTTACATATTTCAGACATTAACCCCTTATGAGATATATCATTCACAAATATCTTGTTCCATTTGGTAGGTTGCTTTTTTGTTTTGTTGATGTTTTCCTTCACTGTGTAAAAGCTTTTTATTTTTATATAATCCCAGTAATTTAATTTTGCTTTTGATTCCTTTGCCTGAAGAGACATAACCAGAAAAATGATTCTATGGTTGATGTCAGAGAGATTACTGCCTATTTTTTTTTAAGGAATTTTATGATTTCAGGTCTCACATTTTAGGTCGTTAATCCATTTGAGTTTATTTTTGTATATGGTCCAATTTCAGTCTTTCGCATGTAGCTATCTAGTTTTCCTGGTACCATTTGTTGGAGATACTGCCTTTCCCCATTATATATTCTTTTTTTTTTTTCCCACCTCTGTGATTTCTTTCTTTTTTTTTTTTTAAATTTTTTTCAGTGTTGCAAGATTCTTTGTTTATGTACCACACCCAGTGCTCCATGCAATACAGCCCTCCTTAATACCCACCACCAGGCTCCCCCAACCCCCCACTCCCCTCCCCTTTTGAAACCCTCAGTTTGTTTTTCAGTGTTCATAGTCTCTCATGGTTTGTCTCTCCCTCTGATTTCTCCCAACTCACTTCTCCTCTCCTTCTCCCAATGTCCTCTGTGTTATTCCTCATGCTCCACAAGTAAGTGAAACCATATGATTCTTGCCTCCTTTATTGTAAATTAATTGACCATATAATCACGGGTTTATTTCTGGGCTCTCTGTTCTGTTCTAATGATCTGTGTTATCTATTTTTGTGCCAGTACCAAACTGTTTTGATTTTTAGAGCTTTGTAGTTTACCTTGAAATCTGGGATTGTGATACCTCCAGCTTTGTTCTTCTTTTTCAATTTTGCTTTGGCTATTCGGAGTCTTTTGTAATTCCATACAAATATTAGGATTATTTGTTCTAGTTCTGTGAAAATTACTGTTGGTATTTGATAGGAATTGCACTGCTGCTATAGATTGCTTTGGGTTAGTAAGGACATTTTAACAATATTGGTCTTTCAATCCCTGAGCATGGAATATCTTCCATTTGTTTGTGTCATCTTCAGTTCCTTTCATCAGAGTATAGGTCTTTCACCTTTTTGGTTAAGTTTATCTCTTTGGTGCAGCTGTAAGTGGGATTTTTTTTTATGGTACACAAAGTTTTATTGAAGTAGAATTTACATACTACAAAATGCACCCACCATAACTGTACAGGTCGTTGATTTTTTTAGTAAGGGGTTGTTTTCTTAATTTCTCTTTCTGCTGCTTCATTATTAGTGTATAGAAATGCAACAGATTTCTATATATCAATCTTCTATCCTGTGATTTTACTGAATTAATTTGTCATTCTAGTAGTTTTTTGGTGATCTTTAGCATTTTCTCTATATAATATCATGTTATCTGCAAATAGTGAAAATTTTATTTCTTCTTTACCATTTTGAATGCCTTTTATTCCTTTTCCTTGTCTAATTTTTATGTCTAGGACTTCTAGTACTATGTTGAATGAAAGTGGCGAGAATGGACATCCTTGTCTTGTTTCTGATCTCAGAGGACAAGCTCTCAGGTTTTTACCATTGCATATGACTTTAGGTGTAGATTTTCATGTATGGCCTTTACTATGTTGAATATGTTCCCTCTAAAACTACTTTGTTGAGAGTTTTGTTATAAATGGATGTCTGTTGTACTTTGCCACGTGCTTCTTCTGCATCTATTGAAATGGTCATATGGTTTTTATCCTTTATCTTGTTAATGTGATATATCTTCCTCTTGATTTTTAATTTACTTCTTTTGTAACGAGAACATATGTACATATGATTATAATCCTCTTATGTGCAAACTCATTTTATGGCCTCACATATGGTCTAGCTTGGTCAATATACTATGTACCCTTTAAAATTATGTACATTTTGAAGTTATTAGGAGTAGTGCTAAGTGTCCATTAGATCAATGTTCAGTTTTCTATATCTTATTAAATTTTATCAGATTGTTCTCTTGATTTATGAGAGAGGGGCATTAAAATCACCAGTTGTGCTTTTGGTCTTGCCTATTTCTCCCTTTAATTCTGTCAATTTTTTCTTTATGTTTTGAAGCTCTGTTTTAGGAATATATTCATTTATATATTTAAATAAATAAATAAATATATTTATTTCCCTTTTTAAATTAACCATTTCATTATTGTTGAAATTTCCTTTTTGTCTGTACAATCTACTGTATCTGATCTTAATGTAACCACCCCAGCCTTCTTATACTTACTTTGTGGCAGAAGATTCCTAAGAGGGTCCCTAAGATTTATTGTCCTAGTCCCCAGAATTATGAATATGATCATATATAATTCCTATAATTATGCTATATTATATGGGAAAAAAGGAGATTATTGGGGTAGGCCCACTCTAATTGTATGAGCTGATTGATAGAGACAACTGGCTGATCACAGAAATCAGAGAGATTGTAAGTATAAGGGGTTTTGACAAAAGGAAGATTCTCCATTGCTGGGACAGAGAAAGTCATATAGAAAGATCTGAGAGAGGCCTCACATTGCTGAAAGTGATCTCTAGTTGACAACGAGAAAGAACATGGTACATCTGTCATACAACTGCAAAAAAACTGAATTTAGCAACCACCTGCATGAGCTTCATAGCAGATTCTCCTCAGAGCCTCTAAATAAGAGCCTACCCTGGACAGTACTTTGATTTTGTGAGACCCTGAACAAAGACTCCAGTTGAGCCTGCCTGGACTTCTGACTTAAAGACACTAGGAGATAGGAAGTGTGAGTTGTTTCAAGCTGCTAAGATTGTGGTAATATGCAAAGCAGAAATTTTAAAAAGTAAAGAAACTAATACACTTTCCATGATATATATTTCTTCTATCCATTTATTTATTTATTTATTTAGAGAGAAAGTGAGGGAAGTGGGGGAGAGAGAATGTTAAGCAGGTTCCTCTCGTGCATATTTTCCTTTATGTCATAATACATACTTGTAA
Organism: Enhydra lutris kenyoni; assembly: GCF_002288905.1. Taxonomy (NCBI): domain Eukaryota; kingdom Metazoa; phylum Chordata; class Mammalia; order Carnivora; family Mustelidae; genus Enhydra; species Enhydra lutris. The sequence goes on along the minus strand of NW_019154099.1, from coordinate 30,646,992 downwards.
TAGCTGCTTTAATATTGCTATCTGCCAGATACAGCTTCTTGGTCATCGTATGGTTTATTTCTGTTGAATGTCTTTTCTTGTAGAATGGGTCTTACTTTATTGGTTCTTTGTGTGTTAAGTTACTTAGGGTTGTACACTATACATTGTGAAAGTTACAGAGTAGACACTTTAAATTCTGTCACATACTTTTAAAGAGTACAGATTTTAAAAAAATTAGACATTATCCTTCACTGGATTCATACTGAAATACTGTGTCTTTGACAATGGCTCAAGTCTCGTTTCAGTTCTTTTCTCTAGCTGGGCTTCCTTGAGTCTTCCCTGCACATGCATTGTTTATGGTTCAACCAGATATTTGGATATAGCCAGAATCTGGGACTCTCTCTTTCTGAAGCCACCTTTCTAGGATTTTCTTTTTCATTTTCCATTAAGGAATTCTGTTCTATGAGTCTTCAGACCAGAGAGATTATTGCTTTTTTTTAAGGTTTTATTTTAATTCCAGCTCGTTTACATATGGTATTATATTAGTTTTAGGTGTGCAATACAGTGGTTCAACAAATTCCATATATCACCCTGTGCTCATCACAACAAGTGCACTCCATAATCCCCATCACCTATTAAATCTATCTCCCCACCCACCTGCTCTGTGGTAACCATCAGTTTGTTTTCTATAGTTAAGAATCTGTTTCTTGATTTCTCTCTCTTTTTTCTGCTTTGCTTGTTTGTTCTGTTTCTTAAATTCCACATATGAATGAAATCATATGGTACTATTTTTTTCTGATTTATTTCACTTAACATTACACCTGCTAGTTCCATTTGTGTCTTTGCAAATAGCAAGGTTTCCTTCTTTATGGCTGAATACTATTCCTTTGTATTTATATAACACCCTTTCTTTATCCATTCATCAATGGATAGGCACTTGCACTGCTTCCATATCTTGGCTATTGTAAGCAATGCTGCTATACACATAGGGGTGCATGTATTCCTTTAAATTAGTGCTCTTGTATTCTTTGTGTAAATATCCAGCAGTGTGATTACTGGATCATAAGGTAGTTAAAATAGGGATGCCTGGGTGGCTCAGTTGGTTAAGCATCTGCCTTCACCCCAGGTCACCAGCCCAATGTGGGTCTCTCTGCTCAGCTGGGAGCCTTTTCTTCTCCCTCTCCCTCTGTCCCTCCCTCCTGCTCATGCTCTCTGGTGCTCTCTCTCTCAAATAAATAAAGTCTTAAAAAAAATAAGGCAGTTAAAATAGTTTTAACTTTTTGAGGAACCTCACCACTGTTTTCCATAGTGGCTGTACCAGTTTGCATTCCCACCAACAGTGTAAAAGGGTTCCTTTTTTTCTGGATCCTCATGAGCACCTGTTGTTTCTTGTGTTGTTAATTGTAGCCATTCTGACAGGTGTGAGGTGATATCTCACTGTAGTTTTGATTTGCATTTCCCTGACAATAGGTGATGATGTGCATCTTTTCATTTGTCTATTGGCCATCTGTATTTCTTCTTTAGAGAAATGCCTGTTCATGTCTTCTGCCCATTTTCGATTGGACTATTTGTTTTTTTGTGTGTGTTGGGTTTTATAATTTCTTTATATATTTTTGGACATTAAACCTTTATCAGATTGTCATTTGCAAATATCTCCTCTTATTCTATGGGTTGCTTTTTAGTTTTCTTGAATTTTTTCCTTTGCTGTGCAGAGCTTTTAATTTTGACATAGTCCTGATAGTTTATTTTTGCTTTTGTTTCCCTGCCTCAAGAAACATATCTAGAAAGAAGTCACTATGGCTAATGTCAGAGAGGTTCTGCCTGTGTTCTCTTCCAGGATTTTTATGGTTTTAGGTCTAGTCTTTCATTTCAAATTTATTTTTGTGTATGGTGTAAGAAAGTGGTCCAGTTTCATTCTTTTGCTTGTTGTTGTCCAGTTTTCCCAATTCTGTTTGTTGAAGAGACTGTCTTTTTTTTTTTTAGATTTTATTTATTTATTTGACAGAGATCACAAGTAGGCAGAGAGGCAGGCAGAGAGAGAGGGGGGAAGCAGGCTCCCTGCTGAGCAGAGAGCCCGATACGGGGCTTGATTCCAGGACCCCGGGATCAGCTGAAAGCAGAGGCTTTAACCCACTGAACCACCCAGGCGCCCCGAGACTGTCTTTTTGCCATTGGATATTCTTTCCTGCTTTTGTCAAAGATTAATTGACCATATAATTGTGGGTTTATTTCTGGATTTTTTTATTCTGTTTCATGAGTATATATGTCTGTTTTTGTGTCAGTTCCATACCGTTTTGATTACTATAGCTTTGTAATATAACTTGAAGTCCAGAGTTCTGATGCCTCCAGCTTTGCTTTTCTTTTTCAAGATTGCCTTGGCTATTTGGAATCTTTTGTGGTTTCCTACAAATTTTAGGATTGTTTGTTCCAGTTCTGTGAAAATTGCTGTTGGAATTTTCATGGGGATTGCATTAAATGTTGCTTTGGATAGTTTAGACATTGTACCAATATTTGTTCTTCCAATCCATGAGCATGGAATATCTTTCCATTTCTTTATGTCATCTTCAGTTTCTTTCATCAGTGTTTTATATTTTTTGAAGTATAGGTCTTTCACTTCTTTGGTTAGGTTTATTCCTGTGTATTTTATTATATTGAATGCAATTGTAAGTGGGATTATTTCCTTAATTTCTCTTTCTGCTTCTTCATTATTGGTATGCAGAAATGCAACAGATTTCTGTGCATTGATTTTGTATCCTACAACTTTACTGAATTCATTTATTAGTTCCAGCAGCTTCTTTGATGGGGTCTTTCAGGTTTTCTATATAGAGTATCATGCCATCTGAAAATAGTGAAAGTTTTACTTCTTCCTTACCAATCTGGATGCCTTTTAATTCTTTTTGTTGTCTGATTGCTATAGCCAGGGCTTCCAGTACTATGTTGAATAAAAATAGTGAAAATGGACATCCTTGTCTTGTTCCTGACCTTAGGGGGAGAAAGCTCTCAGATTTTTTCCATAGAGGATGAATTTAGCTGTGGGTTTTTCATATATGGCCTTTATTATGTTGAGGTATGTTCCTTCTCAACCTACTTTGTTGAGGGTTGTTTTTTTTTTTTTTAAATCATGAACAGATGTTGTGCTTTGTCAAATGCTTTTTCTGCATCTATTGAAATGATCATATGATTTTTATCCTTTCTCTTATTGATGTGATGTACCACACTGATTGATTTGTGAATAGTGAGCCACCCTTGCAAACCAGAAATAAATCCCACTTGATTGTGGTGAATGAATTTTTAATGTATCGTTGGACTTGGTTTACTAATGTTTTGTTGAGGAATTTTTTCATCTATGTATATCAGAGATATTGGCCTGTAGTTCTTTTTTTTAATGTGATGTCTTTATGTGGTTTTGGTATCAGGGTAATGTTGGCCTCATAGAATGAATTTGGAAATTTTCCTTCTGTTTCTATTTTTTGGTATAGCTTGAGGAGAATAAGTATTAACTCTTCCTTAAATGTTTTATAGGTATCATATTGACAATCTAATTCTAAAATGCATACGGATGTTCAATACCTGAGATAGCCAAGGCAAACTTGAAGAATAAAAGTGAACAACTTACACTAGCAGATATAAGATTTATTTATTATATAGCCACAGAAATGAAGACAGTATTAGTTCAGAAATAGATCCACATGTATATGGTCATCTGTTTTATGACAGAGAAACCACTGCAGTTTGTGGGAGGACGGCAGTGTGGGAGTATAGTTTTTTCGATAAGTGGTGCTAGGTCAACTGGATAACCATATGGAGAAAAAGTTAACAGTGACCCCTATCTCACATCGTATGGAAAGATTCATGTGAGATGATAGACCTAAATGTGAAACACAAAGCAATAAAACTTATAGAAAATACATAAAGAGTATATTCCAGAACTTAAATCGAGGTATCTACATCAAAATATCCTAATCACAAAAGAATATATTGATAAATTGGACTTCACTAAAATTAAACCCGTTGGCTAATCAAAACACAATCAGGAATGAAAGGGCAAGTCAAACACTAGGAGAAGACATTAGTAATACACAATGTTAGATGTATCTGTAGTTAAATGCCTTTTAATAATATCTATCCATCCATCCACCCATCCTACATCACTGTTAACAACTCAATAAGAAAAAATGAGCAAAAAACCAAAACAGTAACTTCTCAAAAAAGGATATTTGAATGCAGTATTACCAAAAGATTCTCAACGTCATAAATTTGAACAAATTTAATTATATATACAGTCTGAACTACCACATACCAAGCAGAATGGCTAAAATGAGAAGAACTGGTGATGTACTGGCAACCATACAGGGGGTGGTAGAAGTGCAAATAGTTAGACAACTTTGTAAAACTGTCATGAGAAAGTTTCAAAGCTCAACATTTCCATTCCTTCTAACCCTTCGTAGCAGTCCTGAGCATATACCCAACAGAAGCTGAGTGTTAATATCCACCAAACTGCATGTACAAGAATAGTGCTATTATTTATAATAGCTTCTAAACAAGAACAACTCAAATGTCCATCAGTGTTAGAATAGATGAATACATTTTGATATATTCATGAATGCAATGCCTCACAAGCAATAAAAAGAACAGAATAACCTAATGAATATCACAGACATATTGTGGAGCAAAAAGAGCCAGACACAAAAAGAATACATATTGTATGATTTGATTTATATGAAATTCAATATGAGGTCGAGCTACTCAGTAGTGATGGAAGTTGATATAGTGGTTACCTTTGGGAGAGGAAGGAGTATTGTCCAGAAATACTCTATATCTTAACCTGGGTGGTCATTATATGGATGTGTACATATTTGAGAAGTTTTACATTTAAGATTTGTGTGCTTTTCTCTACAGAATCTGTGAATTAAGAAAAAAATCTTAGTTAAGAATGAGTAGAAATAAGCTGTAATCACCATGTTTCACTACAGTGCTTATGTGTACAAATTAAGGTCACTGTTAAAAATGATTGAACAGTGGGGCGCCTGGGTGGCTCAGTGGGTTAAATCCTCTGCCTTCGGCTCAGGTCATGATCCCAGGGTCCTGGGATCGAGCCCCGCATCGGGCTCTCTGCTCAGCAGGGAGTCTGCTTCCTCCTCTCTCTCTCTCTCTCTCTCTGCCTGCCTCTCTGCCTACTTGTGATCTCTGTCTGCCAAATAAATAAATAAAATCTTTAAAAAAAAATGATTGAACAGTGACCCACATACAAATATGTGCCAGAGAGTGAATTTATTCCTGATGCTTTCTCACCAAGTAATTTCTTGGGATTCCCCAAGGAATGCTTATATTTTCTGTGACCGGTTTTCCCGTTTGTCTCATATGCCTACATATTGTTTGGTCCAGAGAATATGAGGGGCCTTTTAGATCATCTTGGGGTTGTTTTGTTTTATAACTTGTTTTTTTAAGCTCAAATCTTCTATAAGGTCCAAACTGAACACAGCTGCTTCCTGTCAAGTTTCCTCAAGGTATAGACAAGGCTTATCACAGTGGTCCAGCTAACACGGTGCTAACGGTCAGGGGTCCATGTGCTGTTTGAGTTATCCAGCACTAGATCACTCCCATCAGTATCACAGTCTATTCCACATTTGGGGAAAACTGTTTCTCCTTCTTCTAGGTAACAGTCTGGCAAAAGACAAAGTGATTCACTCTCATATCCCAGTCCACTGCAGATGCGTTCCATTTCCTCTGAATACAAAAAGTGAAAATTTGCTGTTCATTTGTGTTCCTAAAGGATTCATCCTGCTGACTTTCCCAATATACAGGGGAGAACTCCAGTCACAAATAGTTGTTCTTCAAATAATACAAAAAAGGAAGAAAGAAGGGAAAGATAGAAGGATGAAGAGAAGGAATGAAGAAAGGAAGGGAGGGAGGAAGGAAGGATAAAAATAAAGGAAGTCTCTCTTTACTGGGATCCTCCTCAAGTTAATTTTTTTCAGTTCTAATTTTACAGGTCACATAAACATTGTGTGGGTTTTTTTTTTCCTTCAAATTCAATAAACATCCATAGATTTCAAAGTGTCATAAGAGCGAACACCTGCAGCTAGCACTGTAACTATTTTAAAACAGGAGAAACAGAAAACATGAAAAACAGATAAATCAGTTTTAAACCCTAAGACACAGCAGACCATATCACAACAGTACCAACTGGGTGTCATTTTATCTCTAGGGGCAGGTTTTGTGCAGGTGGTGTAGCTCATTCTACTTTAGAACGGGGTGGGGGGGAACTGTATAAAAACACATGCAAGGATTGTGACCACAGGACAATTCCCCGATTTTTCCATTGTTCATGTATGGACATGAGTGACACTTTGATATTATTGTGATCCCATGTAGATAATAGCCAACCCTCCTTCCCATGTAGGACACTGCCAATTTTCTTTTCCATTTATTCTTCCTTTAGTTTTATAGACACTCTACCACTCTCTGGGACACATCAGGAGGATTCACAGGGATCCTAAGATAGGAGAGATTTGTGGCTCATCTCAGGGAACTGCCATTTCCTGTCTGATGTCCCACTGTAAGAAACAGCAGTTAGATTTTTCTCCAAGGTCTGGCTGAATGTGATAATTCATATTGCTCATGTGATCGTCACCCTGTCCCTGATGAGGGTTGTCACCTTCACTTGAGCGTCCTTCCCAGAACAAATGAGAGAAAGTAATGGAGGGAGAATAAAATCTTAAAAAAAAAAAAAGAAAACTAAAAATACTGGTGAAATGTATGTGATGGATATACATGTATATGTATATGTGTTTCGGTATTTTTTATAGAAAGCAGGCTATCCATCTGACCTTTGCTTAAAATATTTTATTAAAGTTCTGAAATGTGAATCAGTTGCAAGTTTTTCTAATGAATCAGTTTTCTCTTAACAGATGGTCAAATAAACACAATGTTTCTACCTTCCCAGAAATCATCTTAAGCACAAAATTGTTATTGTTTGTGAGAAAAGAGCAATCTTGTTTAAATGCTAGTAAACAAGCACCATGTACCTTGCTTACCTCTGTCTGAACCTCAGAAAGAGGACCCAGGTGGGAGTTCAATTTAATGAAAAATGCATTAGGAATGGTACTCATGGCTCAGAGGGTCTATTACTCATTTGAATCTCAGCCAACCAGGTAAACAGGCACTGGTCCATGAACCCTGGCCTGAAAGAAACAGGGAAGGCTTAATGAAAACCATGCAGTGGTCCTAAAAGAAGGGTTTAAGCTTTCCTTTTTTCTGCCTTTTAAAGCTGTCTGTGGGAATCACATTTGGATTTTATGAGGACCAGAAGGTGTTACAATTTGCATTGGTGGTTGGCATAAGGAAGAGACTAAGAAAGATAAAGCCATGGTGAGTTAACTGTATTAGGGTAACTTCTTAAAGGCGCAATGTAATATCTCTCTCTCTCTCTATATATATATATGTATGTGTGTGTTTTTAAACAATTATTTTTAAAGTCTATTTATGCTGTATAAATAAAAGAGAGCCCATTCAACTGTGTGTAGGGCACTATGCTAGCTACCATGGAAGGTTTACCAAGGTTGTGAAAGTATAGTATCCAAGTTGAACCATTTATAATGTATTTCTAGTAAGAAGATTAAGTAACATAATGGAGGTGGGGTATATGTGACAGAGAAATACTCTCTTCATCCTTAGGGCTGTTGTAACAAAATACCATAGACTGGATGGTTTATTTAAAAAAAAAAAAAAAAGTTTACTTCTCGCAGTTCTGGAGACCAGGAAGTCCAAGGTCAAGGCACCAGCAAATGTGATGTCTGGTAAGAGACTGCTTCTTGGTTCATAGATAGCCATCTTCTGAATGTGGTCTCACAAGGGAAAGGGGTTGAGGGAACTCTCGTCTCTTTTATAAGGGCACTAATCCAATTTACTATGGCTCTACCCTGTGTCTTAATCATCTCCCTAAAGCCCCACTTCCAAATACTATTGCATTGGAGATTAGGTTTTAATATATTAATTTTGAGGGATACAGCCATTTAGCCTATAGCAAATGCATAGAAAGCAATTCAGAGGAGGGAGAGAGCATATGGTAAGGGGAGCTAAGATGCATTCATGAAACAGGTGGTACATTAACAGGGCTTGACACATGATGAAGAAATCAATTGAGAGAGTTGACTATAGGAAAGATAAGAACTAATGGGAGGAAACATAGTGATAAAGATAGGAAAATGTGGGACATATTGGAATAACATATAATCTCATCTTTCAGGAGCATAGGCTACTTCTTGAACAGGGTTTTTTGTTTTTTGTTTTTTTTTTCCCCAACCTCAGTGGTATTGGCAGTTCAGATCAGATAATTCTTTGAAACAGTGGGCTATCCTGTATATTACAGGATATTTAGCTGCATCTCTGGCCTCTACTCATTAGATGCCAGTAGTATCCTCCTCATCCCATCTGTCCATGTTGTGTCAGGCAGTTTCCCCAGACATTCCCAAATGCCTCCTGGGAGGCAATATGACCCTTAGGTGAGAATCACTGTGCTAAAAACTTACCACTCCAGGGATGGGTAGCATCAGCATCACCTGGGAACTTATTAGAAATGCAGAACCTCAGGGGCACCTGGGTGGCTCAGTGGGTTAAAGCCTCTACCTTCGGCTCAGGTCATGGTCCCAGGGTCCTGGGATCGAGCCCCGCCTCGGGCTCTCTGCTCAGCAGGGAGCCTGCTTCCCCCTCTCTCTCTGCCTGCCTCTCTGCCTACTTGTGATCTCTCTCTCTCTCTGTCAAATAAATAAATAAAATCTTTAAAAAAATTAAATAAAAATAAAATATGAGAACTACTCTGAGAAGTAGAAGAAAGAGCTGGCAAGATTGGTTGGGGGTGAACAAGGATGGTCATGAAAGGACTTAAACATTTTGCTGTTTTAGATTTAACTTGGTAGTCAATGAGGCTATACTGAATTTTTTCTTTTTATCACAGTATTTAAAAATAATAGTCTGATTTTGCCTACTTAACATTCTTCTCGCCCTTCTTACTACCTCTATTTCAATTTTAAGGGGGATGACAAATAGAGAGAAAAGCTACATTTTCTAGTCTCCTTTGTAGTTGAGGGGATTATGAGAGTACATTCTAAGCAGAAGTTATTTCAGGAATTTCTAGGAAAGCTCCCTAAGAAGGAAGCTGACTCAGATGGCATGTCCTTTATCCCTTAGATCTTTCTTCTTTCCTGGGAATGAGCAAGATGGTTTGAATTCCAGAAGCCATCTTTAAGGTCTGAGATGAGGCACTCCTTAAACATGGTGGAGCCCAAACTAGAAGGAACCTAAATCAGAGAGAGAAGGATATACCCCACTCTTGTTCAAGCCACTATTTTTCAGAAATCTGTTATTCACAGCTGAATACAATTCAGTGATTGAGTGATTAAGATTATTATTGATGTGATGGATGAATTGGAGGAAAAGAGATCTGTATGGAAACTATTGAAATAGTTTGGATGGGAGACTGGAAGACCATAATGAAAGTGAAGAGGAATTTAGAATCTTACTTTCTTTGGAGGTACTGTCATCCTTAAGTTTGTTAGTGGTGATGTAGTTGATAAACACTTGGAAGTCAGGAAGAGGAGTGGTCTTGTGGGAATGTGATGAGCTTGATTTTGTACATGTCATACTTGAGGATTAATAAGACAGATGTGTCTACCCAGTAGGCAGTTGCTCAGAAAAGAAGTTCCTGTGCAAATATAAGGTACTGGTGAGTGGAAGTTGAGCGGGATTGAGGATTGGCAAGATGAAGGGAGGAGGAGGGGTGCGATTGTGAGTCTGTCATTGAACTGGAGAGAGAAGCATGGAGGAGAATAATGGGCAGGGACTTGTTAAAGCATTTTTGCTGAACAGGTTCCACAGAGGAATTTTTACAATGGTGTTTAAAGGTGGAATTCAAGGACCTGGAGCTATTTTATGGGAAAGTCTGCTTGCTTAAGGAGCACTTCCTCCTCTGCAATGACCTCATAAATCAGAGAGGTCAAGTGTTTGTTCACTTTCTGCAGTTAGACTGAGTAACTGAAGCACACTCCATCTTTTCCAGATTCTTCTGAGTTCACCATGACTCCTCAGACATCTTCTTTAGCTAATGCTGTCATGGAAACTGTTGATCCATGCAGTGTATGGCATGGCCAAGACTAGGCCTTCTGAAAATATTTTCTCTTTTTTCTACTCAAAATCTTTTGCATATCCAAAGAAATCAATCCCACAGAAGTTTACTTATTAAACAGCTGCAAATACAAGCCGCATGAGAGATGTTTTCAGGAATGCAAAGATGGAAGGCATGATCTAGACCCTCATGGACCTTATGGGCAGGATGGAAATAAGATAAGTGTGGTAACTGGTAAAAAGGATGTATCACAGGGTGCTCTGGTTCTAAGCTCTAAAGGCTGAGGGGTACAGCTAAGGATGGGACTCTCTTCTTGTCTGAGATATATGAGCTCTGGGGTCCATGTGCTTCCACTTCTTTGGGGAACACTGCTGCACTCTTCTTTCTTGTCCATTTTACTTCTTCCCTCTTCTAGAAATAAACGATTGCAAGTCTTATCCATTTTGTCCCAAAATAAACAAGTTTCAACCAGTGTGTCCCTTCTCAAAAATGATTTTTCATTATAGACACTGTTTCTTACTGCATATTCACAGTCTCTTACCTGCAATTATGAAATTCAAAAGCTCTGAAACCAGGAGGTATTTAGTTTTTAAAAATTTTTTTATCTACTAGTCATATGATGGCTAAACTTGCCCTGAACTGATGGGAGGTGCTATGTAGCCTTTATTTGTCCTCAGAACATTCATGTTATTTGTTGAAGAAATATTCATTTGGTTAAGGAGTGCTGCTTTATGTCTTGCTAAGGGAAACCGTATTACTACCTTTTTAAAATTTGAAACAGTCTGAATTCCAAAACCTATCTGAGCCCAAGAGTTTTGGGTGAGGGAATGTGGGCCTGGAGTGTTCTCAGAGTCCTACCCGATGCAAAGAAGATGAGAATAGGCGCTATAATGATTGGGAATGTGGAGACAGCAGGATCTTCATTTGCAAATGATGCCATACGCTAACTGGAAAACCTGTGAGAATCAACTGAGAAGCCAGAGATGTAAGTAAGATGACTGAACCCAAAGTAAGCACATCAAAGTCAAGCCTTGTACTAGCTTCTGGACTAATCGTACAAGTAGAATTTAGGGAGCCCCACTTAGTTCATTAGTCTAAATGACTGAGATCAAATGGCCTGATCCTGTACTCCAAACTTAGTGCTGGGATTCTGCCCATGCTTATGGCCAACATCTCACTTTGCCTTCCAATTTCTCCAAGATTGCCAGGGATGGCAGACCTGACTCTGAGCAGGAGCTCTGTGATCAGGGAGCAGAAGCCTGCTCTGCCAGCTCTAGTCAGCTTGCCTACAGAGATCTCCTTCCACATGTCCCTCTGCTCCACTAGGATCCTAAACCTCTACCTGGCTGCGTTCCATCCCTTGGCTGTGTCAGACCCTTGTTTTCTGGTTATCTCTAGAATGCCGCCCCTGATGTCATTATGGATGTCAACTTTGGTATTTTTTAGAAGTGACCCATAGACAACTCTGTTGAGACTTTACCTACAGTGTGGTTGTGCAGCATGTCATGTAAACAAGCTCACAAAACACAAAAACTGAGTGGCACAGCTGTGCCTCTATGCCCAGAAGCTGTTGGATTTCAGTGACATTTTAAATCTGAGCAGTGACTAATAATGCACGGGGGATATAAACTCTGAATCATACAAAACTATTAATTGTCTCTGTACTAGGTAAAACTAGAGCCATGGCAATTATTTTGTGTGGTTTATATTTGGGCTTCACATATGAGCAGCCATAACAGATTCAGTGATATAATATTGTAATCCTGTAGTGCAGATATATACTGTTTGCCACTGCCCTTATCTCTAGCATGAGTCCACACTAAGCAACAGGCGATGGTGCTAATATTTACTATTTAGTAAGCATCAGGCACTTTCCATGCATCATCTCATTTTTTCAAACAGTAACCCTGTGAAATAGATGTTAGTTTTCACTTTTAGCTATGAAAAAACTAGCTCCAGATTAAATAACTTGCCCAAGATCACCAAGATTAAAACCAAACTCAGTATGACTTCAAGATTTTTTAAGCTATTGTGTCCCCCAAAGTGAGTGGATTTAAACAAATTTTAAAAAAAGAACAGGGGTGTCTGAATGGCTTAGTCGTTTAAACATCTGACTCTTGATTTTGGCTCAGATAGTGATCACAGGGTCCTAGGATTGAGTTGGGCCCCATGCTTAGCAGATAGACTTAGCAGAGAGAGATTCTCTCTCTCCTTCCCCTTCTGCCCCTCCCCTGCATGAGCTTTCTAACTAAATAAAATATTTTTTAAAAATTAAAAAAATAAAAATAAATAAAAAATAAATTTGGAAAAAAGCTTTCACCAGTAATCCTTACTGAAAGGAAGATTTTGTAAATACTTCCAAGAACATAAAAAGAATAAAAATATAAAAATTCAAACATTAAACTATACCCTAACCACATTTTTCCCAACCTCCCTGCCACATCCCAACATATACATCAAGTACTAATACTGTAGAGTCTAATACAGTTAGTCAATGGGGTTCATAAAGCTTTGACCTCATTTAAGTTATCAGATAAAAGAAGCTTATAATAAACAAACAACAAGAGCAATAAAAAATTGTGTACCAAGAGCTTTGGAAACATCTGAGTGCAAATCACTTTCCAAACACGAGTTTCTCTTATTATTGATTGTATAAGAAACATAACCTTAGACCTTCCTAGCATAACAATAATAATGAAGGAAAGCCCTTATGCTCAAAATGATTAAAGCATTTAACACACAAAGTGAGCACTGGGGAGAAAGTCTTGTCTTCATTATTTTAACTGTTATGCAACACAATGAATATAATCTCCCTTAAGTTTTACTAAACATCCAAGCTCTTTAAATTACATTATTTTATTCATTTGAATTCACCTTGGATTTACTGGAGAAAAAAAAAAAAACACACAATAAAGGAGGTTTAGTTAACAAGATACTTTAATGGATCTTAAAATCCAGGTGGGGTGAAGGCAAAATCAACTCACCCTGAAGTCACATCAGTTGGTGGCCAAATACTTTATGGGGTGAGAGCAAGTGTATTCACCATTAGAAGAGCATAATTAAAATTACTGTCTGCATATGCCCTTCAGCTCAGGTTATGATAATAAACATCACACAGTATTTTGGTTCATTTTCAAAGCATTTTATAAAAAGGAAAATAATCAGCCCATAAAGTAGACTGCGGTATTTGCTGTGATGCTTTGCATATAAGCATTCAATGAAGGTAGTTTTCTGGCTGAAGGGAGAGAACACTTTTCTTGTTTTTAATCACATTATACCTGTTGTGGACATCTTGGTGTCTACTTATTTAGCATTTACAGTTTCAGTATTCTCATGTGGTACTCGTAGCTGTGATATGCACATTTGTAACACTTTGCCAAAAATTGTTTTTAAAATTGGTTTTCCTCTAGTAAAAATAAAGTGTCATTATTTTAGTAAGTGTAGCAAAAGGAAGAAAATTAAAGTTTTTACAGTTCTATCATCAGAATAAGCGATATGTTCCCCAGTGTTTTTATGTCTGTATATATCTGAAATAAGAAAAAAATTAGATTTTGCCAAAGATATGCCTTGTTGTTTTTGTTTTGCATTTTTTTTTCTTATCAAAGGTCAAGAACTATGTCTGTCTTAGTCACTGTTGAGGTCTTAGCACCCAACAGTGTCAGAAACATGCTAAGCACTCAGTCATCAATTACTGAATAAATAAATTTGTTATTAAGATTTTTCATTTCATTACACATTCTAGAATTTCTTTTTAATGACTGCATAGTATTCCATTCCATAGGTGTATTATAATTTGTTTAACCAAGTCCCTTCAATGTTACTGATTTTTTCACTGTTATAAGTGGGAATAAATATTACTATAGCAAATTTTTTTCTTAGAGTTCATTTTGACTTCTTTGGAATTTTGAGTGCAAAATAAAAAATTTTAAAAATTGTATCTATTATCAAAAAGTCACCAAACATATTTAAATATTTTACTTTGGCACATGTAAATGTATAAATGACAATCCCCCACACCTTTGTAACTTGCAGGTCTTTGAGGACAAGTATGGAGAAAAACCTAGCTAGTGGGTAAGGTTAAGTGACTAGCATCTATTCCTTAATGAGGTTTTATTTTTCTCAAGAAGACATACTATGAAATGAATTAAATTGCCAAATTTAAAGATTAACAATAGTTGTTGTAATGAGCCTCTTTTGAATGTCAATAATCAATAGTACCCAGTGTCATTTAAAGACTGTTCTTTTGGCAGTGAAAGTACAACTTTTTTATAAGTGAGAGTGAGTGAAATTACAGTAAATGAAGGCATTTCATTGGATTGTACAGATCAGTAACTCATCCTAGATTTCATCTTAGAAGTAAATACAGCTGGAGCACTGATGTATGTCCCAGGGGTGTCAGGTTAGAAAGGATTTAACACCTCAGGATAAACTATAAATAAATAGTATCATTTTGAAGAGCTACTGAACATTCATTAGTGTCAAAGAAGGAATTTGGAAATAAAATAGCCATCAGCCAGCAATTGTGGTGCTAGTAACATCTCAGAATTCTTCATTAGCAGAGAAAGAGAAAAATACATGATCAAGAAATGGCAATGAAGAGATTTTCCAATTATTTTTGACACCAAAAGGATATAATTCATCCTCTTGGATATGACTCTTTAAATGTGTGAAATAAAAGAGTGCTCCTTATATAGTCCGAACATTTCAAAAAGTCTGTGAGCTCCTTGAAAGTAAGTCACTTGAGCTGTCAAGTTGGATATAAAATGGTACTGAAGAACTTAATTTTAAAAAGCATAAAAAAGACAAAGCCACAAAAATGTACTAAAAAGTCTTATGATAGTGAATTTAAATAGTATTCCCCTTACCCCCTAAATTTTGTGAAACTTTGAACGACAACCATAATATATATCAGGAATAGTATGAAGAAATTCTCACAACAGAGATCATGTTCACAACCCCCTGAGAGTGATATCCAGTATACGTAAGGAGAGGTGACTTTCCAAAATGCCTGAAGAAGCAGCTTACTATGAGATTATTGATACCTGGATATGAACATTGTAAAGGTTAATTTTATGTGCCAACTTGACTAGGTTAAGGGATGCCCAGATATCATGAACCATTTTTTCCTGTGTTGTCTCCAGAAGAGATCAGTGTTTGATTTGGTAGACTGAGTAAGGATCGTCCTCCACAACGTGGATGGGCATCATCAAATCTGCTCTGGCCTGAACAGAACAAAAAAGTGAGGAAGGGTAAATTTGCTTTCTCTGCTTGAGCTGGGACATCTGTCTTCTCCTGCCCTCAAACATTGGTGCTCCTGGTTTTCAGGCTTTCAGATTCAGACAGGGATTTATACCTTCAGCCCTCCAGTTCTCAGATCTTCAGACTTGGACTGAATTATACCACCAGCTTTTCTGGATCTCTAGCTTATATAGAGCAGATCATGGGATTTCCAGCCTCCATAATTGTGTAAGCTAATTCAGATAGTAAATATCCTCATATATGTATATAAAAAAATATATATATAAATATAAAATATATAAAAATATAAACATATTTAAAATATTTTAAAATATATAAATATATTCATATATTATATATAAATATATAAAATATATATTAAAATATATGTGTGTGTATATATATATATATATTCTATTGGGTCAGTTTCTCTGGAGAAACTTGACTAATACAAACATAAAAGTTTTCCCTTCTATGGTGTTTCTTCCAAGGAACAGAGAAAAACAATAGCAGTGTTAGAAATAGTCTACCAATTTTCTGCTCTTCTCTCAACTGTCTATACATTAATTAGTTGTTTGTGTGGTTTTCAACTCCGCTTTTATAAATAGGCTGATAGACATGATTCTGCGGAGCAAACTTTTCACACACAGTGGTAATTAGAATGTAAGGACAGAGTATGGATTATCTTGTAAGTTTGTGTAAGGTACCAGCTTACCAGAGTATTTCTTTCTAGAAAGTTACCTTGCTTCCTTTTCTTTCTGCCTACCTCTCCCTTATTCTGATTTTAGTTTAGTTTATTTTTTCAAAGATTTTATTTGACAGAGAGAGAGAGAGAGAGGGCACAAACAGGTAGAGCAACAGTCAGAAGGAAAGGTAGAAGCAGGCTCCCCACTGAGCAGAGGGCCTGAAGTGGGGCTCCATCCCAGGATCTGGGGATCATGACTTGAGCTGAAGGCAGATGCTTAATTGACTGAGCCACCCAGGAGCCCCAAACTTTACTCTGATTTTAGAGAATTACTTTGGAGATCTTGTATATTTGTACTTTTTTCCTGTCATGATCTTGAGGAAACAAGTTATGTTTTCCAGAGGGAAGATCGAGAGGGATTCTTTTTGCATGAACTTAAGGGTTGCTTGAAGGTCTAATAATCTAACTTTTGTTTATTCATTCAACAGGTATTTACTGAGTGCTGTGTGCTCTGTTAAACAGAGAAGATACATACCTTACACTCATGGAGCTCCCATTTTAGTTGGAAAGCTAAAAATAAATAAAAGAATGCATGCAAGACTAAACCAAATGACACAAAACATTTATAACTCATGATAAGTGATAGGAAGGAAAAGAACAATGCCTGCGATTAAGATAAGAGGGGACATTCTACATTTTATAAGGCAGTGAAGGAAGTCTTCCCCCAAGGAAGTGAAATTTAAGTTGCAAGCTGAAGGATGTGTAGATCCTGGTCCTCCAAAGAGTGGATAAAGAGTGGCCCACGTAGAAAAAGGGCCATGAGGCAGGTGCAAGCCTGTCGTGTTCACAGATTTCAAGGAACACAGAATGGGATAGATAGTGCATGGTTACGAGAAAGGACTCGAGTGAGCTGGTGAGAGTCAGGGCCAGAACACACAGGATCTGTGAGCCAGGAGAAAAAAGTTGAAATTTTATCCTAAATTTAATCCTTTAAAATATTTACTCAGAACTGTGACATGATCTTGACAAAAATCCAAACTATGTTTTAAGAAGATGATTCTGGCTACTGAATATATAGTGAAAGTGAGAAAGAGTGGAAGAAGAAACATTGTTAAGAGTTGTAGAAGTTTCAAGTAGAGGGTGGTAGTGATATTAGCAGAGAATATGGAGAGAAGTGGGTTCATTTGAGATATAATTTGATAACAGCATCAAATTCATTATGGGTAATAAATTGTATGTGGGAGTTGAGAGAAAGTACAGAATTAAGAACTAAGACTTTGGCTTATGCATCAAGGTAAATGGTGATGTTTTACTGAACTGCTGCTGACTATAGGGGCAGATTGCAATATATGAATTAAAAGAGAACAACTTTTCTAAATTTGCTCTGGTGATAAGAGTCACTTGGCAGTACTTGTTAAAAATATTTGGCCCCATCTTAGGCTCACTGAAACAGAATCTCTCAGTGACAGGCCTAGGAAGTTTTCATTTTGAAAAGCACCATGACAGTTTTTTTTTTTTTTTTTTTTTAAATCATCAGGGCAATTGGGAAAACACTGTACTAAGGAGAGGAGCCTCCAAGGATGAGGGATCCTGTGTAATAAAGTGCAGACTTGGAGGATGGGGAAAGAAGAGGTTTGATGGCAAGGAAGAGGAGATTACAAGGCTATTGGACTTCCATTGATTAAACCAAGGACCCTAATCAAAGTGCCTAGCATGATATCTGGCATAGTAGAGAAAAATCAAAATTTTGTGTGCCACTGTCAGATATACAAAGAAAAGCCCTTTATTTATTGATTTTTAAAATTTCTTTTCAGTGTAACAGAATTCATTGTTTATGCACCACACCCAGTGCTCCATGCAATACGTGCCCTCCATAATACCCAACACCTGGCTCCCCGAGCCTCCCATCCCCCGACCCTTCAAAACCCTCAGATTGTTCATAACTGATCTAATCTTAATAGAGAAAAAGTATTTGGTCAAATCCAATTAACCCAATCTGGTTTGTTAATTTAAAGATATCCCTAACTATTTCATTTTTAGAAAATGGAACCCATCTTCAGGATTTTCTCTTTGTTCCTTCATATCTTTCCAAGAGGACATCTGTCTGCTAAAGGGAGGTTTATGAAACTCCTAAACGGAGGGAAGAGAG
Source organism: Enhydra lutris kenyoni (assembly GCF_002288905.1). NCBI lineage: Eukaryota > Metazoa > Chordata > Mammalia > Carnivora > Mustelidae > Enhydra > Enhydra lutris. The sequence goes on along the minus strand of NW_019154099.1, from coordinate 30,628,818 downwards.
CCGTCCTCTTGTAGTGTCCTTGGCTTTATTGGCCCCACAGAGTTGGCAGAGTTGACCTTTGTTTGATGCTAAGGTCTGAATAGGGAACTCTTTGTTGTTGTTTTAGTTATCAGAGCTAGGGCTTCAGCCCTCCTGGCAATGCTCCACTTCAGCATTGAGGTTCGGCTTTGACTCCTCCCAACACCTTGAGATTTCAGGGTCTTATTACCACAACATCTGGAAAGCTAACCCTATGAATGCCTTTGTGTGTGGTGTGAGAGAGCGCACAGGAGGTTTTGGATACCTTTCAGGATCCATGAGCACCGAAGGAGGCTCTAGGATCCTCCCTTGCCCACAATGGCCACTTCACCATTATTCCTCTGCAACAGCCACCTTGGGCATGATGCCAGTCTATAGTGCAAATCTCCTGTTATAGCCCCCTCTGGGAGGTAGAGCCAAAGCCTGTTCTACTTCTGTTTTGGCCCGTATCCTGTCTAATCGTTTTCTCTCTTCTCAGCCTTTGGTGCAGAGAGGGAAGGTCAGCACACACAGGTATACTTGCTTTTGTCTCCATCTTCTGTCTTTTCTCTCCCATCTACAGTGCACTGGGTGGGGGGGCACAGGGGCTAGCCTTTCTTCCTCTGATTTCTTTCCTCTTATGCTTATCTATATCATCTCTTCTTTTCCCTGGATGTGGCATCTGCCCTTTTGTACTTTTCCCCTCCCTGAGGCTATAGAGGAATGACCCCTAGGGAATGAGATTTAAGGCAGAGTAATAAATGACATATTGTTCTAAGTTTCTAACACATAATCTGAGAACACTGTGATATAAAGTTTATTGCTTCTGTTATCCCGGATCTGAATTCCAGTGTTGTTACTAACTAGAGTAATACAGTTACTATAGTTGTTAGTGAAATAACATATTTACTTTCTTGAATCATATGGAAGAGGAGCCCTAGATATTGCTATCTACTCTAACCGTTGTGTTGACTGGGTAAGAACTTGAGTAATACAGTAGGTGTTCCAGCTTTAAGAAAAGAAAACCGATCTGACTCTTCTGAAGCAGTGAGAAGGAAGAAATGGGGGCCAGTGTGGGAAGAGACCAGATGAGAGCCTTGGGAGGCAGGGAGCCGGGGGATGCCTAAGATGGTAGAGTTGAGAAAACACTAGAAATAGACTAGTGCCTAATTCTACAGATGTTTAAACAGTTCCCAGCAGTGCCAAGTGATGTGTATGGATTACACAGCTCATGAGAGATGGGCCTGGGACTTGATGTCACATCCTTGGCGATCTGCTTCCCAATCCAGAACTGATTCACGGCTTCAACCCAAGGACTGCATTTTAACAGAACTTCATGGTATTTTGTATGGTATTGTATTAATTAATTTAATTCATTGTGTTAGATGAGGTGGCACTGAGTTGCTACAACAGATAAAACCTGCAACAATACAGATCTTAGATGGGTTCTTTCTGCCTTGTGCCTATGCCACGCTGTAGGGCAGAGGCTTCCAATTCTCAGTGCACAGCACCCTCACTGTCCTCATAACTTTTTTAGTGCTCCTAAGCCAAAGAAGCACCTAGCAGTTCTGTTGATTAAGCAGGTATTCCCAACAACTTACTAAGTATTTATGTCCTAACAACCTAGGAGCCATTTGAAAAAAACTCATACACATAAGTTGAAAGAAGAAAATGTTTTTATTCTTACATACCAGAGTTATGTACCAATTGGAGTATGTATGCTCATTGGGTATTGCACAACTTAAATTTTGAGATCAGATTGGAAACCACCCACTCTCATTTCCTGGTATGTGTTGGTTTTTATGCAGCACTTGCTTTTTATGACAGCAACCACAGAGATAAGAAATTCTGGAAAGAAATGTAGTGTGGATCCAATGTTGAAACTGTAGACTACCTCAAGTTAGCAGTTTGTGCAATATTTGATAGATGTTGCTGTGTTTCCCTTGAAAATTCATAATATTCCAGGAAACCCTGTGACTTCACTACGGTTCCTAGGGGTGTCCAATATACTGTTGAGCAACTGCAGCTCATGAACGCTGGGATCATGGTTTTCCAGTTGAAGGGTGGAAAACAAGAACCAGAGGTTGGTCTGGTCCACGTGTGAAAGTGGCACATTCCACTTTTGCTTCTCTTCTGCTAATTAGAACTCAGTCACTCAGCCATCAAACCTGTGACTGGGAAATGTGGTCTAGCTCCTTGCCCAAGATAAGAGGGAAAGATTTTGGTGAACAAAGAATAGTCTCTGCCACATTCTTAATCCTTAGCACAGAATCTTTTTGAGCATAATTGTGTCAAATGGTTAGAATAAAATAGAAAAAAGATGACTTTGCAACCAACAAGTTGAAATTCCAAAGACATCTAAGATTTAAATATTTTCTATCTGCAACTACTAACCAAAGCATTGATTTAGACCAAGGTTTCTCAGTCTTGTCACTATTGACATTTTGGGCCAAATAACTTTTTTGTTGTGGGTGCTTCCATTTGCATTGTACGACATTTAGCTGTATCCTGGTTTCTACCTACTAGATGCCGGTAGCACAACCAAAAGTGTCCCCAGATATTTCCACAGGTTTCTTGGGAAGGAACACAATTACCCTGTTTAAAAGCCACTTATTTATACATAATTATATTTGAAGGGATTAAAAGAAATTAATCAGTGTCACTTCCCAATTAAAGAATCCTCAGGAATATTTATATATATATGCGGTTTAAGTTTTTCATAGTATATCTCATTGAGTTCATTTTAATTTTATCTAAGCTATTTTCAGATAGTCTTTCAATTGTTAATATGTCAATATTAATGAACTCCCACTTTGGGATCAAGTACCTTCAGGAAGTGTTGGCCGCTACTGGCTTACAGTTAAGTCCCTCCTGGGCATCCACCCTTACCCCCAAGGGAGCTGAAGCTGGTTACACCTCTACCCCAAGGGACAGTCCTCATCCCATCACTGATGGATGTGGAAGGGAGGGGAGTTACAAGTTTCTCCCCCTCCCCCTCATTTGGGGCCACCTTGAGATTTTAACTTCTCCCACTGTACAGATTCATTCTTCCCTCACTGCTTTATAGCTGTAGCTCCCTGGGGCAGTAACTAAGAAACTCCATGCATAAAAATGCCTGAGTCTGTTTCCAGAGAACCTGACCTACAACATACACTTTCAACTTTTATTTTAACTTAATACAAATAGTATCATTGTTTCTCCTGCCTTTTGATATTGGAAAAATGTCTTTCCCTTGATTACTGTTCTGCTTAGCAGAATCCTACCATTTTTAAGCATTAACTGTATACTTATGCATCATCTGCAAGTTCAATTTCAGCCTTTTAAAAGTAGTAAGAACCTAAATAAACATTCAAGGCTGAGTACAGAGTGTTTTTAGATTTTAAAACCTATTTTACAGTTCTGTTGCTGCAGCTAATTCAAAACAATTTTTGCTGAGGCTCACTTTTACCAATTCTCTCCAGATTGTTCTACTTAGTTGTAGAAACAATTATTTTCTTTACACGCACTCACATTATCTGTTTATATACTGTTTAATTCTATTACGTAATTGCTATATGTATATAGCAATTCTATGTAATAGAATTAAATAGCTATGTATGTGTGTGTGTGTGTATATATATATATATATATATATATATATATATATATATATATTTGTAAACTTGCAAGGGGCACCTGGGTGGCTCAGTTAGTTGGGCATTGGACCCTTGGTTTCAGCTCCTGTCATGATCTCACAGTTGTGGGGTTGAGCCCTGCCTCTGGCTTTGCTCTGGGTGTGATATTCTGCTTGAGATTCTTTCCCTCTCCCTCTGCCCGTCCCTACCCCACTGCACACTCTCTCTCAAATAAATAAATAACTTTTATTTTTAAAAAGGATCTCTTTGTTCCTCTTGTAAGATGGACCTAATAATACCATCCACAGTGTGTATGCTATTGTATTATATTGTGGGCGTTAAATAAGCCATTTTAAGTGACAGAGCCTAGCAGAGTGCCTGGCACATATTAGATGTGTAATACATTTGATCGGATGAAAGGTGATAAAATATTCTTTATTTAATCTCATCTTGAGTATCTGATGCTGACTATGGACTTTTAAAACTCCTCAGCTGAAATCTCAGTATAATTGCAGAACCTCCCTGAGGCATTCCTTATATACTATTATGTCTTCCTCATCTCTTCTTATAAACTCCATGAAGTGAAAAAGCCTGAAACAACTACCTTCTACTCTTGTTTTTTTAGATGGGGGCTCAGAATATATATTTTCTATGGAGTGAAATGAATTATATTTTATAGGAAAATAATATACTGGGAATATGGAGATTTCAAAAAATATCAAATATACATATTTTTAAGAGAAACAATTTAAGTGTGTTCAATAGGAACCAGCTAGATATCTCCTGAATCTTTTTCTTTAGGTTTTGAAGGGTAATTTATAGGCTAAACATACACTTACACTAAAGGTCTTACATTTGTTCTGTTAGGATGCTAATGACATTTATTTCTAGTTATAAGGACAGTGAAATTGTGACCTGTCTGGTGTGACAGCAACTGGTCCAGGAACAGCCAGGTGGCAGTGCAGATCATCTCTCCTGAATAATGGGACATCATGATGTCAGCCAATGCCCAAGTACAGACTTGAGCAAGTGGGGAAAACACCATTTCTGGATTCGAGAGTTTTAAAATCAGATTATCAAGTGGAAGGTCATTATTATGCTGTTTGAAAAGTCAACACTCAGAATTTCTATTGTAGCCACTTACTTTTGCCAATGGTGCCCAGTGCTCAGTATCTTGAAATTGTAAGCAAAGGACCCTCACTTTAGTGGATGCAAAGCAGAAAAAGAATTGAGCAAAATCCACATTCTTCTTATCAGAAGAACTAAATTAATTACTCTCTATTTTCTAGAAAGGTAGATTTGATCAGGTGAGAAGAGATACAGAATTCTGTCCTTTGCTTTTTTTTTTTTTTTTCAAAGATTTTATCCATTTATTTGACAGAGGGAGCTCACAAGTAGTCAGAGCAGCTGGCAGAGGGGGAGGGGGAAGGCGGAAGCAGGCTCCTCGCTGAGCAGAGAGCCCGATATGGAGCTCAATCCCAGAACCCTGAGATCATGACCTGAGCCAAAGGCAGAGGCTTAACCCACTGAGCCACTCAGGTGCCCCTGTCCTTTGCTTTTTAATAAATGTCTACTATAACTGAATGCTCCTGGGGATCGTTGGAGTTGGTATTCTCTCAGGCTATAAAACGGCTTTAAAAATCCTTCACTTCCCTTCTATTTATATGTCTTTGTTTTCTTCCCCTCAGAAATTCATCTAGAAAAAGTGGAAAAGTGCTAGAATGCTTGCTTTTACAATCTGTTACTATGTAACTAAACTAGTTCCAAGTGGCTTGTTGACTTCCAAGGTTTAATGGGTTAGTGGGTTTGAAAAAACTTTAGAGGACAATGTGTAAAACTCGAATTGGAAACACATCATGGTTTTAAATGATGTTATCCTTTGAGAAATTTTCACTAAATTAGCTCCATATTTTCAGTTTTCTGAAGTGCAACAAGTATTTGATAATAACCAGCGAACAGGAGTATTGTTTACAGTCAGTTATTTCTGATGATTTGTTAGCCAGTTCTGGAAAGCTGACAGCATAATCCCTCCTCCATCCCCCATCAGATCTGCTCTAGGTTTGCTGACTATCACTCATGTGCAAGCTTGTTTTATATTTATATTTAATGAGATCCTGAATTCTCGATTTTGGATAGCACCTACTGGTTGAAAACTAAAAATACTATAACTTTTAGACACTCCAGTATTTAAAATTTAAGTTTAGACACTTTAAATTTAAATCAACTGAGCAAATGAAATTGGACAGAATCAAGGGTTTTGACCATAAGATGTGCTAAATAACCAGCTATGCTATAAGAATTTCAATAACTATAATATCTGTTTTGAAAAATTCCTTGAGGACATTGCTCTGAAGGGCAAACACCCAGAGAAATTGCTCTAACTAGGTTTGGGAGGTCCTAAGAGATGCAAAGAAACATTGATAGTAAGGACATAGGGTTCTTTCAGGTCTCCCAGGGGTGTGGGTTCTGCAGAAGCCCTGGCCTGGAAATTGGGAGGAGAAGTAAGAATGCATTTTATGAATTTCATTCTCAGGCATGGAAGCTGAGGGCAGAAATCCAATGGAGGTCTTACTTGTCTTAGCACAGTAATCAATGGACTCTGAATTAGTTAAGATTCCCTAGGTTTGTAATTTTTCTGGTTATGTTTGTCATCTTATATATTTGCTATGGTGATCAGCAGTAAAATCACTGAAATGTAAGGTCTGAATGTGTTAATATTGGGAACAGTGGTGAAAGCAGTTATTTGCTTTTTACTCAGAGCCATTTCCTCCCGTGGATAGAATGAATAGTATGATGGTCACCAAAAAGAATGAGACAGAAGAAATCGGGCCTAAGCAGTGCCTGAACCTCCTTTATTGAAGTGCCCCTGAGCTTTGTCCCTATTACTGTAGATTTCACCTAAAGACATTTTTAGAACATTGTGTTGAAATTTCTAATCATCTAAAATCCTTAAAAATGTCCTTGTGTATTTCTAAACACCATTATTACCATGTTAGTGGTGTCACCGACAGTGTTAGAACTTTTAAGTCTGGGTTATTTTATATACAAAAGAAGACAATTGTGATGTCATCCCTTAAAACAATAACAGATAGAAGGCCAGATCACGGGACTATAGGTATATGGATTCCACTTCTAATTGTGGCTTTTATTTCCTACCTTTATGAAGTTCACACTTTTTATTATGCAAATTTTCAAGCCTACCATAGTTCCCCAAGCCCCAATCCATGTTTTCACTTTGTACAGTTTCAGTTACTTGTGGTCAACCATGGTCCAGAAGCAGAGGATTCTTCCTCTGATGTATCATCAGGTCAGTAGTAGCCTAGTGCTATGTCACAGAGCCTATGTCATTCCCCTCATTTCATCTCATGCAGGTATTTCTCCATCTCACATCATCATCATCACAAGAATGGTGAGCATGGTACAATAAGATATTTTGGGAAAAAGACCACATTCACGTAACTTTTATTATAGCGTATTATAATTGTTCTATTTTATTATTAGTTATTATTAGTTTTTTACTATTCTAAGTTCTAAATTAAAGTTTATTATAAGTATGTATACATGGGAAAAAAGTACACACAAGAATTGGTACTATCTGTGGTTTCAGGTGTCCATTGGGTTCTTAGAATGTATTTCCTGGGGACAAGGGGAGATTACTGTTCACAAAAGTATAGAAAATGGTATAACGAACCCCTATCTACCACCTGAATGGATGACTGAGATTTCTTACTTGCTTTATCCATCTCTTATTTTAAACTAAAATATTTTAAAGCATATCTAAAATCTCATCTGAGGATTTTAAAGTTTCCATTGTGTTTTAATTTCATTTTCTATTTTACCAATCTCACTGCAAGTAATTGTAGCAGATAATACCATTATTACTTGATAGTGAAGGAAGCTGAGGCCTGTACTTCAACTTGTCTAAAATCACCCAAGTGGTTAATAGCAAAGCTGTGATCATCTCCTTCTTAGCCCACTAGACTTGTTGAGATAACTTAACAGGTCCTAATGCTCCCTATTCTTGAAAGCGGCACCCGGTGTAGGAATGAGTCTTAGCAACTCTATTGTTTTACTTCATGACGACCTTGCCACTCCCATCCAAGATGGAACTGATGGGACTGTGGTATACAATGAAGCTATGGTAAGCTGGTCAGATTCTTTCCTTTTGGAATTTAGTATTGGAGCTAAAAATACTTTATTGAGTTGTTCTGCTTTGAGAATAATGGGTCAGAGAAAGTCTATCTGATAAGGAGATGCTTGAATGGAGTTCTGGAGGAAAAGAGGAAGCAAACAATCCCTGACACCAGTAGTAGGACAGTTCACAGAAAACAGCAGAGATAATTTAATCTAGAGTGATCCAAGTATTCATGTTTGTCATCCTTTGTTTAAAAAAAAAAAAAATCAAACAGCAAAACCCAACACTAAACAAATGAAACAAACAAATTGCTAATCCTAAAAATATTTTCTCAAAATAATATGAAAATTTATTTCTTAACACCAGAGAGCATAAAGGATCCTAGTATATGCAAATAACTCATTAGAGGTCATATTTCTTATTATGCTGCAACCACTACTTTGTTACGAAAACAAGGACTTTAGAGAAATTTATGAAAACAGGGCCAACTATGCCTCTAGGCATCGCTCAAGACAGTAGTGTAAGTAGGTCAAATATATCTTTTTTCTATCACTTCATCTTTTGTCCTTTCTTCTCTTCAAGTGACACAGTCTACTTGATACCTTCCCCTAAATTTAATCTAGCAAATATTTATTGAATTTCTTTATGAGCATATATGTTATCAGCAGACTGTATTACACAGTGTCGCTCTCAGGGTGTTATTGGTGGAGGGATACTGGGGGCCGTGGAGCAGGGTTTTTCTTGGAAGAAGCTACACAAAACCCTTGAGTGAGAATGTCAGTGATGAATGTGGATTTTCCAAACAGGGGTAGAGAGAAAGACATTTCAGGACCAGCAAGAAAAATTGTAAGGTGTTTGAGTACAGAGTTTAGACAGGCATAGCAAGGAAGGTTTGAATGGGATGGGAAGAGAAGGGAGAAAACGCTGAAGGAGCACCTAATTATGGTGTACCAAGCCAGGCATTCTAGATACTACTTTACTTATTTTTCACCCAAGAATACGTGAAGGGGTTTTGGAGGCCTGCCAATACACACAGGGCTCTGGAAAGGGTCAGAACTCAAATTCATTGTGTAAATTAACTCCAGAGAGGTATCAGCTCCAGATTTTCATCTCTGATTGTGGGATGGAAGGCTTGGGCTACAGTTAAAGGAAGTTCTGCATCCAGGGAAGTATTTTTAGTAGTGGAAAGTTGAAAGCTGGTTTTATTATGCAGCACATGTCACTTTCAGTCACAACCTACACAGCACAACTCTGCTATCTAATTTTTAGAGCAATTCATCCTAGCCCCCTCTGGGATTTGCTCTACAGTAAAAGGCAGGATAGGGTGCCATCCTTGCCCTGAATTGGCATGAAGAGCAAAGTGATGTTAGGGCAGCAAACCATTACAATGTTTTTTTAATAGGGCTGTTTCCTCACCTCTCCTGTGGGAGACCCTACTCATCCCACCTACTGCAAAGGATGTTAGTAACATTTAAGACAATGAAGCTTTGCTTTTTATTCTGGACAATTCCATCTAAGACATTGTATTTAATTTTAACACAATTTAAAATTTCAATCACTTTTCAGAGGTTTGTGAATGGGAGGGAGGGGCTGATAATTTTTTTCTTTTTGACTAGAATAATAACAGTAGAAATAAAATTAAATGGGGAGATAAAACACCCAGGTTTGGGATCCTGGCTTGGCCATTTACTAACTGACAGGTCTTGGGTGACCCTCTTGATCTTTTAAACCTTAGGGATCTGCAATTCACTCACCATCTACCTCATGGGGCTATTGTAAGGATTTTATGTTTTTTGGTTTTGGTTTTTTTTTAGAGAGAGTGTGCACTCATGGGGGTGAGGAGGGGTATAGAGAGAGGGAGAAAGAGAGAGTCTTAAGCAGACCCCATGCCGAGCACAGAGCCCAATGCAGGATTTGATATCATGACACTGAGATTATGACCTGAGCCAAAATCAAGAGTCAGATGCTCAAACAACTGGGCCACCAAGGTGCCCCAGAATTTTAAGTTTAAATAAAGAAGAAAGTGCCTTGTAAATTATAATGTAGTCTACTGGTATTTAGTATAGTTTGTAGAGCCATTTTTGTGTGATTATAAGCTGGTACCACCATCCATATTTACAAGATATTTTTGTCATTTCATATGACTCATTAATAAGAAAAAGTGGTCCATAAGCCAGCACGTAGGCTGACCTATAAATCACACTCTGCCCTCCTCTGAAAAATCTGGTGTCTGTCATGAGTTTAGCCTACCAAACACTAAGAAACAGTATATAATCCTTCATCTCTTTACTTGTACAATATCCCCATTTACTGAATTCTTGGTATATTTTATCATAAACATGTACTAAAAGATGGAAGTGTAAGAGAAGCAGTTGAAGTTTTACCAGTATTTGAGTATTGCCTTCTTATTAAACTATGAAAAAATACACATTCTCTCTCTGCTTCAAGAGATCCGGGTACCAGGGTAAGGTATGGCTTCTGCTTTCCAGGTATGCAAATTTTCCATATGCATAAACATAGCAATACTTAGAGCTTTGAGGACTCTTTAGGTAATGAAAACTGCACTCATTAACCACAGTTACATCTTCAGTCAATGAAAAAAGAAAATAAGAGGATTGCTATTGAAAGCAATGAATGGACACTAAGAAAAACTTTGGTCCTGTTAGACTTTATCTCATATAATCCACACATTTTTTACTTTCTTTGAAGTTGAAGTTGATTCTCAAAAGAGACTTTTTTGGGAAAAGGACATTATTTTATTTTCCAGGGCATTGTGTCAGGTAGGTAAGCTGGTAGGCAGACTTTATTCTTTCTTTATCTGTAATATTTATATGAAGAATTTCATGGAGTAAATGCCACTTAGGAAAAGCTTTTCATTTTAATAGGCAGAAAAGACTCGCCATCCAGAATTTGAAGTCATGTTACTTAATAGAGTCCAAAGCACAACAAAATAGTTATTTTATCAACTAATCACATACTGCTGAATTTGATTTAAGCCCGCTCTACCACTCTCATAACATTTTACAAATCACTGTCTGCACTTCAATAGGTTCCATGCAATGTGCTGGTGGAATCTATTTCTGTCCGTAAAGACCTTCCCGTCTTGGGAGTGACATTAATGATTATCTCTCCCTTTCACATTGGCGCCCACCAGCTGAATTGCCTAGGTGACTTCCTGCCCACTTGGATGATTAGAGTTTCACAACTGGAACTGACTTGGGCAGCAGGATCAGATTCCCCACCCCCATCTGGCAGCTCACTGCTTTGGTCTCCTGCACCCTAAGGACAAAACTGAGGGCAGCACTGTCACCCCTACTTATCTTTCTCCAAGGATTAGAATTTCTCATGGAATAAATATGGTGAAGGCAGCAGGGCATTGCTTCATTTTAGGTAAACATTAATATGAAACAATAGATCTCCCTGGGAGTGAGCTGCTGCTGTTGCTTGAATTCCAAGCTACTTCATTAAGACTGAAACGGAACAAAAAATAAAAAAAGGAAATTAAACCTAGAAAAGGGGCTGAAAGGAGAAAGCAGCAGATTTTTAAAAGCTCATCAAATGTATAACCTAAGAGGAATTAAGGAGAATAATTATTTGTCTGCAAACGATGCTGATTTTCCATTGCTCCATATAATGATGTCTTTTTAAATACTGAATTTATGTTAGAAATATGTTTGCCATTTCACCCAGAACTTCAGCATTTTATACTGTAATAGGAAAGGCATTATTCACATTTGGGTGGTTTATATTTGGGGATTTTAGCAGATTATTTTGTTGCCCCAATTTTTTACACTGTGTGCATACCTTTTGCAATGCGATATTGTGACTCTTCCCATTAAGAAACACTCCAGTTTTCTCACCTCTTGAATATGGGTTGGACTTGTGACATGCCAAGTCTAAGTCTAAGCCTTGAGTATCTCCTTCCTCTCTTGAAACCCTGCCACAGCTGTGAGAATAGCCTGCTGGAGGATGAAATATCATGTGGAAGAGCTTAGTTCTTGTAGTTAAGACCACCTGAAACAATCCTATAGCCACTTGAACCCCCAAAACTGACCCAAGGCTGGCCACAGATGCCTAGGTGATCCCAGTTGACACAATGACTCATTACAATAAAAATTTTTTGTTTTAAGATTCTGAGTTTGGGGTGGTTTGTTATGCAGTGACAGCTAATTGATACAGAAACCAAGAATATGTCGTATTATTTATTTCTGTTTCCATATATCCATTAATAAAGATAATATTTGTAGAACTTTAAACTAATGAAACAACAGGATAAAATGAATTAGGGTTCATTGGTTCACTTGATACCATATCACCTGAGTGACAAGGAGTAAAGCTAGATATACAATCTGTGGCTGGATCCTTCAGAATCTTATGACTCATGATAGGGTGGTTGGGTCATTTGTTTGTTTTTCTTGAGGGCTATTGTGACCCTATAACATGTTTTTTGGGCATATTTTTTATTTTGAAGATACTATAGGAAGTCTCAAGAATAGTGCAAAAACCCCTGAACCCTTCACTCATCTTCCTCCAGTGGTGGCATCTCATTTCACTGTAGCACAATATGGAAACCAGGAAATGACATTGATAGGATGGTGTTATGTAGACAACAGTCTTTATTCTGTTTTCACTAGTTTTTGTATGCACTCATTCTCTTCAGTCTTGTAATTTTGAGGATGATAAAGGAATAGAATCATATCCCATGTAACCTGTTTTAGAATTGCTTCAACATATTGTAAGCAATGGAGCAATATGATTGATTTCCATTTTAGTCAGAGCACTCTAACTGCTCTGCTCAAAACAGAAACAGGAGACTTGGGTGGGCATGTAAAATGACATTGCTGTGATTTGTTCACAGTGTGCCTGGCTCTGTTCTAGTGTATTCTAGTGTATTAACTCGTTTAATGTTCACAACAACCCTATGAGGTAGAGTGTTATTATTATTTCCACTTCAAGATGAGGAAGTTGAGGTATTATGAGGATAAGTGATTGTGGCTTCATAGCTCGTAAAGGATGGAGCATTAGATGCTATTGCCCTGAATACTGTACTATATAATTACTACTGAATACATGTATCATCACGTGTACCATATATATGCATGCTTGCACTCTGATTTTAAATTTTTATTGTATTTAAAAATTTTAATTTCAATATAGTTGACACACAATGTCACATTACTTTCAGGTGTATACCATAGTGATTCAGCATCTTTACACGTTCTCCTGTGCCTACTGTAATTTTTATTATGCCTGTATTTGTAATGTTTCTACTTGCCAGCCTATCTAGAGCAATTATGTTTAACCTCTCAAGAACACCGCTAGTAGAAGTGAGTCTGCCCCTCTTTATAAAATATTTAACTTCCTATTAGAGGGGATCCTGATGTTTAAGGCTCTAACAACCTGCCTAGGGATACTTTTACAAATGACTCTTAGACATATAATCAGGTCAGAAGTTTTCCACCAGGGCCAGGACTAGAATGAGGTCCTTGGGAAACAAAATGTGTGGACACCCTCCCTCTCAAGTCCTAACTTTACAGGTGCATGATAGCTGGTGCCTCCTAACATTTTCGGCCCCAACCTCCTACCTTGCCTCACCCACATCTCAGTTATGCTTTCTACTCTTTTTTTCCCTGGAGCTTAAGCACCTTCTCCATGTGCTTTCCTCCCCCAGCTCTATTTAGGTGTAATTGCCAAATAAAATTATAATAAAGTATACAATGGGATGATTAGATATATGTATACATTGTGAAAGGATTCCCTCCTTTGAGATAATTAACATATCCATTACTTCACATATTTACCCCCAGCTTTTGGGATGAGAACATTTAAGTTCTACAGTCATAGCAAATTTCAATTATATAATATGTGTGTTATGGACTGTAGTTACCATGTTATACATTAGTCAGATTTTATTCATCTATAACCAAAAGTTTGTACAATTTCATCAACCTATCCCTATCTCCATGTACCTTTACAGCATCTTAACTTAGAGTACAACAACATTTTGTCCTCCTGGTCTCTGTTCTTAGCTGCTTGAGATGGGGGACAAAGTCTATAATCTTCATAATATCTCTGGCACTTGAGCACACAGTAGGTGTTTAATACAATTTTCCAAATGAATTATGAGAAGTTCATTCAGAAACATACTCTAGAGAACTGGTTACATTAAGAAAGTGGGACATTTATTCTACCATGGGAGCTCAAACCCCAAAGAGGGAAAAAACATAAATAGTCACATAGTAGTGAGCTATATTCTGTGATAAAGGCAAGAATAGATGTCTCTGAGAGGACAGAGAAAAGACTAAGAATATCCATCTGGGAGGTACAGGTTATGGACCCATGGAGTGAGTCTATCCTACACATCCCATCAACTTCTTCCCAGCATTCAAATCTGCAGGGCAGCCACACTGATTTTCTGATGAACAAACAGGCAGGGGATGGAAAAGTCATTTCTGAACATGAATTAGCTAATGAAGCAGTTAGGGAAGGGGGAATGGAGGAGGAGTTGTTTGTTTTCTACCAAATTAAATTGGGTATGCTTGTCAGGACACCCAAGTGGAGTACTCTCTGGATAGCTGGAGATCCTATGTGTGAGTTTCAAGAGAAAAACAATCAGGAATAAAGCCATAAATTTGGAAACCATATCATAAAAGCAATATTTGAAACTGGGGAGAAGTGATATTGCCTTTGTAAAGAATAGAATCAGAGAAGAAATAACTGGGGTGGGGGGTGTGGATGGACGGAAATGTGTTGTGTCTAGTTTTAAACACTATGCTCCCAAAGTAGTATCTAGGCTTTCTGTGTAGGAACAGTTTTCTGCAGAAATGCCAAAGCCCCCTTTTGGTTAGAGTTGTCACATGGAATGATAGCTGACACCTTATTCAGTGGGAACCCAGGTGGGGCTATAACATAAAAACGATGGGGGATAAGCCTGGAGCATATTGCTGTCAGGGGACACATAGCCTTTTTTATTCTTTATTTTATTTTTTTTAATGAAGAAAAAGTATTCTTTGGCTTTTCAGAATCTAGATTTGTAACCAAACACCTATTCTTGGGAGACAATGGTTTTATTCCTGGAAATGTTTGTAAAATTTCATATAAACAAGACTGGTGTTTCTTGCATTTTAATTGTCTTTTTCTCAAACTCCTGTGATAGCAAAATGTTTTTTATGAGGTTTTTCTCTAGAGTACTAAATCTTGATATAATCAATACTATATATGTTAACTATCTTCAGGCTGTCTGTGTAAGTTTGAATTATTAGATTCCTCTGAGGTCTAGACTATTTTTCTTTCAGCTATCACTTACCATTTATCTATCCATCTATAGTATATAGATGTTTTACAGGAATATTTCTAGGTACATAAATAAATTATGTGGCTGGTGGCAAAGATTCGTTGTTATAGCAAGGCTCCAGTGTATTATATTTAATAACCCAAACTGTGATTAAAAAAAGAGAGAGAGCAGCAAGAGAAAATTTGTATTCTTATGAGTTCACACTGGTCCCATCCTCACAGTGCCAGAAAAGATGCCAGAATGGGATTGTATTACCTGTGACACTAACATCATGGGCACAGCATTGTGGGGAAATAAAGGTGCTCTACAGATAGAAAGTGCAGTCAATTAAACACCTCAATTCAGTAGTTTCAAAAGCTTTCAACAACTAGATTCATCACATTATATTTTCCTTTTCACAAATGCTTATTGAGCATTTGTTGAAAAAAAAAAAAAAACATTAGATTCATTCTCCCCAGCCTCCCCCTTTCTCCTTCACCTCTTCCTACTTCTTCCTCTTGACCTCTACCACTTAGCTCCACAAAGGACTGGAAACAGGTGAGATGAGAAAGTGCATGTTAAAAAGGTAATGAAATTGAAAACTGAGATGGAGGAAAATTTACACAAAAGTAAAAATTCAATACCAAGGAAAGGAAAAATACACATTCACAGACTCGAAGGGTCAGACTAATTGTTAAAGAGTTGAGCTTCAAAATGGGATGTGGATTTTTGGGAAGATGAAACAAGATGGAAGACATGAATGGCTACATAATTCCTGTTATTAAAAAAAGGAAGTAGAGCAGTTTCTCAGGGAAAACAGAGTTTTCCTAGCGTGATTTTTGTTTGTTTGTTTCTTATGGGAATACCAAACATTTAAATTTTTCATTTAGTCCTCATAACAAGGCAAGTATTATTGCAAATAGCTCACAAGTTGAGGACACTGAACAGAAACACAGTTTGTTTGAAGTCATACTGTTAGATGTTGGTATCAGGACTTGAACCTAGGTCATCTGATTCTTATTCTGGTTCCAGAATGTCACAGTTGTTTTCGTAGTTTGCCCTTTCCTGAGAAACTCTAGCTCACCTTGTTTTTTTGTTTTTGTTTTTTTGAGAGCGAGAGAGAGCAATAGAACGAGTGAGTGGGGGGAGAGGCAAAGGGAGAGGAGAGAGAGGGAGAGAGAATCTTAAGCAGGTTCCATGCTCAGCATGGAGCCTGACATGAGGTTCGATCTCATGACACTGAGACCTGGGCCCATATCAAGAGTTAGAATCTCAACCAACTGAAGAACCCAGGCGCCCCTCATCCTGTTTTATTTAATGGATGCATTCCTAAAAATTCTTTCTAAAATCAATCTCGCATATATGAGTGTATATGTATATATACATTCACACACATGTTTATATGTATGTATAGATAGATATGTAGATATAAATATATATTGCAAGTCAAATCATACTTTTCATTGTCAAGATTCATGATTCCAGGGATGTTCTATCTTATAACTGATAACCATTTGGCAGGAGTCCCCAACTTTTAAACTTATCTTTAATAAACTAATTGGAAGTCATAGTTTTTAACATTTTCATTAGCAACAGCACCCTCTTCTCCATGGAAATTCCCTCCAGAACCCCATAGATGAGCATATTGAAGGGGCACTGCTCTGGAGGAGGCCTGGACGGGACACGTGGAGCACTATGCTCTCAGAGACCCCAGGGTCCACTCCGTTAAACACAATTTGAAACAAATGACTTTAGAATTCACAAATATCCACCATATTCACTGTCTCATTTAATTATTTAATTTGTGGTTTAAAATAATGCTGTTGGGAAATAATAATAATAATCCTGTTGGGTATATTGGTGTAGAATTTCTCTTATTTTAAAGTTATAGAAATGGAGGCTCCAGTTAATCAGGTGCTGATCATTGTTGGTCAACTGTCATTTGGGTTCTTTAATGCCCCATTGACTGGTTTTGGAAGACAGAAAAGACAGTGGGCAGTGTGAGAAGCTGAGAGCAGAGAGCAAGTTGCTTCCTAGCAATGCTTCTTGGGAGTCCATTCTCATTTGTCAAGTAGCCCTAAAGCGGAGGGTGGGAGAGTCTGTGGATTGATGGTGACATACGTTATGGTTTAAGAATTAGCAAATGTCTTGACCATTCTGAAATCATTTTTTGTAGTGACAAAAGTAAAAAAATCAGAAAGGGAGTCTTTTAAAATGAATAGGGGTAGTAAAGAGATTGTGGTTGTATAGGAAAGAATAAAGTAAGAATTAGAAATTCCTTCACTCCAGAGTGGTTGGAAAGAAGACTATATATATATGCTTCTCTATTTTGCCTGGATTGCCTTTCTCTTTGAAATAAATATTGAAGCCTCTTTCTCTTTTAAATTTTCTATTACAAAGAACATTCAAACATATGCAAAAGTAGAGAGGATAATGTAAAGTCCCTCATGTACTCAACACCCAACTTCAGGAATTTTATATCCTATGCCCAATTTTTGTTTCATCTTTATGCACCTCCACCCCAGATTATTTTGAAGCAGATCGTTGACATCATTTTATTTTATCTGTAAGTACAATAGGGAAGCCTCGGAATAGAAACAGTGTCATCCTTGAAATGGCCATTGCTCAAAGTGCATCAAGTTCTACCTTCTCAGTTGAGGGAAGGTGTGGCCTGAGGGAATGTTTTGCTGCCCTGATCACAAGTAGTGATTCTGTAACTGATACTGGGATCTATACTTAGTGAGTCTGCCTCTGTTCTTTAACATTTGAGAAGAAAATTGGAGGCTTGTCTCTTCCTGGAATAATGTCTGAACATTCATCATTCAGGAAGTCATAACTCAGGGGCTGTGCCTTCAGGGTAGTTTTGACTGCTCCCATGTGCTCTTCTGCTGCCTCTGATTCTCTTAGCTAAATGCCATAGTTGTAAGAGCAGTGATTCCATAATCTAGAACAAGATCCTCTAAATGTGTCTTAGAAGGTCCATGGATAAGTTTCAGGAGGTCATGGACCTCCTGAAATTACGTACAAAATTTTGTGTGATGAGTGGTGTACCTTTTTAGAAGGCCAGTAGCTTTCACCACCTTCTCAAAGGGGCATGTGAATCCACCAAAATATTAAAATTGCACCACTGATCTTTGAACCTATGCTCAGAAAGTCATATTAGTTCATGAGTGAATGAATGAATGAGTCCATGAATGTCATTATGACCCAAACAGAAGAATATGAAGCCAAAGTCGGGCATATGTTAGAGAGGGGACAGAATTTTGGTTTCTATCTGGAAGATGCCTTGTAGGTATCAGGGAAGTGAGGGGTAATAGGTAGCACTTGAGAGACTCTTACATAAACTGCCAAGGTTCCCAGCTTTATAGGACACAGACTGTAATAGGCCACTTAGATGCCATGATGAACTAGTTAGTGCTTCCAAGGACCATAGTGCTCACTAGGGTCCTAAAGGCATTTGTTTTTGTTTATATATAAAAGATAGATATGGTGATCTGGGACACTGTAAAATGGAGATGGATGGTTTTGAGTTTTTATTCAGAGTTACTCAAGGTAATTTAAATCTGATTATCATATTAAATGGTGTAGACTGCAAAAATGGCCATCATCCTTCCCTGCTCTCTAGTCCATAACCTTTATAATATGACTTTGCAAAGTCCCCAGTCAAAAGGTAATCTTTTTTTTTTTTTTTTTAAACCATCTCCTTAAATCTATACTGGATTTGTGATTTGCTTTGGCCAATAAATGCAGTGGAAATAATAGGTTTTCAGTTCCAACTGGAGTCCCATAGAGACCTTGTATACCACACTTTTGTTCTCTCTCAGGACCCCACCTCCATTTGCTCACAGTGCTGACTTTGCTGGAGGTGGCACACTATGTGCTTCAGAGCTGTGTCAGCCCTGTTGTCCTAGCTGATCCCCCACATATTCGAAGTAGCCCAGCCAAGATCAGCAAACCCACTTACCCTGGCTTTCCCACACCAGCTGACTGAACATGCTTTGGAGAGCAGAGCTGAAACCCTGGACCTAGTTGCTCCAGCCCAAGTTTCTGACCCTCAGTTTTATGAGCTATATAGATGGTTATTATTTTAAGCTACTGCATTTTGGGGGGTGCTGGGGTGGGAAGACATTTGTTATATAGCAAACAGTGGGAATACTTCTTAGAGATTCACATTCTTATATTGGAAAGATATTTCAATACCTCTGAATCTCTGACATTTTTCCTAAACTTGTTTGTTTCTATACCTTGCATTCAAATATGCACGTTATCTTTTTTTATCCTTCTATTGCTCTCCCTTTCCCTTCTGTGAATGAGTAGTGTCACTGTTAGCAAAATCCACTGAATTCTCTGATTTTGCTCCCCATCCCTGGCCCTGTGCACTAGAAATTTTTATCTGCTTTAGGATAAAAGAAATTGGGTCAACAAATGTATTGCTTAGACCAAGAAGCTCACTTTGAAAAGCCAAACACTGAAAATATGTATCTTTTGTGTATTAGTATGCTTATTTCACTGAAATTCCCCTCCCTGAGGCAGAATTCAAAGTCATTTTATTTGTAGAAGAGCAATTAAGTAAAACTAATGATGGTAAGTGGAAAATATTCATATAGCAAAGTGTTATCCTCATCTGTACTCACAATTGTTAGTAGTAAAACACTGATTAAAATGAAAGGATGATAGTAGAACAGATACCCTAAGCTCTTCATTCTAATAATAGTAGTACTTTTTAATCTAGGGATTGAGTGTATGCTTTTTGTGTTATATTCAAAGGTATTTGAAACTCCAAAAGAGACTAAGAACCCCTGATTCAGTACAGACTTTTTTTTTAATAATTTATTACTAGGTGTTTGAATAAATTTATCTTTTCCTATGTTGACATAGCTATAGCTTTTGTCTGTAAAAAAGAAAGAAAATTTGGCTACATACTCTTGCTCTTAGTTGTTAAATAGTTGAGAAGAAACCGAAAATTGTTTTCACTCACCTACAGAGGCTGTGCTGCCCCTGTGAATACAAACAAGATGAAGAGTGACTTGTTGAATAATGGTCCTGCAGTCTGAAGGGATCAGGAACATACACAATAGAGAAAAAGAAAGATAGACGTAGTGAAGTCCAAATGGCAGTAGTGACAGGAACACATTGAGGGGTTAAAAAATGAAATATGGCAGCAGATGGGAGACACAATTACACTTCTCTCTGCCTAATCGCAGATAAATGGGGGAAGTGCTTGGCAGGTCTCGCTTATATCTTATTCAAGTTGTTTTTCTTAGCTAGACCCCAGTTTGATTCAATGCTTGATTTCCCATTGAGAAAGTCAAAAGCATGGTTTTGCATTTTCATTCTCCTGTGCCATTGGAAGGAGATGCTCCGATGAAGCTGGAATTACACAGGAAGGGGGTAAGTAACACCTGTGAAAGGTGAACCACGAGGGATACAGGCAGGGAAAGCCTTCCCACAGCATCGCTGATTGGACACCTGTGAAAGAAAAGAGGGGAAAGAAAACAGCTTGGGAAGAAGAGCCTCATACCATGATGCAGACCAGAAAGCCCAAGCCAGCTGGAATGGAAGCTCGAGAGTAAAGCCTAAACTGGGCAAAAATAGGTAAGTCCTACTCCCCTGTTACCCTCAGTCACAGAACTAGGGGTGCCTGAGAGGATCCCGGCCTTGAGTTGAAAGCTGAGACAATCTGGAAATCCCAAAGGGTAAATTCTCTCTGGAGGGGGAATCTGAGGGACACACCTGCACAGCTGCCCCAACCCCCTTCCATTACATGAATGAGCAGTTTAGCCATTTCTAAGAACTCTGAACTAAGCCATTTCTAAGAACTCTGAAATAATGTAACAAGTTCACTAACCAATACATTTACTTGCCTTTCCCAAGGATTATTTAAAATGTCAGAAAGGAAGGTTTGGTTTTTTTTTTTCCCCCATTGTGTTTTTAAACCCTGTGATAGCCTGGAAAAGGGGTAATTTTTTAAGATACAACATGGCACAGTTGAATAAGATTAAGGATAGTTACGTGTTGTGTGACCCCTTCGGGTTTTTACCATTCTATCAGCAAATGTTTATTAAGACCTTATAAGTCCTAGAGACCTCAGTAGGAAATGGAAATGTTGATGTGGAAAACACAATTCTGACAATGAATCTCAGTCTAACTGAGGTGACTTAAGACTCAGTAGTTACAAAACAAAGTGCTAAACACTCTAATCAGCATATAACCTCATTATCTTTGCCATCATCCTTGTCAACATTGCCATGATTCTCAAGTACTTGACATGTGCTACATTCCATACTAAGTCCTCTAAATATATTCTCATTTAAACCTCGTATAAAACCCCATCAGTTAGGTAGCCCAGAAACATTTGTTGAAACAATAAATAAGAGGAAAGAAGAGGAGTTGGGTGGGGGAGGCGAGGGAATGAAAGGGGGAAGGCACAAGAACAGAACTCTGGCAGTGTCAGATTCCGTCTACCCATAATTCCTTGTGACTGATGCATACATTCCATACTGATGAGGAGTGTACAATAAAGACAGACTGGCAAAAAGGGAGGGAATGAGGTAGATCTTGAGGCATTTTGTGATCTCAGCCATGGCATTTAGCTTTTGGTTGAAAATAAGGAGGAACCACTGGAGGAATTAAAACCTTAGTTTCCTGCCTTTCCTCCTGGGTAATCCTACCATCACCCAGCTCTCAAGATTTTAATGCATACGTATAATGGGATGTCCACAGGGATGGCGTTAGACAGTGGTGCCATATAGTACATCAGATCTTCTCCAGACTGCTATTCCTACATTGGCAATAGCTGTGAGCTTGTTAGAAATGCTGAGTATCCACCCCTAGCCCAGATTTTCTAAACCTGACTCCCTGAGGTTGAGGCTCAGGGGTCTGCATTTAATGAACTCTCCAGGTGAACTTGACACTCAGTAAGTTTGAGAAGCTCAGAGCTAAACCAGAGCTATTGACTGCGTGGTGGTCTGGTGACCCATTCTTTTCTGCTGTGTAGGCACTGTGTCTGGTTTGTGAGGAGGTCTGGACAGAAATTGAATGTAAGTGGCTAAAAGCATTTAAGGAATTAATCTGAAAGATTTTTTTTTTTTGGCTGGCTCTTATTTAAAATTTGGGTTTGTATTTTGTAATGCCCCTTTTAATTTCAGTGTTCTAAAGACTCTCTTAAAATGATATTTTACAAAAATAACAATCTTTTTTTTTTTTTTTTTTAAATATTTATTTGACAGAGAGAGAGATCACAAGTAGGCAGAGAGGCAGGCAGAGAAGCAGGCAGAGAGAGAGGGGGAAGCGGGCTTCCTGCTGAGCAGAGAGCCCGATGTGGGGCTCGATCCCAGGACCCTGAGACCATAACCCTGGCCGAAGGCAGAGGCTTAACCCACTGAGCCACCCAGGTGCCCCCAAAAATAACAATCTTATGAATTGGTCACACATACAAGCTGGTCCTTCATCACAGAAGTGTGAGAAGCTTCCCACACTGACCCACTGGGGATCTTTTGACTTTGTTTAGTTTGTATGTCCTGTTTATAGAGGACATTAACTATTCCACCTTGGGAACGTAAATGTTAACTTATGTTTTGCACCTTAGATATGCCATTATCAGTCCCTACGGCCCCCTGATTTCCCGCTTTGGGGCCACTTGACAAATGAAGCCTATTTTTCCTGAGTGCTGTTGCTAGGAAGCAACTTGATACTGGCTTCTCACACTTCCACTGACTTCACTGTTTTCCAGATGTGTTCAGACCTAGAGATTAAACAATAGACGAAAGAGGCCAGAAGGAAGGTGTTTTACTGCAATATGTTTTGGTGGTTTTACCATAAACAATTTTTGAATAGGCCTATTGAAAGAGAGAAAAATATATGGATAATTCTCACATTGTAAAATTACCAGAAGTATTTAATTTTCATGGAAACAAAATACCCTTTAAAAATATCATTCGAAGTCTGCAAGTGTAATATAATAGTTCAAAGCTTTCTTTGGGGAGCCTTTGTGGTTTATAGGTTTGAGGGGGAGTTTATAATACTTGTCTGCTTTTGTTTAATAAAACAGACAATGAGCTGTTTTCAAAGAGGAGGAGAATTTTCTCAATAGAAAATAAGTGAAATAATGAATCTTTTACTTGTTACACAAAAAAAATCCATAAGGGTGATCAAAAGATGCTTTAATGATGGGAGGTGACTCAAGTTGTTATGGCAACTAGAATCTGAAAGTACCTGGTTGTGTGTGTGTGTGTTTTATTTTCCTCCCTCCCCTTTTTCAAGAAAGGGGGGGAGAAAGTTGTCTTCCATCTGGTTTAATCACAGTGTTAAAATACCAACATCAAGGAAAAGTATCTAATAAGGATAATTTCACATCTGTTTCAAGATGAGTGATATTTCACCTTAACAAGAATTAATGACAATCGTAGGCAAAAGTCTTTTAGGAGAAAAGAATATGATTGTACATTATCATAAATTGCTAAAGATCTTCTAAATTGCTTTAGACTGCTATTT
Source organism: Enhydra lutris kenyoni (assembly GCF_002288905.1). Classification (NCBI taxonomy): domain Eukaryota; kingdom Metazoa; phylum Chordata; class Mammalia; order Carnivora; family Mustelidae; genus Enhydra; species Enhydra lutris. The sequence continues at coordinate 30,605,306 of NW_019154099.1, read as the reverse complement.
TTTTAACTTGAATTATGTTAGCTGGATTCATCTTTTCTTTCTTTCTTTCTTTTTCCACCCGAAGAGGAGAACATGGAATTGTGGTCACAGAGAGGGTTGGAGGTGGCCTTCAGTGACTTAACACTCCTTACACTTGAGTAGTCTAGCCAATTGTCTATGTAATGTTTCTCTTTTGTTCTGTGTTCTAATGCAAAAGAGAAAAAGGTATCTTTCTTTGGAATAGAAATTTTAAAAACTTGGATCTTTTAAACAACAGGAATTGTATGAAAGGTTTTATTTTGCCCCTCTTGCTGCAGTCAGGAATTATTTAAATATCCCCCATTCTCCCTATCATTATGTATTTTGAAGGTGAAATTATGAAAAATCTATGCAACCAAACAATGAGGAAGGCTCCAATCAGGATAGCTCCATGGAAGTGTATCTCTTAAGCTAGCATAAACATTTAGTAAGTAGGGAAGCACTGTTTGCACTTTCTTTGGAGAGCAAGTTATGGATTCTGAGGAATATTCTGCCCTGGACCCATAAGGGAGGAATGAGCCCACTCAGGTGATTTCCTGCTGCCTTGTCCCAAACAGTAATCAAATGAGATGCTTTAGTACCTTCTTTTCTTTCCTTCATAAAAGAGGTATTGATCCATCTTAAGCATCTAATAGATTCATTTCAACTGCACTCTGTTCTGATCTTTTGGTCTATAAAGAGGTTAACCTATAGAGAAAGTATTTGTGGGTATTTGCAGTTATACTCTGCTATGAATGTTGGGAGGGGTAATGCAAATCAGTTAAGTACAGTAAAATCAGAGATTGTGTGCACAGTGCTATGATCTCTATATGCTACCCTGTGTGTGACAAAATGGGGTTTTTTGAGAAAATTATGCTGCTTATCTGTGATCAATGTACCCTTTTATTCTGAGTTACTTTTCAGAGACTTCAGTAAAAAAGGTTAATTAAACAGAAAGTTGAATACATAGTAGTGAACTGATCCTGAGGGTTTACTTTAAATCTAGTCTCCCTAGGTGAATACCAGTATAAGTTACCACTGTTAACACTTAGCATACATTTTACCAGATAGGTTTGTTGTAGCAGGTTATATAAATCAGCTGTAATAAGAATGGGTAACTCTCTACACTTGTATTAGCATTTGGAATCTCTGCTTCCTTGGGAACAGAAAACACTTGGTGAAAAAAAACACCAACTTTGTTTATAAAGCAGTAGTTAGTGTATGCAGTGAAGTAGTACGTATGTAGTAAACCGTATAATTAGAAGTCTTCAGATTTATAAAATGCCAGAAAACCAAGAGTTACTTGGACTCTAACTGTCAGAATAACTCAAGTTTAACTAGGCACAGTTGCCAGGTTAGAAATACTTTCCAGAAGGAGCTGAGAATGTGTAAAACTCACTATAGCAGTATGTCTTTATCAGGAGAAAAATTCTAGATTCACGAAGGTGTCTTTGACCAAAATTAGATTAAAAACTACTGTACACAAGAGACCCTAAAAGGCTAATTGACTTAGGTTTACACTGCTAACAGTGGCAAATCTAAAAACCCAAAGCAACGTATCTTAGAAACCAGCTCTCAGGAATGTTAGGCTTCTCTGAAACTGCTTATTACACTAATTTATCTTAATTTGGTGTCCTGTTTGTATGGAAGAAAATTATTTCTGATTTTTAAAGATAGTAGTAGGTAGATTATTATGCTAAGGAGGTAGATTATTATCCTAAGTGATAGGTAGATGATTGTCCTATTATTCTATTCAGTTAGTGTTACTTATTATTATTTGTTGTTTTGTTATTTGTTGTTTTTTACTAGATAAAATAGAGATACCAATAAAAGTATCTTTCTTGCCTATCTCTTCACTTGGAAGTTCATTTCCAAATCCAGACTAATTGCTGAGAGAATGCTCTTGGGTTATTTTTATGCCTGGATGCCCTAAAATAGTCCCTCCACGAGGAAGTTTAGGACTTATATAGGGGCAGGATTGCTATAAGACAAAGCACCCCGAACCTACTATGTGACAGCAATATATGTTTATTACCTTCATTTTTTTGGAGGTTGGGAATTCAGAGGTAGCTTAGCCAGCTTGCTGTTGCAGTCAGGAGAGTATGTAGAGCTGTGTAATCTGAGGCTCGACTTGGCCTGGGTCAGCCGTTCAGAGATGGGTCACTCACATGGCTGATGACAGGAAGATTCTGTTCCTCACTGGCAACTGGCAGGAAGCTTTAGTTCCTCTCCACAGGGATGCCTGAGGGTTACCATGACATGGTGACTGGCTTCCTTCCCTGAAACCAAGTGAACCAAGCCAAGGGCAACAAGAAGAAAGCCATAATGCCTCTTAAAACCTGGTCTCAAAAACCTACATCGTCACTGTCTGCCACATTCAAAGGGAGAGGAAGGAATTAACATCTATCTCTTAAAGAGAGAAGTATCTCTAAATTTTAGGTTACAGTTTAGCATCTCCACATATGATAATTAGCTGGGATTGATTGCTGCTCTGGAGAACTTGATCTTGAGATATGGGAAGCACACAGAGATGACCACTTGAAGATACCAAGACCTAGAAGCTAAGGGTTAACAAAAGCCTTGAGATAAAAAACATATATAGTAGAAATGGGGAGGTGGTGGGCTGGCAACCACTGATCTACTTTTTGTCATTATAGTTTTGCTTTTTCTAGAATTTCCTATAAATGGAATCATATACATGTAGTCTTTGATCTGTCTTCCTTCACTTTGCATAATAGTTTTGGGATTCATCCATGGTGTTGTGAGAGTCAGTATTATTTTCCTTTTAAATTGCTTGGGTTGTCCAATTGGTTGGTATATAATTTTTCATATTATTTTCTTATAATCCTTTGCACTTCTGGGTTGTTAGTTGTTATTTCTCCTTTCTGATATCGTCTATCTTCACTCTTCTTTTGATGAGTCTGCCTAAAGGTTTATCAGTTTTGTTGATGTTTTAAAAGAACCAGCTCCCAAGGCACCCGGGTGGCTCTTGATTAGGCTGCTGAGTCTTGACTTTTGCCTCAGGTCGTGACCTTGGGGTCCTGGGTTTGAGCAATGTGTCAGGCTCCATCTGTTCTCAGGGGAATCTGCTTGAGGATTTCTCTTCTCCCTCTGCCCCTGCCCCCTCAAATAGATAAATAAATCTGAAAGAAAGAAAGAGAAAGGAAGGAAGGAAAGGAAGGAAAGGAAGGAAGGGAAGGAAGGAAGGGAAGGAAAGGAAGGAAAGGAAGGAAAGGAAGGAAAGGAAGGAAGGGCAGGAAAGAAGGGCAGGAAAGAAGGGCAGGAAAGAAGAGAAAAGAAGAGAAAGAAAAGAAGAGAAAGAAAAGAAGAGAAAGAAAAGAAAAGAAAGAAAAGAAAGAAAACCAGCTCCTGGTTTTATCGATCTGTTCCATTAGGGTTTTTTCCTTCTATTTAATTTTTTTTTTCTGCTTTAATGTTTATTTCCCTCCTTCTACTGGCTTTGGGCTTTATTTGTTGTTCTTCTAGCTCCTTTAGATGTAAAGTAGGTTACTTGAGTTTTTTCTTACTTATTGAAGTACATTTGTATTTCTATAATCTTCCCTCTTAGAACAGTCTTGCTGCGTTCCAAGGATTTCAGACTGGTATTTTCATTATCTGTCTGCATGTATTTTTTGACTTTCCTCTTTGACTTCTTGTTGACCCATTCATTGTTGTTGTTGTTGTTAGTATATTATTTACCCTCGATGTATTTGTGTTTTTTTCAGATTTTTTTTCTTGTGACTTCTAGTTCTATATTGTTGCAGTTCTATATTGAAGATACATGATGTGATTTCAGTCTTTTTGAATTCACTGAGACTGATTTTATGGCCTAATATGTTATCTGTTCTGGAGGGTGTTCTGTGTACACTTGAAATGAATGCACATTCTGCTGTTTTTCAATGGAATGTTCTAAGTTTATCTGTTAAGTCCATCTGATACAGTGCGCCATTCAAAGCCACTAGCTGATTTCAAAGTTTTCTTTCCTTCTTTCTCTCTCCCTTCCTCCTTCCCCTCCTTCCCTCCTTCCCTCTTCCCTCCATCCCTTCCTTCCTTTCCTTCTTTCTTTTGGTTTGGTTGATCTATCCATTGATGTAAGTGTAGGGTTAAAGTCCTATACTATTATTGTTTTACTGTCAATTTCTTCCCTTATTTCTGTTAGTAGTCACTATGTATTTCAGTACTCCCATATGGGGTTCATAGATATTTACAATTGTTATGTTCTGTTGTTGAATTGTTCCCTTTAACATTATGTAGTCTCCTTGTCTCTTTTTTTTTTTTTTATTTCTTTTCAGCATAACAGTATTCATTGTTTTTGCACCACACCCAGTGCTCCATGCAATCTGTGCCCTCTTTGTACCCACCACCTGGTTCCTTGTCTCTTGTTACAGTTTTTTATTTAAAGTGTATTTTGTCCTTTATAGGTATCGCTATGCCAGCTTTCTTTCTGATTCCATTTTCATGGTAAATGTGTTTTTTATCCTTTCACTTTCAGTCTGCATATGTCTTTAGGTCTGAGGTGAGTTTCTTTCACTTTAATTTTGAACCAGTTTTTGCTTAGTACAGAATTCTAGATGATTTCCCTTTTCTTTTTTTTTTAAACTTTATTGCAGAAAGAACACTGAACGTGAGTTCTACCCTCTTGACAAATTTTTAAATGTGTAATATATTTATTGTCGACTATAGGGACAATTTTGTATAGCAGGTCTCAAGAGCTTATTCATCTTTCTTAACAGAAATTTTATGCCCGATGATTAGTACCTCACCATTTCTCCCTCATTCCAGCCCCAGGTACTCACTATTCCATTCTTGATTCTATGAATTTGATGGTTTTAGGTAAATCACAAGTGGAACCATGCAGTGTTTATTTATGTCTGGCTTACTCCACTTTATATAATGTCCTCAAGTTCATCTGTGGAGTTACTTACTGCAGTTGTCTTTTTAAAGGCTGAAGAGTATTCCACTGTATATATATGTTTTTTAATCCACTCACTTATGTGTGGACACTTAGTTTGTTTCTTGGCTATTGTGCATCATGCTACAATGAACCTGGGAATACTAATAGGTTTTCAAAATCCTTATTTCAGTTCCTTTGGCTAAATACCCAGAAGTAGAATTGCCAGACCATAACTATAGTGCTAGTTTTAATATTTTGAGGAATTTCTATACCTCTATAACCATAGTGGCTGTACCATTTTGCATTCCCGTCAACAGCGTGTAGGGGTTTCAATTTCTCTACATCCTTACTAACACCTAGTTATTTTCATGTATATACTTTAAGATATGTCTCTGCTTTTCTCAGTTTCTGAAATGTAGTCTACTGTTATTTACCTTTGTTCCTCTAGTTTCTTTTAAGATTTTCTTTATTGCTGGCTTTCAGTAATTTGATTAGAAGTTGATATAATTTTCTTTAAGATTATTCATTTTTATATTTGAGCATTTTGCATTTGTGAATTTTTTAAAATCAAACTTGGAAATATTTTGGCCATTATTTCTTCAAGTACTTTTTCTGGCACTTCCCCTTCCCCAGCCCTTTTTTTCAATTTCTGGGACTTTTTTTCAATTTCATATATGATAGATGCTTCATGGTGGTATTCCATAAGTTCACTGATGCTCTGTTCATTTAAAAAAAAAAAATATATATATATATATATATATATATATATATATATATATATTTTACTATATGTTCATGGGACTGATTTCTTCATTGTCTCATCTGCTGTCATTGCCTTTTTAAAAAAAGTCAGATACTGTGGGTCTTACCTCTGAAAGCTATATTTGACTTTAGCCATATGGAATTAAAAACCCCACTTCCTAATCTCTCTTGCAGTTGTCTCATTAGGGTAACTAGGTCAAAGTTCTATTATGGACAAAGAAAAGAATGGATTTGGGAAGGAACTAGTAGTCTTTACCAGCATCAAATGTGCTTTTTACTATTCTGATATTTCTGAAAATAAAAACCATGTAAAATGCTTCCTCTTAAAAAAATAAAAGCTATATTTGGATCTTTTTCATTTTAGATGCTTACAATTTACTCTAGATCTTAAACAGAAGACTATTTACAATAGATGTGTTAATGTCCTTGTCCATTAATTCTGTTGTACTACTTTGCACATTGTGAGTTTTTTGTTTTTTGTTGTTTTTTGTTTGTTTGGTTTTTGGTTATGGTATACAGTTAAATTACTCAGAATTTGTTAAATCATTTTGAAACCTTTAAGCTTTGTTAAGGAAGGAATAAAGATGTCTTTTATGTAGTGGTAATATACTCCCATTACTAAGGTAATATGTTGTAACAACTCTACCCAATGCTCCAGGCAGTTTGCTGTCTTTCCATTCTGGTTTGTGGGGTTCCAAAAAATATTCTCAGTCTTATGTGAGCTTCAGAAGTTATGCTGCCAATGTTTTCCCCAGTGGTACTTTTCTTTTCCTCTCACATATACAAATCAGTACTAAGCCAAAGATTTGAGAGGATCCCTCTGCAGATCTCTAGTGTTCTCTCTCTGATACTGGCCTTCACTCAACAAAAAGTGAGGTTCTTTTGAGTTCCTCATCACTGCATTACAGCCTGGAAGTTGCTTCTGGGTAAACTGGGACAAGTGTAGGGTTTAATCTCATTTGTTTCCATCTTTTTAGGAATTACAATCCTGACCTATTGTCCAATATCTAAAATTTATTCTTATTTCATTTATTTTATCTAGTTTTCTAGTTAAGGTAGGAAGTTAATTTAGATCCTTATTTTTATAGCTTGGCTGTAGTAGGTATTCCATATTAATTTAATATCATTTAAACAAAGTCCATTATAAGTGCCTTAATTTTATTGATTTTTATTTTCTTCCAAATATTGGATATTTCAGTGACTTCCAATTTATCAAAACTCTTTAATTAAAAAAAAATCACTGTACATAAATGTTGGAATTAGTGACTGTTTTGTTGGTCTACTTTTCCTAGAAGGGGGATTACTAGATTAAAAATTTAAGTATTTTTTAATGCTTTTTAAAATTCTCTTTTTATGCTCAAGTGCAGCAAATTCTTTCTTAGAAAGCATGCCAATTTATAGAAATTCCTACTTATACTGACAGCTAACATTTATGGAAGTATTACTATGTCTCACACATATTAACCACTGTTAGATGCATGTTTACAAATACTAATTTATTCCATACTCAAAATGGTGGAGTGGAAAAACCAGGCAAATTTTAAAGATGAGAAAACCAAGATTTAAATGCTTAAAAACAATATATGAAGTAAAAGCTGGTAAATTATGAGTTGAAAGTTCAAACACAGGGTAATAAGGCTACAGTCTCAACTCTAACTTCATTATTCTACTTCCATACAAGCATTGCTATCATTTAAATTTTTGGCTAATTAAATACCCACAAAATGGTATTGCATTCTTTCAATTTGATTACTGGTAGAATAAAGAATTGGGGTATTTCTTTTTTTTCCCCTTTTCCCCCATTTCTTCTTCTTTTTTTAATTTTTAGTTTTTTATTAACATATAATGTATTATTAGCCCCAGGAGTATGGGTCTGTGAATCGCCAGGTTTACACACTTCATAGCACTCACCATAGCATATACCTTCCCCAGTGTCCATAACCCCATCTTCCTCTCCCTACTCTTCTCCCCGCAGCAACCCTCAGTTTCTTTTGTGAGATGAAGAATATCTTATGGTTTGTCTCCCTCCTGATCCTACCTTGTTTCATTTTTTCCTTCCTTACCCCCAAACCCCCCACTCTGCCTCTCAAATTCCTCATATGAGGGAGATCATATGATAATTATCTTTCTCTGATTGACTTATTTTACTCAGCATAATACCCTCTAGTTCAATCCATGTCATCACAAATGGCAAGATTTCATTTCTTTTGATGGCTGTATAGTATTCCATTGTATACATATACCACCTCTTCTTTATCCATTCATCTGTTGATGGACATCTAGGTTCTTTCCATAGTTTGGCTATTGTGGACATTGTTGCTATAAACATTCGGGTGCAATGCCCCTTTGGATCACTACATTTGTATCTTTAGGGTAAATACCCAGTAGCGCAATTGCTGGGTCTTAGGGTAGCTCTATTTTCACTTTTTGAGGAACCTCCATGCTGTTTTCCAGAGTGGCTACCAGAGCTTGCATTCCCACCAATAGTGTAGGAGGGTTCCCCTTTCTCTGCATCCTCGCCAACATCTGCTGTTTCCTGACTTGTTAATTTTAGCCATTCTGACTGGTGTGAGGTGGTATCTCATTGTGGTTTTGACTTGTATTTCCCTGATGCCGAGTGATGTAGAGCACTTTTTCATATGTCTGTTGGCCATCTGGATGTCTTCTTTGCAGAAATATCTGTTCATGTCCTCTGCCCATTTCTTGATTTGATTATTTGTTCTTTGGGTGTTGAGTTTGGTAAGTTCTTTATAGATTTTGGATACTAGCCCTTTATCTGATATGTCATTTGCAAATACCTTCTTCCATTCTGTTGGTTGACTTTTGGTTTTGTTGACTGTTTCCTTTGCTGTGCAAAAGCTTTTGATCTTGATGAAGTCCCAGTAGTTCATTTTTACCTTTGCTTCCCTTGCCTTTGGTGATGTTTCTAGGAAGAAGTTGCCATGGCTGAGGTCGAAGAGGTTCCTGCCTACATTCTCCTCAAGGATTTTGATGGATTCCTTTCTCACATTGAGGTCTTTCATCCATTTGGAGTCTATTTCTGTGTGTAGTGTAAGGAAATGGTCCAGTTTCATTTTTCTGCATGTGACTGTCCAATTTTCCCAACACCGTTTGTTGAAGAGACTGTCTTTTTTCCATTGGACCTTCTTTCCTGCTTAGTCAAAGATTAGTTGGCCATAGAGTTGAGAGTCTATTTCTGGGCTCTCTCTCTTCTGTTCCATTGATCTATGTGTCTGTTTTTGTGCCAATACCATACTATCTTGGTGGTAACAGCTTTGTTATAGAGTTTGAAGTCTGGAGTTGTGATGCCACCAACTTTGGCTCTCTTTATCAACATTTCTCTGGCTATTCGAGGTCTTTTCTGGTTCCATATAAATTTTAGGATTATTTGTTCCATTTCTTTGAAAAAAAAATGGATGGTATTTTGATAGGGATTGCATTAAACATGTAGATTGCTTTAGGTAGCCTAGACATTTTCACAATATTTGTTCTTCTAATACATGAGCATGGAAAGTTTTTCCATTCCTTTGTGTCTTCCTCCATTTCTTTCATGAGTACTTTATAGTTTTCTGAGTGCAGATTCTTAGCCTGTTTGGTTAGGTTTATTCCTAGGTATCTTATGGTTTTGGGTGCAATTGTAAATGGGATCGACTCCTTAATTTCTCTTTCTTATGTCTTGTTGGTGTATAGAAATGCAACTGATTTCTGTGCATTGATTTTATATCCTGACACTTTACTGAATTCCTGTATAAGTTCTAGCAGTTCTGGAGTGGAGTCTTTTGGTTTTTCATGTAGGGTATCACATCATCTGCAAAGAGTGAGAGTTTGACTTCTTTGCCGATTCAGATACCTTTAATTTCTTTTGTTGTCTGATTGCTGAGGCTACAACTTCTAGTACTATGTTGAGTAGCAGTGGAAACAGTGGATGTTCCTGCCATGTTCCTGACCTTAGAGGAAAAGCTCTCAGTTTTCCCCATTGAGAATGATATTCACTGTGGGTTTTTCATAGATGGTTTTGATGATATTGAGGTATGTACCCTATATCCCTACATTGTGAAGAGTTTTGGTCAAGAAAGATGCTGTTCTTTGTCAAATGCTTTTTCAGCATCTATCGAGAGTATCATATGGTTCTTGTTTTCTTTTATTAATGCATTTTATCACATTGATTGATTTGCAGATGTTGAACCAAACTTGCAGCCCTGGAATAAATCCTACATGGTCATGGTGAATAATCCTTTTAGTGTACTGTTGGATCCTATTGGCTAGTATTTTGGTGAGAATTTTTTCATCTGTGTTTATTAAAGATAATTGTGTGTAATTCTCCTTTTTGATGGGGTCTTTGTCTGGTTTTGGGATCAAGGCAATGCTGGCCTCATGAAATGAGTTTGGAAGTTTTCCTTCCATTTCTATTCTTTTTTTTTTAAAGATTTTATTTATTTATTTGACAGAGATCACAAGTAGGCAGAGAGGCAGGCAGAGAGAGAGAGGAGGAAGCAGGCTCCCTGCCTACTTGTGATCTCTGTCAAATAAATAA
>NW_019154099.1:30550699-30595019 GCF_002288905.1 Enhydra lutris kenyoni | reverse complement strand
GACAGAGATCACAAGTAGGCAGAGAGGCAGGCAGAGAGAGAGAGGAGGAAGCAGGCTCCCTGCTGAGCAGAGAGCCCGATGTGAGGCTCAATCCCACGACCTGGGATAATGACCCGAGCCGAAGGCAGAGGCTTTAACCCACCGAGCCACCCAGGCACCCCCTTCCATTTTTATTCTTTGGAACAGTTTCAGGAGAATAGGTATTAATTCTTCTTTACATGTTTGGTAGAACTCCCCTGGGAAGCTCTCTGGCCCTGGGCTCTTGTTTTTTAGGAGATTTTTGATGACTCCTTCAATCTTCTTACTGGTTATACATCTGTTCAGGTTTTCCATTTCATCCTGGTTCAGTTGTGGTAGTTTATTTGTCTCTAGGAATGCATCCGTTTCTTCCAGATTGTCAATTTGCTGGTGTATAGTTGCTTATAATATATTCTTATAATTGTATTTCTTTGGTGTTGGTTGTGATCTCTCCTCTTTCATTCATGATTTTATTAATTTGGGTCTTTTCCCTTTTCTTTTTGATAAGTCTAGCCAGGGGTTAATTAATCTTATTAATTCTTTCAAAGAATCGAGCTCCTAGTTTCATTGAGTTTGTTCTACTGTTCTTTTGGTTTCTATTTCATTGATTTCTGCTCTGACCTTTATTATTTCTGTTCTGCTACTGGGTTTAGGCTTTCTTTGCTGTTTTTTCTCCAGCTCCTTTAGGTATACGGTTAGGTTGTATACTTGAGACCTTTCTTGTTTCTTGAGAAAGACTTGTATTGCTAAATATTTTCCTCTCATGACTACCTTTGCTGTGTCCCACAGATTTTGAACAGTTGTGTTTTCATGTTCATTTGTTTCCATAATTTTTAAAAATTCTTCTTTAATTTCCTTGTTGACCCATTCATTCTTTAGTAGGATGCTCTTTAGCTTCCATCTATTTGAGTTCTTTCTAACTTTCGTCTTGTGGTTGAGTTCTGGTTTCAAGGCATTGTGTCTGAAAATATGCAGGAAGTGATCCCAATCTTTTGGTACCAGTGAGACCTGATCTGTGACCCAGGATGTGATCTATTCTGGAGACTGTTCTAAGTGCACTTGAAAAGAACGTGTATACTGTTGCTTTGGGATGGAATGTTCTGAATATATCTGTGATGTCTATCTGGTTCAGTGTGTCATTTAAAGCCTGCATTTCCTTGTTGGTCTTTTGCTTAGGTGATCTGTCCATTTCAGTGAGGCGGGTGTTAAAGTTTTCTGCTATTATTGTATTGTGGTTGATGTGTTTCTTTGATTTTGCTATTAATTGGTTTATATAATTAGCTGCTCCCATGTTAGGGGTATAGATATTTAAAATTGTTAGATCTTTTTGTTGGACAGACACTTTAAGTATGTTATAGTGTCCTTCCTCATCTCTTATTATAGTCTTTGGCTTAAAATCTAATTTATCTGGTATAAGGATTGCCTCCCCAGCTTTCTTTTGGTGTCCATTTGCATGGCAAATTGTTTTCCACGGCAAATTGTTTTCCACTCTCTCACTTTAAACCTGGAGTCGTCTTTGGGTCTAAAATGAATCTCTTGCAGACAACATATCAATGGTTCTTGTTCTTTTATCCATTCTGATACTCTGTGTCTTTTGTTTGGGACATTTAGCTCATTTACATTCATGGTAACTATTGAAAGATATGAATTTAGTGCTACTGTATTGCCTGTAAGGTGACTGTTACTGTATATTGTCTCTATTCCTTTCTGATTTATGTTACTTAGAGATTCCCTCTTTGCTTAGAGGATCCCTTTCGATATATCCTGTAGGACTGGTTTGGTGTTTGCAAATTCTTTTAGTTTTTGTTTGTCTTGGAAACTTTTTATCTCTTCTTCTATTTTTAATAACAGCCTAGCTGGATATAGTATTCTTGGCTGCATATTTTTCTCATTTAGTGGTCTGAATATGTCATGTCAGTCCTTTCTGGCCTGCCAGGTCTCTGTGGATAGGTCTACGGCCAATCTAATGTTTCTATCCTTGTATGTTATAGACCTCTTGTCCTGAGCTACTTTCAGGATTTTCTCTGTCACTGAGACTTGTAAGGTTTACTATTAGATGACAGGGTGTTGACCTATTTTTATTGATTTTGAGGGGGTTCTTGGTGCCTCCTGGATTTTGATGTTTTTCCCTTTGTCAAATTAAAGAAATTATCTAGTGTAATTTGCTCCAATATAGTTTCTCCTCTTTCTCTTTCTTCTTTTTCTGGGATCCCACTTATTCTAATATTGTTTCATCTTATGGTATCACTTAACTCTAGAATTCTCCCCTTGTGGTACAGTAGTTGTTTGTCTCTCTTTTGCTCAGCCTCTTTATTCTCTGTCATTTGGTCTTCTATATCATTAATTCTCTCATTTGGTCTTCTATATCATTAATTCTCTTTGCCTCATTTATCCTAGCAGCAAGAGCCTCTATTTTTTATTGCACCTCATTAATAGCATTTCGATTTCTACTTGTTTGTATTTTAGTTTATTTTTTTTCTTGAATAAAGAGATTTTATTTCTCCATAAAGGGATTTTCTAATATCTTTTATGCTTTTTTTTTTTTGAGCCTAGTTAGCACCTTGATAATCATCTTTCTGAACTCTAGTTCTGACATATTACTAATGTCAGTATTAATTAGGTCCCTGGCCATTGATGCTGCCTCTTGTTTTTTTTTTTTTTTTTTGTTTGTTTGTTTGTTTTTTTTTGTGGTGATGTTTTCTGCCTCATCATTTTATCCAGATAATAACAGAGGAATGAGTGAATAAAATAGTAAAAGGGGAACAATGACCCCAGAAAAATATACACTAACCAAATCAGAAGAGAGTCAAAACTGTGAGGAGAAGAAAGCAGGGGGAATATATATAAAAAATACGCACACACACACTCTGGTGAATAGATCAAAGCCACACACTTATTTTGGGTGTATTTTGTTCTGTTAGAAGAAACTACCTCCCAAAATTTTAAAGAATGAAAAACTTATATATATTCAATATAGTGGTAAACACAATGAAGGAATTGAATATGACTGTAAAGATGAAAATTCTAAAAGATTCTAAAAAAGGAATTGATAAGAAGTTGGTTGGAAAAAAAAAAGAAAATAATGCGATCAGGCTGGAGACTAGAACAAAGCCATGTGCTAGATTTAGGGTATATTTTGATTAGAAGAAATTGTATCCCAAAATTTTAAAGGAAAAAAAAAAACCTCTATGTATACACATAATAAGGTTAAATACAATGAAGCAAAATATGACTATAATATTGAAAATTAAACAAGAGTTTTAAAAAGGTCTTTATAAGATAAAATAGTTTAAAAAACGTTAAAATAGGAAAGAGAAAAAATTTTTAAAAAATAGAATAAGAAAAAAATGAATTAAAAAATACTTGACTTAGGAATCATGGGGGAAAAGCCATGAATTCTATGTGTTGCTTCACAGTAGCTTCTGGAGTTCCACAGCTCTCATTGATAGGTGAACTTTCTCTTGGCTAGATGTTCTTGCTAATTTCTGGGGGAGGGGCCTGTGCTGTGATTCTCAAATGTTTGCCTAAGGTGGAATTGCACTGCCCTTGCCAGAGGCCGGGCTAAGTAATCTGCTCCGGTTCACTCTCAGAGCTTTTGTTTCCTGAATGCTTTCCATACAGCTTTGGAGGATGGGGATGAAGATGGCAGCCTCCCAATCTCCAGCCTGTAGGATCAGAGAGCTCTGGGCCCCACTCCTCTGTGTTCCCTCAGAGAAAAGCAGTCAGTCACTCTCGTCTCCCTGGTTTCTGGCCATGCTCTGAACTCACCTGGCCTGTGACCAAGTGTTTCTATCTCTGGCACACGGCTCCCTATGGAGTCTCCAAATCCAGCAGATTCCTGCAGCTGCTCCCACCCTGCTCCTCCCAAAGGAGGAAGGAGTGGGTCTCTCCATATCTGCCACTTGCGGGGTCCCTGCTCAAAGAGCAGTGGCCTGCCTGTGTTGTGGATCATGGTTTAAGGTTATTCCGAGCTGAGAGCTCACTTCTTAGCTCCATCTCTGCAGCCAGCTTCCCCACTCCAACACCTGGGAGCTCTGCCACCCTCAGACATTCCCGGTCTTTATGTGACCCTGCATAAGCTGAGACCACACTGTCCCCACGAGGGCTCCCCCCCTCTTCCCTGCTTAGCCTCTGGTGTAAAGTTCCTCAGTGGAGAAGACTTATAAAAGTTCTGATTTTGTGCTCCTCTGCTCTAATGCTTGCCAGAAGCCAGCCCCTCCCCCTAGGGTCTATCTTCCTACAGCCTCAGATTCACTTCTCCACATGTTCTACCTTCCAGAAAGTGGTTGATTTTCTGATCCTAGAATGGCTGCTCTTCTTCTCTTCTCTCTCCTGTCGAGTTTGTAGGTGTTCAGAATGGTTTGATGATTATCTAGCTGAACTTCTGGGGTCTGATTATATTTCAGTCTCCTACTCCTCCAACATCTTGCTCCTCCCCAAATTTCTGCAGTTATAATTCTTAAGGCATTTCTATTCTATCATGGCTGTTCTTATTAAGTCTTTTTAAACAGTCTTTTAAAAATATATGTGCAGTCATAATTTCGTATATAATATAAATGTAATACATAATACTAGGTAAAGTGTTTTTAAGAGTTCTTTAAAACTATATGTGCCAAGTCATTATAATTTCATATATAATATAAATTTAGTATAAAATACTAGAAAAATAAAAGAGGTTTTTGTTTTTGTGGATCTGTGTATTCAAGATATTTTGCTATTGATAGGATATTCTATCATACCCAAATATGAATGTCATATCAGTAGTTTAACTCACCAGTTAGAATCTGCTCAATGTCAGGTTGGGTGCTAAGTATTTAGCGAGAAATGTGACCATGAATTCTGGAACCAGATAATTAGACCTCAATTCCAAACTTTGACACTATTAGTGATGTGATCTAGATCTCTGTGCATTAAATTCTGTTGATAAACTATTGATGACCAATGGCAAGGAATTTCCCATCCTGGGTGACTTGACTGAAAACCTCTTTAAACTCATGAGAAATAGGGAACCTTTCCAAGTAGAAAAGGTATTAAAGTTATACCAGTTTCACAAAGTGAATAAGGGAAGGGCCTTTTTCATCTCTCTGGAAGAGTTATATTTGGGGTTGCCTCAGCATGTTCCTTGGGTTTGGTTAGAACTATTTTTGATAGAAATCTTCAAGACTTGATGCTTACTTTGAGGAAAAAAAATTGAATTACTGAGTCAATTTCTCTCAAAAACACTACAGATGCAAATTATCTTAACAATCCCTACTTTGACCACCTATTGAGAAGCCTTATTTTCTAAAATTAGCAACTTTGCTCTTTGAACTTTAGTTCCACTGTATGGTGAGTCCATTTTCTCCTGCTTTCAAGATCTTCTTGTTGTCTTTTTATATCCTAATTTTTTTATTTTCCTTCTTCTCTTTCCTCCTTTTCTTTTTTCTTTTCCTTTTCTTTCCCCTTTTCTTTTCCTTCTTTTCCTCTCCTTTTTTTCTTGAGTGATTTCCTTTTTTCTTCGCACATACTTGTAGTTGTTCACTTGAAATCTTTGTTAAGCCCAACATACAGATTCCTCAAAAGTATTAACATATTGCCTGATTGTCTTATGTATGGATCACACCTTCTGTTTTTTGCATGTCTCTTTTTTTTCATAACTGACATTTTATACAATGTTTGTAGTTTCTGGGACTTATTGTTGCTTGGTTCTATTTGTTTAGCACATTGCTTGGATTAGTTTTGTGAAGTCCATTTCTCAAGTGTGCAATCTCTTATATCCGTGCCTAGAATTTTTATCTCTTCTAGTTTGCTAGAACTAGAAGTTGCTCCTGGGTCAGTGTAGGTTAGTTTTCAGTCAGTGATGGATTAAGGATTGTGAGTAAGCCTTCTGAGCCAGTAAGAATCCACCCATTTTTGTGATCTCTGTTTGTCAAATACATAAATAAAATCTTTTAAAAAAAATGTAACTAAAAGTTGTATTTGGAAAAAATTCTAATAAACTACAAAGCTTTATTTAAAAAAAAAAAAAAAAGGAATCCACCCATTTCAGGAAGAATTCAAATCTGCACTGCTTTTAGCCAGGGATTAATAGTTCAATTGCTTCAGAGTGGATATACCCTAGTTTATATGTACAGCCTTTCAGACTACTAGGGATAAGTGTGAGCCTATCAGGGTCTTTTTTGGCTGTCTTTTTTCCCTTATGCCCTTCCTTGTGAAATTTCTGATGGGTCTACTATTTATGCGATGCTACCAGTATCTAATTGCTTCTGTAATTGTATATTATTAAGACTCTATTGGACAGAGTAAGCTTGTATGAAGGAGTTCCTGTATTCTCTGTTCCAGATCAAGTCAGCCCCCTAAGGCAGTGCTATGGAACTGCCAGGCCTCAAATCTTGCTCCCCAACCTCCTTCCTCCAAGAAGAAATTTTGTTTACAGTGCTGGGAAGGGGAATAGAATAGGGTCTGCTACTCCCAGAGTGATTTATTTTTTTTTATTTTATTATTATTATTTTTTTTTGCCCTAAGAGGGAGTTTGGGAGAATGGTAGTCTCCATTTTTTTTTTTTTTTTTTTTTTTTAAGTTATCCTACCTGACCTGGAACTTCTGTCCTATGAACAGATGCTGGGTTTGGTGGGTGAGGCAGAGGCAATGGAAGCCCTAAGTCTTCTTGTCCTGGTGTGCCATCGTCTGACCAGGATAGAGTGTTTGGCCTATAAGTGAAATAGAGTAGGCGGGAGACCCTATTTCCTTGGCTGTACCCTCTAGGTATGCATCTTCTGAAACCTAGATCTTAGGTTTGGCTTTGAGGGAACTCTTCCAGAGTGAAACCATTGCCTTCTAATTGGGATAGAGGGTGGGAGAGGAGAAGGGAAAAGGGAGCCAGTCTCTTCTTGGCCTGTGCAACCAGAATAAACCTTTTGGAAAGTTGAGTAGGAAGTGGGGTATGGGTGATGGGTGCATTTCCTAACTTAAGTGCCACAGATTAACACTACTTGTGCTAACACTCTGTAAACTTACTTAAAGAAATGCTTCTCAATTAATTACTTAATCTAAGGTCAATTTCCTGAGATTTTTAAATACTTGTAGTTTGGTAATTTTCATCAGTTTAATGATTATTTTGATGAAGAGTCTGCAAACTCACACAGCCTATGTCTCCTCTCCTTTGTGTAATTTTTTCCACCTGATGCTTGATCCCAAGGCTGGGAATTGAGACTTCATTTCTAACCTCTCTTCTTGAACCAGCTTGCCTCTTCCCTTACCAAACTGTGTCCCAAAACCTGAAGAGTTGCTGTAGCCTCTTCCCCCATGAGCTGTCCCTTATGATAAAGTCATAAAGGTTTTAGAATTAAAAAGAAAACCCTTTAAAAACCCAAAATAATAATTAAAAAAAAAAAAACCCTTCTTACAATAAATTTGTTTTTCAAGGTGACTTCCATAACCTGAACTTAGAAAGTCCAAATTGACATACTCTTGGCAAGGATGTTTTTGCTCTCATCCAGTGTATAACCTTCTCATGAAGCAGTGAAATACTTTCATGTAACAAATCGGGAATCACAAGGCATCATAATTTAAGGGGAATTAAGAATTTAAAATATGGGGCGCCTGGGTGGCTCAGTGGGTTGAGCCGCTGCCTTTGGCTCAGGTCATGATCTCAGAGTCCTGGGATCGAGCCCCGCATCAGGCTCTCTGCTCTCTAGGGGAGCCTGCTTCCTCCTCTCTCTCTGCCTGCCTCTCTGCCTGCTTGTGATCTCTCTGTCAAATAAATAAATAAAATCTTAAAAAAAAAAGAATTTAAAATATTAAACATAGCATATGTTTAAATAACTGATAAATGCTTAGATATAAGGCAGATTAATTTTAGCTGATGGGGAGTGGAAGAATTTTGAAATGAACTGTGACAGAATGGAATAGATGACTCACTTTTGATGCTCCAGATCTATAAAAAGCACAGCTCCTGACTCAGCTGGCTGGGCATCAACAAATTGGTGACTAAGAAGCAATCAGTAAGGGAGGCTGGTGATGCAGATTGACTAAAAGAAGGAAGGCTGACCCATGTCATGAAATGACAGGTCATCTGCTTTTAACACCACTGTTTTTACTAGCAACCCTAGCATTTTCCCAGCCACCTAAAGCTGCAAGTCACTTAAATGTTTTCATTATATAATATTTTAAAGGATACTAAAATTATATATTCAGTAAAAAGCATTCTTAAACAAACTTAACACATTCAAACATACACAATTTTTAATAAAAATAGTACCAGTAGGGTTTTTTTTTTTTAAGATTTTATTTGTTTATTTGAGAGAGAGAGAGAGAGAGATCGCGTTTCCAGGGTGGGAAGGGCAGAGCAAGAGGGAGAGAGTCTCAAGCAGACTCCCTGCTGGGCAAGAGCTGCATCTAGGGCTTTATCCAAGTACCCTGAGATCACGACCTGAGCAGAAACTGAGTTGGCTGCTTAACTGACTGCTCCACCCAGGTGTCCCTATTAGTTCTGCATATGTTTTTGGGTTACTCCCACAATTAAAGAAATTCCTAAATTTTATTTTTGTTATTCATTTCCCTTTTAGAATTTCTCATGTTTAAGTTGTACAAAAATGGAAACGTCTTACATCTGGTTTCTCTAGGACTTAAAACTAAAATTTAGCTAAAATTTTATAATTTTCATCCATATTGTAGGTAGCTGTACTTCATTTATTTTTTAAAACTTATTTTAGTTTTTTAGCTAAAATGCACATAATATGAAAATCATTTGTTAAAAATATATAATTCACTCATTAGTAAATTCCCAAATTTGTGCATCCAGCAGCACTATCTAATTCCAGGATGGTTTTATCACCACAAAAAGAAACTCCTGCCTGTTAACAATCAGTAATTGTTTCCTTCTTGCAGCTTCTGGCAACCAACGGTATTTTTGGATTTTCCTATTTGAAACATTTCCAACTGTGTCTGGCTTGTTTTACTTAACCATGATGTGGTTTTGTTTGTTTGTTTTTTTGTTTGTTTTTCTTTTTTTAACTGAAGGAAAGCTCTTTTGTTTGTTTTTTATTATAATCTCCTGGTGCTCATTATGACAAGTGCACTCCTTAATCCCCATCACCAATTTCACCCATCCTCCCATCGACCTCCCCTCTGATAACCATCAGTCTGTTCTCTACAGTTGAGAATCTGCTTCTTGATTTCTCTCTCTCTTTTTTCCCTTTGCTTGCTTGTTTTGTTTCTCAAATTTCACATGTAAGGGAAATCATATGGTGTTTGTCTTTCCCTGGCTGATTTATTTCACTTAGCGTTATACTCTTTAGTTTGATCCATGTCCTTGCGAGTAGCAAGATTACTTTATTTTTATGGCTGAATAATATTCCATTGTCTGTATATACCACCTCTTTATCCATTCATCAATTAATGGACATTTGCACTGCTTCCGTATCTTGGCTATTGTAAACAATGCTAAAAACATAGAGTATGGGGGTGCCTGGGTGGCTCAGTGGGTTAAAGCCTCTGCCTTTGGCTCAGGTCATGATCCCAGGGTCCCGGGATCGAGCCCTGTATCAGGCTTTCTGCTCAGCGGGGAGTTTGCTTCTTCCTCTCTCTCTGCCTACTTGTGATCTCTGTCTGTCAAATAAATAAATAAATCTTAAAAAAAAATAGGGTAGGGTGCATGTATTCCTTTGATTTAGCGTTCTTGTGTTCTTTGGGTAAATATCTAATAGTGTGATTGCTGATTCCTAAGGTTTTTTTAATGTTTTTTTTTTATAAGATTTTCTTTAACTTCTTAAGGAACCTCCATACTGTGTTCCACAGCAGCTATACCAATTTGCATTCCCACCAACAGTGCAAGAGGATTCCTTTTTCTCCACATCCTCACCAATACCTATTGTTTCTTGCGTTATTGACTTTAGTCATTCTGACAGATGTGAGGTGATATCTGATTGTAGTTTTGATATGCATTTTCCTGATAACAGATGATAAGGATCTTTTCATGTGTCTGTTGGCCGTCTGGATGTTGTCTTTGAAGAAATCTCTGTTCATGACTTCTGCCTGTTTTTAATTGGACTGTTTTTGTGTGTTGAGATTTATATTTTCTTTATATATTTTGGATACTAACCCTTTATCAGATATGTCATTTGCAAATATCTCCTCCCATTCCATAGTTTATCTTTTAGTTTTTTTCAGTTATTTCCCTTGCTGTGCAGAAGTTTTTATTTTGATGTAGTCCCAGTATTTTACTTTTGTTTCCATTTCTCAGAGGAACTATCTAGAAAAAAGTTGCTATGGCCACTGACTGCCTGTGCTCTCTTTTAGGATTTTTATGGTTTCAGATCTTACATTTAGGTCTTTTATCCATTTCAAATTTATTCTTACGTATGGTATAAGAAAGTGGTACAGTTTCATTTCTTACATGTTGCTGCTCCGTTTCCCCAGTACTATTGGTTGAGGGGACTGTCCTTTGGCCATTGGATATTCTTTCCCACTTAGTCAAAGATTAATTGACCATATAATTATAGGTTTATTTCTGGAATTTCTATTCTGTTCTATGGATCTATATGTCTGTTTTTGTGCCCGTACCATACTGATTACTTTAGCTTTGGTAATATAACTTGAACTCTGGAATTGTGATGCCTCCAGCTTTGCTTTTCTTTTTCAAGATGCTTTGGCTTTGGCTCTTCAGGGTCCTTAGTGGTTCCATACAAATTTTAGGACTGTATGTTCTAGTTTTGTGAAAAATGATGTTGGGATTTTGATGGACATTGATTAAATATATGCATTGCTTTGGGTAGTATAAACATTTTAACAATATTCTTTGAATCCATGAGCATTGGAATGTCTTTCCATTTCTTTGTCTCATCTTCAGTTTCTTTTAACAGTGTTTTATGGCTTTCAGACTGCAAGTCTTTCATCTATATCTAGGTTTATTCCTGGGTATCTTACTACTTCAGGTATAGTTGTAAGTGGGATTATTAATTTCTCCTTCTGTTATTCCATTATTAATGTGTAGAAATGCAACACATTTCTGTGTGTTAATTTTCTCTCCTGTGACTTAGTTTATCAGTTCTAGTATTTTTTTTTTTTTTTTTGGTGGTGTCTTTCAGGTTTTTTATATAGAGCATTATGTCATCTATGAATAGTGAGTGTTTTACTTCTTCTTTACCAGTATAGATGCATTTTATTTCTTTTTGTTGTCTGAATGCTTCAGCCAGGACTTCCAATACTATGTTGAATAAAAGTAGTGAGAATGGACATCCTTGTCTTGTTCCTGACGTTCGGGGAAAACCTCTGTTTTTCCCCATTGAGAATGATGTTAGTTGTGGGTTTTTCATATATGGTCTTTATTACGTTGAGGTGTGTTCCCTCTAAACCTACTTTGTTGAGGGTTCTTTATCATGAATAAATGTTACGCTTTGTCAGATGCTTTTTCTGCACCTATTGAAATGATCATATGATTCTTATCCTTTCTCTTATTAATGTGATATATCATATTGATTTTGTGAATATTGAACCACCCTTGCAAACCAGGAATAAATCCTACTAGATTGTGGTGAATGAATTTTTAATGTATTGTTTGACTTGGTTTACTGGTGTTTTATTGAGGATTTTTCATCTGTGTTCCTCAGAGATACTGGCCTATAGTTCTCTCTTTATGTGGTATCTTTATCTGGTTTTGATATCAGGGTAATGCTAGCCTCATAGAAGAAATTTGGAAGTTTTCCTTCTATTTTTTTTTAATAGTTTGAGAAGAATACTTATTAATTTTTTTGTTTGGTAGAATGCACCTCTGAAGTCATCTGGTCCTAGACTTTTTTGTTGGGAGTTTTTTGATTACAGATTCATTTTTTTGCTGGTTATTGATCTATTCACATTTTCTGCTTCTTCCTGTATCACTTGGTAGCTTATATGTTTCTAGGAATTTATCCATTTCTTCCAGGTTGACCAATTTATTGGCATATAGTTATTCATAATATTCTGTTAAAATTGTTTGTATTTCTGTGGTATTGGTTGTTATTTCTCCTCATTTGTGATTTTGAGTCCTTTTTCTTTTTCTTTTTTTTCCCCCTTGGTAAATATGGCTAGAAGCTGATCGATTTTATTGATTTCTTTTTCAAAGAAACAGTTCCTTGTTTCATCACTTTGTTGTGTGTGTGTGTGTGTGTGTGTGTGTGTGTGTGTGTGTGTGTAATTTTAGTTTCTATGTCATTTATTTCTGTTCCATTCTTTATTTCCTAGCTCAGCTGGTTTTAGGTTTTGTATGTTCTTTTTCTAGTTCCTTTTAAATGAAAGATTATGTTGTTTGAGATTTTTTTTTTTTTTCTTCAGTCAGGCCTATATTGCTGTATACTTCCCTCTCAGAACCTCTGTTGACATGTCCCAAAGGTTTTGAACCATTGTTTTCATTTTCATTTGTTTCCATATACTTTTTTATTTCTTTGATTTCCTGGTGACACATTCATTGTTTAGTAGCATGTTATTTAATCTCCATGTATTTGTACTCTTTCCAAATTATTTCTTGTGGCTGATCTATAGATTCATAGCATTGTGTCACAAAACATTCATGGTTTGACTTTGATCTTAAACTTGTTGAGGCTTGTTTTGTGGCCCAGCATTCTGAAGAATGTTCCATATGCACTTGTAAAGACCGTGTA
Organism: Enhydra lutris kenyoni; assembly: GCF_002288905.1. Lineage (NCBI taxonomy): Eukaryota > Metazoa > Chordata > Mammalia > Carnivora > Mustelidae > Enhydra > Enhydra lutris. The sequence continues at coordinate 30,582,387 of NW_019154099.1, read as the reverse complement.
TTCTGCTATCTTAGGATGTAATGTTCTGAATATATGTTAAATCCGTCTGGTCCAGTGTATCATTTAAAGCCATTGTTTCTTAATGATTTTTCTGTTTAGATGATCTATCCATTGATATAAGGGGGTTTTAAAGTCCCTTACTATTATTATTATCATTTAGAAACTAGTCTTTTTTCTTGATGATTTCATGTATTTGGGTATATAAATATTTATAATTGTTATATCTTCTTGTTGGAGTGTACCCTTTATTATTATACAGTGTCCTTCTTTGTCTTGTTAAAGTCTTTTTTTTTTAAAGTTGTTTTGTCTGCTATAAGAAAGTTTTTTGTCCTGCTATAAGCTGGAGTAGCAATACTTATATCTGTTTGCATGGTTAATGTTTCTCCATCCCCTCACTTTAAAATCTGCAGGTGTATTTAGGTCTAAAATATGTCTCTTATAGGCAGCATATAGATGAGTGTTTGGGTTTTTTTTTTAACCTATTTTTTTTAAATTTTTTATAAACATATAATATATTTTTATCCCCAGGGGTACAGGTCTGTGAATCGCCAGGTTTACACACTTCACAGCACTCACCATAGCACATACCCTCCCCAATGTCCATAACCCCACCCCCCCCTCACAACCCCCCTCCCCCCAGCAACCCTCAGTTTGTTTTGTGAGATTAAGAGTCACTTATGGTTTATCTCCCTCCCAATCCCATCTTGTTTCATTTACTCTTCTCCTACCCCCTTAACCCCCCATGTTGCATCTCCACTTCCTCATATCAGGGAGATCATATGATAGTTGTCTTTCTACGATTGACTTATTTCGCTAAGCATGATACCCTCTAGTTCCATCCACGTCGTCGCAAATGGCAAGATTTCATTTCTTTTGATGGCTGCATAGTATTCCATTGTGTATATATACCACTTCTTCTTTATCCATTCGTCTGTTGATGGACATCTAGGTTCTTTCCATAGTTTGGCTATTGTAGACATTGCTGCTATAAACATTTGGGTGCACGTGCCCCTTCGGACCACTACGTTTGTATCTTTAGGGTAAATACCCAGTAGTGCAATTGCTGGGTCATAGGGTAGTTCTATTTTCAACATTTTGAGGAACCTCCATGCTGTTTTCCAGAGTGGTTGCACCAGCTCGCATTCCCACCAACAGTGTAGGAGGGTTCCCCTTTCTCCACTTGTTTTGGGGTTTTTTTATCCACTCTGTCAACCTATGTGTTTTGATTGGAGCATTTAGTCCACTTGCATTTAAAGTAATAATTGGTATGTAATAGGATTTATTGACATTTTGTTATTTGTTTTGTGGTTATTATTTCTGAAGATTTTTCTCTGGTCCTTTCTTGTCTTTCTCTTTTTTGTAGTTTTCTGGTTTTCTTTAGTGATATATTTGGATTTCTTTCTCTTTATTTTTTGCATATTTATTAATGGTATTTGATTTGTGCTTGTCATTAGGTTTGTATATAACATCTTCTGCATATAACAGCTGTGTTAAGTTGAAGATCATTTAAGTTTGAACCCATTCTTTCATACTTTGTTCCCATGTTTTAGGTATATGGTGTCATATATTAGGTCCTTTGATTTTGTAAGTTTCTTGATTGATTTTTTAATTTATTTTCATTTATTTTGTTTCACAGAAATGTTAATTTTTACAGCTTTTGTGTTTCTACCTTCATACTGTCATTTCTAATATTTCCTTTCCACTCAAAGAATACCTCTTAATATTTTTTAGAGGGCTGGTTTTGTGGTCATGAACTCTTTTAGTTTTGTTTGGGAATGGTTTATCTCTCCTTCTATTCTGAATTATAGCCTTGCTGGATAGAGTTTTCTTGGCTGCAGGTTTTTCCAGTTCATCATTTTGAATATATCATGCTACTCCTTTCTGGCCCAGAAAGTTTCTGGTGAAAAATTTGCTGATACCCCTATGGGGCTTCCTTTGTATTTAACTGTCTTCCTTTGCCTTATTTCTTTTAATATTTTTCTTTATCATTATAGTTTGCCATTTACAGTATGTCTTGATGTGGATCTGCTTTTGTTGATTTCTGTTGGGGGTTCTCTGTGCCTCCTGGATCTCAATATCTATTTCCTTCTTCAGATTAGGGAAGTTTTCAGCTATTATTTCTTCAAATACTTCCTCTCCCCCACCTTCTTGCTTTTTCCTCTGAGACTCCTATAATGTGAATGTTATTACATTTGAAGGAGTCATTAAGTTCCCTAACTCTATTCTTGTTTTGATTAGTTCTCCCCCCCCTTCTTTTGTTCAGCTTGATTACTTTTCATTACTCCCTCTTCTAGGTCATTAATTTATTCCTTTGCTTTTTTAAGCCTGCTGTTCATCCCATCAAACATGTTTCTCATGAGAACTATATCTCTGCTGTGTTACTCTTTATCTCTGTGTTAATGGTCTCACTGATGTCCTCCATTATTTTCTCAAGTTCATTGAGGATCCTTATGACCATTGCTTTAAATTTTTCATCAGGCATGTTAATTATATCAGTTTAGATTAGATCATGGCCTTGTCCATTTCTTTCATTTGGGACAAATTCTTCTGTCTTTTCATTTTGTCTAAGTCTCTTTGCCTGTTTCTCTGTGTTATGAAAGTCAGCTGTGTCTCCTGCTCTTGAAGGTAATGACCTTATAAAGATGATTTCCTGTAGTGCCCTGCAATGTAGTGTCCCCCATTCCAAAGAGCTTGGTACTTCTGGGAATATCTCTATTGTGTGCTGCATATGCTCTGCTATTGTGTTCTGGCTACTTTATCCTTCAGACCAGTCATCTGCAGAGCCTCTCTTTGTCTGTTGTGGGCAGTGTTTGGTCCCTGGCCTGAATGTAGTGAGTTTCAACTAGTTGTAGTTGTGAAATGAAACCTGTTGCCACCACCACCAGAACTGAGACTAGACAACTCCTGAGTCAGGGGAGTTTGGGCTGGTCTTCTGGGGGAGGGAGCCTGTTGTGCCGGGACTGAGGCAAACATCACTAGGAAGGGCAATTTTCCCAGAATAGGGTTGGGGGAGGATATGAGGCTTTAATGTAAGCAAGTTAGGTGGGGAGTGTGCATGCTATGCTGGTTCATGCAGGTGACCATGTGTTTATGCTAAAGGGTGGAGGAGGGAAATGGCATCTGCCAGTTCCTTTGTACCCAGAGGGGACTCTCCATGAGTGCTGCCTCTCTGGTATGCATTCTGAGATGAGCAACTAACCTTTCCACTGTGTGTCCTAGTTGTTCTTCAGATTGCTGTTTCCACACTGTATGTCCATGGGCTATTTGCCCTGTCTTTTCTCCAAAAGCAGCTCCAATGTCCTATGAGCTTTCCCAGAGCCAAGCACTCTGACCTTTAAAACTCCAGGCTTGAAGAGCTTTTGGTTGCAAGAACTCAAAAAACTTGGGCTCTCTTTCCAAGCCAACTGTTACGGGGATTCATCTTCCCATGTGGGCTCCCCTGTGTGGTAATCTGTCTCTCACCCTTCTTTGTGACTGTGGCTCCCTCCCTACTATAGTGGCCGCCATCCATTTCTCTTCCAAGTCCTGTCTCCACACTTTCTACTCTCTTTGTGACCTCTTCTCTGCTTTTGGTTGTGGAGTTTGTTTTGCCAGCCTTCAGATTGATTTCTGGGGTGTTTAGGATGATTTGATGGTTATGTAGTTACATTAATAGGATGAGATGAGCCTAAGGTCTCCCTACTCTGCTGCCATCTTAAAAAACAAACAAACAAACAAACAAACAAACAAAATTTTTAAAAAATTCACCCATGTTGCAGCATGGATCAGTACTTCATTTCCTATGGCTAGGTAGTATTCTGTTTTGTGAAATATTATTCATACAATGGATACCAATACATTTCTTGGGCTCTTCATCAGTTTGACACACATTTTTTAGCTATGATGAACAATACTTTTGTAAACATTCTTGAGTAAGTTTTTTGTGTGACCATATGCTCTTCATCTCCTAGATATATATCTAGGAATAGAACTGATAGGTTATATGACAGTTCTCTAACTTTTTGAGGAAGGGGGAAACCATTTTACAAGATGACTGCATGATTTTCTATACCATCAGCAATGTATGAAGGTTCCATTTTTTTGAAATCTGTGCCAATGCTTGCTTTTAATTTTTAAAAAATTACAGCCAACTTAGAGCATGTGAAGTGGTGTTACATTGTGGTTCTGATTTGCACTTGCCTAATGAAATGTGATGGTGACCATCTGTTGATGTGCTTTTGGCTATCTGTGCATCTGCTTTGGAGAAATGTCTACTCAAATACTGGCCCATTTTAAAAGTATTTGTCTTTTTGGTGGTGGATTATAAATGCTCATTATGTATGATGGATACTAGTCCCTTGTCAGATACATCATTTGTAAATACAATCATTGTATTACTTGTGTTGTCTTTTCACTTTCAAAGTGTATGAAACACACACTTTCTTGTGTGTGTTTGTATTTTGACACACAAACATTTTTAGCTTTGAAGAAGTCTACTTTTTTTTTTCCCCTTTGGTTGCTTTTGACATCATATCTAAGAAATTGTTCAACATTGTAAAGCTATATGCCTAGGTTTCCTTCTAGAGTTTTATAGTTTCATCTCTTAAACTTGTGGCTTTAATCTATTTTGACTTAGTAATTTATATATAGTATGGGGTGGGGGGCCCAGTTAGTTCTTTTTTTTTAAGATTTTATTTATTTATTTGACAGACAGAGATCACAAGTAGGCAAAGAGACAGGCAGAGAGAGAGGAAGGGAAGCAGGCTCCCTGCCAAGCAGAGAGCCCGACGCGGGGCTCGATCCCAGGACCCTGGGACCATGACCTGGGCCGAAGGCAGAGGCTTTAACCCACTGAGCCAACCCAGGTGCTCCCCAGTTAGTTCTTTTATATGAAGTTGTCCCAGCACCAGTTGTTGAAAAGACATTCTTTCCCCCATTGAATAACATAGTGGGTTGAATGGTGACCCCTCAAAAGATAGGTCCGTGTCCTAACCCCAGAACCTGTGAACATGATATTTTTGGGGAAAAGGATCTTTGTGTATGCTATTAAATTAAATCTTGATATGAAATTATCCTATATTTTCACGGTAGGTCCTATTGACACGTGCCTTCTTAGGAAACAGAGGGAAAGACAGACAGAAAAGGAGGCAATGTGAAGATAATGGCAGAGATTGGAGTGGTATGGCCACAAGCCAGTAAAAGTATCAACCACTGGAAACTGGAAGTCTCAAAGAATATATTTTACTTTAGAGAATCCAGAGGGAGTAAGACCCTGCTGACACATTGATTTTGAATTTCTGGCCTCTAAAACTGTATAAAAATAAATCTGTTACTTTAGAAATTACCCAGTTTGTGGTAATTTGTTACAGCAGCAATGGGAAACAAATACAAATGGTCTTAGGACTCTCATCAAAAAATCAATTGACCATGGGGCGCCTGGGTGGCTCAGTGGGTTAAGCCTCTGCCTTCGGCTCAGGTCATGGTCTCAGGGTCCTGGGATCGAGCCCCACATCGGGCTCTCTGCTCAGCAGAGAGCCTGCTTCCCTTCCTCTCTCTCTCTGCCTGCCTCTCTGCCTGCTTGTGATCTCTGTCTGTCAAATAACTAAATAAAATCTTTAAAAAAAAAAAAAAAGACATTAAAAAAAAAAAAATCAATTGACCATAGCTGGATGGATTATTTCTGGATTCTCAATTCTTATCTTTTGATTTATTAATCTATTTTTATGGAGGTCCCACATTATCTTGACTGCTATAGTTTTATAGTAGCTACAGTATGAAGAATATGAATCATTCATCTTTGTTCTTCTTTTTTAAATATTATTATGTCTATTCTTGTTCTCTATTCTTATTCCCTTGAAATTTTACATGAATTTTAGGATCAGTTCATATAAAAAGGCAGTATAACTTTGAAAGAGATCACACTGAATCTGTAGATCAATTTGTAGAATGCTGCCATCACTACAATATTAATCTTCCCATTCATGAACATGAGATGTCTTTCTGTATATATGGTTTTAATTCTTTTCAACAATGTTTGATAGTTTTCAATATGTATGTCTTATACTACTTTCATTAAGTCAATCTTTAAGTATTTTTTTGATACTGTTATAAATGCTAAACATTTCTTTTAGATTATTCATTGCTAATAAGTAGAAATATATTGATGTTTGTATAATAATCCTTACCCCTCAACTTTATTGAACTTACTTGTTTGCTCTAATGTATGTGTTTTTGTAGATTCCTTGGTGTTATCTATTTATAAATCACATCAACTGATTTTCTTTTTTTTTTTTTTTTAAAGATTTTATTTATTTATTTGAAACAGAGAGAGAGAGATCACAAGTAGGCAGAGAGGCAGGCATAGAGAGAGAGGAGAAAGCAGGCTCCCCGCTGAGCAGAGAGCCCGATGCGGCCTCGATCCCAGGACCCTGAGATCATGACCTGAGCCGAAGGCAGAGGCTTAACCCACTGAGCCACCCAGGCGCCCACATCAACTGATTTTCTATAGTTTTCTTCCTTCCCAATGAGGATGTCTTTATTTTTTACTTATTTATTTTTTTAAATATATTATTTTATTTTTATTTATAATATATTTTTATTAAAATATTTTATTTTTCCCTAATTGCCCTGACCAGAACCTCTAGTGCAACATTGAATAGAAGTGGCTAGCATAGGCATCATTGTTTCATTCCTGATATTAAGAATACAGCTTTCAGTCTTTTAGTGTTGTGTTCTGTGTCTTTTTTTTTTTTTTTTTTTTAATCTTTATCAGGTGGAACAAGTTCCTCTCTGTTACTAGTTTGAGTCTTTTTGACATTAAAGGATGTTATATTTTGTCAGGTGTCTTTTTTCTGTATCTTTGTAAATCATATTTTCAAATCTTTATTTTGTTAATGTGGTTTATTATACTAATTTTAAACCAACCTAGCATTCCTGGGATAAATCCCACTTGGTTATGGTGAATATTCCTTTTTATATGCTGCTGCATTTGGTTTCTAGTATTTTGTTGAGGATTTTGCCTTTATTCAGTGGAAATACTAGTATGTAGTTTTATTTTCTTGTGATGTTTTGATTTGGTCTGGCATCTGGGTAATGATGGATTCAGAGTTAAAGTATTCCCTTGTCTTCTACAGTTGGTATTTTTTTTTTTTTGAGATTTTGTTTATTTATTTGTCAGAGAGAGAGAGAGAGCAAGCACAGGCAGACAGAGTGGCAGGCAGAGGCAGAGGGAGAAGCAGGCTCCCTGCAGAGCAAGGAGCCTGATGCGGGACTTGATCCCAGGATGCTGGGATCATGACCTGAGCCGAAGGCAGCTGCTTAACCAACTGAGCCACCCAGGCGTCCCTACAGTTGGTATTTTTGACACAAAAACACTTGGTCATAATTCTCATTTAAACGTTTGATCGATTTTGCCAGTGAATTCATCTGGGTTTGAATTTTGATGATTAATCATCAGAAATCCTTCACACTTTTCTTGTTATAAGTCTATGCCAATTTTCTGTTATATCAGAAAAATTTTCTGTCAATATCAGAAACTTGTATCTTTCTTAAAATTTGTCTGTTAATCTAGGATATCTAATTTGTTGGCATTTCTTTTTTCCTATTCACTTAAAATCTTTTGTAAGTTCAGTGTGTCTGTAATGTCACCTTTTTTCCCTCCTGTTTTTAGTAATTTGAGACTTCTTGTTTTTTGCCTATTCAGTCTAGCCAAATACTTAACAATTTTTTCAATAATTGTAAAGAACCATTTTTCTTTTTTCTTTTTATATGCCATATATTTATTTCATTTCTACTAATTCTTTCCTTCTGCTTGTTTTGCATTTAGATTGCACATTTTTTCCCTTAGTTTCTTAAGGTGAGATGATTTGATGATTGATTGAATATTTATCTTCTTTTTTAATTTGGGCACTTATAACTGTGAATTTCCCTCTGAGCACTGTTTTCACAGTATCCTGTAAGTTTTGATATGTTGTATCTTCATTTATCTCAAAGTATTATCAAACTTCCCTGTGATTTCTTTTTTGATCTATTGGGCAATTAGGGTATAATGGTTTAAGTTCCACATCTGTGAATTTCTAAAATATCTTTTATTTCTAACTACATTCTGTTGTGGTTGGAGGAGATACTTTATATAATTTTAATCTTTCTATATGTCTTCTAGAACATAGGATTTATTTAGGAATATTTTCAAAAATTTTTAGCAGGAACCTACAGAAGAAAGTTCTTGATTACAACTGTGTGTGTGTATAACCTATATATTGGGTCCCAGGTAACTTTAGAAACTTATTTCATGGTTCACTAATGAGTATCAAACACAAGATGTTTTAGGTCCGTGCTATTGAAAAATCCAATCTAGAATGAAATACGGAGCTTGCACTCAAACTGTCATTACAATCCCACCCTTTAATTCAGCCAAGTTGCTGTTTCCAGATTTCCTCAATGAAGTATTGTTTGTTTATATTCTGGTACAAGCTCTTCATCTCATTCCAATCTTTTAATGAATAGAGAACCAGTGCCTGTCCTTGGGACGTACTTATTGAAACACTGTGCTATAACTTGTGATTGTATAGTGTGCGAGTGTGTAGTGTATAAGTGTTCAAGTGTGTTAAGACAATATCAAGTCAATTTTCAAAGTAGTTGTACCAGTTTACATTGCACTGGGGTTATTATTTCTTCAAGTCTCAACACCTAGTAATGCAATTACTTTTGCATATCTCTTAGGGGAAAATTATGACTCACTATGAATCTAAATCTCCTTGATTATGAATGAAATTGAGCTTGTTTTATATTTGTCAGTTATTTTTCTTGGACTATACCATTGAATATATATTGTCATTTTCTCTTGCAGTTTATTAAGTGATAATACTCCCTTGTGACTCACCACCCTCCCCTACTGCCACCCCGACTCCCTCCACCCATCCATTTAACTACTTTTCCTTCATAGATAATTAGGTTTTGTCAGTTACATATGTCACAAATATCTTCAACTTTATTGCCACTTTTCATGTGTGTGTGTTTGAACAAAAGCTATTTAATGCTATCTCCTATCTATCTATATTTTGGGGCAGTATTTGGGGTAATATCTATCTATATTTTGGGGTAATATAAAATGTTGTGTGTGTGTATGATGTAATATAGAAGTCCCATGAAATGTTTATATATATATATATATATATATATATATAAAATATAAATCTTATATTATATATATAAAATACACACACGTGTGTGTGTGTGTGTGTGTGTGTGTGTGTGTATAATCATTATCAATGTTCCTAGGGCAATTTGTTGAATAATTGTTTTCTACAATGCTCCTTTTTACACATACACCTCTCCATATGCATGTAGTTTTGCTTCTTAACTCTGTATTCTGCACTGTGGATCAAATTGTATGCCAGTAACACTCATCTTAGTTACTGTATTGTAACAATAAGTCTTAAGATTTAGTAGAGAAATTTTCCTTGCGTATTTTTAATTGTTTTAGTTATTCTTGGGCTTGTTATTCTATATAAATTTTAGAGTCAGCTCATTAAATTTCTCGCAAACCATATTAGGGTTTTTATATAAATTACTTTGAATATAGAGACCAATCAGACATGTGCATAACCATCTTAGACTATGAAGGCCAGCCTATCTGCCAACTGAATGCTATCAAAAGATTGTTGTTGATGTCATGTGGAAAGGAGTCACCTACCTGAGCACTGTCCATTTTTGATCTTTTAAAATTGTGAAATAGAATCAAATTGTTTTTGCTTTAAACCACTAAGTTTTAAGATATTTGTTAACAGGAATAGATAAGCAGTACAGAATTCAGTAGATGGAAGTGAAGTGCTGTCATAAACTTTAAAACATGTTTCATTGACTTTGGAAATCAGGAAATTGTTATTGGAGGCTGGAGAAAGTGAAACTTTGTTATATATTAGCTAGAAATTTGGCAACATTGTCACCTGTATAACATATATGGATATCTGTCTATCAATAGGGATAAATATTGATAGGTATCGATAGATAGATTATCAATATATAAATATAAAGCTGGCCAATTTGGCAGACATTTTTTGAGAACAGCTTTTCAAGTACCATATTATTATTATTATTTTTTAGCCATATATAATAAAGTACAGATGAAGGGAAATGAGCTACAAAAGGAAAAATTCCATTTTCTCACAAGATTTAGAGAAAAGATAGTCATGCCTTGCCATTTGGGAGTAAAACTGTTTCTTACTCCCAGCTTCTCTAAGATGTTATGAAGATTTAAGGACGTGTCTCATAGAACCTCTCAACTAGACAAAACGCCTTATGGGAAACTTAATCATTTTTCTATAGCCTCCTGATCTTTATACCAAGCCTCCTGATCTGTATACCAAGTTCAAGGGAACCTGCCTTTCGTGTTATGTCTTTAATCCAATGTAGTGAACCTTACTAAGATTTATAGAAATCCCACAAAGTTTGTAAGAGAATTATATTAGTACTATAACTTGGAATAAAAGGGACAGAAATATTTCAAAACAAAGCAAAACCCCACATGTCTTCAACTGTCTAAGAGTAGAGAGGAAGTTAAAAATGTTGTTCAAGAGACAAAATGGGTTGTCTGTTATGGAAAATAAAAGATGACCACAAGGTGAGTTGCAAGGGCCTCGGATGGTGAAGTGAAAAGCCACAGATAACTATTTCCACAGAATAGCACTGGCCCTTAATCAAGATACCAGCAACAAGTGCTTCTGTCTTTTTCCTGTTTTTTTTTTCCTAAGCCTTATTGAGAAATATCTGACCTGTAACATTGTTTAATGTGTAAAACGTGATGATTTGATAAACATGTATAATATGAAATGATTACTACAATAAGTTAACACATCCATTACCTCACCTTTTTCTCTTTTTGTAGTGAGAACACTCATGATCTATGTTCTTTGCAACTTTTAAGTACATAGTATAGTATCATTAACTATAGTCCTGATGCTATACACTAGGTGCCCACAACTTATCATAAAACTAAAAGTTTATTCCCTTGGTGCTAGAAGAGTGACTGAGCCATGTTGGACAATCCAACCCACCCACCCATGAGTTAACTGGAAAAAAGGGACCCCCTTTTGATGCATCACGGCTGGGATGTTCTTCTGCTCCAAGGGTTTCCAATTCCTGACCCACAAAATAGTGAGATACAGCAGTAATTACTGGTTTAGGCTACTAGGTTTTACAGTATCTTGTTGTCCAGCAATAGGTTATGGCAGAGAATCCTATAGATACAACTGTTCATGTACAATATAAAACCGATGTAAGTGTACTTATTGCTGCACTGAAACTACTTAATACTCAATAGGTGACAGTTAAGTTATAGTATGTATGTATATATGTATGTAGGTAGGTAGGTAGTAGTTAAAGACTGAAGATGCTTCTGCACTAAGACAGAAATATCTCTGAAATACATTTAGTGAAGAAGCAAAATGAAAAACAGTATGTTTAATATGCAACTATTTGTGTAAAAAATAGGGCAGGGGCATATGTAAGGATTTGTGTGTAAATATCTCTGGAAAGATGGGTAGAAACTAGTCCTATTAGCTACCTACAAGGAGGGAGTCTGGATGACTTGTGGACAAGGGTGGCTGAAAAATTTTGGCATAGAGCCTTTTATAGTTTACCATTTTACATTTAAAACAATTATTATAAAAATAATTATTACAAAATAATTATTTTATATTTAAAATAATTTTCTTTGTTCAAAAAGTGAAAATAATACAGACATAAGATTAGAAAAATGTTGGTTAGGCTAGTTCAAAAGCTATAATGTGATTTTTATGGCTTCCTTGCCTACAATTAGGCCCTTATTAATTGCAACTGCTTTGCCTTTTTTCAGTAGCTAAGTTGATGTTATTCCTCTGCTAAAAGGTCTTTAGAACTTTGCATTTCTCTCAAGATGAAACCCCCAGTTCCTAAAGTTTGTCTTATTTAGGTTTGTCTTAACTTGGCCTAAGTCTAATTCTCTATCCCTGATCTCTTTATCAGTCCTCATTTTCAACAGTTTACCTCCTGGCAATACTCAATTATTTATACAGTTCCTTGAAAACACAATGATGTGCCACATGTCATGATTATGTGTATGCCTTTCCTGCTGCCTGGACTTACTTTCCTCTTCTTCTATCCTGGTGAACTCCGTGAGATCCTCTCAGATAAAATTCTGATTTCACTTACTATCTACCAATTGTAACACATTTCTTAATCTTTTGACATACCTGGACTATTTTTTTGCATTTCTGATAGTTTAATTTTATTTTAAATTTATACACCTATATTTACATTAGGATCTCATTGAAGGCAGAAATAATATGTGTCCCATTTTTAAACTCAGACTCTGAAAGAAAAGTTCTCAAACAGATGCCAAAAGGAACTCAAAAGATTGCATATACATAACAATCTTGCACAGTCTTAAACCCTCATTTGGGTTTTTATTAAATTTGAAAACCTTATCAGAACTGGTGTTTATTAGTGATAGCATCACTAAAGGAGTGTCTCTTTTTCTATATATTTTCTCAATGTATATGTATTTTTCCCTTTAGACACCTCCTGTTCCCTTTTGACTAAACCGTTTTCCCCAGAAAGACATTTTTTATTTGAGGCAAGACAACAAAGTAACAAAATGCAGTTTTTTGACAGTACGACTAGAATTCAAAAGAATGATAAAAGAGGTTTATAAAGAAGAAATATGATAAAATATTTTCTCAATTATTTTCTACCAGAATAATCAATTAAAATGTCCATTTCCTAAGAGTTTACTTGGCAATAAGCCTTAATTTTTTCCTTTCCAGAAAGACTGCGTAGGTGTCATTTGTTGCTGAGTAACTATGAAGCAAGGAAACAGTTTACTTAATTACGGGAAAGATATATTGCACATTTGTATATCACGCCTGGATGAAAAGATTTAGAGGGAAAGTTATCTTCTTGTAAAATCCCTTAATAATCGCCTTACAGTCTCATTTGAAAACTTGAAGTGTGGAAAAGTAGATGTGCTAAACCTGTTCATATTCTCTTAGTGACAAGCGAATGCTTTTTATAGCTTGTACTTGCTGTGAGCTTCATTTGGAGGTTCAACTGTTCCTGATAACCAGTTTTGAATAACAATGGAAACATCAAGCCAGATTGTGCCTGTACTGGGGAATCTGTATAGAGATCTTAACTTTTCTCTGGGCATGTTTCAGAGTTTAGGCGTGTATGATGTAGAGTCTTTCCTATTTTATGTTAATTCACATGTCATTATACTTTAAGTATATTTACACAGCATCATTTTGCTTTTATGCATTCAATTAATTAGAGCTGTGATTTCATTTAAATACCTGTATGCCTCATAAATTCTGCTTTGCTCAAACTAAAGCAAAAATCTTAGAGATTGCAATTGTGTTCTTATGGAGCCACTTAGCACCAAAAAGTGTTTATTTTTAAGCACACACTGGGGGCTGCTTGACGAACATGTCTATCATGCTAATTCTGTTGTTTGGAATTTTATGCAAATGGAAGCATGCACATATATATGGTTTCCTTTTTAAGTATTTTGACCTACCTGATGGCATACTATACACATTGCTGTAAGCTTCATTTTTCACTTACACATCTTGGACATTGTACTACAGAGCATTTCATTATCTGAAGTTACCAGAATTTAGTGAATTTTATATACGTGGATACTTAGTAAAAGACTTTGTAACAATCTAACAGTAATACAAAAAATATCCCATAAATATTTATATTACGTGTTTAGGTATATCTGTGATAAATTCCTAAAAGCCGAAGCTCAGGGTGAAAGGGTACACATTTTAGTTTTGTTGGTTATTGTCTAAATGCCCTCCACAGAGGCTTAGTCAAGATAAAATTAAAGTTTATGTAAAAATCTTTGCTCGGGCTGCTATGGAGCAGTACCGTACCCTGGATGGCTTATCCACACCAGAGATTTCTCCTAATTATGGAGGCTGGAAGTCTAAGATGAGGGCGCCAGTGTGGTTGAGTTCTAATAAGGGCTTTCTTCCTGTTTGCTACCCGCCAACTTCCATGTTCTCATATGGTGGAGAGCACAGAGACAGAGCAGGCTCCCCTGCCCCTTCCTATAGGGGCACCAGTCCTATTCGGGAGGGACCTAAGCACTTCCCAAAGGTTGCAACTCCTAATATCACATCGAGAGGTTAGGATTTCAACATGGAAACTTTTCGGGGGACATAAACATTCAGTCCATAACATGTAATATACTTAATTCTCCATTTCTACTCAAGTCACCAGCTGACTTTTTGTTTTCAGAGGTGACACAATTATTTTTTCCTAACTCCCCGTCCTTCTCCATCACTTGATTTTTAGTTAATTATATTTCTTCTGAATTTTATACCTTTAAATATACTTAGATCTTTACGTGGCTTATAAAATCCTAAAGACTTACGTTTGTACCAGCTATTACATAAAAAGGAAGCCTGCAAACTTCTACTTCTCTCACCTTTGCTTCCAACATTTGCTGAGTTTATCCCATTTATAATCTGTACTGTAATTCTAACCCTGAGATTTAGTTTTAGTCTACCGTTTAAAATAATCAACACCCATGGCTGGTTCATTTGCAATAGGTTTTTTGCCCCCTGGTTAAATGAAATTTGTCCTTTATTTCTTTATTTAAGAACTTACAGAAACTTTCAAATGAGAGAAATTAAAATATTGGGTCATTTTATTTTCCCCCTTGAGAACTCTGTGGGTATTTGCCCATTGTTTTCTGGCACTGAATATTGCCATGAAGTCCAAGCTTAGGCTGTTTTTTTTGTTTTGTTTTGCTTTTTAATCTTTACCTTAAAGGTAGCTTGCTCTTTTAGTCTAAATGCCTCCTTTTGGTTCTCTTCTCATTTCAATAACTTTATTAAGGTATGCCATGGTATTGAGCCTTCTGTGTCAGTCTATGAGAAAATGTCCTTTTGTGTCTATAGATAAGTCTCTTTTTTGGACAAGGTTTCTTGAATTGTATCTGTAAATATTTTTATAATATATTTCAGTTCTATTCTTTGGGATACTCAATACCTATATTGGATGTTTTAATCTGCCTTTTATTTTTTCCTATGTGATTTGCAACTCCTTTTTAAATTTCTTTCATTTTACTTGCTTCTCTCTGCCTTTAACATCATGATATTTATTGTGCTTCCACAGGGTCTAGTTTCCTTTCTGCTCTCTTTTCAATGTACCAGTTTTCAGTTACCATAACTGAGAAGGTTGTATTTTTTCTCTGAAAGCTAGTGCATCTCCCTCTGTCACAGATTTCCCGAGCTTTTATGTCCCTATTTGCACTACTGCCTCTTACTGTCTATGTAAACTTGGAATTTTTCAGGGCCTTCAATTCTTTAGCTTAAAATCGAGGTAATAATCATTTACTTGATAGGAAAGTAGTGAGGATTAAATGAGTTAATTTATTCATAGCACTTATATACTGTTAAGTACCATTATAAGTGCTTGTAATTATATTTGTGGTTTTATTTTATAGAGGCAGCTCCTTCAATTTTTACTTTTTAAAAAAATATTTCATTTATTTATTTGACAGAGAGATAGCACAAGTAGACAGAGCTGTCAGGCAGAGGGAAAAGGAGAAGCAGGCTCTCCACTGAGCAGGGAGCCTGATTCGGGGCTCGATCCCAGGACCTGGAGTCGTGACCAGAGCTGAAGGCAGAGGCCCAACCCACTGAGCCACCCAGGTGCCCCCAATTTTTACTTTTTTAATTCATACAGGTATTTGGTCCAAATTTTATCTGCTTTATGGCAACATTTTTCTAATGAGTGTTTTTGCTTTCCAACTGAACAGCTGGCTCTTTAGAAACAAGTACATAATCCTCCTTAATACAGTAGATAAATCATTAAGTGGACTAATTTAGGAGAAATGTGAGCAAAAGTAAAAATAGAATACTAGGAAATAGTCAAAGGTAAAATGAACTGAAGACTCATAAAGTATACTTTGTTTCCAATGTGCTTGCATAGAATTTTGCAATCTATGGAATGTAGAATTATCTATGATATCTTATCTAAATCAGAGCTGAAAGAGAGAGGAAACCCAAAGAGACAAAATAATGATGGAAGAAGTTTGTAAGATCAGGCCCCAAATGGTTTCACAGGTAAAAATTTGTAACTCTCAGGAACAGGTTATTCCATTATTCTTCTACTTTTTAATGGCACAGAGAAGAAAAGAAAGGCCTCATGTTTCATCTTTTTTAACAAGGCCAGTATCACTTTGATACCTAAATCTGAAAATCACACACACACACACACACACACACACACACACACACACACACACAGCAGTTATGATAGCAACTTCTCTACCATCACTACTACCACAAAAAAATTCTTTTAATTTCAGAAAAATTTTTGAGATGAAATTGACAAATAACATTGCATTAGTTTTATATGTACAGTGTAATCATTTGACATATGGTTATATTGTGAAATGATTATAATAAATTAACATTACCAAACATCACTATAAATTTTTCTTGTGATAATTTAAGATCTATTCTCCTAACAAGTTTTAAATATGTATTACAATATTGTTAACCTCAGTCACCACACTGTACATTACATCCCCAGGACTTATTTGGTTGGTAACTGGAAGTTTATAACTTTAGACCACCTTCACTCATCCCCCTCCCCAGTAACTACCAATGTGTTCTCTCTGTGTGTGCGTGCGTGTGTGTGTGTGTGTGTACTTTAACTCCACAAATAAGTCAGTTCATACAGTATTCGCCTTTCCCTTACTTTACTTGGCATAATGCCCTTAAGGTCCTTCTATGTTGTTGCAGATGGCAGGATTTCCTTCTTTTTTATATTTGATATTGAAAAAAAAAGCAGTATAATAACATGTTCCTTAACCCTTTGCCATTTGATTGACACTTAGGTGGTTTCTGTATCTTGGTTATTGTAAATAATGCTGCAGTGAACATTGGAGTGCATATAGCTCTTTGAGATAGTGACTTCATTTCTTTCACATAAATACGCAGAAGGAGGATCCCTTCTGGTATTACATGGTAGTTCTAATTTTAATTTTTTGAGGAACCTCCATTCTGTCTTCCATAGTAGCTGTACTACAGAATAATCTTAGGTATGGAATTCATTATACTTCAAAAGAATAATGTGACACCAAAAATGGGATTTACACCAGGAGTACAACAGAGTTTAATGTTAGAAGTTATGCTAATATCATTCACCATATAAATTGGGTAAAAATCCTATCACTTCAACGCAGTCTCCCAAATGCATTTGATGGAACAATTTCTATCCTGCTTAAAACCCATAGTATTCATTTTCTATACCTCCCCAATGTGTGTATATTTTAAAGTGACCATTATACATAAATGTATACATAGAACAAATACACATTTGCATACCCACATAAGTGTGTGAATGTATGTATACCTTTATATTTCTAGGTATGCATAGATCAAACAAAAGCCATTATAGTGGCAAATAGGTGATATTCCTATGAAAGAATGACAAAGAATGTTTTCATGACTTCTGTAATACTTTATCTCTCTAGGATTATACAACTAGATGATAGATATAAAAATTGTTAGAAAGATCTTAGGAAGTTAAAAACACTGGGAAGCCTGGGTGACTCAGTCAGTTAAGCATCTGACTCTTGATCTCAGCTCAGGTCTTGATCTCTCAGGGTCATGAGTTCAAGGCCCACTTAGCCTCCATGCTGCACATGGACCCTACTGGAAAAAAAAAAGTTAAAAACATCATATGTGAGTAATATGCTTGAATAATTGAAGAGAATCATCTGAATCATTTTGAAACAAGAGAATGTAATTATAGGCTAGTTACACACACACATCATATAAACAAAATTGCCACAAAAACACCTAAGGAAAAAACTGAACAAGAAAAGTTTAAGTTCTAAATAAAGAGAACCTTTATTTAAGAAAAATAATGAAGTACCAACTGAAATAATTATAATGCTAAGTTAAAAGTTTTTATACTGCAGAAATGATAAACATGTACTGAGACCAGATTTTGGTATTCTAGAAATAGAACCAAATATAATTTATGATAAAGTCAAACCAGTGAAGGGAAGATTACTCACCCCCTCCACCCCACCTGATTTACTCTGTACTCATTCATATTATGCTTCACTTAGGGTTGTTTTTTTTTTTTCATTTACCCACTTTGTCATATGTCATGGTTACTGTTTTTAAAACTAATGCTCTAACACGGATTTAAATTCCCTTAGCAATAAACTTAATGTATATATTTTTTATTTTATCACAACATTAAATTGTTAATGTTTTCTACTACAGAGAGGCTGAGGCAATTGGGAAAGAGAGAACTGAACTAAGCCGAGGTTTGGGATCTGGCCTCACCTTTGAAAGATGGGATGATGGGGCAAACAATTTAAATGCTCTGTGGCGTTGCATTTGGTTCCTATGCTGTAACCAAGTTATACCATGACCTGTCCTGCTTATGTGACAATTTTTATAGAGGGGGGTTGGGAACCCTGGAACAAAGATGAAAATTGAAAACTACAGATGGTACATACTTATTTTTGCTTCTACAATGTCATAAGACAACTATTTGGAAAGTTTCCTTCTCTTTGGGAATTATTTCTAGAACTCAGAGAACATTTACTCAGAAAAATCCTTATTTTTGTTTTGAGGATGGTTTGTCATGAAATTAAGCTCATGTGCACATACTAAATTTTATATGAAATCTCATTATGCAATCTCATGTTAACTTACTCACTAATTATATAATAAAACTGCTGGAATAATTATCTAACTCATATTTTATTAATGCTTAATTAAAGATATAGCTTAAGTAATTGTGGCATATTACAGTACTAGTGAACCAGAAAGTTATAATAAACAGTACAATGACAGAAAATTACTAGGTATAGCAGTTTAGTTTTATGGATATTTTAGCTGAATTCATAAATAGATTACATCATTTTCAGATTTTTTTTGTTTCCATATTAACCTTTCTAAATGAGGTTTTGCCATAGGTTTAATATATTCATAAAGGTAGTTTTCATCAACAGCCTGAAACAGGTATCAACATGCCCTTTGGGTTTTTTCATGAATCCAATTTTTAGATCTAATGTCTATAGTGGTTTAGAAATAAATTAAGAGAAAGATTGACAAAGAGTCATAAATTGAATGATTGTAGGGACTTGGGTTTAGGGGCCTCAGGAGGCATTGTGACTTACTGAATTACAATCTTAAGGAGAATTCAATAGTTCCTTCTTTTGTATTTTCCTTCCTGTCAAAATCATGTCCAGTAGTTCACACCGCGGCCTAGAGTAAAATGGTTGTCTTTGCTTCCAGTGTGATTGTTCCCTCATCTTTTAAACACCATTAGGCCCATGTACTGTGTGGTAACAAAAAAAGTATAATATTAAGCTGAATGGTAACAAAAGCTTAATGTTTTAGCTTTATCTAGCTCAGAGTCTTATGTTATATTTACTTATTTTTTTAAAGATTATTTGAGAGAGAGAGAGAGAGAGAGAGAGCACAGGGTGGTGGTGGGGCAAAGGGAGAGAGAGAGAGAGAGAGAGAATATCAAGCAGATTCCCTGTTGAATGTGGAGCGCAAAGTGGGGCTTGATCTCATGATCCTGAGATCATGACCTGAGCTGAAATCAAGAGTCAGATGCTTAACCAACTGAATCACCCAGGTGCCCCTGCCTTATTTTATTTCCTATTACAACTTGCATAAGCAAACTTTCTTTAAGAAAATAAATGAATGAAGGAGCACCTACGTGGCTCAGTCAGTTAAGCATCTGACTTTGGGTCAGGTCATGATCCTGGGGTCCTGGGACTGAGACCCACATGGGTCTCCCTGCTCAGTGGGGAGTCTGCTTTTTCCTCTCCCTCTGCCCCTCTCCTCTGTTCCTGCATGCACATGTGCATGTGCGCACGCACACACACACACACACACAGACACACACACACACACACACACACTCTGAGATAAACAAAATCTTTAAAAAAACAAAATCATATAATGAAAAAAAATGAAATCAGATATTTTGGCTAAAGAATTACAAATTAGGTCTTATATATTTTTTCATAAGGAAAACCATTAGTGAGAAAGTTGATCTAGAATATCAGAGACTCAAATAAATTTCTTAAAGCTGCGATTTAATATATGAACTTCAGGAAGGACCAAATCCTATCTGCTCAATTCTTCTGCAGTGGGAGGACTGTCTCCCCATGAGATCTTCCAGGAATGAGGGAGAAATGACTTCATACAAGAAGTAGCTGGCACTGAACGCCTCGGTGTGTGTTCTCCTCCATTCTCTTCTGCTCGATGAGGCGTGAAGAAAGTATGTCAGAGAAAGAGGGAAGAGTCTCAGGATGGAAAATATTTAGAAAAGTGAGGTACTTAATGTCTTACTGTGTAACTCTACGCATGGATGATTTTCGGTGTTTGTTTTGGTTTACATGAGGTATGACTGTGTCTGTATATGAAAACTGATGAAGGTATACATTAGTATATATTGAGCAGGCTGCATATAGCTGGTACGGGAGCCATAGCGTCCTCCTTGTAAGGACTTCTTGGCAACTCTTTCACCTAATTAGCACAGCACTTCACGGTTTTATTCACTTCCATAATGTTCACTGTAAACTTCCTTCATTATTCCTTTATCCCCCTGTTTTCCCCAAGGAGTAAATTATGTTTACTGAAATACCTAGGCTTTAGTAGATGATACACATGCAACCTTGCTGTCTTCAGGAGGCAGGATTTGTCTGTATGTTGAAAGTGGAAGTACAAATACAGAAAGGGCAAAAGGTAGGGGGAGGTTTGACAGAACAGGTTTCTCAGAGTTTATTGGACCTTTCTAGATATTTTTGTGAAGAGTTGGGTTGAGAGGTTTATCGAAGCCACCAAGACCTGAAGAGAGGTCTTGTATTTCTTGGGTATTTCTAGAACTAGTCTGACCATCCAGAGATGCACATAAGTAGGAATCAGAAACTGAAGTACAGTACGGTGTTCTATTTGGTCCTGTGTGTGTGTTTAATTGAAACTTTTATTGAGATTACTGTATACTTAAGAGGAGTTGTAAAGAATGATGCAGAGAGATCTCTTGTATCTTTTACCAGGTTCTCCCCAATGGTGATATAGAATAGTATCACAACCAGGATAATGGAATTGATACAACCTATTGCTCTTATTCATATTTCTTCAATTTAGCCTGTACTCGTGTGTGGATGTATATATTTCTGTATAATTTTATCACATGTGTAAGTTCATGTATCTACCACTCCAAGGATCCCTACACCTCCGTCTCTCAATACTCCGTCCCCTTTAAACTCCTGACAACCACTTAGCTATTCAATCACTTCTAAAACTGTGTTGCTTCAAAAATGTTATGTAAGGGGGCACCTGGGTGGCTCAGTGGGTTAAAGCCTCTGCCTTCAGCTCAGGTCATGATCTCAGGGTCCTGGGATCAAGCCCTGAGTCAGGCTCTCTGCTCAGCAGGGAGCCTATTTCCCTTCTCTCTCTCTGCCTGCTTGTGATCTCTCTCTCTCCTCTGTCAAATAAATAAATAAAATCTTCAAAAAAAAAAAAAAGAAACCTATGGTGGATAGTTATTGGGTTGGGTGATAGCTAGAGATGACCTTGGAAAAGTAGGATGGGATAATTTGGGGAAGCCTTGAATTATATCCTTTTAAAAGGCTTACACTTTATGTTACAGGTAATAGAAAGACATTAATTACATTTAAGTGTATAAACTGCATGATCACTTAGGATTCATAGAAAGGAGACATTGGCAGTATTGAAGAGGATTGGTTGGAGATAACCATGAGTCAGGGGTTAAGTCAACAGGCATTTGCAGTAATCCAAATGAAAAATGCTGAGAGCCGGGGTTAGGGTTCTGACCTTGAGAGTGCCAAGGCATTTTATGGGCATTGAGAGATGTTTTAGAAGTAGAATTAATGAGACTTGATTTATTTGGGTATTTATGGTAATAATGGAGATGGGGAATCAATTTTTACTCTGTGGTTTTTGGTAGAGAATTGAGTGGATAGTATTTTGGTTAACTAGTGAAGGGAAAATTTCTTTTGGGAGAGGTTTGAGATGAGCTCTCTCTTACTGGAAATACTATAACAGGCAGAATACTCTGACAAATCAGACAGACATACACAGGGCATGAATAGGGTTGAATAAGCTTGTTTTTTTTAAAAATAAATTTTAGTTGAAGTATAACATCCACAAGTCATAAGGGCTCAAAGCACGGAATACTCACAAATGTCACTTACATAGACCATTACCCAGGTAAGGAATAGAACACAAATAGCACCTGCAAATTAATAAATAAGCTATGACAGACTGGCAGTCAACATTCTTATCAGTCCTAAAACAAAAAGATGAAATCTTGACCAAAGGAAAAAAAAATTGAGTTTGTTATTTCATCCCATGAAACAACTAGGTGTTTGTTGTTTTTTTTTTTCACTCTCGATATTTGAGAACTATGTTTGACCTGGTTTAAATTAAATGTAGACTTTATGATATACAGCCTGGAAGGCAACTCAGAGATAAGTCGTTAATATCCACGGTAGCTGAACCTGAGCAAAAACAAGAGGCCCATGTGACTATGATAGGAAAGTATGCCATACATATCGAAGAGCTGAGGACAGAGAGAACAAATAGGTTTTCAGACAAATTAAATAGTGCTTCTCAAATTGAAAGTCATTAGCGTAGAAGCTCTGAATTATATGTATTGACTTTCTGCTTCTTACTTGGGCAATAACTATAGCTAATATTTATTGACCCCTTCCTATGGGCTGGGGACGGTTCTATGGTCTTTATAGGTATTAAATAATTTAAGCCTTACTACTATCATCAGATGAGGAGCCTGAAGCAAAGAGCTGCTGTGTAATTTCCCTGAAGTCGCAGCTAGGAAGTTATGGAACTAGGCTTCACACATGGGCACTTGGATGCAGAACTCGTGCTGAACGTTTCCTACACTGATGCTAAACCCTGTGTGGTAAACCGTGGGGAGAGAAGCAGCAGCAACCTGTGTAATTAGTGATGGATGGGAAGGTTCTCAAGCCCTTGCTAATCTTGTGGCATAAATGACAGATTCTGAAGGCATACCTTAATCAAGAGACAGTATAATAGTATGTAAACATAAGACTATTTAAGCTCTACTTATTCATACATTTTATATTCATTTATTGAACACTTAGTACAAGCCAGATAATGTGTTTGCTCAGAATTCTGCCTTTCACAAGCCTTAGAAAAGCAAGTATATCAGCAAATGATTACAGTGTGATAAGGGATCTTATAATAGGGTTGATGGCAGCTTGGAACAGGAAGTGTTGCTTCCTGCCTAGAAGTTGAGCTGCTGTCTATATGGAGAAGACATTTGGATTGCTTCTTGAAGGATAAGTACTCATTTGCCAGCTAAGGTAGGGGAAGACTGCCTTTGAATACCAAAGGCACAGGGGTGGGAGAACCTGGAGGGACCAAAAAGGGTTGGGGAGACAGGCAAAAGCCTGATGAAACCGGTTTTGTAGATCAGCCTAAACCTTGATTTTCCTTGATCAGTAGCTTTCAAACTTTTCTGACCCTGACAGTAGGAAATTCTAAATAAACTGTAATTAAACATTTTTTTAAAAATTATAATTAAAACAAGTCACCTGAAATGAAAGAAGATGGGATTGGGAGGGAGACAAACCATAAAGGACTCAATCTCAAAAAACAGACTGAGGGTTGCTGGGGCGAGGGGGGACGGGAGAGGGTGGTGGGGATACGGACATTGGGGAGGGTATGTGCTATGATGAGTGCTGTGAAATGTGTAAACCTGGCGATTCACAGACCTGTACCCCTGGGGATAAAAATACGTTATTTGTTTATTAAAAAATTAATTAATTAATTAATTAAAAAAAAAAACAAGTCACCTGAAACAAGACTTACAATTAATAAAGTACGTCCTTCATTTTTCTCCTTCCTTTTTCCTATTACCTTTCCTTTTTCTGTCTTCTAGTGTTTTCTATACTTCCTTAGGGGGAAAAATGGTTCAAGATCCACTCAGTGGTTTGACCCGCCAAGAGTTTACTGCCTCTAGTGCAAAAGAATACTTGAAATGACCTATCATACTTATCTTTTAGAAAAATTATTTGGCTTCAGAGTAGGGATTAGAGCAAGATCCTAATCTGGTAGACAGATTTAAAGTCCAGAGCCAGTTAGGAATTATTTAAAAACAAACAAACAAACAAACAAACAAAAAACAACTAGCCAAGAAATGGTGAGGGCTTAGATTGAGAAATTAGAAGAATTGCTGTGGGGTACCTGGGTGGCTTAGTTGGTTAAGTATCTGACTCTTGATTTCAGCTCAGGTCATGATCTCATGGGTCCTGGGATCAAGCCTGGCATCATGCATTGAGGATATAGAATCCCATGTCATCCTGGGCTCTGTACTCAGTCTGGAGTCTGTTTCTCTTCCTCTGCCCCTCCCCCCACTTATGTGTCCCTTGGGCACATTCTCTCAAATAAATAAACCTTTAAAAAAAAAATTTAAAAAGCCTGCCATTGTAATTAAAAGAGAAACAGCCTTAGACTCAGAGCTTAGGTATGGGGTGTGGATGGGAAGAAGGAATCATGGGAGAGTTTATAATCTATATATACTTGGTTTGTAAAAACCTAATAAATTGTTTCAGCTTCAAAGCACTCCTTCCTGAAATATAACAAAATGATTCATCCTTTACACATCAGGTTTTCTTCTATCTGCTTCTGCTTGAAGGAATGTTCCTTTCTCCTTTTATGACCTAATGACAGGCTTTTAATTTTTCCTCAAGCACTTCAAAGAATTTCCTATGTAGTAGGTTATCTACAAAATTCCATTAGAGAATAATTTGGAAAGAATAAAATGTCTGACCCCTATAAAATTTTACATGGGAAGAAATGAGCTCTGGCCTTAATGTACTGTAAAGATGGGGGAGAAAAGTTTGGCTGGCTTAGGGAAGAAGTGGGTTTGCTGTTTAATGAGAACATAGGATAGGATGCATGCTTGCCTGGAAGCAATTACTGAGTGGTAGTGTGATGAAGCAGATGGGTTATTCCCCTGGAATCGGCTTATGTGGCATTGCTGGTCCTCAGTGGATTAGTGACTGCTCCAAGCCAATACCAGTGCTTTGGGAGGAGAAGAATCAATAATATAGAATTCTTTCCCTCAGTTTTGCTTCATTCCCTTACCCCTTATATCGTTCCATCATCTCCTATTGCTTTTTTTTTTTTCATTTTTGTTTTGTTCTCTGTTTTTAATATTTATTTTTTAAATTAAATTTAATTTAATTTTTTCAGTGTTCCAAAATTCATTATTTATGCACCACACCCAGTGCTCATGCAATACGTGGTCTCCACAATACCCACCACCAGGCTCACCTCACCCCCCACTCCCCCTACTGCCCAAAACCCTCAGTTTGTCTCTCAGAGTCCACAGTGTCTCATGGTTCATCTCTGCCTCCATTTTCCCCCAACTCACTTCTCCTCTCCATCTCCCAATATCCTCTGTGTTATTCCTTATGCTCCACAAGTAAGTGAAACCATATGATACTTGACTCTCTGCTTAACTTATTTCACTCAGCATAATCTCTTCTAGTCCCATCCATGTTGATACATCTCCTGTTGCTTTTTTAAAGGAATTGAGATAAAATTCACATGACATCATATTCACATTTTTAACTTTTAAGTATGCAATTCTGGTAGTCTTTAGTATATTTGGTGTTGTGCAAACATTCACTAATTCCAGAATAATTTCCCGCATACTCATTAAGCAGTCATACCACCTTCCTTATCTGCTCCAGCCCTAGCAACTAGTAGTCTACTTTCTCTCTCTGTGGATTTGCCTGTTTGGGGCACTTCATATACTTTGGATTATATAATGTGAGGCCTTCAGTGTTGGCTTCTTTCACTTAGCTTAGCGTTTTCCAGGTTCACCCATGTTGTAAGCAGGTATTATTTGTACCTCATTCTTTTTTACGCCTGAATAATAACCCACGGTATAGATAGGCCACATTTTGTTCATCCCTTCATTTGTTAATGGGTACTTGGGTTGTTTCTACCATTTGACTGTTGGAATGCTCATAGCACCATTATTCATATGTAAGTATTTGTATGGACATGTGTTTTTAATTTTCTTGGGTGTGTACCCAGGAGTAGAATTGTTGAGATTAAATGGGAATTCTATGTGTAATTCTTTGAGGAAACCCCAAACTCTTTTCCACAGTGATGGTACCATTTTTGTATCCTCATCAGCAATGTATGAGGTTTTCTAATTTCTCTATACTTATCAATACTTATCTATATATTTTTTAAAAACTTAAAAATCACATTACCCTTTGTAACTTATTATCAACCCTATATTTCACATTATAGTCTCCTATGCCTTTGCTTCACTTTTCCTCATTTTCCATCTTGTCAGCCCTCTGATATTATTTGTGTTAAAAGCCACTGTGACCATTTCTTTTTCTGATGGGAAAAAATCACTATTTTATTGATTTTTTTTTCATATGCCAATGGGGGAAAATGGTATATTACTTTTCTATTGCTTCATAACAAATTATTGCAAACCTAGCAGCTTGAAACTACAAACAGTTTATTTTCTATAACTTCTGTGGTCAAGAATTGATAGGTAGCTGAGATGGGTCCTTTAGCTCAGGGTCTGCCATAAGAGTCTTATCAAGGTATGTGCTGGAGCTGTGGTCTTCACTCCTGGTTACTGGAGCAGGAGGCTCCCAGCTCACTCATGTGGTTGTCAGCAGGATTCAGTTCTTTACCACTTGTTGGACTGAGGGCCTTAGTTTCCTAATGGTGTTGCTAGAGGTTCCCTTAGCTCATTCCCACAGAGGCCACACTATTGGGCAGTTAACAGAAAGAGTAAGCAAGATGGAAGTTTCAATCTCCTTGAATCCAACCTTGGATGTAACATCACTTTATTGCATTCTACTCATTAGAAGTGAGTGACTGGGTCTAGCCCAGCCTCAAGGGCAGGGGGTTACACAAGGGGATGAATACCAGAAGTTGGATCATTGGGGGCCATCTCAGAGATTGCCTACCACAAACTTTTTATGAAAAGAGGCAAAGCCTTTGAGGATAAACCTAGTTTCTCATATTTTTCCAAATGAAAGTACTTTAACAAGAAAACTTGGGGTACTTATTTAAATATAACTGGAGTATTTCCTAAAGAAAAAAATAAGAAATAAGATTTCAAAGCTTTTGATTAGGTGGCAAGATAGAAAAATTTGGCAGAAAACAAAAGAATAAACTTGGGATGAATCAGGAGAACTGAGTGTCACTGTAAGCCTAACATTAACAAAATATTCACAGTCGGCTTCAGCAAAACCTCTGAACTCTCGAGCGTCAGTTTCATTATCTATAAAATTGATGGGTACTTTCCATCAGGGGCTCTCAAGCTTTTCCTACCACCCACAGTACACAATTCATTTTACATAGGGGCCAGCCTCGGATACACACACTAACCCAGTTCACAGATAACTGAAGCAAGTTTCTAGAAACATTTACTTTTCTAAATACAGTATTTCTAAATTTCTCTATTTTTCTAAATACAGTATTTTCTAAATACAGTACTTACTTTTACTACATAAAAGCTCTCTGCTACCTTTTTAAAAAATATTCTATTCAAATTCACTAAAATACTTAGTTATATTTAACAAAAAATTTAGTTGACTAGCTGAATTCTGTGGTATGGTCTAATAAATTGCAGTCCTGTTTGAAAAATCTTGATTTCTATACCTACTTACAAAACTGTAAAAGCTAATCTAGTGTTATTCGTTATATCTGTAAGATGATACAGAGGATGAAAAGAGAGAGGTGCACATTGCTCCTATTCGTTTAGACATCAGGTTGCCAACTTAAGAATTTATTAGCAAGTCAGTGTTATCTCTCTGTTGTCACCAACCAATGTCTGTACATATTTTGGTAAAGAAGTCATTTTAGGAAGCAAATGATTATATGGGACAAAGAGCCTCTGGCTTTGCCTCAGGCTAGCAACCCTTCCTCAAATTCTCGATTCCCCCCAAATCCCATTCCTTTCCTGGTCTGCCAGGTTCAAGGGGTTACTGATTGTCACACATGTTATGCTTTTTATCATTTATCTGATATAATTTCTTCACTCATCTTTGTGGGTATATTATACTTGGTGTGATGTATAATGCTAACTTCATAAGGAATTTCCATTAATAAAGAAATTTTGCCCAGATAAGGAAATTTTCTTTATTGCTATTGAGAATCTATTAATATATCCACAAAGATGAGCTGCCACAAATTTCGTGCTTCTCCACTATGTATACTTTGGTGATAAGTTTTAGAAACAATGTATGCATGCCTTGTGTATATTTGTGACAGCTCACTGAAAGTCAAATTTCTTTGAAGTTTTTTTTGTTTTAGCTTATGTATTCATGTGAATCTTGAACTCTATGATATGTGCCTGTCTTAATATCTAATCAATATTTTACATTATGAGTCAAATTACTTTAACTTCTCTTATTCCTCAACCTTAGAATAAAATTTGTGTTCTAGGAGGCTGCACCATGATTTTTCCTGACTCAAAGCAAAGTACTTTGAGGAATTTTGAGAAGCAAGGGATATGTTGTTTTCAGATAATACTCATAATCACCCTAGGAAATAGGTTTATTCTTCTGATATAGCAGATGAGGAATAAGAAGCTTCAGAAACTTACACAACTGGTAAATAACAGCATTAGAACTTAAAACTGGGTTTGTCTCCACGGCCTTTATTGTTCTTACCATATGTCTTACCTTATCACAATGTTTTGAAGTCTTTATGGAAATAGAGTTCAGACAATTCTGAAGTATTCCCCTCAATATTTCTAGGGTTCTATACATTTTCAGTGTACTTTTGTTTGTTTGTTTGTTTCTGTTTTCATCCTGGAGAAGATGTGAGAAGGGTGGAAATGCAAATTCTTATTCTTTCAAGAAGGAATCAGGCATCTGAAGATCACAGTTATCCTTAATTCAGGTTTAGGAGAAGTCTAGAAGACCACTATGTAGATGAAACATTTGGGCTCCCATGATATTAATCATGTTCTAGGGTGGGGCACCTGGGTGGCTCAGATGTTGGTTAAACATCTGCCTTTGGCTCAGGTCATGATCTCAGGGTCCTGGGATTGAGCCCCACTGAGCAGGGAGCCTGCTTCTCTCTGTCCCTCTGCCGTACCCCCTGCTTGTGCTCTCTCTCACTTATTCACTCTCTCTCAAATAAATAAATAAAATCTTTAAAAAAAAAAGTCTTTAAAAAAAAATCACGTTATAGGAACTTAGATAGAATGATTTATTGGGAACAAGGATAGGTCCAAATGGTGTCGCATCCCAGACTCTGGATTTCCACATGGAAGATGAGTTCTCCTACTTCCAACAAAAATTATTTGTGGAACCGGGATTAATAGAAGTGCTTTAAAAAAGAGAGAAGGAGAAAGGGAGATCTTACTGAAACTGATTTTACTTACCCTTTCAGCTCCTTGCAGCACTTTCAATGGTTATAAGGGAGTATAAATTCCCTGGATACATGAAGAAAAAAAAGTTGGAAATGTGAAAACAGAGAGAAAAGTAATTATAGGCCCTAATTTCTTTAAATCTGCATAGTGATTTTCATATTTGTCCTAATACTCATAAAAAGCAAAATATTTTATTTTCATATTCATACCTTTTTCTGAACACATCTACTAAAGGAAGAAAAATGCAAAGATCTCGTCTTGTTATTTTTATCCTCTACTGTCTTCAGCATGTGATTTGTGTCTTTGTGGTAACAAGATAGCTGCTGCAATGCCAGGTATAAGTTGAAAGGAATCAAGTTGTTTGTTGCCATGAGTTCACTGGTTACACGTTAGACGTGATGTATTAAGATATAGCAGGCATTATGCTATCATGAAGACAAAAGCCTTATAGAGAACAGCAAAGCAGGGTAAAATGAAGCTGGCTCTTAATGACACAGAGCTGCTGTATCACCCCTGACTGCTAACCCAAGATTTAGTATATATGATGAACCACTGCTAGTCTTATTTTCTGTTACTTGCTGTTGAATGCAGTCCATAACTGATATACCTTAGTTTTTTTTTTGTTTTTTGTTTTTTGTTTTTTAAGTATCTCTGAAATAACTTGTTACTAAGTCTTATAAAATTTTGTGTCCTTTTGGGGCGCCTGGATGGCTCAGTGGATTGAGCCTTTGCCTTCAGCTCAGGTCATGATCCCGGGGAGCCTGCTTCCCCCTCTCTCTCTGCCTGCCTCTCTGCCTACTTGTGATCTCTCTCTCTGTGTCAAATAAATAAATAAAATCTTTAAAAAAAGATCTGTGTCCTTTCTCATTTGTATCTATTTTGAGCAGATGTTCTGGTAAAAATTGAGGTGAATGCTGTGATTATTTAGGTAGATATCATATATTAAGCATAACTCTATCAACACCTTACTTTTGAGCTGAAACCCAGCCTATGTGCCCTTCAGTAGTCACATTTCTCTCTCTTCTGTCTGAAGATACTTTGAAGTGAATATTTGTGTCTCTTCCCCTACCTCCAAATTCATATGCTGAGGCCTAGTTTCCAATGTGATGATGGTATTTGGAAGGTGGAGACTTTGGGAAGTAATTAGATAATGAGAATAGAAACCTTAAGAATAGGGGACCGGGAGGAGTCAAGATGGCGGAGAAGTAGCAGGCTGAGACTACTTCAGGTAGCGGGAGATCAGCTAGATAGCTTATCTAAAGATTGCAAACACCTACAAACCCAACGGGAGATCGAAGAGAAGAAGAACAACAACTCTAGAAACAGAAAATCAACCACTTTCTGAAAGGTAGGACTGGCGGAGAAATGAATCCAAAGCGACGGGAAGATAGACCGCGGGGGGAGGGGCCGGCTCCCGACAAGCGGCGGAGCAATGGAGCACAAAATCAGGACTTTTAAAAGTCTGTTCCGCTGAGGGACATCACTCCAGAGGCTTAACCAGGGTGAAGCCCAGGCGGGGTCAGCGCGGCCTCAGGTCCTGCAGGGTCACAGAAGGATCGGGGGTGTCTGAGTGTCGCAGAGCTTACAGGTATTAGAACGGGGAAGCCGGCTACAGAGACAGAGCCGAGGAGTGAGCTCTAAGCTTGGGGTTACCTTGAACCGGTCGCAGGCTCGGTCAGCTCAGAGCGCGGCTGGAGGCCAGGGTGACAGGAGTAATTGGGCACTGTTCTCTGAGGGCGCACTGAGGAGTGGGGCCCCAGGCTCTCGGCTCCTCCGGGCCGGAGACTGGGAGGCCGCCATCTTCATTCCCGCCCTCCAGAACTCTACGGAAAGTGCTCAGGGAACAAAAGCTCCTGAAAGCAAACCCAGCAAACCTGAGCGGATTACTCAGCCCGGCCCCGAGTAAGGGCGGTGCAACTCCGCCCGGGGCAAAGACACTTGAGAATCACTACAACACGCCCCTCCCCCAGAAGATCAACAAGAAACCCAGCCAGGACAAGTTCACCTACCAAGGAGTGCAGTTTCAATACCAAGGAGAGCAGCAGAATTCAAGAGGAGGAGAAAGCAAAGCACGTAACTCATGGCTTTCTCCCCATGATTCTTTAGCCTTGCAGTTAATTTAATTTTTTTTTCTTTTTCAATTTTTTTTCTCTTCTTCTGCTAAATTTTTTTAACTTTTACTGTTTTCTTTTTTAACGTTTTTTAAATAGTTTATCAAATATATATATATATAT
>NW_019154099.1:30515385-30545699 GCF_002288905.1 Enhydra lutris kenyoni | reverse complement strand
AAAACAAACTGAGGGTTGCTGGGGGGAGGGGGGTTGGGAGAGGGGCGGTGGGGTTATGGACATTGGGGAGGGTATGTGCTATGGTGAGTGCTGTGAAGTGTGTAAACCTGGCGATTCACAGACCTGTACCTCTGGGGATAAAAATATATGTTTATAAAAAATAAAATAAAAAAAATTAAAAAAAAAAAAAGAAAAAGAAACCTTAAGAATGGGATTAGTGCCCTTGTAGAAAAGGGACATGGGGAAGATGATTCCTTTCTTGGCCATGTGAAGGTTCAGGGAAAAGTTGACTGTGTACAAGCCAGGAAGTATGCTTTCACCAGAAGTGAGATCTTTTGGCACCTTGATCTTGGACTTGCTAGCTTCCAAAATTGTGAGAAATAAAGGTTTGTTGTTTAAACCACTAGTCTATGGTATTTTTGTTATAGGAGCCTATACGAGATAAGAGATAAGGATAAGAGATAACCATTACCCTGATTTGGGATAACCATTCACTTGTTATATATCTTTAGACCCTTGTCTTTTTTTTTTAAATAAAAGTATATCTTTAAAATATAGTTTAGTTCTGTTCTTGCTTTAGATGTAGTAAATGAGAATAATCTTCCATGACTTGCATTTTTTTCTTAACATTGTTTGTGATATTGATCCAGGTGAACAAATATAGCATTCCACATAAAGCATGCAGTTGGCATTTACTTTTCAGTCCTATACAGTATTCCATGAAGCATGTAGTTTTCATTTATTTCTATTTCTTTTTGGTATTTCCCATAGCATGTAGTAATAGTTCATTTATTTACATTTCTGTGCTTTATTCCATATAATGTGTAACCGTAGTTCATTTGTTCTCCTTCTGCTGTACAGTATTCTATGTGTGAACTTTCAATAATGGATTCTACTTTCCATGGATATTTTATTTGTTGGCAGTTTAGAGCTATAATGAATGGTGCTGTCAAGAAGATGACTGTATGCCCTGGTGCTTGGTGGTAAGGGTTTCTCTGGGGCATATACCTAGAAGTAGAATTGTTAGGTCATAGGGATATATAGTTCTAATTTTACTAGAGGGACTATCAATTTATTCTTCCACCCATTTTATATGAGAGTTCATTGTTTTACATTTTTTTCATTATTTGTTCTTATTTTTTACAATGAACACTTATTAGACTTAGTATAAGAAAAGTATTTTTCAAATTTTCAAAACATAATGGAAATAAACTTATTGTCATTTAGGGAGATACACACACACACACACACACACATATATACATTTACTCCTCATGATCTTATTGATGGTTAGTTGTGACTTCAAAATAAACTTTCAGCTGTTAGCAAACAAATGGAAAACAATATCCCCATTCCCAAGTCAAATACTCACTTTGTGTACCCAATATAATGCTCACATGAAGTACAGAGTACTTACCAGGAAGTCCCAGATAAATAACTTGGACAAGGAGAAAGATGTGAGTTCCATCCGATTTGGGGATAGTGAAGAAATTTATTTCCCATTTGTTTTCTGTAATAAAACTGTTATGTGGCAACTGTAGAGAATTCTTGAATTGCAAGATAAATGGCTATGATTTTTATGGAGTGTTGGTATTTAAACAGAAGCATGAGCTATCAGAAGCCTTAAGAAAATAAAGGTTTTATTCTCCCTGGAGATCACAATCTCATTTGGGGAAATGATCTCTTTCCAAAACAGATACTGCTTTCCTGGTGTTCTAACTGTACTGCCAGACCAGTGAGGCCCCAGAAACCTTCATAGCAGCAAAAACAGTGTTATCAAAAAGGCATGACACAATTAGGAGGAATAATATTGGCATGGGGAAATATCTTTTTAACTTCTGACCTAATCCATATAAAAAATAAATTGATTTAGATATGCTTATTTATAATATGAAAGGGATCTTTCCCCTAAACATTCTCTTACTATGTTTAAAGTTTGAACACATCTATTATGAAGAGCAGTTGACTACATTTTTAAAATTACATATCCTATTAAGTAAACTTTTAGATCTCCAAATGAACATATAGACATTGGTTTTTATTTATTTTTTGCTTCTGCTAGTGAACTAATATCATTAGTGGAAATATACATGAAATAGAAATTTCAGAAGATTGGCAAAAGTTGAAGTAAACATTAAATTTTGAATTTTCTTTACCAGTACAAAATACTGTTACACCTACAAAATTTATTAAAACTAGAGCAATATAACTGAATTTTGGGTTTTTTTTTAAGTCTGCATTGAGCACTTCATGATATAACAACTTAAAATCTGGTTCTGGAGGTTTATTTTGATACTACGTTTCAAGGCTTTTACAGCTGAAAATATTTTTTCACAAGGATAGATCTAAATGGTTCTGTCTACCAAATAATAAAATGTATTTTTCATCCCCAGGTTTCTAAAGCATTTGTTGAAAATAAGGTAATAAGTATTGATTTTTTCCCTGTAGTACCTGCTGGGTTTAATATATCTTAGTATTTTTTTTCAAGATTGATTGATTGATTGATAGAGGGAGAGAGAATCCAAAGCTGACTCCCCACTCAGTGGGGAGCCCAAGATCAGTGTCACCACCCTGAAATCATGACCTGAGCTACAATCGAGAGTCAGATGTTGAAATACCTTCTGCAATGGGGAGCTGGGACCACACCTAAAGCAAGGCCTCCACTGTGGCCCAGCCCCAAGGTGTATTATTCATACTGTATTGCAGGTGGTGGGCGCTGTGCTTCAGGAGCCCTGATTGACATCTTGTAGCAGTTTACTGAGTTTATTTGCTGCTGGTTTCAACTCTTGGCTGCAACAGCAGTTCAATGAAAGATGCAGTGAATGAATTTCACAGGCAGAATATATCAGACTTCTTAATGCAAATCCCTGTCTCCAGTCCAGTCATAGGCAACTACCCTTAGTGCCTCACACAAAAATAGTAGTTCTTTGTACCTATTATTACTGAAACCACACATAATGAATACCATAAGCTGAAATATACCATAATCCATGGTTTGATTCAAAGGAACAAATCTTCCACTATATGATATGTGACTTGTTTCCTCCAGTCTTTGGCAATACCTTTTATATCCTAGCAGTGTTTTCTGAAAAAGAAATGATCTTTGCTCATGTTTTAGACTGTGTCCCTGTTCTCATTAAGTCATTGCTATCCATATCCTGTTGCTGGAAAGAGTTTCCTCATTGGTGCACGGCACTGGGTTTTCACAAAGTAGTGAAAGAGTCTTAGGAAGTTTTTAAACACATGCCGTAAGTTTTCATAGAGAAATTAGATAAAATACTGCACTGTGTATGACATAACTTAAACATCCCTTAAAATTTTCATGTTCCATTTTTGTCGTGGAAGTTCATTTTTTATACGTTGCCAATGTGATAGTTTTATACTATCAATATCTTCAGGCAGAATGCACTTGAGACTATTCTCAAATATGTGTAGACACACATACTCCAAATACTCTTCTTGATTATTTTGAATAGTCAGATGGTTATTGCTTCTAAGGTGTGATATGGTTAGTGAAGATCTAATATAGGAGTGGGAGATGTCAGTTCTACCACTTAATTATTTGCTTGAGTGTAGAGGATTAATATTAACTGCAAGTTGTAGTTTGTTTGACAGGTGGCTTTAAAACACCCTTGCAGTCTTCTGTGGTTTATCTTCCTTTAATTTCATCAAAATTAAACGATATAATTATGAATCCACTTAACTGGTTTCAAGCAAGTTAAAAGTAGTGGTAATATAGTCAAAGGGAAAAGATGATGAAGATATTATTATTGTTAACCCTCTAAATCTAAAAATTTTTGCTTTTTCTTAGTTTTGTCCTTAATGACTATATATTTCTAGTATTTAATTCACTTCTGGTGAGAATTATACTATACATAGTGTCTTATAATGGTTTTTTCCTTTCTTAAAACATTATACACATCTAGTAATAACATTTTCTCTCCGTTATTCTACCTGTAAATCTGTCTCCACTTAAATCATAAGTGATTGTGTTCATTCTTGCTACCTTGTATGAGTGCAAGTCCATTCAGTAGACTCCACTAGAAT
Source organism: Enhydra lutris kenyoni (assembly GCF_002288905.1). Lineage (NCBI taxonomy): Eukaryota > Metazoa > Chordata > Mammalia > Carnivora > Mustelidae > Enhydra > Enhydra lutris. The sequence goes on along the minus strand of NW_019154099.1, from coordinate 30,541,652 downwards.
CTAGCTTACTTTTGCATCTAGGCCCTAACTTACAGAAAGGCATGTGAGACCGTATTGTGACAAATTAGCAGCAGTTGTTTTACTAAAATCACAAACATTAATCTTTGTACATTCTCATGACATGCACAGCCACCCATCCATGATTATGAAACATTTTGTAACCCAATAAAATATTCAGTTTTAATCTAGATAATTTGGGTGAAATTTGGTTGATGTTTTAAGGCAATCAGGCTGCAATGTGTTCCTCACTCAGCTTCCTCAGGAAAGTTTTGGAATTATTTTCTGAAGTCATTGCACAGAAAGTCTTGGATTGACATGAGGAAGATGTACATGCCTTAGTAAATGATGAGAACAAGCACAGTCTGAAAGAAAAGTATTTACTGGCATATGTAATGACAAGCAATGAACTAATTGTAATAGTGTTGGAGCAGTTATAGTGATTGACAAATTCATGTCAGGCTGTCCCAAAGATTTGATTGTTAGATTGAAAAATTTACCTGCATTATACATGCAAAATATCTCCATTTTCAAATCCAACTAATTTTATGGAAGACTAGAGACAAGTAAGATAAGGACTAGTCTTACCATGAGAATGGAGTTAAATGAGGGTAGCAAGTAGTAGTTGAAGAAGAATCCTCTATGACTGAAGAACTTGACATTTTTATAATCACTTATCTCATAAAAGTATGGGTTATTTTTCTTTGCATGAAAAAGGGAAGCTCTAATATTTCCTAATTCCAAACATACACAAGAATTAAAAATGACTTTAAGTTGTCTTGTAACTAGAGAGTACTATAATTGGTAATGATATGCTTTGGTTTGAATATGTAATTACTTTTTAAAGATTTATTTATTTTGAGAGAAAGAGGGAGAGGAGTGGTAGAGAGAGAGAATCTCCAGCAGAGTCCCTGCTGAACATGGAGCCCTACTCAGGGCTTGAATCCACAGCCCTGAGACCATGACCTGAACTGAAATCAAGAGTCAGACACTCAACTGACAGAGCCACACAGGCACCCCTTGAATATGTAATTCCTGATGGAGTGGCATGAAACAACTTATTCTCCTCAAACACGATATTTGAGAGAAGAGATAAGGAATAAGATGCTTCACTCAGCTTGTTGGAGAATTTGAGCTAGACGAGGTTTATGTTCCCTGATTGTGTGAATGAGCATGCCAAAAAAACGAAAAACAACCCCCCCCCAAAAAAACAATCCCTAACAATTTAGGGAAACCAAATTCTTCCCAATTTTGGCTGACCTTTTCTGCAGTCATGAAAAGTTCACTTCAAACCCTGTGCCCTTGAATGCTTAGCTGTCTAACATGAAGACACTGGTTACCAAGGTAAAATTGTCTACTCTCATAAAGCTTATTAATCAGTCCAGTTCCATGTATAGCAATAACTATCTTTGCTTTACTAACACTGCCAGGAAAATGAAGATGTTTGAATCTGATAAGGAAGTGAAATTTGATCGTATGACGGACAGGAGAGAAATGCTATTTTTTAACTCCTCCGCAGAAGGAAACTCTAGGTAACCTAGGTTCACTAGGCAAAACATATTCTTCTGCTTGTTCCTTTCACCCATCCTTTTAAATTGAGTAAGCACTACCCTCCCTACCTTCCACTTTACCAAATGTTTGGGACCGGCAGAGTGAGGAACCTAATGAAATTCCCAACTGAGAAGAGCCTCTACTAAAATGGCATCACTAATGAGTTTCCTCTGGATTTCTCTTACTAATAGCAGTAGGCTTTTTATAGCAAGAAGATGGATTCCATATTGAATTAAGAAGATATTCTGACAAAGTCACCTCCTTCTGCCTCTTTAAATGCTTTACATGAGCAGTTACCTCTCAAAAGTGAGTCAAAACCTAGCTTATGTTGGTAGGGTCCACATGCTTGAAAGTATGTATGTGATCAAGATGGAGAAAATTTCACTTAGCAGATTCCTTACAGTGTGAGTATTTATGTGACTGGAAGGGGTGTTTTGGGGAGTAGCAGCAGATAAACGGTCTCCTGAAGGGATAGTCACTGCTAACACTTGGTTTTCATGCAAGTTTGGGACAATACATGTGTTCTTGCTTGTGACACTCAGAAAGACTGAGCACTGGATCAAGAAAGATTCTGCAAATACCTACCTCTTGTTGATAGCAAAAGCAGTGACATCTGGATAAAGAAATGTTGAATTAAGAAATTTGGTTCTATAGGGTAAATTATGTAAAACCTTCCTATTTCTTCCATTTAATCTTAGGGAACTGTCTGCATTGTTCCTTACTACTTTTGGCATTAATTGATAATTTCTGGAGCTTCTGAAGAACTCTGAAGCCCTGTGGATTGGTGGTCAAGGAGAAACAAATGGAAATGTGTGAAGGAAGGCCCATAGAGGGAGCAGTAAGAAGTGTCCCAGAGTAAGACACTGAGTCGGGGTGGGGATCAAGGAACTTGGGACATTCAGCAGTAGGAGAAACCTTCTGGTTTCTTTTTCCTGGACCCTTGCACATCATTCTACTTTTTAGGTTCTCCATCTGTGCTGACATTCTGGAAACCAAAGCCAAAAGAAATATATCACAGCAGCAGCTCCAAGGTATAAGGCTGTTTCAAACCCAAATTGATTTTTCACATCTTTAATCAAGTAGGAATGGCATGTTGTGAATATTTCTAGGGAGTAAATTTACTAGTGCTTTAAGATTAGCCCAAATTAGGTATTTGGCAGAGGTTTGGTTTCATTTTGGTCCTTGGTCAAGGCAGAATAAAACAGCACTGTGTGCAATTCATAACCAAAATGAAGCATAGAACATAGCAGACATTCATCTTAAGGTCTTTTATTAAAATTCCTACTGTTTGCTCCAGATCTGTAATCAGATCCTACATGTGGAGTTTGCCATTACATAGAAGAAAATAAAAGCTTTGAAAAACAAAAAACCGGGAGGAAAAAGTAGGATGTTATTATTTTCTTTTCACTTAAAAAAAAAAAAAAAAGCTGTAGTATGATGGAACTGATTTCAGATGAAATCTATGAGAAGAGGTTCCTTGGATTGTTCCATGTTTGTCTTGTATCCTTCAGTGATCCCATCACACAGAGGTGAGCATTTCCCCTACATTGGACTAGGCTCTCCTCTATCACCAGTGGTGACCTCTCTGTAGGCATTTCCTAGCAGTTAATGACTGGTTAGCTTCAGGGCCCTGGGCTTTGCCTCAGGCTCTTAACTAGCATCTCGTTAACTGGCAGGAAATGTGTTTCCTTTCTGTTGCTTAATTTTATATATTCTTAAAAGAACAGAAAGTACTTTGACTGAGGTAGACAACATTACACCTTCAGCTTCTCATTTGTAAATAACCCTGTTATGAGTAATAGGAAGTGATCCAGCTGGTTGTAAAAAGACACACGCTTAATGGGCAAGTCCTGGTGGACTAATGGTTTTGCTTGAAAAAAACATCACACCTGCAGGACACATTGCTCCGGTTTTGTTCCAAACATAATGAGCCTGCATTCAAGCAGAGATGCACACGAATCTCTCTGGGAGTTATAAACCTTGAAATATACAAGAGAAATTTTTAAAAAACAAATCTAGTTCATTTTTCTCTCAAGAGACTAACATTACACTGTCTAAGCATCACTCTTTCCAAAGGCTCAGTAATTTCCAGATGTAGGGTAGAGCCACTTTTATATGCAATGTAATGCCTTTTTAAAATTTTATACCTGGTCCATACAACTTATGAATATACTGTGGGAAAAATGGCCACTGTTGGTGCCCATTCTGCCCTGCCTTTTTTGGACAGGAATAGTAAAGTATCTGGTATTTACTTCATCAAAATTTTGTTCTTATTTAACTTGATGGGCTACTGTCCTATGCATTACTGTAGCTGAACAAACATTTATGGGTCACTCACTGTAGGGCTAGATTTATTTCATATGCCTTTAATGCCATGCCCACCTTACCATTTATCCCCTGGACATAGCTTGGTACCTGGCTTTGAGTACAATAGGACCATTGCTAAGGTTATGTGTTCTGATGTCAGACTGGTAGTATCTCTTTACTTTTTATTTCTTTTAAAGATTTTATTTATTTATTTGACAGTGAGGGAGGGAATACAAGGAGGGGGAGTGGGAGAAAGAAAAGCAGGCTTCCCACTGAGCAGGGAGCCTGATGTAGGGCTGGATCCCAGGACCCTGGGATCATGACCTGAGCTGAAGGCAGATGCTTAAAGACTGAGCCACCCAGGTGCCCCAGGGAGGTAGAATCTCTAGCTCAGTAATTTGGCTAAATTACTTATTGTTCCTGTGCCTCAGTTTCCTCATTCGTATACCTTGAAGAATAGCGCTATCTTCCTCCAGATTGAGTTGAGTCTCAAATGGAAAAACCCATGCTAAGTCCTTGATGTATTTCCTGGCTTTCTTAGCATAAAAAAATGTTAAATTTATTATTTATTTATAGTAGGTGCTTAATGTATTAGTGTTCTGCAGAGAAACAGAAACAATAGGGTGTGTGTATAGAGAGAGAGAGAGAGGGAGAGAGACAGAGACTTTAAGGAATTGGCTTAGCGCAACTGTGGAAGGATAGCTAGTCCCAGGGAAGAGCTGAAGTTCAATACCAAAGGCAGTCTTATGGCAAAATGCCTTGCTGTTTCAGGAAGTCTGTCTTTGATCCATAAGGCCTTCAATTGATTTTAAGAGGCCCACCCATATTATTGGTTAAAGTGGAGGGTACTCTTCTTTACTCAAAGTCCACTGATGGCAATGTTAATCTCATTCCAAACAATACTCACAGAAACATCTAGAATAATGTTTGACCACATGTCTGGACACTGTGGCCTGGCCAATATGACATAAAATTAACCATCATATTTAATTAGTTCAATGAAGTTAGCAAGTTTCTCAGATAGTGTTACAGAATACAGAGCTTCTTTGGACATATCCTATTTCCTAGTACCACAGGGAATATGAGAAATATGGATCTCCTTTGCCCTAATTGACACTTCTGCAAGGTCCTATGCATCCAAGTCCCAATCTTTTGACTTGTGTTCTCTTACCTTCTGTGATGGAAGATGTGTTCTTGCTTGACGTTCCCATTAGTCTTTATTTTGCCTTCTCCCTACGCAGCTCTCTCAGCCTTCCCTGGGTGTCATCTGCCCTTTCAAGGTCCACAGATAGATGTATTGTCTCAGGGGAAATGCATTAGTATAACTTATTCTGTAAATTAATCTGGAATTAGCAATATATCCTCAGAGCCCTAGTCAGGCCCTATACCTTGCTGTACAATTTGGAAACTGTAAACAAAAGTGCCTAGTCAAGGGCGCATGGAGGACTGAAGTCTAGTTCATGTAGCCTGGCCCAAGAGAGGATAGTGTCTACCATGGAGAAAGGGCTACATTTTGCTTTGCCTGAGCTCTACCCACTGCAGAACTGTCTTCCCAGAGTGGGGTACATCTTTCTAATTTTCCCAAAGTTACCACAAAGACTGACTTTAATAGAATAGGAGGCAAAAATTACATAAAATTAACCCATAGGCAAAATTGTCTTTTCTATACACAAATACCTCCCCTAATGATTTGGCTTTAGAGTGATTGTCCTTCCCCATCCCACTTCCACCTCACCCCTGCCATCACATAATAACACTACCTCTCGCTGAAAGGCATCATGACTTCAATTGTTAGCTTTCACTTACCTTCCTCTTTGCACACCACCATATACATTATTTCTTTCATCTGTACTGTATATTTCCATTTTGTAGCTATTAACACCAAATTTCATGATTATTTAAGCATCTGACAAACAAGTCATGGTAGGTGACAAAGACCTGATGCTTTATTCATTTCTCAGCTTTAACACTATGTGCATTTTGACCCAGATAATTCTTTGTTGTGAGGGCTGTCTTATATGTTGTGGGATATTTAGCAGCATCCATATTCTATACCTGCTAGATTCCAGTAGTACCCACCCCTGAAGTTGTGGCAACCAAAAATGTTCCCAGGTAGTACCAAATGCCTGGAAATGAAAACCATCCCTGTTTTATTTGGTGATTATTCCAATATACTATAAATGCATGTTCTTGTATTAGTTTGCTGAGCCTGCTGCAACATAGTACCAGATTGGGTGGCTTACTTAGCAGAAATGTATTGTCTCACTTCCTTGTTCTGAAGTCTGAAGTCTAAAATCAAAAGGTCAACAGTGTTGGTTCTTTCTGAATCTAAAAGGGGAGAATTTGTTCTTTAGCTTGTAGATAGATGTCTTTGTCTTTTTACAATGCCTTTCCTCTGTGAGTATCTGAGTGTCAAAATTTTCCCTTTTTATGAGGATACCAATTATAGTAGATTAGAATCCACTGTACTGATAGTTTAACTTGATCATCTCTATAAAGAGCCTGTTTGCAAATATGCTCACGTTTTGAGGCAGGGCGGGTAAGGACTTCAACATATGAATTTGGTGGGAGGAATATAATTAAACAGTTCTAAAAATGTATTTATTCAAAACAAAATTCTTTACTCATTTGCTTACCAACTTAGCTGCTTCTGAACAGAATAATTTGGTATTGTACTTGATGCATAAAGGTTCAATGGGACATTTGAATGAATGTACAAAACAATTTCTTCACATGTAGTAAGTGAAATAACTAAAAGTCAATATAAATAATTCAAAGCAAAAATATATGAGGACAGTTGATAAGCAGGGAGAATAATTTATAGCTTTTTCAAACCTGAAATTTTTGCATAATTTAAGGGACATTATAGATATGTCCATATTTAGAATAGTGATAAATGGTTTAGCCACAGTTTTATTTCTAATTCACTCAGCCATTTTGAAACAAAATGATAATGGAAAAACTTCACATGGTCATGCATTCCACAGATTCTTTGTAGACTTTAAAGAACTTTCCTACCATAGTAGAACTCACTGATACAAAAGGTTTCCTGGTGTTTCCTGTCATGGGAAAGGTTGAAGTTAAGCCAAAGACCATCCTGTCAAGATTGGGTATATACTCAATGGGAAGCACAAAACAAAAAAAGAGGAAACAGGAGAGAGGTTACTAGTGATTACATGAAGCACAGAATGGATTTCATGACCCCTTAAAGATTCCTTGAAAATCAACCTCGATTATAAAGAGGTGTGGCCATATCAAATGCTGTACAGTTTTATACTGTGGTTTGACCTATTTACATGAGCATGATGCTTCACGGATTTAAGGTCATGCTGAAATTATGACTCTGGAGGAATACATGCTACTCTCTTTGGTGTGGACCTGTATTAACGGCCTCTTCAAGAAAATAAGACTGAATGGCTTGAGACATGGGGAAGTCTTTATCTTGTTCTTGTGGGTGTTTCTGTTGTTTCACTGATTGTTATTTGAAGATAAATTTTCTACTCCTGGTTGCACCTGTACCCTTTTGCCAAAAATGCTTTTTAAAGTATCTTTGAAGTGTCATTCAAATACAAAGGCTAAGAAAGGTAGCTATTAGCAGTACCCTTGAGCACCATAGAACTATAATTTTATCTGCAACTGGGCCCAATTATTTTCAAAAAATTTCTTTATAATTTGCCAAATTTAGGATAATTCCAAATTTGTCCATGTTTCATCCTTGTATTTAATAATCTGCTGTTGCACATCTGTCCTTCTTGGAGTTTCTGGGTATTTCCAAATCTATGCTTGTTTGGTCCCTTTGTATGCCTTTATCTCCTCTATGATGCTGACCAAGGTTACCTGTCTGAGGGATCCTAAGATATAGAGGTGGAACCAAGACTTTCTCCAGAACTTCCTCCTTTCACATTGTACCTTGTTCCATCTTTGTTTTCCTATGACTGGTCTCTCTATATGATCTACCTTTTTCTTGTTTGTCTTCTGATTTCTTACTGAAGACTAAGTTGGCCTCTTCCTCTGCAACAAGGTATCTTTGGAAGCATAGAACAAGAGAAAAACCCTATTGGGTTCAGTCCAGAGTCCATGACATTTGTCTGCTGACCTTGTAACCAAAATTCCTATATGGCCCTTCCTGTCACAATATTTAGGCAGTCCTGGCCAAATTCCATAAGTGACTTCTCCATTTCTTCCTAGGAAACAAAAAGGCTCATAAAAGCAGAGCACTGGGAGGGGCGCCTGAGTGGCTCAGTGGGTTAAGCCTCTGCCTTCAGCTCAGGTCATAATCCCAGGGTCCTGGGATGGAGCCCTGCATCCGGCTCTCTGCTCAGCGGGGAGCCTGCTTCCCCCTCTCTGTCTGCCTCTGCCTGCCTCTGCCTACTTGTGATCTTTCTCTCTGTGTCAAATAAATAAATAAAATCTTTAAAAATATTTTTAAAAAGCAGAGCATTGCATCATCATAAACATTAATGTGAAATTAAAAATATACATTAATGTAAATATCGCAATAAAGATATTGAACTTCATCAAGAATTACTCAGTAAGGGGTGCCTGGGTGGCTCAGTGGGTTAAAGTCTCTGCGTTGGCTCAGGTCATGATCCCAGAGTCCTGGGATCGAACCCCGCATCGGGTTCTCTGCTCAGCATGGAGCCTGCTTCCCCCACTCTCTCTCTCTGCTTGCTTCTCTGCCTACTGTGATCTCTGTCAAATAAATAAATAAAATCTTAAAAAAAAAAGAAGAATTACTCAGTAATTTTAAGTTAAGCATCTGCCTAAGTTTGGGCTATAACAAAGTACTATATACAGATGGCTTAAAAAATGCAACATTTATTTCCCACAGTTCTGGAGATTGAAGTCCAAGATCAGGATGCTGATATGATTGGGTTATTGGTGAGAGCACTCTTCCTGCTTTACAGATGGCCAACACTTTCCTGTTTTCTCACATGGCAGAGAGAAAGGGCTCTGATCTCTTTCTCTTCTTATAATTATACTAATCTGGGCATGGGGCCTCCACTTTCATAACCTCATCTAAACCTAATTACTTCCCAAAGACCTCACCTTCAAATACCATCACATTGGGATTAGGACTTTAACCTGATTTTTTATTTCCTTTTGGTGGGGGGAGGGAGACACAAACATTCAGTCCGTAGTAGCATCCTTAGAAGTTACATTGTATCCCCAGTAAATTGGTCATGTCAGTGCACTTACTGAGTGACAGTGACATTTCTAGTTTGATTGATTGCCTTCCTAACATTATCAATCCTTTGCTGTAGAATCATTCTAAATCCAAGGGATAAGCTGGTTTTCTGAGGGCCTGACCCAACCTTGTGTTGTTTGGCCTAAAAATTTTTTGGAAAAGGAAAAAAAAATGACAATTTTCAATGCTTAAAAAATAAGAGGACCCTCAAATTCTAAGCATCACTTGAAAAGTAACAGAGATAGCAATACGGGGTGGCCAACTTTTCACATGTCACAGTTGGCTGGAGCCCTTTCCTGTCTTGTTCTCCACAGCATGTTCTAATTCACTTTTACTCATTTATGCTTCCCTCCTGGCCACTGCTGGTGTGGCATGATGTCCTCTAACACAGGGACCACCTGGCCACTCTTGGTAAAATTTACCACCTGGATTTAATCATAACTGCATTTTTTCATGTCCAAAGATATCAAATATAAGTATGTTTAAATGCTTTGTATAGTGAAACTCTCTCTAAATAAAGTGATCCTAAGTCTCCCTCCTCTGATCTCTTATGTTTAAACCTTTTTTGTAAGCTTCTCTAGTTTCATAATTCCAGTGTTACGTTTTGGCCAGGTCTTAAATTTTTTTTTTTTTTTTTTTTTTTTATTTAAGATTTTACCCATTTATTTGTCAGAGAGAGAGAGGGAGAGAGAACAAGCACAGGCAGACAGAATGGCAGGCAGAGGCAGAGGGAGAAGCAGGCTCCCTGATGAGCGAGGAGCCCGATGTGGGACTCGATCCCAGGACGCCGGGATCATGACCTGAGCCGAAGGCAGCTGCTTAACCAACTGAGCCACCCAGGCGTCCCGGGTCTTAAATTTTTTAAAATAAGTTTCTTGTCTTTTAGTGAAATGAAAATATTAAGTTTCTTTCTACCTTTTCTTAGAAAAAAACAAAAACCTAAAGTCTGTTTCAAGATGGTTATTCTCATACCTTCAGAATTTCAAATTCAGAGCTATGAAGCACTGGGCATTTCAAGGTTTATACTTATAATTTTATCCCATTATATGTACCTTGATGCCAAAGGAAAATTTTATTTCCCCTTAAATTACATCTCAAATAATGCAAGATAATCTATTTACCTATAGTGCTCATATAGTAATGATAAATAGCTGAAAAGTACTGGGAGAGAGAAAAAAATTAGTCTTTGATAGGTAATAACTATAAATATGGAAAGGAATAAGGAATATAGAGTCTGCTCCTCCAATTTCTCCCGTTTAATTTCATTTAACACTGGAAAAAACACATCCAAACCAGCTTTGCCTAACCCACATTAATTGATAATGAAATAAATCTTAACTAATGTGCTTGATCGTTATTTTCAGAAGAGAATATGCCACATTCAGTATTCATAAACTACCATTGTCAGATTTTTTTCTTCTTTTTTATCTTTCTAAAGAACCGCTTATAATAGATGGCTTCAGAAGTGATTGGAAATGGGACAGAGGGCATGGTCCCAACAGAGAGCACCTTCCTGGCTCACTGTTCCAGAGTGCAGGGGAGCTGGGTAATTGGCCCACTGCCATGCACTCCTCATGTAGCAGCCACCACTCCTGGTTTCCCCAAACAATTTTTCTTCTTCTGCACACTATAACAAACTAGAATTTGAAACAGCAGTGAGCAGGACCCCTTTCAACCCTGAGGCTTTTCTGAGGCAAAGAGGCCATGCTTCCCACCATGATTGAGGTCTTTGCTCTGATGTCCCCCAGTTACTGGATGAAACTGTCCTTTGAAATAAGTGTGGAGAGAGGAACAAGAAGTGTTAGTGCTAGAAATTTAAGAAGTTGGAGTCTCTCTCTCTCTTTTTTTCCCCCTCTCTCTCTCTTTTTTTCCCCCTCTCTCTCTCTCCATGTGCTATACCTCCAGACTTGTGGAAGAGAACAATGGTGGTTTCATCTGTGTGTGTATATGAGTGTGTGTGTTCTTCATTTCTAATTGTCAGGTGTTGCTTTAAATGTAGCCCTGCCTGGGAACACTACACATGGATGACAGGGAAACAAAGAAATAGGGGTTTTCATTTTATGCAAATCATTGTGTTAATTGGGGATCAGGTGGTGTGTTTCCCGAAGTAAGCAAAGGGAAAATCATATTTCTAGAAGCTGTCAATGTGCAGCATGCACACTCTAGCTTTGACCCTGTGTGAAAAGAGCAGACAGCCTATTGCCAATTCTATTAGGAAATTAAACTGTTTTTGGGCTAACAGCTTGTCAAATCTGATGACTTCAAATAGGAAATAAGAAGAAAAATAGACTTTCTTTACTGATGAGCTTCTTCCACCTAACCCCTGCCCCTCCAGAACATTCTTCCAACTGTATTGCAAACCTAGTTAAGGCTCTGGAATGTTGTTTGTGCAGTTGCTTTTTTTAATTCAATCATGATATAACGGTTGTCTCTCCATAGTTAGCTTTGTGTTCTTAATTAGAATAAATAGCAATCAAACTTCTTAAACTTTATTTACTAAATATGTTTAAGTCAATATTATTTCTAGATGCAGCTAGTCCAATGCTTAGGTCACTTAGTTGTACCGTAGCCTAGGATGAATGCTTTGGCCTCGGTAATTATTGTCTACACCGTCTGAATTTGTTGTATAATTACTTGGTATTCTGCTTCATTTTGATTGTTTAGACTTGGCCTTTGAGCACTTGGCATTTTGCTCACAGGAAGGAATTTACAAACGCATTCCTCAGCTGATAAATGTAATAGCACATGATGGTGTGAATCCTAATTAGAGAATCACACATCTCTAGTACATTAGGGTCAAGAGCTTTCAAGTATCAGAGTAGTGTGTTTATCTCATTAGTATATGCAGCTTTGGAATTGATTATTGCAATAATAGTTGTTTTTTTTTAATTAGGGTAATTAAAATTTGTAGTGTTTCCTTTTTATGTTGGGTAAACGCTAGTTTTTTTTTTTTTTAACTTTAAGTTGGTTTAAAATTAATCTTTAGAGTTTTGATTTTTTTTAATCTGTAGCTCTTCATTGCACATAGGCAGTTTTATGGGAAAGTCCAGAATGCTTAACATACATGGGACATTGTAGAAAGAGAAAAGGCAAGGCTCATGTTAAGTGGGATATAAACAGTTCTTTACCCCTGAGAATTGTCTTGAAGATGTCACTTTCCTTAAGTGTGCTTATAATGCCCTCAATCTCTCTAACATTTTCCCCCCCTGAGATCCATAAGATTAAGGCAGAAAATTATCTAGTTAGTATGTTTTTCATATAGACTAACCTTGTGACAGAAACACATCTGTCTCTCTTTCTCTCTCTACTTAATATTTATCAATAGGTATTTGATAAATATTGACTATATTCGGTGGTATATGCTGGATGCCATGGAGGAAAACAAAGGATTTCTCTACAAGCACAGCCTAGATTCAGAGTGTCGGGCCTATCTGGAGGTTCGGGGTAGGAAAAGGGTAAAGATAACAAACACATCTGGTGACATGTTAAAAGAACTTTAACTTTGAGCAACAAAATAGTGACAGTATTTGGTTATAATCCACAGAATAAAGTAAGTATCCATGACACCATACTCATATAAGTAGATGAATGAAAGGAATAAAAAAAAGGGACACATTTTCCTTATAGAGGAATTCATATGTGAATAACCCCCCTCTAGAAAACTGAGCTTAATTTTGTCTCCCCTGAAGTCTGAGCTGGTCTTAGCAATTAATTTACAAAAAATAGAGTATGGAAAGGGAAAAATAATTACTTTAGAGTGGCAATTCCTAGAAGATGCCACCCCAGAGGGTCAAGGTTTATATCATCAATGATAAGTCATGTTGATATCATATATTCTTGGTTTCTTGTGATGAGAGGGTGTCTTAAATCAGGCTGCTGTAATAGTTACTATAGACTAGGTGGCCTAAAGAAAACAAATGTATTTCTCACAGCTCCGGAGGCTGGGAAGTCCAAAATCAAGATGCCAACAGTGTCCAGCTAGTGTCCTCTGCTTGGTTTACAGACAGCAGCCTTCTCGGTTATTCTTTTAGTTTGGACAAATGTATAATGATAGGTATCTACCATATAGTATCATACATAGTATCCCCTGTCTCTCATCTTTTCTTTTAAGGGCAGTAACCCCAATCATGTGAGTTGTATTCTCATGACCTAATTACCTTCCAAAGACTCTACCTCCAAATACCATCACACTGGGGGTTTGAATTTTTGAGAGACACGAACATTGAGTCTGTAGTGGAAGGACACCTTGCCTCTATGGTATTTTTTCTATACTTCCACAGACAAATAATTAAAGGACCACATACCAGGCTGATACTCTACCACTTTCAATCATAAAACGCATAAAAACTGAGACTCTTGTCACAAATTAGAGTAGAATAAGGAGACATGACTAACTGCAACATGGTACACTATACTGGATCCTGGAACAGAGAATATCAATGAGAAACAGTATAATCTGAATAGAGTCTATAGTTTAATTATTTTATACCAATGCCAAATTTTTATTTTTGACAACTGTACCCCTAATTAATATTAAGGAAACTGGCAGAAAGTGCATATGTACTTTTTGGACTACCTTTGCAAATTTTCCAATTCTGAAGTTATTTTAAAATAAAACATTTAGTAATAAAAAACATTATCATTAGACAAATGTTACTAAGAGCTACTGGTTTTAAGAGGACAACAGATCACAATAGATAGAGGTGGTTTCTGGAAAGAGTGGAGCTATATGACAGGTCCCCCAAATTGGATGGGATTTGTGGCCCATCATGGACTCCTCCATTCCAGAGTGTCTACTTTTGGATCTTTTACATAAGACTAAATTCTCCTAGACACTGCTGCAAATAATTCTGATACCAAAGCAATGTGATTTTGTCTTAAATTTGGGAGCCCTGGGAGTAGCTAATTCCCTCTGAATGGCCTTTTATCTGCAAGATACAAGCATGGCCCAAATTGAAGAGTACTCTGGTCAAGAGGACACTTCTGCCCTATTCTTCTGAGGCTCTACCCCCTCTAGTTTCTCTGTCCCTCTGATCCAATGTACTGTCTGAAAGCAAAATTGCCCATATTCTTAGTTTGACCTCAGAATATTCTTTTCACCTCAAAGCTTTTACTTAAATGAGACTTCCTGCAAAAGCAAAACATTCGACTTTCTCCATCATGCTTTCTTCTTTAACCATTATTACAGAACAAATTGAGAAGGCAGTTAAAGGGAATCAAAACACCCAGGACCACATGGTTTTTAGGCCTGTTTGCTCATGATTTTAAGGGAAAAGATAATTCTTTCTTTAAAATTTTTAATTTTTTATCAACATATAAGGTATTATTAGCCCCAGGGGTACAGGTCTGTGAATCACTAGGTTACACACTTCATAGCACTCACCATAGCACATACCCTCCCCAATGTCCAAAACCCAACCACCCTGCCCTTACTCCCCTCCCCCCAGCAACCCTCAGTTTTTGTGAGATCAAGAGTATCTTATGGTTTGTCTCCCTCCCGATCCCATCGTGTTTAATTTTTTCCTTTCTAACCCCCCAACCCTCCACTCTGTCTCTCAAATTCCTCATATCAGGGAGATCATATGAAAATTGTATTTCTCTGATTGACTTATTTCCCTCAGCATAATACCCTCTAGTTCCATCCATGTCATCACAAATGGCAAGATATCATTTCTTTTGATGGCTGCATAGTATTCCATTGTATATATATACCACCTCTTCTTTATCCATTCATCTGTTGATGGGCATCTAGGTTCTTTCTATAGTTTGGTTATTGTGGACATTGCTACTATAAACATTTGGGTGCACGTGCCCCTTCAGATCACCACATTTGTATCTTTAGGGTAAATACCCAGTAGTGCGATTGCTGGGTCTTAGGGTAGCTCTGTTTTCAACTTTTTGAGGAACCTCCATTCTGTTTTCCAGAATGGCTGCACCAGCTTGCACTCCCATGAGCAGTGTAGGAGGGATTCCCTTTCTCCATATCCTCACCAACATCTGCTGTTTCCTGACTTGTTAATTTTACCATTGTGACTGGTGTGAAGTGGTATCTCACTATGGTTTTGATTTGTATTTCCCTCATGCCGAGTGATATGGAGGACTTTTTCATATGTTTGTTGGCCATCTGCATGTCTTCTTTGCAGAAATGTCTGTTCATGTCCTCTGCCCATTTCTTGATTGGATTATTTGTTCTTTGGGTGTTGAGTTTGATAAGTTCTTTATAGATTTTGGATACTACCCCTTTATATGATATGTCGTTTGCAAATATCTTCTCCCATTCTGTCCGTTGTCTTTTGGTTTTGTTGACTGTTTCCTTTGCCATGCAAAAGCTTTTGATCTTGATGAGGTCCCAATAGTTCATTTTTGCCCTAGCTTCCCTTT
This sequence comes from Enhydra lutris kenyoni, assembly GCF_002288905.1. Lineage (NCBI taxonomy): Eukaryota > Metazoa > Chordata > Mammalia > Carnivora > Mustelidae > Enhydra > Enhydra lutris. The sequence goes on along the minus strand of NW_019154099.1, from coordinate 30,526,228 downwards.
CCTTTGGCGATGTTTCTAGGAAGAGGTTGCTGCAGCTGAGGTCAAGAGGTTGCTGCCTATATTCTCCTCAAGGATTTTGATGCATCCCTTTCTCACATTGAGGACTTTCATCCATTTGGAGTCTATTTTTGTGTGTGGTGTAAAGAAATGGCCCAGTTTCATTGTTCCACATGTGGCTGTCCAATTTTCCCAACACCATTTGTTGAAGAGACTGTCTTTTTTTCCACTGGACCTTCTTTCCTGCCTTGTCAAAGATTAGTTGACCATAGAGTTGAGGGTCTATTTCTGGGCTCTCTATTCTGTTCCATTGATCTATGTGTCTGTTTTTGTGCCAGTACCATACTACATTGGTGGTGACAGCATTGTAATAGAGCTTGAAGTCTGGAGTTGTGATGTCACCAACTTTGGCTTTCTTTTCAACATTCCTCTGGCTATTCGAGGTCTTTCCTGGTTCCCTATAAATTTTAGGATTATTGGTCCCATTTCTTTGAAAAAAATGGATGGTATTTTGATAGGGATTGCATTAAATGTGTAGATTGCTTTAGGTAGCCTAGACATTTTCACAATATTTGTTCTTCTAATACATGAGCATGGAAAGTTTTTCCATTCCTTTGTGTCTTCCTCCATTTCTTTCATGAGTACTTTATAGTTTTCTGAGTGCGGATTCTTTGCCTCTTTAGGTTAGGTTTATTCCTAGGTATCTTATGGTTTTGGATGCAATTGTAAATGGGATCGAGTCTTTAATTTCTCTTTCTTCTGTCTTGCTGTTGGTGTATAGAAATGCAACTGATTTCTGTGCATTGATTTTATATTCTGACACTTTACTGAATTCCTGTACAGGTTCTAGCAGTTTTGGAGTGGAGTCTTTTGGGTTCTCCACGTAGAGTATCATATCATCTGCAAAGAATGAGAGTTTGACTTTTTTGCCAATTTGGATACCTTTTATTTCTTTTTGTTGTCTGATAGCTGAGGCTAGGACTTCTAGTGCTATGTTGAATAGCAGTGGTGATAGTGGACACCCCTGCCGTGTTTCTGACCTTAGGGGAAAAGCTCTTAGGTTTTCTCCATTGAGAATGATATTTGCGGTGGGTTGTTCATAGATGGCTTTGGTGATATTGAGGTATGTTCCCTCTCTCCCTACACTTTGAAGAGTTTTGATCAAGAAAGGATGCTGTAGTTTGTCAAATGCTTTTTCCACATCTATGGAGAATATCATAGGGTTCTTGTTCTTTCTTTTATTAATGTATTGTATCCCATTGATTGATTTGCAGATGTTGAACCAACCTTGCAGCCCTGGAATAAATCCTCCTTGCTCATGGTGAATAATCCTTTTAATGTACTGTTGGATCCTATTGGCTAGTATTTTGGTGAGAATTTTCGCATCTGTGTTCATCAAGGATATTGGTCTGTAATTCTCCTTTTCGATGGAGTCTTTGTCTGGTTTTGGGATCAAGGCAATGCTGGCCTCATGAAATAAGTTCAGAAGTTTTCCTTCAACTTCTATTCTTTGGAACAGTTTCAGGAGAATAGGTATTAATTCTCCTTTACATGTTTGGTAGAATTCCCCTGGGAAGCTGTCTGGCCCTGAACTCTTGTTTGTTGGAAGATTTTTGATGACTGTTTCAATCTCCTTATTTGTTATGGGTCTGTTCAGGTTTTCTATTTCTTTCTGGTTCCGTTTGGTAGTTTATATGTTTTTAGGAATGCATCTATTTCTTCCAGATTGTCAAATTTGCTGGTGTATAGTTTCTCATAATATGTTCTTATAATTGTTTGTATTTCTTTGGTGTTGGTTGTGATCTCTCCTCTTTCATTCATGATTTTATTTATTTGGGTCCTTTCTGTTTTCTTTCTGATAAGTGTGGCCAGGGGTTTATCGTATTATTAATTCTTTCACTGAACCAGCTCCTAGTTTTGTTGATTTGTTCTATTGTTTTTTTGGTTTCTATTTCATTGATTTCTGCTCTGACCTTTATTATTTCTCTTCTCCAGCTGGGTTTAGGCTTTCTTTGCTGTTCTTTCAAAAAAATATATATATATAGATGTAGATATAGATAGATCTAGATCTATATCTATATTATTTTTATATTATATATATTTTATATATATGTTTATATTTATAAATAAAATTTATAAATACGTTATATTTACATTTATATATATAGATATAGATATAGATAGGTATAGACCTATCTATATCTATATATCTATATCTATATCTATATTAGAATGGTGAATAGAACTGAGCCACCCACTTGATTTTGGGTGTATTTTGGTCTCTTAGAAGAAACTACCTCCCAAAATTTTAATAAAAGAAAAAATTATATATATATATACACACAACAATAAGTGTAAACATCATGAAGAGATGGGATAAGACTGGAAAGATGAAAATTTAAAAAAAAATTCTAAAAGAGTTGATAAAATAAGTTGGTTGGGAAAAGAAATAAAAATAATGTGGAGAGAATTTGCTCAAGCTGGAGACTAGAACAAAGCCCTGCTCTAGATTTAGGGTATATTCTGATCTATTAGTAGAAGTTATATCCCAAAATTTTTCAGAAGAAAAAGCCCTCTATGTATACAAAAAATAAAGTTAGATACAATGAAGGATAAAGTATGACTATAATAATGAAGTTTCAAAAAGATTTTTTTAAAGAAAGGTATTGTTAAGATAAACTAGTTAAAAAACATTAAAAGAGGAGAGAGTAAAAGTTAAAAAAAATTAGAATAAGAAAAAATAAAATTAAAAAATTTTAATTAATTTTGTAAGACTAAGGAATCGTGGTGAGAAAGCTATGAATTCTGTGCTTTCCTTTCCCCTCTTGAATTCTGCTGTTCTCCTTATTCAGTGAGCTTGGTCTTATCTGGATGTTCTTGCTGATCTTCTGGGAGAGGGGCCTGTTGTAGTGATTCCCAACTGTCTTTGTCCAAGGTGGAATTGCATGGCTTGCCAGGGGCCACTGCTTGGGTTCGCTCTCAGGAGCTTTTGTTCCCTGAATGCTTTCCATAGAGCTCTGGAGGATGGGAATGAAAATGGCGGCCTCCCAGTCTCCAGCCCAGGAGAAGCAGAGAGCTCTGGGCCCCACTCCTCAGTGTGCCCTCGGAGAAAAGCGCTCAATCACTCCCGTCTCCCTGGTCTCCAGCCATGCGCCGAGCTCACCCGGCCTGTGACTGAGCGTTTCTGTCTCTGGCACACAGTCCCATTTGGAGTCTTCAAACCCAACAGATTCCTGCCTCCAGAGAAGGAAGGTGAGTCTCCCCAGATCTGCCACTTGTGGGGTCCCTACTCAAAGAGCAGTGGCCTGACTGTGCCACAGATTGCAGTTTAAGGTAACCCCGAGCTGAGAGCTCACTTCTTGGCTCCGTCTCTGTAGCCAGCTTCCCCGCTCTAATATCTGTGAGCTCTACTATACTCAGACACCCCTGATCCTTCTTTGACCCTGTGGGACCTGAGACCACACTGTTCCCGTGAGGGCTCCATCCCTGCTTAGCCTCTGGAGCTATGTTCCTCAGTGGAGCTGACTTCTGAAAGTTCTGATTTTGTGCTCCATTGCTCCACCGCTTGCTGGGGGCAGGCCCCTCCCTCTGTGTTCTATCTTCCCATAGCTTTGGATTCACTTCTCTGAACGTCCTACCTTTCAGAATGTGGTCGATTTTCTGTTTCTAGAATTGCTGCTCTTCTTCTCTTCAATCTCCTATTGGATTTGGAGGTGTTTGGAATGGTTTGATAACTATCTAACTGAACTCCTGCGACCTGATGTCATCTCAACCTGCTATTCCTCTGCCATCTTGACTCCTCCCTGAAAAGATAATTCTTGTACACTATAATGAAATGCAAAATCACGGGAAAATGATAAAAGGTTCTTACCCTTTCAGTGAGATTAGATTAATAGTAAAACTTTGTAATGAACAGCAACAGTAGCAAAATACTACATGGACTAAGTTCACTTAAGAGCAAAGATGGAAAATAAAATATTAGCAAGTGGATGTCACAGTTTCTTAAAAGAACAAAACCATAACCATAAATGCAGACAATGCTTCTTTTTTTGAGGTATAATAGATGTATAACATTAGTTTCAGGTATACACATAATGATTCAATCTTCCTATATATTAGAAAATGATCACTCTAAGTTTAACATCTATTGGCATAGATTGTTAAAATATTTTCTTCTGATGACAGCTTAATGTTAACTCTTAGCAGCTTTTGAATCCCTAATATAGGACTAACTATAATCACCATGCTATACATTAACATCCCTATGACTTTTTTTATAACTGGAAGTTTGTACCTTTTGACATCCTTTACCCATTTCTTCTCCTTCCATCCTGTTTTCTGTATCCAAGTTGCTGTTTGGTTTTTTGGTTTTTGATTTTGTTTTTAGGATTCCACATATAAGTGAGATCATACAGTATTTGTCTTCCTGTCTTATTTGTCTGACTTATTTCACATGGCATAATGCCCTCAAGGTCATCTACGTTGTCACAAATGGCAAACTTCCTTCTTTTTTATGGGTGAAAAAATATTCCATTTAGTTTTTTCTTTATTAATTCTTCTGTTGATGTACACTTAGGTGGTTTCCATATTTTGTCTATTGTAAAGCTGCAATGAACATGGAGGTACATATCCTTTTGTGTTAGTGTTTTGGAAGTTTTTTTTTTTTTTTTGGATACATACCCAAAAGTGGAATCTAAGCTATATGGTAGTTCTACTTTAGTTTTTTGAGGAATCTCCATCCATACTATTTTCCACAATTTACATTCCTACCAAAAGTACACAAAGATTTTTTTTTCTCAACATCTTTCTCAACACTTGTTATTTCTTGTTTTTTTTTTTTTTTTTATTTACAGTAGCCATTTTAAAAGGTGTAAGGTGATATCTCATTATTTTGATTTGCATTTCTCTGATGAATAGTGGCACTGAACATCTTTTCATGTACCTGTTGGTAAGGTGCCTTCATTTTAACTGCTGCATACTTCAAGTCTATGTAGCTTAATTTATTTAATTCTCTTTCCATGGGTGGCTATTTGGGTATTCTCTTAATTTTGACTATTACAAGTAATGTAGTAGCAATTTTTTTTTTTGCATGTACATTAATATAGGTATTCTGCAGGATATTGAGCAATAAATTAACAGCCAAAAAGATGTGTGAATTAAAATACAATATCCAGTTGATAATTCAGTGAGATAGAAATGGAAAAAAGGGGGTTTTAATTTGATAGAGTGTATTAAGGAGAAGTAAGCATCATACTTAAAATTTAAAACTATTACAAAAGCACTTGGTTGTGAGAAACAAAATTTATATAAGATATGGAAATAGTACTTAGGTATTGTAAACATTAAATTAATACAAAATTCCTAGCAATTTGGGTTGTATTCTTTGGCACCTTTCTGAAATTTGCTTGTTAAATTTTGTCAACATATTAAGTTCCTTCTGCGTTGGTATATACAGGTCTATCTCACTCATTTTTAATAGGTGTATGTTCCATAGTATTTGATAATTTATTTAATGCTCCCTCAATTTAGGATATTTTGGTTTTCTCTAAATTTAATTATTCTCATAATGCATTTTGAACATTTCTGTGTATCTATCTTAGTGTTTATATTCCTATAAGGTGGATATCAACAAATAGAAAGGTAAGGAGGGCTGAGGAAGCAGAATTGAGCTAGTGTATAACTTTGAAGAACCTACCTGAGCAGAGAAGGAAAAAAGATATAGCATTATCTAAAAGTGTTAAAAGAGGTATTTTATGTTTTTGGGAAAAATATATGTGTAGGATAACAGCACAAAAAATACTAAAGAACTCCCAATACATGGCTGCAGCCTCATATACCCCTTCCTAACCCACTCTAATTAGGATTCAGGTTCTTCCCTCCCTTTAATTTTTCTGGCTATGGTCACCAAGGGCCCTTTATACCATGGGACATTTTTCCTTCTTGATGTTTGGTTTTATTGGCCACCTTCTTTTTCTTGAAATTGGGCTAATTGGGAGTCCAGGCAGTAATATTCCCTGGAGTTCTCTTAGCCCCCTGACTTCTCTACTCTGATTTATTTCCAGATCATCATCATCTTCTTATTTTTAAAGATTTTATTTATTTATTTGAGAGAGAGAGCAAGTAAGAGAGAGCATGAGAGGGGAGATGGTCAGAGGGAGAAGCAGACTCCCCATGAAGCTGGGAGCCCAATGTAAGACTTGATCCCAGGACTCCAGGATCATGACCTGAGCTGAAGGCATTTGGTTAGCCAACTGAGCCACCCAAGTGCCCCTCTTTTCAGATTAACTCTCCCCACATTTTAACTATTACAGATCCCAGTGTTTTTCTTTCACTCCCTTCTTACTTGACTAACCCGTCTTGCATGGGCTTATCTGCTCCCTTGGCTTTAAGTAGTATTTAGATTTGCACTCAAGCTGTAAAATTTGAAGTCTCTTCCTTGAGTTCTAGAACCATCTATGTCTATCTTTAACACATGGGAATTCCACAGGTGCTTCAAACTCAGCAGTCCAAAACCAAATTCATAACCGTCATTCCCATTCCCAAATAATTTCCTCCTGTTCAATTATCAATTATTGGTATTCAGTTATTTGTCAATGAAAAATACCACCTTCACCAAATCCCACATCTAATTTTATCAATCAGTTACCTCATATGCCAGAGACCTGGAAGGAAAATAACAATTTATTATATACTTAAGCTTGTTTTTCCACTTGCATTATTTCATGGCTCTCAAATGTACAGTTGATTGTCAATAATACGACTACTTACATATAGAAAATCTATCATTTTAATGGTATTTTATAAAATCATGTCAAAATTGACTTTATATTTTGCTATTGGAAACAAAGATAAGGATTTTATTCCTCTATCTGGACAAAAGGACAGTTATTTAAGTACTAGCTATTAATTTTAATCTCCTTTTTCCATGTTAATTATTGGTAGGAAATTTAGTGTGAAATACTGGGAAAGAATGCAAACGTGAATATTATTCAAATCCTCCATTTTTAAGGATCTTATTTATTTACATATATAATGGTACTGCCATTAACAAGGACTACTTCTTGATTCACATTGGGTTTTGGGGTGGTGATGAGAAAAAAATGGAAATATATTCCAAGTTATAAAAGTTTATGTTTTTCTTTAAAAGTATAAAATGTCAAATTCTACTATTGGCAAATAATTTTGTTTTAATTTGAACTAAATTGTCATCATTAATGTAACAGACTTATATGATCTCTTGGGCCCAGAGAGTTGAACATAGTCCTAGAATGTAGGAACTTTAACCTTGGAAGAGATCTCAGAAATGACATAGTTAAAGGTTATGAACTGGTGCCTATAGGCTGAATATGGCCTGTTTTGTGTGTGTGTGTGTGTGTGTGTGTGTGTGTGTGTGTGTGTTCACAACACCTCAAAAATGAAAGTGAAAGCCCTTGGGTGGAGGTGGTAGAGGGGGTAGGGGCATCACTCTCTGGAGTGCCCCATGCTTCATCTCTCCATATTAACTTCCTCTCACGTACCTGCCTGGGGCTTTGAAGACATCTGAGTTTGTGATTCTAGCCAGTTCGACTTATCTTCCAATTAAGCACATCTGCCAGGTGGTGCTTCAATCTCTGCTTGAACACACTTAGGGACAGGGAGCACAGAGCTTATTAAAATTTCAGGCAGCCTTCCTTGTTAGAAAGTTCACTGAGATTGAGCAGCAACTTGATTCCCAGTAACTTCCACCTAACGGTCAAGCTGCATGGAACAAGCCTAATACCTCTTCCACATGACAAAACTTCAGATAATTGATGGGATCTATCACATCTCCCCATTTCATTCCAGGGCTTTTCTTCTCAAGGTTAAACACCCTCAATTTCTTTAATGTCCTCATTTGGCATTCACCATCCTGATAATCCTCTTCTGAATGAATGTAATTCCATTTGTCAATGACCCTTATAAAATGTGTTTCTGAGAATGAACACAGTGATCTACATGTGGTCTGCCCAGCCCAGGGTAGAGAGGGGCTATTAACACCTGTGTTCTGGGCATTATGCTTCCATTAATGAAATCGAGGGCTGCATTAGCTGTTGTTAAGCAGTTAGCAACAGGGATGAAATGATGGTTAAAGCATGAAGTGCAGCTTGACCAGATTCAAAGAAAGGAGTGGGGGGCATTTAGAAGTTAGTGAATAAGTAATAGAGATAGGTTTTAACACTGAGGAACATTCACTACCACTAGTAGAGTATTAGAATTTCAAAGGACAAGGGATTATATAAGCAAAGATGAATATTTTAAAAACCTGAGAAAAGTGAACAAAAACTAAAATGGAGGTATCTGGGTTGGTAATGATTACTCTTTTTTTTTTAAAATGTGGTTATTACATGTTTTATAGTTGAAAAAGTTATTTTAAAAAAACTTGCCAATTGGTGTCTATTACTTCTATTCTGGCATTTGTTTTTTTTATCCTTCACATTGCTATTTTCTTCTTTAACATAAAAATAATGCTCAAATATGCATACATGTTCATGTAATCATATTTTGTGATATATAAATCATCTTTTAAAATTTGGCAAGGAAATCAATGTTTTCATCCTTTTTTGCAAATAAAAGTTTTCTATGTAAATTTCTTGCTTCACTTTTCTGATTCCATCCTTTCCACATTGCCACGGTTATCCCCTGTGATCACAGCCGTTGAAAGTAAGTAAGGTCAACTCTGATTCCTAGGCCATTCAGAGACGGCAGAAAATAGTTTCTTGTAGTAGTTTTAGGAGTTTACTCTAGAAACTGATAGGTGCTTTAAGAATGACCATTAATATGTATTATTACTATTAATATTAATAGAATTCATTAACTATTAATAGAGTTAGTTTTCACAGTATCCTTTTCAAGCCCCTTTCCTTGCACAGCTATAAAGCTAATGGAGTTTAAGTTACAGAACCCTATGTGCATGGACAATTTTCAAGTTTTTGAGAAGAGTCCTAATACTTGGTTTTCATAATATTGTATTATTTTGCTTAAAGAGGGCCTCACACATATATAAACTTCAGGTCTTAAAACACCTGGATTTATCCTGCCTAACCTGCCCAAAACTCTCTTGCACACTTGGAAGCATTTTCACTTGTATTGGCTTGATTTGAGGGTGTGGGATGCTGCCTTGATTCTAAGTACTGTCCTGTCATTCACCCAGTAGAGTGTTTCCCTGCTTCTGCTCAATGCCTGGGGATGTCTTCCCTCCCTTGTTCTTGTCAGTCTCCTTGTCTGGGGAGACTTTTCCTTTCTTCTCAGTCTGATTGACAGCTGAGGTTGGGACGCTCAGGAATGGAGAATAGTTGCCTGCCGGTCCTCAGACTTCGGGGTGTACTCACCTCACTTCTGTGTTGTAATGCTTCACTTACTGTTCTTCAGTTCCTACAAGAGTGACTTTGGTCACTGTCCCTCTTGGGCACTGTGCCTGAACCTTCTGCTGTATTTGGTCACATCCTCTGATCTAGGTTGTTTTTTCCAGTCCAGGTTAGTCCTAATGTACATCTGCCTTATGCAGATGTACAGAAGAATGAGGTGGCTCGTTCTTCCTACCCACCTGCTTTGGGTCACCACAAAAAATCTTAAAAGCCTTATACCAAGGAAATGATATCTATTATTCTACATACTGAGTGTGAAGACATAGTTACAATGAAAGGGAAAATGCTAAAGACATGAGTGAAGGTGAGGGCATTGTCAATTCTTGGCTTTCTTGAGATTTTGCACATGACTCCAAATTCTTTTTGTTTGAAACCTGGCGACACTTCTAGTGACTTCAGTATCCCCATGGATAACCTTGCTGATACTCTGGCTTCTAGAGTTTATGAGCTCAACTTCAGTTATCTTTATAGTCTGCTTTGGAGTCACAGGTGTAAATATTATGTTTACTTGATCAAATAGTATTCTCCCTTTTTTTGTAATTCTAAATGTGAATAACATAAGGTTTAGGCACTATGATTTTATTCGGTCTCATCACAGGTATGCTTTTTTCCATTGAATTTATTCTCATATTTTAAAACTACACAGTGTCATTTATATTTGAGCAATACTTCATTCCACAAAAAAGTGGTTTCATAAAGCAATTTGGAACATATCTAAAATTTCATTTGGCGATTAGATAATGGTTTATTTACAATGTTATCTAAATCCGTTATTGGGGGGGAGGAGTCAAGATGGCAGAAAAGTAGCAGGCTGAGACTACTTCAGGTAGCAGGAGATCAGCTAGATAGCTTATCTAAAGATTGCAAACACCTACAAATCCAACGGGAGATTAAAGAGAAGAAGAACAGCAATTCTAGAAACAGAAAATCAACCACTTTCTGAAAGGTAGGACTGGCGGAGAAGTGAATCCAAAGCGTCGGGAAGATAGACTACAGGGGGAGGGGCCGGCTCCCAGTAAGCGGCGGAGCAACGGAGCACAAAATCAGGACTTTTAAAAGTCTGTTCCGCTGAGGGACATCGCTCCAGAGGCTTAACCGGGGTGAAGCCCACGCGGGGTCAGCGTGGCCTCAGGTCCTGCAGGGTCACAGAAGGATCAGGGGTGTCTGAGTGTCGCAGAGCTTACAGGTATTAGAATGGGGAAGCCGGCTACAGAGACAGAGCCGAGGAGTGAGCTGTAAGCTCGGGGTTACCTTGAACTGGTCGCAGACTCGGTCAGCTCAGAGCGCGACCGGAGGCCAGGATGATGGGAGTAATTAAGCGCTGTTCTCTGAGGGCGCACTGAGGAGTGGGGCCCCAGGCTCTTGGCTCCTTCGGGCCGGAGACCGGGAGGCCGCCATCTTCATTCCCGCCCTCCAGAACTCTACGGAAGGCGCTCAGGGAACAAAAGCTCCCGAAAGCAAAC
>NW_019154099.1:30503005-30510385 GCF_002288905.1 Enhydra lutris kenyoni | reverse complement strand
ATGTGCTATGGTGAGTGTTGTGAAGTGTGTAAACCTGGTGATTCACAGACCTGTACCCCTGGGGATAAAAATATATTATATGTTTATAAAAAATAAAATTAAAAAAAATTAAAAAAATAAATCCGTTATTAAACAGTTATCCAAAGCTGTTCCAATAGACCCAATTCATTATATAGGAAATATCTTTTTTTAAGATTTTATTTATGTAAGAGAGAAAGGGGGGGTGGGAATAGTGGGAGAGAGGAAGAGGTAGTAGAGGAGAGGGAGAAGCAGATTTCCCACTGAACAGGGAGATGGATGCAGGGCTTGATCCCCGGATCCTAAGATATGACGTGAGCCAAAGGCCAACGTTTAACCAACTGAGCGACCCTGTGCCATATTATATAGAGAAATATGTATACAGATACACACATTTATATACATACATACATATGCATACGTATAAATAAAATGACACTGGCTTAAGGGAGTTTTCTTGGAGTTTTTATTAGTATTTTATAATGCAGAATGACTTGAAAGTGTCCTATTGTTTTTGAAGGATTACTAACAAACTGGCATTCTGTTCTGTTCTTTCCTTTGAGAGTTGTGAGTACACACAGTGTCAACAATCTCATTGCAGATTTTGTCCATAAAAATAAGTCTGATGTGGTTTGAAGGATGACTTTTATGAGACTCTTCAATTTGTTTCCCAAAAGTCAAGTTCAATCCTGGTGGCTTGCTGTAGGAATGTTTTAATTTTTATTCAGTAATCCCTACTTCCTCTAATTGCCTTGCACATCCCATCACCCAGCAAATAAAAATCCAAGCAGTAAAGTTGGTTAGCTTAGCTAGGCATACTCTGTAAAACATGATGATTTATTCTTTCAGTGACCTTAATGATAGTTTTAGTGTAGTAAATTTTTTATTATAGTAAATTATTTATTACAGGAGAGGCATGTGAGTCAACAAGGAATGTGGAAATAATAGCGGAGAAATTTATGTTGTTTTTCTGAAGTCCTCCCCCCCACCTTTGTGGTTCTAACAAAAAAACCTTCCATTACCTGAAGTAAATGCTGGAAACAACATGGATTTCTAAAGAGGGGAGACTACACATTCTCCCCTCTAAAGAAGGGAGACTACACAGTTTCTAGGAACTCTGTGAGAGCAGCTCTTCTCTTTATCCTTGTTCTAAAGACTACTTGTTCTGGAGCTTACTGTCAGAAAAGCTTTTCAGTTGCTATGTCTGGTAAGAATCAAATTTCTAACATTTTCCAGGTTGCTATTTATATAAGAGACATAAAAGCCTTCAGTGCTTTATCAAGGATGTGTCTAATCTAGGGATAGTGGGTCAGAGAAATCATGGCAATCATATTCCCTCCTTCCACTCCTTGCCGAGTCAATCATTTGCAGGACAGAATGTGACATGTTAGTTGTCACTTAATCTACTCTATATGGATGTTTAATTTTATTGATTATTCAAAATTTTTGAAACAGCCATTGTTCACAGCTATTCACAATAAAAGCACATGCTTATAGGTACAAAAAGGAAACTATGTCATGTACAATCTTGAAATCTTCTATGAATCTTAAAATAAAGGTGACAGATGACTTCATAATCAAATTATTTTATTTACATATTCACTCATTTATTTAGCAATTAATTGGTTGCTTCCATCCATTTAGTGTAATTGGTAAATGACAACAAAGTTTGTATTAACCATTGTATTGGATGACTCAGAACATGTCCATCAGTGACCTTGCTAGGTAAAACAGTGAACCATTAACGATTCTAATTGTGACTAAATTCCTGTCCTTTAAAGGAGAAGAATTAAATATTAAATAACATTTCCACCTATAATTAGCAATGCATTTTAAGGGCCAACATCCATTTGAAGAAAAGTGATATCTTTTCTGTTATTTTCCAGGACCCCAAACACATTGCCTGATAATGACAATGATTCAGTATTTATTTAGCAAATACATAAAGTCATTCCTCAGTTTAGTGAGGTACATCTTAATTTTTTTAAAAGGAGAGTGATTTACTGATTTTTTTTGAACTCTTACATATCTGTGAATATCTTTGTTGCTTTCCTAGATGAAAGGCAATTTGGCAAGAATAAAAATCTAGCATCACACACATTTGTCTTCAAACATTCAAAGATGTCATACTTATTGTCATTTTATATAGATGCACTTTAATCTCAGTCTAGTCTCTTCCTGTGGTGTTTTGCTGCTGTTCTATTCTGATCAGTCCTTTTTATAATTTATTGAGGAACAAGTAGTTTTCAAAATTATATATATTTTATATAAAATATATAATATATATCTTAGAATTAACAAAATTATTATAAATTATAAAATAATATATTATATGCATTTTACATAAAATAAAAATATATATATAATATATATTTCTGGTTCTTACACTACATAATATCTAAGGAATTATATCTATGAATTCTATTCTATTTTTTTTATTAACATATAATGTATTATTTGCTTAAGGGATGCAGGTCTGTGAATCATCAGTCTTACACAATTTACAGCACTCACCATAGCACATACCCTCCCCAATGTCCATCATCCAGCCACCCTATCCCTCCCTCCCCACCCCATAGCAACCTTAGTGGTTTCCTGAGATTAAAGGTATTATGGTTTGTCATCCTCCTGGTCCCATCTTGTTTCATTTTTTCCCTCCATTCCACCCACGATGCCCCACCCTGCCTCTCAAATTCTTCATATCAGGGAGATCATATGATAATTGTCTTTCTCTGGTTGATTTATTTCGCTTAGCATAATACCCTCAGGTTCCATCCACGTTGCTGCAAATGGCAAGATTTGGGGGTTTTGATGGCTGCATGGTATTCCATTGTATATACATACCACCTCTTCTTTATCCATTCATCTGTTGATGGACATCTAGGTTCTTTCCATAGTTTGGCTATTGTAGACATTTAGGTGCATGCGCCCCTTTGCATCACTACATTTGAATCTATAGGGTAAATACCCAGTAGTGCGATTGCTGGGTCTTAGGGTAGCTCTATTTTCAACTTTTGGGGAACCCCCATACTTTTTACCAAAGTGGCTATACCAGCTTTCATTCCCACCAACAGTGTAGGAGGGTTCCCCTTTCTCCGCATCCTCACCAACATCTGTTGTTTCCTGACTTGTTAATTTTAGCCATTGAGACTGGTGTGAGGTGGTATCTCACTGTGGTTTTGATTTGTATTTCCCTGACGCCGAATGACATGGAGACTTTTTCATATATCTGTTGGCCATCTGGATGTCTTCTTTACAGAAATGTCTGCTCATGTCCTCTGCCCATTTCTTGATTGGATTATTTGTTCTTTGGGTGTTGAGTTTGATAGGTTCTTTATAGATTTTGGATACTACCCCTTTATCTGATATGTCGTTTGCAAATATCTTCTCCCATTCTGTCCGTTGTCTTTTGGTTTTGTTGACTGTTTCCTTTGCCATGCAAAAGCTTTTGATCTTGATGAGGTCCCAATAGTTCATTTTTGCCCTAGCTTCCCTTTCCTTTGGCGATGTTTCTAGGAAGAGGTTGCTGCAGCTGAGGTCAAAGAGGTTGCTGCCTGTGTTCTCCTCAAGGATTTTGATGCATTCCTTTCTCACATTGAGGACTTTCATCCATTTGGAGTCTATTTTTGTGTGTGGTGTAAGGAAATGGCCCAGTTTCATTGTTCCACATGTGGCTGTCCAATTTTCCCAACACCATTTGTTGAAGAGACTGTCTTTTTTTCCACTGGACCTTCTTTCCTGCCTTGTCAAAGATTAGTTGACCATAGAGTTGAGGGTCTATTTCTGGGCTCTCTATTCTGTTCCATTGATCTATGTGTCTGTTTTTGTGCCAGTACCATACTACATTGGTGGTGACAGCATTGTAATAGAGCTTGAAGTCTGGAGTTGTGATGTCACCAACTTTGGCTTTCTTTTCAACATTCCTCTGGCTATTCGAGGTCTTTCCTGGTTCCCTATAAATTTTAGGATTATTGGTCCCATTTCTTTGAAAAAAATGGATGGTATTTTGATAGGGATTGCATTAAATGTGTAGATTGCTTTAGGTAGCCTAGACATTTTCACAATATTTGTTCTTCTAATACATGAGCATGGAAAGTTTTTCCATTCCTTTGTGTCTTCCTCCATTTCTTTCATGAGTACTTTATAGTTTTCTGAGTGCGGATTCTTTGCCTCTTTAGGTTAGGTTTATTCCTAGGTATCTTATGGTTTTGGATGCAATTGTAAATGGGATCGAGTCTTTAATTTCTCTTTCTTCTGTCTTGCTGTTGGTGTATAGAAATGCAACTGATTTCTGTGCATTGATTTTATATTCTGACACTTTACTGAATTCCTGTACAGGTTCTAGCAGTTTTGGAGTGGAGTCTTTTGGGTTCTCCACGTAGAGTATCATATCATCTGCAAAGAATGAGAGTTTGACTTTTTTGCCAATTTGGATACCTTTTATTTCTTTTTGTTGTCTGATTGCTGAGGCTAGGAGTTCTAGTGCTGTGTTGAATAGCAGTGGTGATAGTGGACATCCCTGCCGTGTTTCTGACCTTAGGGGAAAAGCTCTTAGGTTTTCTCCATTGAGAATGATATTTGCGGTGGGTTGTTCATAGATGGCTTTGGTGATATTGAGGTATGTTCCCTCTCTCCCTACACTTTGAAGAGTTTTGATCAAGAAAGGATGTTGTAGTTTGTCAAATGCTTTTTCCACATCTATGGAGAATATCATAGGGTTCTTGTTCTTTCTTTTATTAATGTATTGTATCCCATTGATTGATTTGCAGATGTTGAACCAACCTTGCAGCCCTGGAATAAATCCTCCTTGCTCATGGTGAATAATCCTTTTAATGTACTATTGGATCCTATTGGCTAGTATTTTGGTGAGAATTTTCGCATCTGTGTTCATCAAGGATATTGGTCTGTAATTCTCCTTTTCGATGGAGTCTTTGTCTGGTTTTGGGATCAAGGTGATGCTGGCCTCATAAAATGAGTTTGGAAGTTTTTCTTGCATTTTTGTTATTTGGAACAGTTTCAGAAGAGTAGGTATTAATCTGCTTTACAGGTATTATCTTCTGAATAGGCATTATCTTCTTTACATGTTTGGTAGAATTCCCCTGGGAAGACGTCTGGCCCTGGTCTCTTGTTTCTTGGGAGATTTTGATGACTGCTTCAATCTCCTTACTTGTTATGGGCCTGTTCAGGTTTTCTATTTCTTCCTGGTTCCATTTGGTAGTTTATAGGTCTCTAGGAATGCATCTATTTCTTCCAGATTGTTAAATTTGCTGGTGTGTAGTTACTTGTAATATGTTCTTATAATTGTTTGTATTTCTTTGGTGTTGGTTGTGATCTCCTCTTTCACTCATGATTTTTATTAATTTGGGTCTTTTCTCTTTTCTTTTTGATAAGTCTGGCTAGGGATTTACCAATCTTATTAATTCTTTCAAAGAACCAACTCCTAGTTTCGTTGAGTTTGTTCTACTATTCTTTTGGTTTCTATTTCATTGATTTCTGCTCTGACCTTTATTATTTCTCTTTTCCTGCTGGGTTTAGGCTTTTTTTGCTGTTCTTTCTCCAGCTCCTTTAGGTGAAGGGTTAGGCTGTGTACTTGAGACCTTTCTTGTTTCATGAGAAAGGCTTGAATTACTATATACTTTCCTCTCAGGACTGCCTTTGCTGTGTCCCACAGATTTTGAACAGTTGTGTTTTCATGTTCATTTGTTTCCATGATTTTTTTCAATTCTTTTTTAATTTTCTGCTTGACCCATTCATTCTTTAGTAGGATGCTCTTTAGCCTCCATGTATTTGGGTTCTTTACAACTTTCCTCTTGTGGTTGAGTTCTAGTTTCTAATCATTTTGGTCTGAAAATATGCAGGAAATGATCCCAATATTTTGGTACTGGTTGAGACCTGATTTGTGACCCAGGATGTGATCTATTCTGGAGACTGTTTCATGTGCACTAGAGAAGAATTCTGTTGCTTTGGGATGGAATGTTCTGAGTATATCTGTGAGGTCTATCTGGTTCAGTGTGTCATTTAAAGCCTTTATTTCCTTCTGGGTCTTTTGTTTAGGTGTTGTGTCTATTTCAGTGAGGTGGGTGTTAAAGTCTTCTGCTATTATTGTATTATTATTGATGTGTTTCTTTAATGTTGTTATTAATTGGTTTATATAATTGGCTGCTCCCATCTTAGACATATAGATATTTAAAACTGTTAGATCTTCTTGTTGTATAGACCCTTTAATTATGATGTAGTGTCCTTCCTCACATCTTATTATAGTCTTTGGCTTAAAATCTAATTTATCTGAAATAAGGATTACCACCCCAGCTTTCTTTTGATGTCCATATGTCTTTGGGTGTCTTTGGGTCTAAAATAAATCTCTCGCAGACAGCTTATCAATGGGTCTTATTCTTTTATCCATTCTGATTCACTGTGTCTTTTGATTGGGGCATTTAGCCCATTTACATTCAGGGGAACCATTGAAAGCTATGAATATAGTGCCGTTTTATTGCATGTAAAGTGACCATTTCTGTATATTGTCTCTGTTCCTTTCTAGTCTATGTTAATTTTAGGCTCCCTCTTTGTTTAGAGGACACCTTTCAATATTTCCTGTAGGGCTGGTTTGGTGTTTGCAAATTCATTTAGTTTTTTTGTGTTTCTGTTGTTGTTGTTATTGTTTGTTTTTTTGTTTTTTGTTTTGTTTTGTTTTGTTTTTTTTTTGTCCTGGAAGCTTTTTATTTCTCCTATTTTCAGTGACAGCCTCGCTGGATATAGTATTCTTGGCTGCATATTTTTCTCATTTAGTGGTCTGAATATATCATGCCAGTCCTTTCTGTCCTGCCAGGTCTCTGTGGATAGATCTGCTGCCCATGTAATATTTCTACCATTGTATGTTATAGACCTCTTGTCCTGAGCTACTTTCAGGATTTTCTCTTTGTCATTGAGACTTGTAAGTTTTACTATTAGATGACAGGGTGTTGATCTATTTTTATTGATTTTGAGGGTAGGGATTCTCTGTGCTTTCTGGATTTTGATGTTTTCCCCTTTTTCAGCTTAAAGAAATTCTCTGTTATAAATTGCTCCAATATTCTTTCTGTCCCTCTCCCTCTTTCTTCTTTTGGGATCCCAATTATTCTAATATTGTTTCATCTTATGGTATCACTTATCTCTCTAATTCCCCTTGTGGTCCAGTAGTGTTTTATCTCTCTTTTTCTCAGCTTCTGTGTTATTCACTATTTGGTCTTCAATGTCACGAATTCTATCTTCTGCCTCATTTATCCTAGCAGTAAGAGCCTCCACTTTTGACTGCACCTCATTAATAGCTTTTTTTTTATTTCAACATGGTTTGATTTTAGTTTTTTTATATCTCCAGAAAGGGGT
>NW_019154099.1:30275246-30502995 GCF_002288905.1 Enhydra lutris kenyoni | reverse complement strand
TTTCTTTCTTTCTTTCTTTCTTTCTTTCTTTCTTTCTTTCTTTCTTTCTTTCTTTCTTTCTTTCTCTTTCTTTCTTTCTTCTTTCCTTCCTTCCTTCCTTCCTTCCTTCTTTCCTTCCTTCCTTTCTTTTTTTACAGATTTTACTTACTTATTTCACAGAGAGAGAAAGAGAGAAATCACAAGTAGCCAGAGAGGCAGGCAAAGGGGGAGGGGGAAGTACGTTCCCTGCTGAGCAGAGAGCTCAATGCAGGGTTCGATCCTAGGTACCTGAGATCATGACCTAAGCTGAAGGCTGAGGCTTACCCCACTGAGCCACCCAGGTACCCCACAGATTTTATTTCTCCAAGAAGGGATTTTCTAGTATCTTCCATGTTTTTTTTGAGCCCAGCTGAACTCTAGTTCTGACATCTTACAAATGTCTGTATTGATTAGGTCCATAGCCCTCAGTACTACCTCTTGTTCTTTTTTTTTTTTTTTTTTTTTTTTGTGGTAAATTTTTCTGCCTTTTCATTTTATCCAGATAAGAATAGATGAATGAGATGACAGAATACTAAAAGGGGAGCAACGACCCCAGAAAAATATACACTAACCACATCAGAAGAGATCTGAAACTGGGCTGAGAAGAAAGGGGAAAAAAGGAAAAAAAAATACATTTATATATTACACTGGTGAATAGAACAGAGCCACACACTTGATTTTGGGCGTATTTTGGTCTGTTAGAAGAAACTGCTTCCCAAAATTTTAAAGAAAGTAAAACTTACATATATATAAAAATAACGGTAAACATGATGAAAGGAAAGTATGACTGTAAAGATGAAAATTATAAAAAGATCTGAAAAAGGAACTGATAAGTTTGTTGAAAAAAGAGAAAGAAAGAGGAAAAAATGTGATCAGGCTGGAGACTAAAACAAAGTTGTGCACTAGATTTAGAGTATATTTTGATCTGTTAGAAGAAACTGTATCCCAAAATTTTAAAGAAAAAAAACCCTATATGTATACAAAAAATAAGATTAAATAAAATGAAGGGATAGAATATCACTATAACAATTAAAATTAAGAAAGATTTTTAAAAAGGTATTGATAAGATAAAATAGTTAAAAAATGTTAAAATAGAAAAGAGGAAAAAATTTTTAAAAATAGAATAAGAAAAAAAATAAAATTAAAAGAATTTAACTATGAAAGACTAATCATGGGGGAAAAGTCACGAATTCCATGTGTTGCATGCCCCTAACTCTGGAGTTCTGCAGTTCTCATTGATGGGTGAACTTGGTCTTGGCTGCATGTTCTTACTGTCCTTCTGGGGGAGGGGCCTGTTGCAAAGATTCTCTAATGTATTTGCCCAAGGCAGATTTGCGCCGCCCTTGCCAAGTGTCAAATAATCTGCTCAGGTTTGTTCTTGGTAGCTTTTGTTCCCTGAAGGCTTTCCATACAGCTTTGGAGGACGGGAGTGAGAATGGCAGCCTCCCAATCTCCAGCCTCAGAGGAGCCAAGAGCTCAGGGTCCCACTCCTCAGTGTGCCCTCAGAGAAAAGCAGTCAATCCCTCCTATCTCCCTGGTCTCTGGCCGCAGTCTGTGTTTACCCAGTGTGTGACTGAGCGTTTCTATCTCTGGTGCATGGCCCGTTTGGAGTCTCCAAACCCAGAAGATTCCTGCAGCTGCTCCCACCCTGCTCCTTCTGAAGGAGGAAGGAGCAGATCTCCCCAGATCTGCCACCAGTGGGGTTTTTGCCCAAAGAGCATTGGTCCGAAGTATCTCGGACCATGGTATAAGGTAACCCTGAACTAAGAGCCCATTCCATGGCCCTCTCTTCAGCTGGCCTCCCCACTCTGATACCTGGGAGCTCTGCCACACTCAAACACCCCTGGTCTTTCTGTGACCCCACGGGTCCTGAGACCACACTGTCCCTGTGAGGGCTCCATTTTCCACTTAGCCTTTGGAGCAACGTCCCTCAGTGGAGCAAATTTCTAAAAGTTCCAATTTTGTGCTCTGCTGTTCTACCACTTGCCAGGAGCTGGCCCCTTCCCCTGCAGTCTATCTTCCCATATGTCGCCTCAGATTCATTTCTCCGCACATCCTACGTTCCAGAAAGTGGTCGATTTTCTGTTCCTAGAATTGCTTCTCTTTTTCTCTTCAATCTTCTGTTGAGTTTGTATTTGTTCAGAATGGTTTGATAACTATGTAGGTGAACTTCTGGGACCCAATGATATTTAGGTCTCCTACTCCTTCACCATCTTGTTCCTCACCTATCTCTTTGAATTTTAAAGCGTGTTTCCCCCTTTCCTGATTTGTGATATAATTTCACCAGGTATATGTTTTATTTCACTTTGTCATCTTAATTGAGAGATTCACACACTTCTAAGATTTCCCATTATGGGAGTACTCTGGATCTCACTTAATCCAGCCATTTGTATGTGGAGACCTCAGTTTCTGAAACCTCAGGATATTTGTATAAATATCAAAACCACTTGTTCCATTGTAACCCCAGGAAGAGTATTAGTAAAAGATGCTCAGCATCACTAATCATTAGAGAAAGGCAAATTAAAATCACAGTGAGGTATCATTATATATCTAATAGAATGGCTAAAAGGTGGTGGGTGAAGACCCTACCATAAGTTACTAAGGACAGGAATGAGATGGAAATCTCATACACTGCTAATGGTAATATGGGATGGTACAATAACTTGGTAATACAGTTTGTGGAATTCTTAAAAAGTTCTCCACACATTTGCCATATGATCAAACTTTTCCACTATTAAGTATTTACTTATAAAAAATAGAAACATATGTCCAAAGACTTGCATATGAATGTCATAGCAACTTTATTTGTAATAGCCCTAAACTGGAAGCCACCCAAATATCCATCAACGAATGGATAAATAAAATGATATATCCATTCAACTAAACACTACTCAGCAATAAAACAGATGAACTATGTAAATATGCCACAGCATGGATGAATTTCAGAATAATTATGTTGTGTGAAAAAAGCTAGATAAAGTACAATACATGCTGAATGACTTATGTAAGATACCAGAAAGTGCAAGTGAATTTATCATGACTGAAAGCAGATCATGACTGCCTGAGAGTGTACAAGGTATATGGGGAGAGGTTGGAGCCAAGGATTATAAGCGGGCATGGGATAATTTGGGGGGTATGAATGATATCTACATTATCTTGCTGGTGGTGATGATTTTCCTGGGTGTACCCCTATGTCCAAACCTATCAAATTATATAATTTAATTACAGTTTATTACATGGCAATTATATCTCAAACTGTTAAAAAGTTAAATAAGTATAAAAATCTTTTAAAAAGTTTTGAAATTTATGATTTTCCATACAGCTCTTATTGATGAGGCTTGATTATGGCCTGATACCATCTTTTAGATAGGGACTAGAATTTTTTTTTTTTATACCACTGTGATGTTAGCCAGCATATCCAATAGCTAAATGTGACAGAGAAAAAGGAGACATAATTACTGACGGGAAAAAAGAATGACAAGAAAAATAAGGTTCTAATTCCAGAGATTCCTGGAAAGCAGCACCATAGAAACCTGGCTAGGGGTTGGGAAAAGATCATATAAATGCTGCAGGGCAGCTCTGCCAGGAAAAAGTTATAAATGACTGAAGGACTATGGCATTTGTGATGAGAAAGAAAATTAATCTTTTTTGTAACTTATACCTTCCAGTTTTTCCAATTAGAAATGTCTACTTTAAAAGTCAAAAGAAGTGATTAAAGAGTAAAATTTGTCTTTAATTTTTTTTATGAGTAACGTGTTCTGAGTGTTTGATTAAAATGTTTGAATTTTGGAAATGGCCATTTTTAAAGCAAAAGTAGAATTTTATTAACTCAGAATAGACTCAATGTTTCCTTGAAATCTGCTTTGAGTAAATTTAGTTCCCAGTTATAGCTGAGGTTGATGAAACCATTTTGTCTGTTATCAACTTCCCCAAATATTAATGGAGCAGGAGAGCTGGTTTGTTTCCTCATGTGGAGAGAAAACAAAAAACAAAACAAAAAAATACTCTGTCTATAGTCAACTCAAGTCCTATGAGTCTCAAATTCATGCTCTGAAATACTAAATAGTTTGCTTGAACTCACTTAATTCTACTACAGCTATATAATTTATAATTCAATATACTCATATTGAAGGATATAAATGCTTTCAGATAATTTCTTCGCTTTCTAAAGGTAGAACAGAAGAAAAATACTGAAAAGGTGATTAAATAAGGAAAAGGGAAAAGATCTCTATGCTGGTACTAAATTAATTTATAAGCAATTTAACTAATAATTATTAGTATTATTTATCATTTATGTTCTAAAAATCAGCTTTATTATTAATGAATGCTGCCCACAAATTATGGTATGACATTTCAAGATAAAATATGCCTGAGTAGTGTATAAATAATTTTCATTTTCTTTTAAAAAATTAATTAATTAATTTGTTTATTAACATATAATATATTATTCAGCCCAGGGGTACAGCTCTGTGAATCATTAGACTTACACACTTCACAGCACTCACCACAGAACATACCTTCCCCAATGTCCATAACCCAACACCCTCTCCATAACCCTCTCCCCTTGGCAACCCTCAGTTTGTTTTCTGAGATGAAGAGTCTCTTATGGTTTGTCTCCTTCCCGATCCCATCTTGTTTCATTTTTTCCTTCCCTACCCCTGAACCCCCCAATCTACCTCTCAGATTCCTCATATCAGGGAGATCATATGATAATTATCTTTCTCTGATTGACTTATTTCGCTCAGCATAATACCCTCTAGTTCCATCCACGTCATCACAAATGGCAAGATTTCATTTCTTTGGCTGCACAGTATTCCATTGTATATATATATACCACCTCTTCTTTATCCATTCATCTGTAGATGGACATCTAGGTTCTTTCCATAGTTTGGCTCTTGTGGACATTGCTGCTATAAACATTTGGGTGCACGTGCCCCTTCGGATCACTACATTTGTATCTTTAGGGTAAATACCCAATAGTGTGATTGCTCGGTCTTAGGGTAGCTCTATTTTCAACTTTTTGAGGAACTTCCATGCTATTTTCCAGAATGGCTACACCAGCTTGCATCCCCACCAACAGCGTAGGAGGGTTCCCCTTTCTCCGCATCCTTGCCAGCATCTGCCATTTCCTACTTGTTAATTTTAGCCATTGAGACTGGTGTGAGGTGATATCTCACTGTGGTTTTGATTTGTATTTCCCTGATGCTGAATGATGTGGAGGACTTTTTCATGTGTCTGTTGGCCATCTGGATGTCTTCTTTGCAGAAATGTCTGTTCGTGTCCTCTACCCATTTCTTGATTGGATTATTTGTTCTTTGGGTGTTGAGTTTGCTAAGTTCTTTATAGATTTTGGATACTAGCCCTTTATCTGATATGTCGTTTGCAAATATCTTCTCCCATTCTGTCAGTTGTCTTTTGGTTTTGTGGACTGTTTCCTTTGCTGTGCAAAAGCTTTTGATCTTGATGAAGTCCCAATAGTTCATTTTTGCCCTAGCTTCCCTTTCCTTTGGCGATGTTTCTGGGAAGAGGTTGCCACGGCTGAGGTCAAGAGGTTGCTGCCTATGTGCTCCTCAAGGATTTTGATGCATTCCTTTCTCACATTGAGGACTTTCATCCATTTGGAGGCTATTTTTGCGTGTGGTATAAGGAAATGGTCCAGTTTCATTGTTCCACGTGTGGCTGTCCAATTTTCCCAACACCATTTGTTGAAGAGACTGTCTTTTCCATTGGACCTTTTTTCCTGCTTTGTCAAAGATTAGTTGACCATAGAGTTGAGGGTCTATTTCTGGGCTCTCTATTCTGTTCCATTGATCTATGTGTCTGTTTTTGTGCCAGTACCATACTACGTTGGTGGTGACAGCATTGTAATAGAGCTTGAAGTCTGGAGTTGTGATGTCACCAACTTTGGCTTTCTTTTTCAAAATTCCTCTGGCTATTTGAGGTCTTTTCTGGTTCCCTATAAATTTTAGGATTATTGGTCCCATTTCTTTGAAAAAGATGGATGGTATTTTGATAGGGATTGCATTAAATGTGTAGATTGCTTTAGGTAGCATAGACATTTTCACAATATTTGTTCTTCCAATCCATGAGCATGAAACATTTTCACATTTTTTTGTGTCTTCTTCCATTTCTTTCAGGAGTACTTTATAGTTCTCTGAGTGTGGATTTTTTGCCTCTTTGGTTAGGTTTATTCCTATGTATCTTATGGTTTTGGGTGTAATTGTAAATGGGATCGACTCCTTAATTTTTCTTTCTTCTGTCTTGTTGGTGTATAGAAATACAACTGATTTCTGTGCATTGACTTTATATTCTGACACTTTAATGAATTCCTGTACAGGTTCTAGCAGATTTAGGGTGGAGTCTTTTGGGTTCTCCACGTAGAGTATCATATCATCTGCAAAGAGTGAGAGTTTGACTTCTTCTTTGCTGATTTGGATATCTTTAATTTCTTTTTGTTGTCTGATTGCTGAGGCTACGACTTCTAGTACTATGTTGAATAGCAGTGGTGATAATGGACATCCCTGCCGCGATTCTGACATTAGGGGAAAAGCTGTCAGTTTTTCAATTGAGAATGATACTCGCGGTGGGTTGTTCATAGATGCCTTTGTGATATTGAGGTATATACCTTCTCTCCCTACACTTTGAAGAGATTTGATCAAGATAGGATGCTGTACTTTGTCAAATGCTTTTTCAGCATCTATTGAGAATATCATATGGTTCTTGTTCTTTCTTTTATTAATGCATTGCATCCCATTGATTGATTTGCGGATGTTGAACCAACCTTGAAGCCCAGGAATAAATCCCACTGGTCGTGGTGAATAATCCTTTTAATGTACTGTTGGATCCTATTGGCTAGTATTTTGGTGAGAATTTTCGCATCTGTGTTCATCAAAGATATTGGTCTGTAATTCTCCTTTTCGATGGAGTCTTTGTCTGGTTTTGGGATCAAGGCAATGCTGGCCTCATGAAATGAGTTTGGAAGTTTTTCTTATATTTCTATTCTTTGGAACAGGTTCAGGAGAGTAGGTATTAATTCTCCTTTACATGTTTGGTAGAATTCCCCTGGGAAGCTGTCTGGCCCTGGACTCTTGTTTGTTGGGAGATTTTTGATGACTGCTTCAGTTTCCTTACTTGTTATGGGTCTGTTCAGGTTTTCTATTTCTTCCTGGTTCTGTTTTGGTAGTTTATATGTTTCTAGGAATGCATCAATTTCTTCCAGATTGTCAAATGTGCTGGTGTATAGTTGCTCATAATATGTTCTTATAATTGTTTGTATTTCTTTGGTGTTTGTTGTGATCTCTCTTCTTTCATTCATGATTTTATATATTTGGGTCCTTTCTGTTTTCTTTTTGATAATTCTGGCCAGGGGTCTATCAATCTTATTAATTCTTTCAAAGAACCAGCTCCTAGTTTCGTTGAGTTTGTTCTACTGTTCTTTCAGTTTCTATTGCATTATTTTCTCTTCTCCAGCTGGATTTAGGCTTTCTTTGCTCTTCTTTCTCCATGTCCTGTAGGTGTAGGGTTAGGTTGTATACTTGAGACCATTCTTGTTTCTCGAGAAAGGCTTGTATTGCTATATACTTTCCTCTCAGGACTGCCTCTGTGTGTCCCACAGATTTTGAACAGTTGTGTTTTCATGTTCATTTGTTTCCATGAATTTTTTAATTTCTTCTTCAATTTTCTGGTTGACCCATTCATTCATTAGTAGGATACTCTTTAGCCTCCAAGTTTTTAAATTCTTTCCAACTTTTCTCTTGTGATTGATTTCTAGCTTCAGAGCATTGTGGTCTGAAAATATGCAGGGAATGATCCCAATATTTTGATACTGGTTGAGACCTGATTTGTGACCCAGGATGTGATCTATTCTGGAGACTGTTCCATGTGCACTAGAGAAGAATGTGTATTCTGTTTCTTTGGGATGGAATGTTCTGAATATATCTGTGATGTCTATCTGGTTTAGTGTGTCTTTTAAGGCCTTTATTTCCTTGTTGATCTTTTACTTGGATGATCTGTCCATTTCAGTGAGGCGGGTGTTAAAGTCTTCTATTATTATTCTATTATCGTTAATGTGTTTCTTTGATTTTGTTATTATTTGGTTTATATAGTTGTCTGCTCCCATCTTATACATATAGATATTTAAAATTGTTACATCCTCTTGTTGGACAGACCCTTTGAATATGATATAGTGTCCTTCCTCATCTCTTATTATAGTCTTTGGCTTAAAATCTAATTTATCTGGTATAAGGATTGCCTTCCCAGCTTTTGTTTGATGTCCATTAGCATGGTAAATTGTTTTCCACCCCCTCACTTTAAATCTGGAGGTGTCTTTGGGTCTAAAATGAGTTTCTTGTAGATAGCATGTTATTGGATTTTCTTTCCTTATCCATTCTGATACCCTGTGTATTTTGATTGGGGTATTTAGCCCATTTACATTCAAGGTAACCGTTGAAAGCTATGAATTTAGTGCCATTGTATTGCCTATAAGGTGACTGTTACTGTATAGTGTCTCTGTTTCTTCTGGTCTACTACTTTTAGGCTGTCTCTTTGCTTGGAAGATCCCTTTAAATATTTCCTGTAGGGCTGGTTTTATGCTTACAGATTCTTTTAGTTTTTGTTTGTCCTGGAAGTTTTTTTTTTTTTTCATCTCTCCTTCTATTTTCAATGATAGCCTAGCTGGATATAATATGGCTGCCTGTTTTTCTCATTTAGTCATCTGAATTTATTATGCCAGTCCTTTCTCACCTGCCAGGTCTCTGTGGACAAGTCTGCTTCCAGTCTCATATTTTTACTATTGTATGTTACAGACTTCTTGTTCTGGGCTGCTTTCAGGATTTTCTTTTTGTCACTAAGAGTTGTAAGTTTTACTATTAGATGGCGAGGTGTGGACCTTTTTTATTGATTTTGAGGTGGCTTCTCTGTGCCTCCTGGATTTTGATGCTTGTTCCCTTTGCCATATTAGGGAAATTCTCTACAATAATTCACTCCAATATACCTTCTGCCTCTCTCTGTCTTTCTTCTTCTTCTGGAATTCCATTTATTCTAATATTGTTTCATTTTATGGTATCACTTATCTCTCAAATTCTCCCCTCTTGGTCCAGTAGTAGTTCATCTCTCTGTTGCTCAGCTTTTTTATTCACCATCATTTGGTATTCTATATCACTAATTGTCTCTTCTTCTTCATTTATCCCAGCCATAAGTGCCTCCATTTTTTATTGCACCTCATTGTAGCTTTTTTTTTATTTCAGCTTGATTAGATTTTAGTTCTTTTATTTCTCCAGACAGTGTTTCTCTAATATCTTCCATGCCTTTCTCGAGGCCAACTAGCACCTTGAGAATTGTCATTCTGAACTCTAGATGTGACATATTACCAATGTCCATATTGATTAGGTCCCTAACCTTTGGTGCTGCCTCTTGTTCTTTTTTTGTGTTGAGTTTTTCCACCTTGTCATTTTATCCAGATAAGAATATATGAATGAGAGAATAAAATACTAAAAGCATGGCAAAGACACCAGAAAAATGTTTGCTAACCAAATCCGAAGAGTCCCCAAATCTGGGGAGAAGATGGGGGTAAAAAGAAAAAAAAAAAAAAAAAATATATATATATATATATATATATATATATATATTAGACTGGTGAGTAGAACAGAGCCACCCACTTGATTTTGGGTGTATTTTGGTCTCTTAGAAGAAACTACCTCCCAAAATTTAAAAAAAAATGATGAACTTATATATATATATACAAAAATAAGGGTAAACATGATGAAGGGATGGAATATGACTGTAAAAATGAAAATTTAAAAAAATTCTTAAAAAAGAATTGATAAAATAAAAAGAAAGTTAAAGGAAGTGGAGAGATTTTGCTTAGGGTGGAGACAATGCATGTGCTAGATTTAGGGTATATTTTGATTTATTAGAAGAAATTGTATCCAAAATTTTTTGGAAGCAAAATCCTATATGTATACAAAAAATAAAGTTAGGGACACCTGGGTGGCTCAGTTGGTTAAGTAGCTGCCTTCAGCTCAGGTCATGATCCCAGCGTCCTGGGATCGAGTCCCACATTGGGCTCCTTGCTTGGCAGGGAGCCTGCTTCTCCCTCTGCCTCTGCCTGCCACTCTATCTACCTGTGCTCACTCTCACTCCTCTCTCTCTGACAAATAAATAAATAAAATCTTTAAAAAAAATATAAAATAAAAAATAAAAAAACAAAAAATAAAGTTAGATATAATGAAGGATAAGTATGTCTATAATAATGAAATTTTTAAAAAAAGTTTTTTTTAAGGAAAGGTATTGATAAGATAAACTAGTTAAAAAAGTTAACAGAAGAAAGAGTAAAAGTTAAAAAAAAATAGAATAAGAAAAAAAAGAAAATTTAAAAAATTTAATTAACTTCACAAGGCCAAAGAATCATGGTGTGAAAGCCATGAATTCCATGCTTTGCTTTCCCCTCCTCTTGAATTCTGTTGTTCTCCTTGATCAGTGAGCTTGGTCTTGGTTGGATGTTCTTGCTGATCTCCTGGGGGAGGGGCCTATTGCTGTGATTCTCAAATGTCTTTGCCAGGAGCAGAATTGTGTCACACTTTTCAGGGGCCAGGCTAAGCAATCTGCTCGGGTTCATTCTCCAGAGCTTTTATTTTTTGAACTCTTTCCTTAGAGCTCTGGAGTATGGGAATGAAAATGGCTGCCTCCCAGTCTCCAGCCTGGAGGAGCCGAAAACTCTGGGCCCCACTCCTCAGTGCGCCCTCAGAGAAAAGCAGTCAATCACTCCCATCTCCCTGGTCTCCAGCCGCAGTCCAAGCTCACCCTTCCTGTTACCAAGTGTTTCTGCATCTGGCACATGGCCCTGTTTGGAGTCTCCAACCCAGCAGATTCCTGCCACACTGCTCTTCTGGCTGAGGAAGGTGAGTCTCCCCATATCTGCTACTTGTGGGGTACCTGCACAAAGAACAGTGGTCCAACTGTGCTGCAGGTCACAGTTTAAGGTAACCCCAAGCTGAGAGCTCACTCCTCAGCTCTGTCTCTGTAATTGGCTTCCCCCCTTTGATACCTTAGAGCTCTGCTACACTCAGGCACCCCCGATCCTTCTGTGACCCAGGAGGACATGAGACCATTTGACACACCCCCACTTAGCCTCTGGAGTGATGTCCCTCAGTGGAGTAGACTTCTAAAAGTTCTGATTTTGTGCTCCATTGCTCCACCACTTGCTGGGTGCCAACATCTCCCCGCTGTGGTCTGTCTTCCCCCTGCTTCAGATTCACTTCTCCACATGTCCTACCTTTCAGAATGTAGTCGATTTTCTGTTTCTAGAATTGCTTTTCTTCTTCTCTTCAATCTCCTGTTGGGTTTGTAGGTGTTCAGAATGGTTTGGTAATTAGCTGAACTCCAGCAACCTGATGTCATCTTAGTCTGCTACTCCTCTGCCATCTTGACTCTACCCATAACTTTTCTTAAGCATAGATCCCTACAGTGCTCAACTATTAATTTGGTTTGAATCTGTAGTTATAAGTAACTTCTATTATCAAATTCATTCTTAGAAGAATATATACATTCATACAGGATTTCTTTGCTATGGAAGCGTTCAAATAGAATGCTACAAGTAAACAATTAAAGAGAAATATGAAAACATGGACTGTGGAAAGTTTTAGGAAATATATTTGGAAAATCATACAGATCTACCAACATAATTCCCATGATAGACATATGACTTCTTCTACTGTGGCTGTTTCTCCTTTGAAATGGCAAATCCCTCATCTTGTGTAGAAGAAGCGATTCATTCCTTTAGAACTGCATAAACTTGGAGAAAAATGCCTACTCTTGGTCTAGACTTGAGTCACCTAGCCTGGAACCTGGAGCCATGAAAATGACTTGGGTGTTTGGCACATGCTGGGAAGATACATTCACTGTGAAGGACTTCCTTTTCAGACAACTTCACCAACTGGATTGCTGATTAATCTGTGCCAGAGGTACCTCTGAGAGCACTAGGGACACTAGTACCATTCTAATGGGAAGTGATGGGAATACCTCTCCAGTCACAAGAAGACAGTAACAGGGATAGAAACCATGGAGATAGCAGCTCACATTCCTCTCCCTTTATACTTAAGCTGGAAGAAGCTTCCTGAGTAGGTTGGATATTGTTGGTATACCCAGGTATTGTGGCCTATGGGCAAGACTGGTTAAATTCATTGTTTGAAATCTTCTTCAAGAGCCCTAATAGGAAAATCATGTCTCTGTGACTTTTATTTGGAGATGTGATTCATAAATGGAATACCTGAAATTGTTATATCATTTTCATAAACATATTTGGTGGTTACAAGTTCATCAATTTTTAAAAGCCTTTCATGACTAGAATCCCCTTTCCAACATTGCTACCTAGTTTGAACGTGTCCAAACAATGAATAAATCATCTTCAGAGGTTGTTCAAAGGAAAGATCTTACTACTGAAAATTCTTACGTTAAAACGGAATCTAAACGTCTGAAACTTATAATACTTTTTGGTTCTGATTGGCCCTAAAAACACACACAACTATTTTAAGAAGGTGTTATGAGAGGTCTTGTTTTAGCTTTGGTTCAAACATGTGCATTATGCTGCACTGACTTGACCACATGTAGTAATAGTAAATGCAAAACTTCCATAATTAATATTGATAATATAAATGTTGAGGAAATTAATCTGAGATTATATATCAAAACACTAAAAAATGCTGCCATTCAATAAAATAAGCCTTTCTTTTAAAAATATATGTTGTTAAGGACTGATTGGTTTCTGTATCTGGGTGAAACTTCCGAGTATCATACCACTTAGCTAGCCTCTACTAGCCTCTCATGTCTCTTCAGTTGCATTTGTCCTCTCTGCAATAGCCATGCATTGATCCTTCTGACCTTTATTGAAGAACTTAGCACCTTCCACATATTCTTCCTCTCTATCCCAAGTGAATCTTCATTTTTAGTCATTTCACTGTCTGCATAACTTACGTTTTTGTTGTTTTATGTTCATAGATCCTTGATTTCTTTCTCATGAATGTGGCTAACTGTTAGAGCAACTGACTTAACTGGGAAAATGGTACCAAATGCAAACTTATGGATTTGAGTTTAATCCATGGCATAAACCAGAGATCCCTTTCTGTTTCCATTTTCATTCCCGTTCTCCATGGTACAACTTCTTTGCCCACATGTCCAATCCCTATTGTGGTAATCACTTTGCAATGCATTCATACATCAAAGCATCATACTGTTATATGTTATATCCAATGTTATATGTCAATTAGATCTCAGTAAAACTGGGGACAAAAAAGGAACAGAAATATATTTGTGTTGTTTAATAAAATATACACCACCATTATATATTGTATGTGTCCTATGAAGGTGACATAACCAAGAATATTTAAGGACAGTTTTTTTAGAAACTGGTATAAAAAATGAAAAAAACAGTAGATTCTTGCTAGGAAAATATTTATCAATTAAATTTAATATCCAAATATTTTTGTCTATTTCCCATAATGCTATTTATGGTTTGAGTTGCCTTGACTAATTCTCAAAATAAGTCAGCTCCTATTTGACTATTTTTGTAGTCATTTTATATTTTCATTTTATGCTGTACATTTTATACTTTCAATTCATTTTCAGTTTTGAATGAATTCCAAGAGAAAGCCCTTTTAGTTGGCCGACATAAAATTGATTAGCAATGCCTTTCTAGTGTCTAGACTTTTTACTTTAATTTCAGTAACTTCCAAAGTGACTTCAGTGTTTTTGTGGATGACTCAATTCAAGACACTTCTCTGACTTCAATTCTAATGGTCTTCACCTCTAAGTTAATTCAGTATCTGACACATCTTGAAGTATATCAAAACCTAGAACACTCTATATATGAAATATTCAACTTCAATTTATCACTCTTCTTTAACTGTAACAACCTATTCTTCCCAACTCTGTAATACCATTACACCTACTCTTGGACTTTAGGAATCTTTCAGGATCTGAACTACTCCATTTCCTTTTAATCTGTTTCTTTCTAGGTTCACTTTCTTCCCTTTCTAACCTTGATTCTAAAGTCAGTCATGTCAGTCACTCTGTCACCATCATGCTGCCTCTCTTGCACCTTGTCTTTCTGATTAAATCCCTTGTAAAATCATAGGTTAAGATTGACTCAATAGTTTTACCTCTTGACTTTTTCACAAGTAAGAACTATTGAAAAAAAAAAATGTAGTGTGAGGTTTCTCTTCTCTTTAAAATACTGGCTCTTGACATCACATTTCCTTTTAGTTATATCCGAGTTCTGAGCTTGTGAAAATCAAGCTGCTTTATACAGGAATAAATACTTCTACCAATTCAGTACAAATTTATTCCTTGTTTTTTTTTTCCCCCAAGATGAAGAATGACATATAACATAGATCCTTTTTGTCTTCATCTTACTTGTCATTGTTGACCATTCTCTCATTTAAGCCAGAAACACCTCCTGAGCTTCTGCAACTTTATTTTCTCCTGGACTTCATCCTATTTTTCTAGAATTCTTAGTTTCCTTTGTGGGCTCATGTTTTTCTGCCTATTCTTTAAATATTCACATTCTCCTAGTCATCTTCTTTGGCACTGTGTTCCTTTTACTATTCATACTCATAAGATTACTTAAACCATATTCATGGTTTCAATTACCACTTACATGTTACATTTTTAGCCCTAAATTCTGTCCTGAACTCAAGACCCATAAATCCAGCTGGTTCCTGGAAATCTCACTTATACATCTTACAGGAATTTGGATCACTACATGTTCTAAAAATGACTAGTACTTTCAGCTAAAATCTATTTCTCAACTATATTCTCTCTCTAAATTAATGGCATGAAAATCCCCTCATTCATGGAAGCTAGAAACATAGCAGTCATCCTTGACTGTTGTCTCATCTAGTCTCAACATCCAGGCATTCTTAGGGTCCTGCTGATAAAACTATTTTACTTTTGTCACACAGGTTTTTACTGATATTCATCTATTGCAATGCTACTAAATGATACTTTTTGAAGTCCTCAGTCTTCCTTTTCAGAAACATTTGCAAATAAACAGGCCCTCATAAATACCATGTCATCACCAGGACTCTAAAATATGCAGCAGATCACACTGCTCCTTCCCTGTCTACACTGATACTAAAATATCAACTGATACTAAAATATCCTCCTTCAGAATGGAGCATCTAATGAAATGTTATCATAATACTTTAGAAATGAGAGACCCCACATACTGATTTTTATTTTCATGGAGAGTGTGGTTACAAATAAGGTGTCATAGAGTAGGAATTTGAAGTCCAGATGAGACCTTGGGAAATTGACTAAGTGTTCATTTTTTTCTCATTATCTTATAGATAATGTTTCATTGGGTTATGTGAAGATTAAGCAAGATACTTAATATAGAGATACATAGGTGCTAAATATTTTTTTTCACCTGTTAGTGTTTGTTTTGTGTATGTATTTTCCGTGTGCCAGTCTTGCACTGATTACTCTGAGTACTGTTTGAAGGGAAGAGAGTTTCTAAAGCACTACTGACTATACCTATGTGTGGACGTTCCATGTTAATGCATATATATTCTCATTGTGAGCCATCACCTATGCCTAGACACATGAACTATTAGAAGATCCTATACAATTAGCCTATAAACAATTAGCAAACTATTTCTTAGTTTAAAGAAAAAAACCTTAGTAAAAGGAAACCAACATATTTCAGCGAATGGCAGAAACCTATCTCTTCTTGGAATTGTGTAACAGGAAATATTGGTGAGAGGATTAGTAATGACAACTACACAGGAAAAAATGATATTAATAAAGAAATAATTGAAGGGATTTGTTGCTTGTCATCCATAAAAAAGCATTACTTCCAACATAGTTAAAAATGCAATCAATCAACACAAGCCTGGGTATTCTCCTGAAGAGATGGGAAGGCTATTGTGAGCCATGTGCCAACTGATCTAGAAAAAAAAGTGAACTATTGCTTGACTTTGAAATACAACCCATGGAATCTTCTTATATCACCATTAGTGATTAAATTTTCATTACCAGAGGGCAATGTTTGTAGGTAACTAGTATAGGAGGTCTTTCTAAAGTTATGAAGTCTCTTCTGTTTTACTATGAAACTTGAGAATTAAAGAATAGAAAATAAAATCCTGACTTACTCCTACGTAGGTGAGTGGACCTATAAGATAAACCATTTAAAAGAGCAAAAGATTGAAATAAGAATTATTTTCAGAATTAAGGAAAATTTAGTAAATTTTTAGCAATAGTAATGTGAAGTTCATGAACATGTTTTAATGTAAAAAAATTTCCGTGAAAAGAATGATGCTCCCAATATCAGAATTTTCAGGAAGGTATAAAAGATCATCTAGGTTTAAATATAGCATAGTTTAATATCAAAATCATGCAGATCTGTATCATTTACAAGTTTGACAGTTTGACAGAATTGGGAAGTTACTTGAGTAAAATCAATTTTTTATTGAAAAAAGATTAAAACAGTTACAACAATTGATTCATTGAATTGCATAACTGTTCAATATGTCATCTTTTATATCATTCTTATAAATCTGATGATTTACAAGTGATAAGTATGCCTTCAGAGAAAAGAATATGTTCTAGAAAAGAAATAATGTTTAGTTATTTTTTAGTGTAAGAAGGAAAGTAAATCATGCTTTAAATAAGAAAAATTATTGGGGCACATGGGTGGCTCAGTGGGTTAAAGCCTCTGCCTTCAGCTCAGGTCATGATCCCAGGGTCCTGGGATTGAGCCCTGCATCAGGCTTTCTGCTCACCAGGGAGCCTGCTTCCTCCTCCCTCTCTGCCTGCTTTTCTGCATACTTGTGATCTCTGTCTGTCAAATACATAAATAAAATCTTTTAAAAAAAATAAGAAAAACTATGGTTTTGAAAAATGTTTGCTTAGATAATTGCAATAATATTAAGATTACAGAAGTTCAAACACTTCTGGTAGTTTTTTAGTTAGTAATGTAATTAACCTCCTTCAGACTAAAGCTGTTTCTTTTGATTATGCAGCCAAGGTAGTAAGATGATGGCAGTTTCATCACCTTCCTTTGAACTTTTTATTATCAATAATTGATCAAAGAAGAATGAATTCCCACTGCTTATTCTTCGTTTTTAACATGATACTTTTATTTGACCCCCTGCAGATCCCAGAAGGGCCATGCTGGGCCTTCAGTGTCTCCTTGGATAGCCCCATCACCCTCCAAGCCACACACACATCAAGTTTACAGATGGAGGTAAGACTCTCATAGGACCGTAGAACCCTCACTTCAGATCATAAGTTTAACTGGTGCCTGGATATCTTTTTGGACTCTAGTCTTTGTGCTTTGTAGTTGTATGTATATTGTGATGGTATCTGATTGTAAGTAGTTTGGGGGATGATTCTTTTTTTTCTCTTAGTCTTGATCTTTTTTTTTTTCTAAATTAGTATATAACTAATTATAAGTATGCTTTTTTATATTTAATAAGTAGTTTAAGCTGTCTAATAGTAGAAAATAATTTTTTTTTCTAATAAGGATTAGAAGAGCAAATATGCTCTTGTTCAAAAAATCTATCATGGAATCAACTCATTATTTGACTTGGTTCTTTTTTGGTGTATGACAGTTATTTGGAATTCCTATTTCTCAGCTGCAAATATGAGATCAATAATCTGATATTTATAAGAATTCATAGCTATTAGAATATCCTGTCATGAATTATACATATATGCTTCCTGTATCCCTTACAAAATGACCATATCTTTTTGTACATTATATCTACTTAAATATGGATCCATATTCATATTTACAAAATTGGATGTCCCCAGATCTTAAAACAGATGAAGTTGAGAAAACGCCACTTAAGAGATGGTAATTATTCCTAAACTTCAGTAGACCAGGGAATTTAGGCTGGGATTAAACCTCTCTTTTTGTGGGAGAATCCAGTGTTGTGAGCAGTTTTAACCAATGAGATACGAAGCATGTATTTAGCTCATGGTACTTGAGAAACTACTAATTGAAGGAGTAGTTCTCTTCACACACACACACACACACACACAAATCAGAACTATGCATGGTGATGGATGTTAAATATTTGCTAGATTTGTGGTGATTATTTCACAATGTATGCATATATTGAATCATTATGCTATACATCTGAAACTTATATAATGTTTATATGTCTTAATTTTAAAAATGCAGTTGCCATGGACTGATATGTTAAATTTGTTAAATTGGGCATATATTTATTAAGGGTATGCTGCCCGAAAGAGCCCAATATACTTTCTCCTAAATATGGCTTTTGGCTAGACTTTCAGAAAATTAAATATCTGTCATTGACAGATGGGTCTTTCTCTCTGTCTTTTCTCTTTCTCATTCTTTCTTGATCAGAATACTTGAAAGATATGCAAATATAATATCCTCTTTAAAAAAAATACTGTGAAAAAAAATATTGTGAAGAACTGTGACTTTCATATGATGCCTTCCAAACTTTGGAAAATGTAGCCTTGGCTATTAAGATAGTTGGTTTTGTTTTGTTTTGTTTTTTTCCTAGATGCCTCCACCCTTGAGTATCATTTGGGTAGGCAGGAGGCAGGTCTGGGACTGAGGTTTTAGACCAAGGTGGGCAGGGGAATGCTACTCTTCTTTCTATTACCAGGAACATATGCACCTAGTTCTCAATAGGAAGGACATGGTATAAAAGAACTTTGGTTGGGGAAAGGCAAGTGAATTCTGTAATACGTTGGCAGGTAAAATGCTAAGAACTGTTTAAAGGGCTAGAGAGAATAAGTGACTACTGTGGAAGAAGGAATGGAGAGTTACGTTTTCTTTTCCTGAATTACAATTATCCTCCATTTGCCTTGGTTTCCCCTTGGTCTTAGCTGTGCTTTAGGTGTCGTTGGGCAGGCTATGTGCGTACTGGAGAACAGGACAGAGAATCTAACTGTGTCACTGCATGCATTCCTTAGTCCTCAGTGGTTGGGGAAACAGACTTAAACTACCGTTACTTGTGTAAAAAGGAAGAGTGACTCATGAAGGCTGGAAAAAATGGGGTCATCTGGATGACATTAAGATTTGAGGAATGTGTAATCACCATCATTGTCACCAGCGTCATGAAGAATAATAATAATGCCTGACATTTGCAGAGGATTTTTTTGAAAGTGCTTTGCCCTAAAATCATCTTACTTGCTTATTATCTTAGACTTTGACTGTAAGAGTATCATTGGGAAATACCAGTTTTGCAAGAATTCAGTCTAAAAAGAGATAAAATTATAAAAAAAAAGTTTTTTAAAAAATTTTTTAAAAAGAGGCACCTCAATTTAATCACTTTGGGAAATTTCAGTGCCCTAAAACGGTATGTAATAACAATAATGAATAGTTAGTGAATTTTCCCAATGAGCAATTTTTTTAGAGTTTTTCTTCATATTAATTTTCTTACACATTTATGCATATGTCTAAAATATAGAAATATATGTGAAGTACATAAATACACATACAAACAAAAATACATACAGAATACATTTATTTTTGCATTTGATTTTCCCAACAACCCTGTGAGACAGGAACTCTGATAATCTTCATTGTTCACATATGGAAACAGAGGTATAAGTAGATTAAATAACTTACTTTATGATGTGAAGGGGGATTTCAATCCAGAC
Source organism: Enhydra lutris kenyoni (assembly GCF_002288905.1). Taxonomy (NCBI): domain Eukaryota; kingdom Metazoa; phylum Chordata; class Mammalia; order Carnivora; family Mustelidae; genus Enhydra; species Enhydra lutris. The sequence goes on along the minus strand of NW_019154099.1, from coordinate 30,483,339 downwards.
TATTGAATAGCAGGGATTTCTTTTAGTTTCTGCTGCATTGGACATCAGTTTATTCCTGTTCTCAAGTAAGTTTCAGAAATAGTTCCCATGTTTTCAGAGATGGTTGAAAAATATTGAGATAATCTCTGATTTAAGTTGCATTTCAAGGGAAAACACTTTCCACTTATTTTATATTCATCATATTTATAGTCATAAGTATTTATAATATTTGTAAGCGGGGATATATTTAAATGCAATGTCATACAGTTTGAAACTATAACATATTTTTGTTACTTGGTTTAAAATTCATCACAGAAGTCATTTTTCTCCCAAGAAATGTCTGAGTACATTAGCTTAAAAGATGATATTGGCAAGCTGATAGTATGCATATTTCAAAAAGAATGTTCAGCTGTACTTAATGTGCATTTGTGAGAAATGGCTGTACACTCATGGTCTCAATGAAGGGCTAGGCTTATTTATCATTCTTTTCCTAACCATTCCTTCTTTGCAAACTGTCAGTCACCTTAACTAGAGAATGAAAAAAAAATGGCTATTTTATAAATTAAGGTTTCTAATATGTAAACACTGCCCTAGAAGTGAAAATAGAATTTACTTTAATTGGGTACAGATCATTTGTTTCAAGTGAGATGTTTGAAGGGAAGAAAAAAATATTACAACTTATTGTAATGCTCTGCCTTGATTACATAATGGGAACCCACGTCATGCTTGAAAAGGTCCTAAATATTAGCAAACATCATTTTACTCTTAACAGTAAACACTGTTACAAGCTTTGTATAGCTGTGGGGCTGACTTGGAAAGGGTTTGTAAATGCAGAAGTTTATGCTGGTTTGATAATTAGAGGAACAAGTAGGAAAAACTACAGAAGGATGAAAAGGGGCAAGAGAAAGAGAGGCTGAATGTGTGCATTACATGCAAACACGTTAAAATGAAATAAAATGGAGCTTTCGTGATTTAAATTTTTTCAGGAAATCAGAAGTAACCACTAGTTACATGACATAATTGACCATGAAACTATACGTAGTGAAAGCTACAATTAGTGATGTCTGTGACCCAGGTACTTGGGTACAGGAGGAGTCCAGAAATAAGTGGGAAAGGTGAGTCAACACTATTTAGGGTGCTGCCTGCTACCCTAAGGAAGGAAAACTTAACGATTGTAGGAAGTACTTTGTTATGCCGTAAGTATATGTCTCCTACAAAAGAGTATTTAAATACTCTGTAGGTTAATACTCAGCAGCCATCAAATGGATAGAACTAAGTAGGTTTAACATGACATGCACAAGGAACCCTTGGAAGCAGACCATTTTGAGAACTAGAACCTGTTATAGGAAAAGGAGCTTGAGGAATGATTTCCTACATTCTTATAAAGGTAAAAGGAAGCCTTCTCAATTGCAACTGGATAAGCGTTTCTATTAGAATCAAGCACAATGTTAAAAATGCAGATTCCCGGGGCGCCTGGGTGGCTCAGTGGGTTAAAGCCTCTGCTTTCGGCTCGGATCATGATCCCGGGGTCCTGGGATCGAGCCCCACGTCGGGCTCTCTGCTCAGCACGGAGCCTGCTTCCTCCTCTCTCTCTGCCTGCCTCTCTGCCTACTTGTGATCTGTCTGTCAAATAAATAAAAAATCTTAAAAAAAAAAAAAAAAAAAAAGCAGATTCCCTCTACCAGCCCAGTCTTACTAAGACAGGATTTCCAGGGGATGGGCCCAGGGACCTGCATGCATGCATTTAAAACATAATATCTTTCCAAGTGATTTTTACACCCATTAGGTAAAATAAAGTTATTAAGACTTTGGATGGAGGGAATTCTTACGCAATAGAATTTTGAGTGTGGTAGTAAATCTGTTTTAACAAAGACAAACAAATAGAAGATGCAGAAAAGGAAGCACATGGGACATTTTAAAGCAGGGGATTTTTTTCATCACTGGTCACTTAGATCTTCTTAGAGAGGACTCATCACTATCCAACCAGAGGAGAGTTCAGGCAGGAAGGCCCAGGGACTACAAATTGAAGAAGTCCTGTCAACTCTTCAAGGTCATGGGGGTTGGCCACAGAGACATTAGGTGGTAGCTTTGTCCAGGATTACTGCAGGACCTGCATTCTTGGACTTGTAGTTTGGACTCCTGTGATGAGGTTTTTGGTCAATCTCTTAAATTTACTGAGGACTATTTCTTTCCACTAAAGCACGAGGAAATTCATTACACTTCCAGGTAAAAATCTCAGATACAGCTCTAGCACTTAATATTATGAAAGAAAATTCCGAGACTGGCTGGGTGTGGTGGAGGGAGTGGTGAGGGGAGTACCGGTGACAGTTTCGATTCTTCAGTTGGTGTTTGTGACACTGAAAGACTATGAAAACTCCACAGCAGGGTGTATGTATCATATTAAGTGAAATAAAAGTTTCTGGAAGGGATTTAGCATATGCGTCATGAACACCATGGAAACTATGTTTGGAAGAAGAATGATAAAGCTCCATCACTTGATTTTAATCTGAATTTTAATGGGTGGAAAGAAAAACTCCTAATAAAACTGCCATACAAGATTGCAGGTAGGAGACAAAAATGAGAGCCAGTTAAAGAAGGGCTATGGCAGGGGAAAAAAACCCCATAATTTTCAGATGGACAGAATATAGGGAGTTATACTTCTGGTTCCATGCATCTGTGTATTAAAGTGGTTACCAAGCAAAATGAAATTTTTCATACAAGAATACAGTGTTATGATAGGCATAGCTGAGGCTTCAGTTGGAACTCAACAAATATAATATGGTATTAGAAAAGAATAATTTGATCAAAGATCCTGAATCTAAACCAAAGAGGGAACAGTTTTATAAGATAAGGATAAATGACCTGTGATACAGATCATAAAACTCATGGAGTTTGCAAGCTGTAAGTGGGAAATTCAGCTTCCTTAAAAAATCCTGCAAATGTTGTTCCTTCAAAGTGGAACACAGTCTTTAAACCAAAATTTTTATTTTTCCCTAGTATAGTCATTGTTAATATCTTGTTGCATTTTGTTTCAGGATTTTTCTTATCCATTTTACATTGTGTTTTAGCAGGAGATAAGAGTTCTAGAGTGCATGTTTTGTTAATATTACATAACAAGCGTGTTTTTAATAGATATTTTAATGATTGCATAATATGGATGATCCATAAATATACTTTAATTAATCTTTTGTTACATATTTATATTCTTTTGAATCTTTTTCTGATCATTAGGCTGTAGTGAAAAGGTTTCATGAAGATAGAATTCTAGAGAAGTAATTATAGCCAAAGGATATAAACACTTATAAGTTTCTGGACACAGTTTGCACAGTTATTGTCCAGAAATATCATTCCAGTAGGCAGTCTCACCAGAAGTTTGGAATGTGTCCATCTCAATATACCTTGTTGGTACTAAATATTATTATTATTATTATTATTATTATTATTTACTAACTTGAGAAGCAAAGTAAGGTCCTTAATGAGTAGTGCTGATGTAGAATTCCCACTTTTTCTCTATGTTGGCCATTTTATGATATTTTTAGAGGGGGCACAAGGAGCTAGAGACTTCTGCATGCACATACAGTTACTCATCCCGTAGTGAGTCTTTTGACATATACTTTAGTTTTTCTGTGTGTCCCTCTAGGGATAGGGTTTTCTTTCTTAAAGAAATTTTGTGTCTGACACATGGAGCCATTTCATCTAGGTCTGCCTTCTTGGGGGAATCTGTAAGACTTAGCATCCTAGGGTACCTCTACTCTAGAATTTCTCATGTCAAATTTGCATACCCTACAAACAAAGCCTGCAGCTTTACTGCAGATATCTTTAAACAGATGATTCTGGTAGATATAATCAGAAAGTACTAGATAGTACTTTGGATGTTTTGTTATTGCTCTTACCATACCATAATAATTTTTCAAATTTACACTCTAGTTTGATATTTAGGTATCCTTTTTTCATTTTGCCTGAGTTAACCGGTCACTACTAAGAATTGAATCTTTTCAGGTTAGATTTGTTTCACATTGGGATTATTTTTTCAACAAAGCAAATATTGCTATATACACAACCAAGTTCTGACCCATTATACATGCTGTGAATAAGCTTATAAAAAAGATCCAAAGTGAGTCATCTTGAGAGCTGCTTTTTCTCTAATTTTGTATGATGTGTAATAATGTTTCTTCTTTTTTTCTTTTTCTTTTCCTTTCCTTTCCTTACCTTTCCTATCTTCTGCCTTTTTAAAAATTGATTATAAGGGTTAATAATTTTTGCAAACAGCTTTGGTTGTCTTTCATAGTTTTTGATATCACATAATCACTTATTAATTTCTTCTAGGTAGTTTTTATTTTCCCTTTGAGTTATTTTTTGATCTAAGCAATAGCTAGGAACATATCTCAGTTTTCAAGTAATTTTCTTGCCACATTTTTGCTATTTCCATATTTAATGGATTATAATCAGAAAGTGTGTCCTCTGCTTTTTAAAAATGTTAAAATCTTCTTTATGGATAAGTTGATATTTTCCTAAATGTCTAGTGTATATGCAAAATTATCATATTTATAGAATATGTCTATTAAGTTTTTTTCTTATTTGTATTGAAGTCCTGCATGATCTATTCATTTTTAGTTTGTAGTAGAGTTGTTTAATTCTGAATGAAGCATATTGAAGTCTCTGACTATATTTTTAATCTAGTTTTCCTGGAATTTCTTGAATATTTGCATTTTCTAGTTAGCTGCTATGTAGTATGTTCCACATGGGTTTATGACTATTGTCTTTACAATGTTACCCTTTATCATCACAATGTTTTCCTAAATATCTTATTTTGTTTCAAGAGCTTTCATCATATATTTCTAAGTGATCTATTATCATTTGTTTAGATTATGTAAATTGTAAAGTTCATCACTCACCGCTGTTTTAGTTCTTACTTATTTTCCCCTATTGTGAGAGAGGTTTCGGTTCTGCGTCATTTATGTTAGGTTAAGTACTTAGTCAGGTATTTCTCTAGGATTTGTTATGTGGGTCACACCCTCTCAGACTTCTTGCACATTCTCACATAGCTACTTAGATTCTGACAGAATCTAAGACAGCCCCAAGATTCTCTCTTGGTATACACAACAAGTATAATTCCCTTGCTTTGGAGTGTGGAGTGATAATTGAATGTGATGGGATAGTTACCCACTGGTTAGGTTAATGTATATCAGAAAGGTGATGAGATAGTGACTCCCACGCTTATGTTGCGTTATTTTCCTTCTGGCCTTGAAGAAGTAAACTTCCATGGTAAGAGAGGGCTAGGCAACTCTAGGAGCCAATTGTGGCTCCCAGACTACAGCCAGCAAGAAAATGAAGACCTCAGTCAAACAAATACAAGGAACTGTGGACAATCCCGGTGAGCTTGGTAAAGGGCCCTGAGCTTCAGATGAGAATGAATCCCTGTGGATGACATCTCCATTTCAGCCTGATAAGGCACTGAGCAGAGAACCCAGGTAAGCTGTGCCCAGATTCCTGTGACAGAGTAAATTAGCGTTTGATGCTGCTGATGTCATGATAATTTGTTATAAAGCAAAAGGAAATGAATACAGTGCTCTAGCAGTTAAGTGGGTTATCTATTTTTGGCTTTTAACGTTCTTGCTGATAGGATTCCTTAGGTGGGATATGAGTTTCCCTCCTCATTGAATCTCTGGTCTGTCTGGTGGTTAGAATAGCTCAGGCAAGGGTGGGTGCAGAAGTAGGCAGGGTTCCTCTGTCCACAAAGGTACCCAGAAGATACCTTCCATTTCCTAGGGTTCTCTCACCCTTTCCCAACCTCTGGATAGAATTAATATCCCAACTGAGTGATTTCTTGGCTTCACTGGGTGCAGGGAGTTTAGTCAGATCTCATAGGGTTGATGCCAGCTCTTTCTCAGAGAGTCTACAGAATGGTAAAAGCCAACATCTTTCCTAGATCTAAGGCATCCAGGTTATCACCCTACAGCTTTTTGATTCTAGGGTCCAGCCTCTCACTGGCTTATGAAGAAAGCTCCATGCCACATCTTTCCCACAGAGCCCAAGATTTGCTTACATCCATTTTTAATTTGCCCCAACAACTTTTGTCTTAGGAAAGATAGATTAATTTTTGGAATAGAAGAGTAGCAAGCTTTATTTGTGTTGTCCTCTTCCCAGAATTCTCTGTCAGGAGTTTCTTCCCTGTGGTCCAAAATGGGGACCTTAATTTTTTGGATGAAACACTGCTATTGGATGAGATATAGACACAGACATAAAATATGTATATTTATATATTTATACATCAGTTACATGTACTATTGTAATATAGGCAAAACATTAATGAGATAGAGTGCTTAAGATTGGGGACTCTCGGTTGAGATTGCCTGATTTCCTCTATCTACTGAGTACATGAACTTGGTAACATTATTTTTTGGTGCCTTGGCTTACATGTTGATTCAATGGAGATAATAATACGGTCTACTTTATAGGTTATTGTGAAGATTCAATGAGTTAATATATGTACAAGCATATGTACGGGCTCCGTAAATATGGTAATTTTTATAGAATGTACCTAAAGTTGTTACCAAAGTTTGAATTAAGCATCAATCACTAGCTGGTTATATTTGTTAATGTACAAAAACATTGTATTCAATGACTCTTCAACTATTAATTTCTAGGAAAAGTCATATGTTGAATAAGTTTGGATTATCACTATTTTTTTATCTCTTCATAATGTGGCTGATGAAGAGCTAGGATTTGTAATAGAAAAAGTATCCAGTTTTCCATTTTCTTGGTGTTTACTTGTGCATGAATTATTAGTGTTGCTTCAGTGCTTGGTGTTTACGGTTCTCCTAGCCACTTGTCTGTTTTGCAAAGGCTAATTTGGTTCAGACTAAATAATCTAATCTGTGCATATACCAAACTGGGGACAAGGAAACTGCACTGTCACGCAGATCTCTGAAAGAAAAGCTACCACTGATGTGCTACTAGCAAACCTTTAATGTTGTAGAGCTCTCATTATTCCCTCATAGACCCAGGGTGAGTTTCATGGTTATTTGTGCATATTAACTCTTAGCAAACTTTTATTTCTTGGTTATAGATAAAAGTTTATAGAAATTCATGCTCTAATATATCCTTCTTACTATCCCTGATGGTGTATGTACCTTACTTCTGAAATCATTGATCTAAAGAACTTCTAAAGTAATATTTGATGACAATCAAATATTTTATTTAAGCACCTATTTGTGCTAGAGGATGTACTTATGTGATAAGTAATATATCAAAGCATAAACACAGAAACTGGAAATTTATTAAAGGGGGTATTTGTGTTCATATGCAGTAAAAAGCAACTTAAAATAGTTTTCCTTTGTTGAGTATTTTAACAATGTATTTGCTGTTTTGGGTTGTTACAAAATTATTATAGGTAATTCTACTTTATTTAGGTAATTTATTAATTTATTTTTTTTATTAATTTGATTTATTATATTAAAGTTATTTACAGGTAATTATCTACTTAAATTCAAACCACACACTAGATGCTTCAAATGCTACCTCTTTTAATTCTAATGGTGATGTTAGTAGTAGTTTTGATAGTTGTTTTCCCCTTCCTCCTACCCCGTGTTAATGATAAGGACACTGATGAATGGAAATGTGCTGTAGCTCACTGATCTAGTGAGTGGCAAAGATGAGATTCAAAGCCCCACCTTTCTGGTCTCACATTCTTTCCTCTTAAATTCAACATTATATCAGATGGTTTCCACAGTTTTAATAGCAAGTGGAAATGGCTAAAACTATTTAGTAATTAGCTTTCTATTCCTATAACTTGGTACAGTGGTTGCCTCGTAATAAATATTTTTAAAATGAAACCAGAAGGAGAAGGAGAGAAAAGCAAGTGATTAAACTTTGATTTGGTGTTGGGTGGAAAGCTAGCAGGATCTTGACAAGGCATAAAAATTAGTGATATAGATAATCAGGTAATGGTAATATTGGTAACGATCGGCCTCCAACCGAAGTGCCTAAGGTTGCTGACTTTTGTCATTTAAACTTGAAACTATTTTTTCCTTCATGATAATATAGGTTCTCAGTCCTTCACCAAACCTTCTTGAGTCATTTATGTGAATGGTACATAGAGATTGTTATAATATTCTTTTGATTTGTAAGAGGCTTTGTGTTTGAAAGACCTTCACCTTTATTTTATAAAAAAAATTACTAATTATATAATCTAGACAACTTCAAGAAATAGCTAATACCAGAAGTAGGGACAAAAATGAACATTTCTACTTTAGAAATGGGTGTGGTAACCCAAAGGTCTATAAATACTGTTTCCTTAAATAGTATTTTATTTAATTAAAATTAAAAATTTAAATTTAAAATTTTAAAATTTAAAATTTAATTAATTAAATTTATTAAGCCACCACTATGTGTAAGGCACCTTACTAAGCATAAAGGTTATAGCAGAGCCCATGCTTTCAGGAAGTACACAATCTTCAGGGAACATAGCTATTGAATTAGCAATTGAAAGTGATAGGAAAGTGCACATTTATCAAGAGGGCCGGGGGGGGGGGGGAAACAACTAAAACTAAAAATGGGGTAAAGGGTACTCCAGGGGATAAACAAAGGCATGTACAGTGATAAGAAAGAGCAAGGAATGATCCAGAAGCCCAAAGAAGGCCAAATATAACCAACAAGGGAGAATTGCAAGAGATGATGCTAGAGTAATAACTGGGAGGCTATTTAATACCTGCTAGGGTCTTTTCAGAGATTTGACTTTATCCCAAGGGAAATGAAAGAGCATTGGGAAGTTGGTTTGAGATCGAGGATTGACATGAGCAGGTTTACATCTGTTGGGCAGAAAAGCAGATAATGAATCACAGGCAGTAAGAGTGAAAGGAAGTGGGGTGGAGGGTGGGGGGTCAACTAGAAAACTCTCAACTTATACCAGCCAAGAATAAGATTATCTTAGTTTGAGGAAGGGGAGATGGGCATAAATGGATAGCTTCATGAGACAGAGGTGATTATTTGGGTATTGTGGAGCAGCAGAGGGAGAAGTTTGATGGTTTCCAGTTTCTGGTTGAGAACAGAGGTAGAGGGGCTAGTTTAGGGGGAGAAGATGATGAGGTCAGCTTGAGAAATTTGACAAGAGCTGCCTCAGGAGCATACAAATGGAGAGAGAGTGGGTGGTTGGAAATATGGTTGTGGAGCTCAATTTGGGGTTTGTCTATATATAGTTATAACTGCTCAGAAAAGAGATGTAGAGAGGTGATAAGGTAGAAAATGATGACCCAGGAAGTGAAGGGACACTAAAATCAGAGAGTATTCTGAAAAAGAATAAGTTTAATTGTATCAGATTACTTCTAAGCAGTTACCAAAGATGAGGATAGAGAAGTTTCTACTGGATGTAATAACATGGAGGTCACTTTTAACAGAAGATTGGTGGAATTAGGGGGCTCACAGATGAGTGAAACATTGGGGGAAATGGAGGGAATTAAAGTAAATTTGACTGCGAGGAAGAGATGGGGAAGGGTGATTACTACATAAAAATGAGGGATTCGAGGAGGCTTTAAATTATTTTACTTTTTATGAATTGCAAGAGGCTTAAGCATGTGTTAAGTTCTAATATGGAGAAATTAGGAGAGAGGGAAGGTATTGTTACCCCAGCTGTCTCTGAGATCGCACAGTTATAGAGCTGAGATTAGCAGTTCTAGTCTGGGGATTTTGGTTACTTTACTGTTCTAGAGTAAAATTATGAACCTGGATTAAAAAGGAAAAGTGTCATTTTAGAGCATTAGATAGTCTCTTCCTATATATTGAATAATGGAAAAGGAAGGAGCTATAGCAAGAGTTGCCAGGTCACTCTTGCAGCTGTAAAGGTGTTAATGAAGTTACCAGTATTTTTGTGTGTCAGCTTGTCCCAAAGGACAGGACTATGAGCATATTGGGTTATTGTTTTGTGAGAAGGGACGGATAGAACTGGTGATATGCGCAAAGCACATGCATTAGTCTGGCTAAGATTTTGGCAGGAGACCTAGCTTCAAACTGTCTTTGTTACTGTTATTTTTGTTAATTTTTACACAGTGTGTTGGGATTTGAAGTGATGGAGGCAGGCCAGGCCAACTTCTGACCAGACCCCCTTCTTAGCTACTGATATCCTAAGAAGAGGAACAACTGCTAATATCAATTGTCAGAGGTCCAGAATATTCTCTGAATGTTTTCCAAATGAATGAAGGTTTTATATTAAAGAAAAGTAGCCGGTCTTGTCTCCACATCTTTTTCTCCATGGAACTTGCTGATTGAGAGGTTAGAGAGCCACGCTCAGTAGCTGTTACCAATGTCCCTCCCACATGCAGCTGATCAAGGATTATCAGGGCCTTACAGCAGTAATCAATGAAATAGTAATTGAATCCATTTGACTATGGTTCTTTGTGTGATCCTTCTTTGAAACACCGTAACAGGGGACAAAAGGGGGTGTGGATGGTTTATAGCGTACAATTTAGACTTTCCTCAGTCTCTAGTAGTAATATTTGTGACTCCTTGACAGGTCCTAGTAAAAAGAGAGGTGGTAGATTCTATTAAAACATTTAATTTTTTTAATAAGTATCACTTTCTTATTAACATATAATGTATTATTTGTTTCAGTATCACTTTTAATATGTCACCACTTGTGGAGATTGCAAAAATGACTACAAAACTCTACCTTTACTTTTGTCTATGTCCTTTGTCATGTGACCTTGCAGCTCCTCCCTTCATGAGATAAAATCTGTCTTTCCTCCCTTAAATCAAGGCTTGCTTAGCCAATAAAAATCAGTGGAAGTAATGGTATAACGGCTCCATGCCCAGGCACCGAGAAGCCTTACGTGCTTCTTTCTTAGGGCCCCTAAGATGGGTGAAGAAAACCCAGGCTACTGTGCTGCTGGTTGAGAGACCAATCACCAGAGCTGTGTATGCCCAAGTTGTCCCAGCTGAGGCCCCAGAGATAGAGCCCAGACATGATCAGCAAAACCACTGGCCCAGCTTGTAGCTGACCACAAGAAATGACTGCACCATGACCAGAACAGCTCAGCTGAGCACAGACTAATCCTAACAATATTCAGGATTAGGGGCTAAATAGTTTTGTTTTGTTTTGTTTTTTTCAAAAGAGACTAAGCTTTGGTGTGGTTTGTTACCCAGTAATAGCTAGCGAATATACCATTCTGTTTTATCTCTTTGTGTTAATCATGTCTATCCTCACCCAAGAGATGTCATTTCTAGGGATGGGGGTAGTTATTAAGTGGCTACACTTTCATTAGGCTGTGCTGGGTGTTACACAACACAATTTTCTCAGATTTTAGCTCCAATTTTGTTTGTATTTCAGTGATTCTGATTCAAATAAGCAACTAGACTCACTTGAAATTGTATTATTTATCACACCAGTTGTTTGCATACAATATGTTTCTGGGCACAATACAGATTGCCTTTATTATAAACCACTGGGTGTGACCTACAGGAAACAACACATTTTCCATGTCTTATTTTATACTATAATCAGTACATTTAAATCACAGAGTGAATCCAGAATATCAATCTCTTTAGCATGCCTCTCTGTTTAATTCACTAACAACATAAAATATATGTGCATTTGGCAGTTGAAATGAAAAATAATGAGGCACTTAGAGAAATTAGATTACTACATTATAATATAATAAGAATTTAATGATACAAGTAACATATACTCCTCATACATTTTGGTGTATGAGAAGCTGCACAATTATCAACAGTGTGAATTTTTTTCCTTTTGGTTGCCAGAAAATATTTGTGTGATTTACAATCAGGGGTAATAATGTTGTTCTATTGGAATAAAATCTATTATGACATTATATATGACTTTTATTAATTCTATTCTATTGGATAATTGGAGACCTCCTATGTTTTTTAAAATGACAGAGTAGAGACCTCAGCTCATATTACACTTTTAATTTTATGCTTGTCTTCAGCTAAATCTTTTCCATAAATTTTAATTCAACAAAACATAGATGTAGCACCAAGTTAAAGCTTAATGAGTTGGTTAGAATCCATCCAGAAGTCAAAGAAACTAGGGTTTTGTTTTTTTTTTTAAACTCCAGTATTTCCTTTTAATTGATGTGACACTTAGATGAAGAGAACTATGCCTGAATCACCATATCACTGATGACGCTGGGTGTGCGTCCGATGTCAAGGCAAATACAAATAGGTTAGGAGTAGTGAATAATGATAAAACTGGATCTTCTGAAGATTTCAAGATCCTTTGGCATTCATTCTCCAGCAGGTACATGGCAGAGTGGCAGAATTCCATGGATGAGTGACTTTTGGTTTATGGCATGTAACACTTTCATCTCTTTTTCCAGGGCGACAGTGACACATACCCATCTCAGCAAATTTGCCAAGCTCTATGACTCAATCTAGGAAGTTCAAGCTCAGCAAATAGGGAGCAAAAAAGACAAGGTGGCAAGTCAACATGAGAGAGATTGGCATGGCATTTCATAATTTATCAAGATAAAATTAATAACAACTTATCTTTCTCCATTAAGCAATTCAACAGGAGAGCTATCCTGATATTGCTGAGTGTAACCATCTACCCAAACACATGGCCACCAAAGACAAATACTTAGTTTTGCTGAGGTCGGATGATTTCATTAGTCTCTTTGGAAGACTTCTTTGTTTAGTTGAGTTTACCACTTTAGATGGTCATTTAATTTAGAATAATTTTTCCTCCATTTCATAAAAACCCACAAATTTTTCCTGAGCTTTTTAAAAATAACTTTTAGTTGAAAAACTAAGAAGAAGCTACCCACGAAAAAATGAACAAACTACCACTAATGTTCACCTTATGGAATCATCCTTGCTTTCTTATCTAGTGGCGTGTCTTAGGACATCTAAATACAAAGAGGAGACTTAGGAATCTCTGCCTTGAATTGGAGTTACCTGATTCATGCAACTTAGTATCAAAGGGAAAAGTGTGAGTTTTCTAGCTTCTTTTTTTGAGGTGTGGAGGTAGAACACAGAGATGGAAGTAGAGATTAGGGCTGCAGAATCAAGAAGATCTGGGATGGGTCATACCTCTGAAGGAGTTTAGTTCTAGAAACTTTTTTCAGATACAAGGCAGGAGTCTGAGATTTGCTGTGCTATTTAGTGGCAGAACACAGAGGAAATTGAAATAAGGTCCTGGACCTCAATCAAACTGGAGCCTCAGGCTCCCAGGCTAAAGTTACTGAAGAGTGATATAAGGCAATGAGCAAATCACGTAGGCAAGATAAGGGACCAGAGGGCGCATGGAAAGAGAAAGTGTGTCAAAAGCTGAAGAATCTTCTAGAAATCAAGATCATTTATAGATATTGGGAATAAGGCCCATTTTGAAACTAATTCCCTATCTGTACTTCATGGTTTGTTGTTATTATACTTCTAAAGAGAGTGGCTTACATCTTAAAAATGGACTGCCTTTAGAAAAAGAGCATCTTGTGTCAGCTCCGTAAAAAAAGAGGTAGACTGAGGTGTTTTCATCATAACCTCCTGCAATATTTATCTTAAAAGAGAATTAAAAGCTATCTCCTTTGATTGGTGATTTTTCAGTTTTTCAGTTTCCTAACTCTGCTCTCTAAAGGTAAAACAACTTCACTGTACATGCTCAAAGCATCTGTAGAAATAACCACTAAAGCATATTCTCAGTAGACAGAGGAAAGACTGTCAATTAATGCTTACTGTATAATTTTAATGGAAATTAAATATAGGAGTTCACAAGATAAACACATCCTTGAGACACTTTAATCCAAGGAACTAAGAAGACAGACTATCAACTTGGTTCCCAGAAAAGTATGCATACTTCTAGTTCTTTCTTGGTCCTCCTCAACTCTGTTGGAAGTCAATGTCTAACTGCATGACTTTTTTCTTACAGGCCTAGTTTAAATAACATTAGGCCACTTTTATGCTACTTGCAAAATTGATTCTTGATTATTAATGTTTAAAATTCTTTGGGGAATATTTAAAACATGCTTTGCCATTTGGATATTGACATCACTTCTTTGCCATCTGCTGACTGAAGCTTCAGACTCCTTTAAAAGACATCCTACAGCATAGGCAATGTCCCATATTTTAGACTTTTTTTTTTCTTTTTGGTACCATCAAGCATCAAACCATCAGTACATAAATGTTCTTTGTGACAGTTTTTGAGTTAGTTCATTCTGTCTTTTGACAGGAAAAATAATGGTTTTAATGATAGATACTCATCATCTTAATAAATAAGAAAACATGGGAATGCAATGTTTTCCTTTATTTTTAAAGTGTATTATTATTAACATTATTTTGACTATTCTTGTCATCAATCATCTTTGATAACCAGACTTTATTCTTTAGCAATGCATCTCCCAGTCCCATTGAGAAATCCCCTCTGGGAGGCATTAGTTCAGCTTCTGGGGGGCTTTCTCTTTCCCTATATAGACAACGACTTTGCATAACCTGCATGAAGCCTGTTGTGGGCATAGGCTCTTAATGTGGGTAATAATGATAATGAATTGTCCACTCGAATATAATATGCATACCTCAAAAAGGATTGCCATTTCAAATAGATAATGAATAGAAGGCAAAAAGTTCATCCACAACAGGACTACAGGCATGTGTAATCTCTGAATAAAGGCATCTCTTTCATTAACCATCACAGGTGGTCTGAATTCATGCCTTCCGGGCCAGTGACCCTAACTGTACAGGCGACTTTATACACTGTCATTTCATGACTTGTGCCTTTCCTATAATGGATTGAAACAACAAAGAAATCTTTTTGTTTTGTTTTGTTTTCTTTTCTTTTTTTAAGTGCTAGAGGGAAGCTGGTGGGGGGCAAATTCAATGAGACAGTATAGTGCTTTTCCCGTAGGCTGTGACTCCCTGGGTGAGCAGCATCCTGGTGGCTTCCCATAGAGAGGGGGGCTGGCCGGCCGAATCCTTCTCTCTACTTGAATGGTTCACAAAGAGCTTGTGTGTGACATGCCGGTGATCCAGGTCATCTGTTTCATATGTCTCCTGTGAGATGGAAAAAAAATATGTTAAGTCCTCTAGAGGAGCTTGAAATGACTGATGATATTGTCATGTGGTATTGCTTGGGCTTGCATATTAAAAATCATGTTTCTCTCTGCTGTCTCCTACTTATCCTAGGAAAAATTTAAAGTCAAACAGGGCAGCTTATTAGGTAGAAAGTAGAAATGTGTCTATTACAGATTACAGATTACAATTTTCACTCTGGGATATATAAAATAAAACCATGAAAATGGGGGCTCACCACCCAGGTTATCCTTAGTAGGACTGATTTTGAGGCATTCGTAGAGTTGGATAATGGATGTCTTATATTTTGGGTCTGTACTGTTTTCAATATTACAGTGCTACTTAATAAATTATGCCTTGTGACATTCAGCTCTTATGTTCTATGAATTAATTTATTATTCAAAAACAATATCAATCATTTTAACCTAGATTACAAGTAAAATGGGTTTATAGGTAAAATATAGCAACAAATATACTTGAAAATTAAAAGTTGAGATGATGTCAAACTCTGAATGGGTCTGACTGTGCTCTGAGCACTGGGCATTTCTGAGGATTGATGACCAGCGAGGAAGAGTTGATGGTCCTTGGCTGAAACTCGGGCCATTAACTCCAACCATTCATTAATTGCCTGGAAATGCCCTGGGCTGAGGTCATTATTGCCATTATAAACTGAATTAATGCCCTGTGCCTTAGCCAATAAGATTATTTGAATTATCTTTATTCTTCATTCAATTTATAATTATAAAAATGTACCACAGGCAATCAGACCAGATTATAGATTAATCACATGCAAAATTACATTTTAAATGAATTATTTTTTTGATTCATATAGTTACCCAAACTATATATACCAAAACTATGAGAAGTTGATTTCTCAGTGTTGACATTTATTGAAGTGGATTTGTTATGCTGTATCCCGATCTCTCAACCCTACTACTGGTTTAAATTCAAGTAAATAAGTATATTGAATGGGATCTTCAGTTTACAATGTGTAGATTCAATTTTCCAAATGCTATAATATTTTGGTTTTTTTGGCACAGGAATTTAGAATGGATAGGCCAGGGGATAGCAAAGTGGTGTGGCATTGGTGTAAATCATGAAAAAAGCTATATAAAACCTGAAGCATATACCCAGTCACAATCATTTAAGTTTGTATAGAACTTGACATTTTACAATTTTTCCACATTCGTTATTTAATTTTGCTCTTTGAGTAACACTTTTAGTTAAGCATGACAGATATTATCATTCCATTTTATGTGAGAAGATAGAGGTCTAAAGTGTCTAGCAAGCTGTCTTCAACCCAGGATTTCTTCAGTGGTCATTAGTATCAAATGTTATTATTTTAGTCTGGGATATTCTTTTGTATTTGCATACTGTGATTCAGTACTACTAATAATTATTAGAATAGTTTAACATGCCATTTTTCAAGAGTTATCAGACAATATAGCATTTTGATGCTTTATGATGAGAGATTACTTTTCTGGCTTATAGATTAAGTTCTGTTTAATCGTTTTTTTTTTCTTTTTTATGCCAGGTGTATTTATATTAATCTATATTCTAATTGGATATATATTGTATGTATGTTATTTCTGTATTCTATGTGTTTTGTATTTTGTGTATGTGTTTCTATATTCTATGTGTTGTTCTGTATTCTATGTGTTCTGTATTCTATGTATTCTTACTCAAAGAAAGCTGCTATGACATAAGTAACAGGAGATTTATTCACACTCTGCAGTAAAGGAGAACCAATACAAGGAAAACCCTAAAAAAGCATCTTAGTTAACAAAGAAAACATGGGTTTGTATTGCTTATGGATTGGCATCAGAAGTTCTTAGGTTATGATATCAGAAGCAGAATGAGCCTTTGGGTTGATTAATTTAAGGTGGGAGGATCAATGCAAAGTAGATGATATTCTGAGCTAAGCAGTATTAAGCAAATCGTGACTTTGTGTGCTTATAAATATATAGCTGATAAGTGATTGTTCTCAGTCTTGCATATCTGATGGAGGTGATTTCTCCTATTCTTGGTCTTTTCTGTACCACTCTCCTTTGGCCAGCCTTTAGCCAGGCCAGAGAGGCAGTCAGAGAAGACTTTTTAGAAAAGATTTATTTTTCTTTTTTTTTTTTTTTTTCTATTTTTTTTTTTTTTCAAATTTTTTTTATTTATTCATTTGACAGACAGAGATCACAAGTAGGCAGAGGCAGGCAGAGAGAGAGGAGGAAGCAGGCTCCCGGCCAAGCAGAGAGCCCGATGCGGGGCTCGATCCCAGGACCCTGGGATCATGACCCGAGCCGAAGGCAGAGGCTTTAACCCACTGAGCCACCCAGGCGCCCCAAAAGATTTATTTTTCTTAACTTAATTTAAATTTAATTTAAATTTCACTTACCATACAGTGCAGTACTCATTTCTGAAGTAGAATACAGTGATTCTTCATTTACATACCACACCCAGTGCTCAGCACAAGTGCCCTTTTTAATACCTATCACCGATCAAGTCCATCCTCCACCCATCTCCCTCCAGAGAAGACTCTCATTCCAAATCTACATTGCTGTCATAATCTCTAGAGTGTATGTAATCTGAGAAACAACAAACACCACTTTGGACCACATTTTGTCTTTTTACCTCCTTTTATCAAGTTAGGAGTTGCTATATCGTGTGATATGACAGTGGCTATGCAGAGGCATTTAAGACTCTGGAGAGTTCACATTTGGCCATTAACAAAATGATCAGAGTAAAATGATAATTACAATCCTGAGCAAGAAAAAATAACACAAAAATACCCACATTGCAGAATTCATTTGGATCTATTTTAAAGAGCCAGGTGAATATCTCCTTAGAGATGAATTGTTCTATTTGGCCAGTAGTGTTTATCCAAGTGCAGCTGAAGTATAGCTGTGAGATGGTTACCACACTAACTAGCTAATAGAAAATCTAAAGCTCTTATTTTGGTCTTTACTACTTGGACTGAAAAGTTCAGATTCGTCTAATGAGCTTCAGTAGCGATACAAGTATGATTTGTAGTATCAGCTAAGATTTAATTTCTTACCTTCTTTCCATTTGTATAAACAACTGTGTAGGAGCTATTGCTTGAATGGTGTAAATACAAAGGTACATTAGTGATTCTTCTGGTTAATTCTCCAGAATATACTATGTGACTTCATTTCCTAAGTTCCTAGGCACATAGTTCCAGGAGACTTACTTCCCAAGGGATTGGTTGTTAGTGGTAAATAAGCAAAGGATTGGTTTTATATAATAAAATAGTATCCTAGAGGGCACAGCCTATGTGGTAATGTAGGAATCATTTAATATAACAGGAACACCAATTTGGGGGGAAAGGAAGATTCCGTGGAGTTGAAAAACTCCTATAAAGATGTTGAAGAGTCTCTAAGGAGAAAAAGTGAACTAAGCAGAAAAAATAACCTCATTACTTATTCTTAATTTGTTGTATTTCTGATAGTGCAGGGATATGTTAGGTATCAGAAGGGGCCAATGGAAGGAAATGACTGACTAGCATAGAGTGATGACTATAAAAACGTTATTCAGAGAATCCAGCAATTCCGAAAAGTAAGGTATAATCATTCTATTAATAGCCCTAGGATCTTGAACTCTTACCTAAGGCAGGAGTAATTCAAGGGATAGTGAAATGTATATTACATCAAATTTCTCTTGGTGTCTATGGTATAAGATAGGTCTTGATATTTCCTTTGGTTCTGATTTCAAAAGGTATTGTATAAGCTTCCATGAAGGGTTGATTAGGTCAGTCTGAGTTTTGATGGGTGCAGTCCCCCAAATCCTACCAATATTGGTAAGATTTTTGGGCCATGAAGAGTCTGGTACCTCACAGAGATCTTCAGTTTATGTCTGTTTTTAGCATATGCGTCTCTGGGAGACGGTATTCAATTACCTTTAACCTCAAATGAAGAGAGAATACCTTGAAATTTCAAGGGAAGGGCCATATAAAGAGCATTAAACTGGTAGTTCTGTTACATAATAAAATTATTGGCTCAGCAAAAATATTCTCCAAAAATGGAGACACAATGAAGACATTTAGCTTATAGTTGACTTATTTTAAAGGAAGTACTAAAGAATGTTCTTCAAGAAGAGAAAAATTATTCCAAAAGAAAATTCAGATTCAGGAAAAAATGTAAAACAACAGAAAGAAGGGAAAGTGGGAAAATCTAAATGATTACTGGGTCAATAAAACAATGATAATAGTGCATCATGGGATCCAGAATGGGTCTAGCCTTTCCCTTCAGCAGGGCCTGGGATCCCAGCACTGGCAAGTTTCAGGATTTCCACAGCTTCTCATTGCTGAACTACATGACTTCTGAACAGTGGAAGAGCTCTCCTCACTTTACATTTTGACTGTCAGTATTTTGGGGTGTTTTGGGGAGTTCTCTTTGCTCTCTAGTCCTGTCCTCTGCTTTCTTTGCAAAAAAAAAAAAAAAAAAAAAATGGTGATCTTTTTCATCCCTGTTAAACATTCTTGGCCTTTGGAGAGTTGCTTTTGCTGGCCTACACTCTGTGAAACAGGAATTACCCCTGAGAGATTTCACATAGCTTTCCTGCCCCCTCATGTTCTTCCTTAATTGAAAGCTTGAAGTGCTAAGGGCAATTTCAGGTCTTTTTTCCCGCCCTAATTTAAGGGTATCACCCCCAATGAAGATGTGGGGGAAAGAGTTGGAAAGTGGTATAGTCTTCTTTTGTGTCTTGGGTTCAAGTTATTTATTTATTTTTTAAAATTTTTATTTATTTGACAGACAGAGATCACAAGCAGGCAGAGAGGCAGGCATAGAGAGAGGGAAGCAGGCTCCCTGCTGAGCAGAGAGTCTGATGTGGGGCTCAATCCTGGGACCATGACCTGAGCTGAAAGCAGAGGCTTTAACCCACTGAGCCACCCAAGTGCCCCATTGGGCTCAAGTTATTAATCCAACAGACCAGCTCACACATAACCCTAAAAGGTTTGTTTTAAGGTAGGCTGGTCCTCATTACCTTTATTAGCAGCAGATTGTTCCCTGTCTATTTCAGAGATGACAGCAGATGCGAATTGTTTTTCTCTTTTGTGAGATTGTAACTTTCTGGAATTTGGATCATTTAGGGTTTTTTTGTGCTCATTTTTTTAATGGATTTCGAAATGACTAATTTGGCTCACCTGGATTGTTTTTGTTCTTAGTGTATTATTACTCATTTTTGACCCTTATTTAATGATGGCAAAATAAGCTTTGCTCTGATAATTGAAAGACAGGCCTTCTTTGAATGTGATGGTAGTAGTAAATGAAACGGTGATGGTGTCATTGGAAGTGATCCTGGAGAAACAGAGAACAATAGGTTTCATACTAGTTTTATAAAGATGTTAAAATAAAAAATATTGTCTATTATGTGATAATAGGGAAACTGATCATTTATAACTGCTGTTGCATGTGGAGGTATGATTGTTATCAAGGGTAAAGTTCTGTCAAGAATGGGTTTCTGCAAGATAAGAAAACAACCTGGTTCCAGGTATTTAAAGCTGTAAATTGGGCACTAGATGTGCTTATTGATATTTTTTGGAATTTTTAACGATCTTACTGCATGCATATAATGAAGGAAAGCAATACATTTTTCAATGGCAGAAAAGACTTTTTTTTTTTTTAGAAAAGACTTTAAGTTAGAAGCTTGGAAGACAAAGTTTCTATAGATTATTTTAACATGTTCTGTGATTAAATACTTATCAAGGAAGTGATCTTGATACTGTATATATATGTAAAAATTTACATCAAATACTTCCTGAATTGAATGGAATGTCTTGAATTTTATTTTTTTTTAAGATTTTATTTATTTATTTGACAGACAGAGATCACAAGGAGGCAGAGAGGCAGGCAAAGAGAGGGGGGAAGCAGGCTCCGCGCTGAGCAGAGAGCCCGATGTGGGGCTCGATCCCAGGACCCTGAGACCATGACCTGAGCCGAAGGCAGAGGCTTAACCCACTGAGCCACCCAGGTGCTCCGGAATGTCTTCAATTTTATTTTTCATCACAAGAAGATCCTGCAGAGGAAATTCATTTTTTTAATAAAATTATATAACAAGTTTAACTTTATAGGACAAACTGTCAGAACTGGTTACTGAAGGATTAAGTATGAATTTTTAACATCAAGTATCACCTGCTCAATTTTAAATAATAGTTGATAAGTAATACCTTGAACTTGTTGGAAAAGTTTTAAAAATCTCTTCTCCTATTTCCATCAACATATTTGTGACTTTGGTTTCTCTACTATGTTTTCATACTAATATAAAAAGGAACAACTTTAGATATATATTATCTCTTGCAAGTATATAAATTAGCAATCAGGAATCAAACTCGATTGTCACATTAAAAACTTTAAATATTGATTTACATGCTGCTCATTGAAAGTGGCATATAGGTGCTTAATATGGGGAACCAATTTCAATCATAATTTTTACTTGAGTTATGATTGTGGAATGACAAAAAGGCATTTTAATAAAATCCCTAAATGTTAGTTGCCTATATGCACAGTTTCATTGAGCAACATGTGTAATTTTTATAATTTTATTTTTCCTCTGTTATGAAAGTTGTAATTATATTTATTAAAATGTAATTTTATGTCTACATAAACTAATGATGAAAATGTGGGCTTGAATTTTGTATGTTTTTTGTCCATTTTATTTTTGTTATTGTAATTTACAAGACTATTGTTCTGTGTATTATTGAAAATTAAAAACAAAACTGGTTCTTTATCACAGATAGTTTGGAAAATACAATTCTAAAGCACAATTACAGAATTTTAAAATTTAATATTGTACACCATTTCAGTTCTTAATATTCAACTTGTTTAATTGCTCCCTTGATATTAAGTAATAAATTTTAATGTCTTCCTGTTTGCAAGCTTTGTTTTCAGTATAGCAATTCAATAAATGCTTCAAAGTCTGAAATATTCTGACACCTCACTCAGTGAATACATTGACTCAAGATTTTTTGAATAATTTTGAACAAAGCCTGAAATTTTGAGGACTCATTTGCAAAATGTTCAATACCATGTTAGATAATTAATTAAAAAAATAGTTCCCCATATTCTCAAATGCACTAAATTTCAACTGATAATGGTTCAAAAAGAGAAAGCATATAGTGCCATGGTGAAGTATTTATTTGGCATTCAAGATCAGCTTACTAACCAAAATTGCATAGTTTAATTATTTTTTGTATGTATTATTCAGCCATCAGAAATGATGAATGTCCAGCATTTGCACTGACATAGATGGAACTGGAGGAGACTGTGTTAAGTGAAGTAAGTCAAGCAGAGAAAGACAATTATCATATGGTTTCACTCATATGTGGAACATAAACAATAGCACAGAGGACAATAGGGGAAGGGAGGGAAATCCAAAAGGTGAGAAATCAGAGGGGGAGATGAACCATGGGAGACTATGGACTGCAAGAAACAATCTGGTGGTTTCAGAGGGGAGGAAGGTAGGGGAAAGGGATAACAGGATGATGAGTATTGAGGAGGGCACTTGCTGTGATGAGCACTGGGTGTTACACTTTACTAAGGAATCATTGAACACTAAATCAAAAACTAATTATGTACCATATAGTGGTTAATGGAATATAATAAAAAATAATAAATAATTAAATAAAATAATGGAAAAATTTAAAATTAAAAATTATAAAAAATTTTAAAAATAAAAAGGGTCTTTCTTACTTTGATTTTATAAATTGGTTGAGAACAAAACATTTGAAAAATTAACTTGATTATCTATTTGAGGACTTTGATACTAACATAAATCTGGCTTTATTTAACTATTTTAAAGGTTTTATTTCAGTTAATGGAACCAATATATTAACAGCTATTCCTTTATTTATATATGCATAAGAAAACTTAGAACTAAAAATAAGTTAGTTTAGATGTACAGTCACTTCATCTAATTGAAAAATTATGCTTCACAAATTTATATGCAAATACTCCTGTGGGTATATGTTAAGTCATTTTCTTCAGGTGTATGCATTAAATAGTCAATATAACTATGAGCTTTTGAGGAAGATAATCGTAGTTCTCTAGCAGACGTGTGTTTTCACAATTTTTGCTATTGGAATTGCCCCCATGTTGGATGGTAATTATAGACAAATTACTTACTGTCGGTTTTCTTGAGAAATGGAAATTCAGTAATTTTCCATTAAACATGTACTTTTTATCTCATTGCTGTTGAAAGGGCTTGTTATGAAGGATTAGTACCAAGCAATAAAATGAATAAATTATTAGATATACACTATGTGATACATGAGATAATCACTTACATGAGGGCATCAGACTCTAAACTCTAAGGAAGGATTGCTGAGTCTCTGTTTAAAGTGTACATTTTTCTCATCATCTAACCTAAAATTTCTTATGTTTCTCAAGACCCCTCAAAGTTGGAGTCTGGGTAGTTTGCTACATCTCTCAGAATATGGTACAACTGATTGAGACAAATTTTTTTGGCATGATACCAGAAGAAGGAGTTAAGTAGTTAGGCATTATTACCAAGCTCCCTGGACATGAACAGGTTAGTTATGTTTGGAAAGGGTTCTGGCAATGTAGAAGTAACTTGAATTGGATCAACCTGCTGCCATGTGAAAACACAGAGAGAAATCCATCTATAAATCATGAAACAGGCCCTTACTAGACTCAGATATGCCAGCACCTTGATCTTGAAGCTCCTAGCCTCTAGAATTGTGAGAAATAAGTGCTTGTTGTTTATACCACCCAGTCTTTGGTATTTTGTTATAGCAGCAGAAATGTACTAAAACATACTACTATTGTTGAACCAGACACCCTAGACAAAATTAAAAACACCTGTAACAACTACTACTTGAAGCCCACTGGAAAGCAAACAAAAGTAAGCAGAAATTGGAGATGATATGACTTTTGAAAAAAGGAAAACCACATGGGAAAAGATCCTTAAGTGACAAGATACACAAAATTAATTTGAGAAAGATTATGACCTTAAATACAAAAGATAAAACTATAGATTTTCTTGGGGCACGTGGGTGGCTCAGTGGGTTAAGCCTCTGTCTTCGGCTCAGGTCATGATATCAGGGTCCTGGGATTGAGCCCTGCATTGGGCTCTCTGCTCAGCGGGAAGCCTGCTTCTTCCTCTCTCTCTGCCTGCCTCTCTGCCTCCTTACGATCTCTGTCTATCAAATAAATAAATAAAATCTTTAAAAAAAACAAAAACTATAGATTTTCTAGAAAGAAACATAGGAAGAATATACTCACAATCTGGGATAGATAAGATTTCTTATACTGAGCTCTCAGAGGAAAAAAATATAAATTGCACCTTATGAAAATTTAAAATTTCTGCTCATTAAGACATCGGTAAGGAAACTAAAACACAAGGCACAAACTGGGAGAAAACGTTAACAGTGAACAAAACCCTTTTCTCCAGAATGTATAAATAACTTTTACAAATTCAAGTAAGATAACTTCACATGGTTGTACTTTATTTGGGAGCTTATTATTGAAAAGGATTAAATTTACTATTGAGATGATGTAAAGTTTAATTTTTCTTCTTTCTCACAGTGGCCTATGGGGTACTCACAAGTACAGAAAGATGTTTGAATCATTAAACTTCTACCTCAGCCAAAAAATGAATCTGTGACAAAGATCTTACTTTGAGAAACCCTCATAGAGTGATTATGCTGAATTATGAACAGTTTTGCTACAAATGAGTTCTGTCTCCTAAGGAGCAACATCTCTTGTGAATGGCTAAAGCAATAGTTTCTAGAATTTATCTGTGGGATCTACATTAAGTTACAGTTTGAATCAAATGGCATGGCAATGGCCTTTACCAGACAGAAGGGCAGTAGAGTGCTTTTATGGTTCTTTGTGAGCACTGAAACATTTATTGACCATATTGGTCATATTAAATAACTGGAGATAGAGACAAATTGACATCTCAGGGAAGCGTACCTGACTCTAAACGTTTGTTTCTGGTCACTGCTGATATGAAGAATTCATGAAGTTTGAATAATAGAGTTGAAAGTTGGTCTGAAGACCCTGGACCGAGCCTGGATAAGATGTACAACTGGGGCAGAGAGAAGGTGATGGGGTATAGTTTGTGTTGACTGTCAGGCAAAGACTTGGTAGAATGGCATGAAAAAACAAAGAGAGGTGAACACATCTATTCAAAGGATATTAAGACTATTTTTTCTCCCCTATATTCAAGTTTCAGGGTAAAAATAATCACAACAAAACCCAAAATAAGACTGCAAAAGAGGCTAAACACATTGGGTAGGAAAAGGGTGATAACTTAGATACATTGGAAAATGACCCTACCAATCGTTGATCATAAATATATTTGAGACATCTTCTCTTGGCTAAAACTCTTTTTTCCCCAGTGTTAAATACTCCAAATTATATAAAATTTGGGCCAACTTTTTTTTAAGGCTAAATGTCCCTGGTATTAAAAGTAATTCTGGTATTTTCTAGTACTGCCAGATAAAAGACGGGACGCCCAGTTAAATTTTAATTTCAAATATACAGCAATAATTTTTAAAAATTTGTCCCATGTTGGGGCACCTGAGTGGCTCATTCAGTTAAACCTCTACCTTCAGCTTAGGTCATGATCCCAGGGTTCTGAGATCAAGCCCCACACTGGGCTCCCTGCTCAGCAGGGAGTCTGTTTTTCTCTCTCTTCCACTGCCCCCCTCCCCCTGCTTGTGTGCTTTCTCTCTCTTGCTCTATCTCAAATAAATAAATGAAATCTTTAAAAAAAAATAAAATAAATAAAATGTGTCCCATGTTGGCAAATTTTCATATAAAGTAAGGGGATTTTCATTTTAGAGATAAGCAGACAGGAAAATAATTATGTGTCTGTCATGGAAGTACTGATTTTAGCTGCCAAATGTCAGCCTTAATTCTTATTTCAAGCAAACACATTCTTGCCATGCAGTCTTTTCTCTATGCCCCATGCAATATTTGGAATATACTTACATTAAAATTATTTCTGGTGTATCTGAAATTTGTATTTAACTACTATCCTGACTGTTTAGTTGCTAAACTTTGCAATCTTATGAATTTGATCTCTGGCTTAAGGAACTATCTAAACTTTTCATTTATGAAGCTATTTAAATGTTTTAATAAATAAAAATAATATGAGGATCAATATGATTGATCTAATTTCTGAAAACTCTTTGTATCACTAAAGTTTAATTTACAACTTAGCCTGCAAACTTCCTTTTCTACTAAGAATCTGCCTTTTACCTCTATCCACCATATGTGTATTTTTATACACACAAACACAAAGATATAATCATTTTGGTGACTTTTCACACTAAACTCTTACAAGAATTGTAAATACTAATATGTACCATTCATTTGAAGGTAATGAAGGATTGAATGAATGATTACTAAGCAGTTTTACCCCATTTGATCTCTATTCAGTACTTACTTTACCTGAAGTCTCTAATAGCTTAAAATATTTTAATTTTTTACATTATTCTTGATGTATTTTTGTAATCTTTTGGCTATAACCACATCACTTCTCCTTGCTTAATCATAGATATGGATTTCAAATAACCAAACTCAACTCAACCTCAGTAGAAATAAAGAGAAACACCACTGTTTCTCTGTAAGAGAGGCTGAAGACAACTAGAAATTTTGTCTGTTAGTAACTAAGGTAGGAGATTTAAAATACAAAGCAAAAATTCCAGAGCAATGAAACAAAGAGTCCTCTGAAAAGAAAGCAAGGATATGTTTGCTCAGAACCAGAATTAATGGTACCCTCTCAGCAGCTGGAATTTGTCCTTAAATGGCAGATACACAATTACTTATTTTCTTGTCTGTTCTGCTCATCTCTGAAATGAAAACTCCCTTATTTTACATGACTCTCTGTCAGCACTTCTTATTAGTCCAACTTCATCTTGATTTTCATTTTATGCTATAGTATTTGGCTGTGCTCCTGGAAATTTGTTTCGGACAAATGAGGTGTTTAACAACAATAACAATAAACTGTTAAAATCAAGCATCTTTTGTTCTTATTTAAGCCCCCAAATTATTAGTTTGTCATGAGTATTTTCCCCTACACTCAACATTTCCATCCTTGGAAACCCAAAGTAGGAAGCCTCTGGATTTGGAGGGAGAACAAGAATACTACTGGAGCTCCCCCACATTTGTAGGAGGGATCTTGCATCCCTGACTGAATTCCTAGCCATTGACCGGCTGACATTCTTCAAAAGGGGCTGAGAGTAATAGGACAAGAGATGAATAACCAATCACTAAACCAAGTTGGACCACTTTGTGTGAACATGCATATAGATCCTTAAAGAACTGTGATCTTATAAGGGATGAGACAATCCACTTCCCCAGTTCTGGGGTAAATTGTTAGGAAATATTCAACTCATACTCCAATGAGTCGCCTATACTCTCTGGAGGAACAAATTAAGTTGGATGAGGAATTGCCCAAATCCACATGCAAATCAAGGAACCTCAATTTAGCTCTCTCTCTTTTGTTTGGAACAGGTAAAACTAGAACTTAGCTGTTATTCTTTTCAATTGGTTTTAGCTTTTAATGTTAGATATATAAATAATTAAAATGTAAATGTGTACTTCTGGATGACATCACAGAGAGCAGATAATTTCATAATTTTCAATAGGATCTTTAATATTACAGTTGTAGTCAGTGAAATAGCTATTGAAAATAAACTTAGAATTCACTCAGCAGTAGGAAAGTTCAGAATTAAATGCTTATGTATTTTTTATCATAATATTTAATTGTATATTAAATATGCATCGCCTTTGACAGAAACAAAGGGAACTCTAGGGAATAAACACACCAGTCCGTTTCAGTTCTCTTAAAGTGAACAGAATTTAAAATTTGAAACTTGCTTTGCATCTCAGAGAAATAGATTGCCTTGGTTGTTGGATGATTGGCCAGTTTTTGGGGAATCAAGGTTAGTCTTTTCCACTACAAAAGTAATTGTCTGGTAAGATGCAGAAGACATTAGCATACTCCAATTTAAAATAGAAGAGTATCAGGGGTGCCTGGGTGGCTCAGTCAGTTGAGCATCTTCCTTCAGCTACGGTCATGATCCCAGGGTCCTGGGATAGAGTCCCGCACCTGGATCAGTGCTCAGAGGGGAGTCTGCTTCTCCCTCTGCCTCTGCCTATCCCCTGATCATGCTCTCTGTCTCTCACTCTCTTCAAAAATAAATAAATAAATAAATAAAATAGAAGAATATGTACTGACTGTGAACTATTGAATAAATGAATAAGGAATATCAAATTCTTGAAGCCATGCACTTTTCTTTAGGTAACTTTTCTGTGAGGCCTGAAAACCCAATGACCCAACAAATAGGATGCAGAACAGTTTAATTGTTGATGAATCTGTCTTTTGGTTCCAGGAGGGCACTTGCTGAGTAGAGGTGACTGTGGTTGGGATATAGATGTGCTGTGTTGTGGTGGTACTCACTTCATTGGTCCTATTGATAACCTCTGTAGATTTGGGGAGGAACAGATCTCCAAATAGATGTATATGGGTATATTAGGGTTCTCAAGAGAAATAGAACTAATAAGATGTATATATGATTCATATATGATTCATATATGATTCATATGTGTGTATGTCTGTGTGTGTATATATATATCTATATATAGATATATATATATAGAGAGAGAGAGAGAGAGATTTATTATGACTCACATAATTATGGAGGCCGAGAAATCCAATAGTCTGCCTTCCACAAACAGGAGACCCAAGAAGGTTAACCCATGAGTAGTTCAAAGGCCTGGGAACTGATGGTATAGATTCTAGTCTGAGTCTAAAGTCCTGAGAACCCAGAGCAAAAAGGGCAGGAGACCCACATCCCAGCTCAAATGTTCAGGCAGAGATAATCAAATTCAATGCCTTTTTGTTGTATTTAAGCCCTCTAAAGATTTAGTGATGCCCATCTACGTTAGCAAGGGGCCATCTGCTTTGCTCAATGCATTGACTCAAATGCTGATCTCCTCCAGAGACACCCTCACAAACACTCGGAAATGCTGTTTAACAGGCTATTTGGGCATCTTGTGGTAACGGTGAAGTTGACACACAAAATTAACCACCACAGAGGGTAATTTTATTTCTACTTAGGTAGGATTCTGAATACATTCATATAACTTTTCAGTCACAATTAGGCAACTGCATTGTTTAAAGTAGTTAACTATAAGTAATTGAAGTCATTATGTCACTTGACTTTGTAGAGGTAAATGTTAAGTAAGTGAATGGTAAAGGCATAGAGTGCGTTCAGGTACAAAGGTGTTTGTTGAACTAGCCTTATAATGTTAACCAAAGCAAACTCCTGACATAGCAGTAGTATACCTTAAGAAAATGAGTTTATTTTCCAGTGAAGTAGTTTATATTTTGTTCTTTATACTTATCTTGAAAGCATCCTATTATACAGCTGGCTGTCAGATCAGTGTCGGGTACACCATGGGTATCTGAATTATATGTAACTCAAAGCTCAGAAGGAGAAAAAGTCAAGCTAACTGGCAACCATTCTATTGAGCCTCTTTCCTAACATTAATGAGTGTTGGGAAAGGATTGGGGGGGTGGGGGATGGAGGGGTGGGGGGGTGGTTAGGGGGAGGATTAATAAGAGACATAGGTGATTTCATTTTTGTAAGTGTGGGCAGAGAATCCTTTTATACATGTAAATCCAAGCTTGTGATTATGGTAATAATATCTCTTGAAAAGAGAAATAGCTTCATTAAGTGAGGTGATTTTTCTCCTTTACTGGTATCTGCAGATAGGAAAAAAATATATACCTGAAATAAAAGTTGTTAATGATGATGAGGTTAACTTAGAGCCCAGTCCTAAGTCAAAACTTCTACCTTATTTACCAACAATAAATCCACATTATTTGCTTGGCATACTTTCCAGTAAGTTTTGATACCCTAGTGAGATTTTTATTCCAAATAATTATTTAATACTGTCCTAATAAATGAATGAATGCTGTTAGAGATCATCTTACAAAACTCCTGAGAATTACCATTTCCCTGCAATAAAAAGCATGCAGTGTAGAACTGTTCAATTATGCTGCTAAAGGAGTTTATATTTTCTTTTACATTAAGCCTAGTAGTAAAGAGAGGGCACCTTCAGGGAATATAAACAATAATAATAGTTCTTTCTAAGATATCAGAATTTTGGTGAGCACTAACTTCTCAGACAGTTCATCTCTTAAGGTAAGGACATTTCTTCTTTAAAGGCTTATTTACCATATTGACCACATAACTTTCTCTTATTTGGGCCTCAGGGCCTCCTGCATTTCTCCAGATTAGAAATGATGAGCTTTAGTTAACCAAGAATCCCAGCAGTACAGGGATTTCTTTAAGGACTGTGATCAAATCCCGGCTATCTCATTCTTCAGTTATTCCATATTCAGTGTCAGATCCTTGCTGAAAATCTTTGTTACTTTTATGACTGGATATCATTCTGAAGGGAGATGGTCATCCATGGAAAGAATTAAATATACATTAGCAAGTCTGACCCTTTGGGGTATATTTACACTAACACTATTAGTTCTTAGAGAAAATCTGTAAGGCTCAGAGGAGGAATTAAGATTTCATATATAGACTTCAGTCACTCAGGGCATTATAAATCATTGAAACAGTCTTGGAGGCACGCTCAGCAGCTGTAAGATTCCTACTAATGCTTTTTATGGGTGTGGTTTCAAAGGAGGTTTTAGTAAATGAGCTGTGATTTTGAGCAAGGCCAAGTAGTTTTTCAACGTGCCCGAAGTAGCAACATGAAAGTGCTGGAAAGTAGTATGGTTAGGCTCATATTCATGTACTGTAGAATTGAATTGCTTTCACTTCAAGACAGAGAAAGTAATAAACATTTGTTTTTATTTTTAAGTAAGTACAAAAGAAATAGAATTCATTCATAAAATACTTTTTAAACAAGGAATTTTAAAATATTTTATTCAGGAAAGTAATTTTCTGTTTCCTGAGGACTGTTTCCAGAGGTTTATAAAAATAATTTAGTAGTTCATTTTTTTTTTAGAAAAACGTTAAATTATGTTTCTTTTCTGTTGGGAGCTTTTGGACCCTGTGAAGATCAATTGTTTGGTTTTTCAGCTCCCAAATATTTCTATGAAGATTATATCAAATTAAAATGCTGAAGAAGAGAAACCAGAGAATGGAATTCAGATTTGGTAGATGGTGTGGCAGAGGTTTATCAATCAAATTTACAGATACATATGAAATCTAATACCCACCCTTGCCAATCTGCAAGTTTGTTTAGTATTGTTGGAAGTATTTTATTCTTTTCGCCTACATACTCTGGTATATAGATTCCTCTGTCTCCACCCTGTTTTGCAGTGTTCTGTAAGCACTGCCATCAGTCAGACCCTGAGGATAAATGAGAAAACTCATGAGTAAACTCATGAAGGTCAATGCATATTCCTTACCCACTCTACCCTCCTCTCAGACATGTGCATTTGAGAATAGAGGAATAGTTTCCTCATATAAAGCAATGGGCCATGGCACAGGGAAATTACATGAGGTGGTTCAGAACCTTGATGGAATTCCAGTGGACTCTGCTTTTTACGTAGAGTTAAGATTTATTCTGTTCCCAAATCTGTTTCTTTGTTCCATACCTATGACATAATTAAAATCCAAGGAATGGCTTGTCATATGCATTGCAAAACCACGGGAATTTGTTCAATATTTCAATAAATAACATCTGTCTTAGTCATATGTAGTACTAGTTTTTTTAGGGCATTATTATTGTAATAACAGTGTGAACACTAGTCAGGTTTAGAACATTACTGAAGTGCACATATGTGACTTAAAAAGGGATTACCAAACCAAGCAAGGAATAGTGGCCCAAATGTCCTTCTATCTGTGAAAAAGAGTGGAAAGTCCCACTTTGGGACTGGGAGCTGATCCAGTATTGGCTGTGTGGAAGACTCCTGAAGAGAATAGATGAAAAGAAATAAAGACCATAGTCCCTCAAAATAAAGCACTAAAGTAATTAACAATACTCAAAATAGATTGGCAGTGTAAAGAGTTGCTTTTTGAAGGTACAAACAGGTACTAAGAGGGAGTTTAGTGAGCAAGGAGGAACAAAGGTTAATGATTAAAATCGTTACAGGCACTGGGGGACTGGGCAAACAGGGAAAAGAGACCTTCGCATCAGAGAGATACACTTGAGCAAGTAGTTAGAAATTCATTTGCTCTGGGACCAGATAGTTTGCTTTAACATAGAGAATTCTTCCTGGAGTAGCAGCTAATTTTTTCTGCATTTGCTTTTCTTAGAATGTTTCTATTCCAGCTTCATAAGGGAGTTATGTGGTCTCTATCCAGCAGACATAAGGATGAACATGGAACCCATATATGCTAAAGTAAATATAATAGTGTAGGTTTAGAATGGTGGGCAGAAAAGAAGAAAGGACTCAGTCTTTCAGCTACATTTATTATTTTCCCTTTCAGAGCTTGTTCTTATGTTTGTATTCCACTCTTGTTTGATGGCATCACCATTCATACGATTACCTAAGTCAAATCCAGAAGTTACTCCTAAGCATACTCTTCTTGTATGTAAATTCAATCAATTACCTAATTAGTCTGTGTCTGAGATATTCCACACATCCTTTTTTCTCCATCCAAAGTGTGCTAATTCAATGTTTCATGATCTCAGCATCATTTCATGTCTTCTTAAGTGATCTGACCAAGAGTCCCAACTCAGGCCTCATGTTGCTTCCTAAGTGTTTTCTTTTTTTATAAAATAAATAAAATAAAATAAACATCCGATTATACCGCTATCCTGCTTGAGGCTAGTCACTGGATCCCTATAACTTATAAGGTCCAAATGAAGATATTTGAAGAAATCAAAATTGAGGGAGAAGAGCTCTAGAATTAGACCTATAGAATTGGGAGTAGCCAGCGTGGAAATGGGGGTTAGAATCATAAGTCTGTGTGAGAATTTCTGAGGAGCTCTCACAGAGAAAGGAAAAAAAAAACAAAAAAACAAAGAACAGATCCCTGGAGAACTTATCATTTAAGGAGAAGCCAAAGAAGAGTGAGTAAAAAATAATGAAAGGCAATATTCTTAGGTATGGGAGGAGCATTGAACTTTACAAAGTAAGGGAATAAGAATGTTTGGGGAACAGAGGTAAAATGCGGGCTAATCCACTGGATTAACCTTCAGGAACTCAACAGTAGTGAAATCAGTGATTAAATTGTGTCATTAGAATAGTGTGTAAAAGAGGGTGTCAGGCTAGGGCAGATGATAGATGTGGTTGTTTGCAGGGAGAGGGGAAAAAATAACAAAGTGGAGGCATTGAATAAAAAAAAAATTGCCTTGGGGCGCCTGGGTGGCTCAGTGGGTTAGGCCTCTGCCTTCAGCTCAGGTCATGATCCTAGGGTCCTGGGATCGAGCCCTGCATCGGGCTCTCTGCTCAGCGGGGAGCCTTCTTCCCCCTCTCTCTCTGCCTGCCTCTGTCTACTTGTGATCTCTGTCTGTCAAAATAAAATAAATAAAATCTTAAAAAAAATATATTGCCTTACAATGATTGAATTATAAAGGTAGAGAGATTATGGGGGTTGGTAAAACAGAGAGATGATCTAATAGAATGGAAGGGCTTGAAGACACCTTGTGTAAAGGAGGGAGTGTTTGGTGGTAAGTCCTTAAAGAAGAAAAAGGGGGTGGAGTAAAGAGTTAAAATGAAGGAATTGGCTTTAAATAAGAAAATACCCCTAAATACCAGACATAATGAAAGAATGATTTCTGTAGACAGGGGTACAAGTTTTGCCAGGGGCCTCTAGGATGTAAAAATACACTGTGCAAGTTCACAGTATATGCTCTGAGCTAACCTGCTATGGTTTTGCCACTTATCTGGGTAGCCTGGACAAATTGTTTAACCCCAAAGGGCTTCAATTTCTTCTAATGCACAAGTAATAATACACCTTACCTCATAGGGCAGTGAGGATTAAAATAATTAGTGTATAACACTTAGACTATTAGCAATAATATGATAAGCATCTGTTAAGTGTTGAGTGTTAGCTGTTATTATGTGCAAACTGGGAAAGTTAATAGGCTTGGGGTTCTTAAAGTGGTCATGTCTGTACTACTTTTACTTATTCTAGTAAAAACTTTTCCCCCTTGGTGGCAGGGGTGAACACATGGCCAAAGTTAGGACAGGCAGACTGCTCACACCTTTCGTTTGGAGTGATCAGTTCAAAGCAGGCACAGGACCTAAGCTAGGACAAACAGAAACTTTCCTAAGACTTTGTCTATCTTAGTGAAATTGGTTAAGTTTTCTTTTTTCCCTTTGGCAAGGCTATAAGGATATAACGCCAGAATTGCTGGTGTGTGTGTGTGTGTGTGTGTGTGTGTGTTCTTTGCTGGGTGGAAAAAGACCTATATTGCTTATAGTGTAGCAGAGAATGACACTAATATTCAGAGAAAGGTAGAGACAAGCAGTGAAGAGAAAGACAGAGAAGTATCTGGACAAGAGTTGAATCTCTACATTCAATTGTCTTTGGGGCCAAAATCTGGCCCTTTCCATGGTAGTGTTGTAAGCAAAATTCCCTCCTTTTTAAGCTAAGAAGGATGAGGGTGTTTGTTTTATTTTTGTCACTTGCAACAAAAGAGACTATAAAATACATGGAAAGTTGTGTACCATTTACATTCTGAGACCAAGTGGGAAACAGGTGGGTGAATTGGATGTGGTTAGGTTCATCAAGCGAATATGAACAGGAAGCTAGTGTACCCTCTATTTCAGTTAAGCATTTTACTAGAAAATGGTTTGTTCAATAAATGAGAAGTTCTAGATTCTTCAGTGTGGTTTGTATCACCATTTCTTTCTCAGATCCCACAGGTATGAACTTTGATTTTTTTTTTTTCCCTCCAATGGTGATCTAGAGTGTGTCGTATCCTGTTCTTTCTAATGTCCTCTTTCGCCTCTAAGGAAGATGAGAATGCGAGGAAAAGGCAAATTGGAATGTTGGTCTGTTGTACCTTCTGTATCCCTGCCTTCAGTGGTGATGCTCTCCCTACCACTAAGCAGGTATTCTTTCCTCTCTTCATTGTCAAAATTGCAATGTCTCCTCAGATTCTGATTAACTGCACCTGAGAGAACTGACTTAATAGTTGCACAACAGTAGTCAAAATGGTCTTTTTTATATCAAGTCATAAAAAGTTGATTTTTGTGATAGTAGTACAGGAAGAGACCAGGAGCAGTTGCGTGAAATTTATGGTGCTGGGGGTTAGAAGGCCCTAGTTTGGGCCCCTCGGTTTACTACTAGTTTGCGCCCTCTGTCAAATGGCTATAACTCTCAGGGCCTCTGTTTTCTTGTGCGTTTGTATGATTGTATGCTACTAACTGGGGTACATCTGTCTAAATTTACAGCTCCTAAATTTCATTCTCCATGAAACGGGGAGGTGGGGTGGCATAAACACACTGCAAAACAGAAAATCTTACAAAATAATTTCCCAGCAATCTTCTGGTATTGCTATTCTGGACTGGAGAAAAGTAAAACCCTTTTTAGTCAGAGTCCTTCATTTCTTGAGGTCTAGGCAAAATTGACATTCCTCTGAAACTTAGCCTCAAGATGCCTGGTTCAATCACAGAACAATAAAGACAGATTATTATTACTGTCAATAATAATTACACCTTGGGAAGAGAAACAGTGGAATGATGGAGCATGAGTAAATCCTTCACCTTATAGACTTGGCAAGACAAAGGAAGCTGAATAAAATGGCAACCAGGGTTTAGAATTGTATTCCTGTGTGTGCGTTGATGAGGCAGTCAGGTTGGAACATTCTGCTGTGTGTGTTGATATTCTTTGACCAAAGGTTATCCTGGGTGAATTTAAGGCTAAATCACTCAGTCTCTATACTGGAGACAGAGCTATGTGACTGCTTTGGCTCTACCAAGCATCCCTGTTAACTCTGCATATGTGAATCCAAGAAGGGATGAACAAATACAGGTCAAAACTCACCCACAGCTGAGTCAAGTCAACCATCTTTGACTCCTGAAGCCAAACAGGTCTTTTGTTTGGTATGACACATAGACATTGACCTTTACAACTTCAACCAAAATGTTCTACACAATAGGTTGGGTGGGTGAAAAACAAAGTTGTGGGTTTTTTGTTTTTTTTTCAGTTTGTTGGAAATTTTTTAAAGTGATCAGAGGAATCAATCTTCATGGCAATCATAACCTCCCAAGCTCAAATACTACTTTGTTAGACCATACTTTAGCCACAATTCCAGACTCTCCTAACCAACCTTGTATTTTACAAATATTTGAACCTCTTGTCTTTCATATCAGTTTTATTCCACAGTCTCTGGACCTAACTGCTGGGGTAACAGTATATGTAAATAACTTTCTGGAAAGGTGTTGCTCACTCTTTAACATAAATATATATATTTAATATTTAGCATCTACCATTTTTAATCTGCTGTTTAAAAAATCAGAGCAAAATCAAACTCCTCAAACTTACACAGTACAGTGTCATAATTTTTATTAGATACTGTTTTTGATGTGTTACATGTCTTTATGCTTAGAAAAATCACTGTTCCACCGATTCTTCTAAATATCACATTATACTCAGCTCCTTACATCAAACATCAAGTGATGGTCTTTGGGCAACAGCAATAAACAGTTAAAACAAATAGGATAAATAGGCATTGACTCTTCAGAAATACTTATTTACTTTGCTTAAGGGCAAACTGGTATGCATCTCTTAAAACTTTGATTTGTATATGATAATAAATCAGTATTTTAAAGATTAATATTAATTTATCATAATATTAAAGACTGCTGCAGTTTGTTGATATCAATTATACTGAAAATTTTTTTCTAAAATAAATTACACAACCTTGTGAATAATCACTGTGATCTTGTGGAACAGCTTATTAGCTGTAAAGGATTAAGTGACAGTTTAAAAATATTGCTTGGGACCATCTGAAGTCATCTCATTAGAAGGTAAAAGCAGTATATTTTTAACATTGAAGCTGAAGGTTTTTAAATCAGGTGATTATATCTATAGCTATGTGACCTTTTAAAATAGAAGCAATGTGGGATATTTGATTTTAAATGGTAGAGAATATTAAGCTATCCAGGGAGAATCTGCTAAAAGGTCAAAGAGCAATAGGACTGAGAAAACTCTAATGATTATAGAATAATTAAGCTTAATTTTTTCTACCTGAAGACAGAGAGGGCAAAACCATAAAAATATACATCAGCTATACCTTTGAAACTTTTCTCTTGTGGTTATTCTTGAGAATGAAGAGCCACTCAACTTAAAAATGAAATATGATTTTTAAAAATGATTTCTTAATTTTACTACTATTTTTATCTTTATAATACAAATTTGAGACATTTTCTCTTACCAAATTTCAGAGCTTCAACTTTTCCATTAATGTATTTATGCTCCTTTGTGATATCATTTTTAGAACTGAAAAATTATCATTTTGAATCTCTTTTAACTATTTAATTTTTATACGGTTAGTGCTTCTTATAACTGGCCAACCTTTAAATGTAGTGAACTAAAAGTCCTGGAGTCAAAGCTTCAGATTATTCCTGTTTTTCACACTCTTTCGTGACACTCTGGGGTTATTGTATAGACTCTGTAAGCTACATCATGCTGATTTTGCTCTCTTATTTTGAGTGTGCAAGAAAGCACTGCACATCACAGAGTCCCCAGTGGAGACAGCACTGATTAACCTCCACACACACCCAGGATGCACTTTGCCGCAGGTTTAAAATTTCTTATTGCCATGTCTTTGCTCAAAAACTTAATAATATATCCTCCTTATCCACATATAAAGTAAAAAGTCTTCTACTTGGCATTGAAATGTCCTCAAAATTGGTCCTGTCACCTGTGATGATGTCACTGGTCTTCCTCTTTTTCCCCATACAAGGGCATCTAACCATCACACTCCTAGGTTTGATCTCAGCCTAGAACTGGTATCCAGGCCAAAAAAAAAAAGGTCCATGGTCAATTTCATGGATTTGAGATTAAGTCAGATTCCTTCTTTTTTTTTTAAATAAAGATTTTATTTATTTGTCAGAGAGAGAAAGCATAAGTAGGTAGAGCGGTAGGCAGATGAGAGGGAGAAGCAGGCTCTCTGCTGAGCAGGGAGCCGGATGTGGGGCTCGATCCCAGAATCCTGGGATCATGACCTGAGCAGAAGGCATCCCTACCTGGCCTTTGCCCTGACCATGTGCTTGACTTCAAGTGGCTGAGTGTTGCCAAACAACAATTCCAAAACCCCCTGTCCCTTGGTACCTAAACTTTTCCAATTTTCCTTCTAGCTAGGGGTGGGTATATGACTTAATTCTGGGCAATGAGATGTGAGGCAAATCTCCTGGGAGCATCTCAGAAATATTTTTCCTCCATGATTAAAAGATAGAGACTCATAGGAGCAAGCCATTGCCTGTTCTCCATTCTTTCACTCTCAGACCATGTATAAGTTTGTATGATTAGAATGTTTTTCTGGTTAATCTGAGACCCTGAGATCATAAACAGTGTACAAAAGCTATTAAGAGGAGGCTGGCAGAGGTGGAGAGATACTCTGGCCTTCATCTCTAAGCCTTCTTTGGCACTGCCTACTTCCAGACTTTATGAAAAGTAAAAAAATAAATGCCAAAATGTTTTAAGTTATTGTCAGGGAACTCTGTCATTTGTGGCCACACTTTTTAACTGATACACTGAGATTCACCCACTAGTCCCAGATCTGTATCTGTCTTGTTTCTTTGCTAGGCACTAAAATTCCTCCAACAATAGAGTCTTTTTATGTATTCTCACATCACTAAAACTCACTGATGCACTTGCCTGGCCTTTACCCAAAGTTTGCTTGTCTGGATTTCTATCCACTGATTGTGTAACAGTGTTGAGACATTCATCATTGTACTGGCTCATGGGTACATTCCAAAATGGCTCTCCTTGATTCTACCTTGCTCATAGGCTGTTCTCTTCATTCTCTTATACCATGGGCTTTACTTGCTCTCTTCATTCCCACCCAGATTATCCAAGATCTTCACCATTAGGAGCTCCCAAATGTCCAACACTGTTTGGCAGTGATGGATCAGAAGAAATGACATAGTGAGGTTGAATCCTAGCTCCTTTCATTTCAGTCCCCCTGATCAATGTAATAATAATAATCATAAATGCTTGCTTTTTTCTCATTTTTGTGAATCGTGTTGTATCTGTTCCCTCCTCTCTAAGGTGATTGACTTTACCCTCCCCTTCCTCCAGCCCTAGATTTTGACTTGTCTTTAGGAATGAAAATTACTGTTTTACAAATGTGTATGTAAGTTTTCTCACCCTAAACTTATGCAAATGTCCTCTTTGAATCTTTGTTTCTGGCTTTGTTATAGGCTAAGGGAAAAATGAATTAGCTTCAGTTTATCAATTAGAAAGCATAGGATAAGAAATATATAGAAACACACAGATTACGTAACTTTCCTACACTTCCCTCTTTATGACCTGGTCTCTATGACAATTTCTTGTATATGAGATGTGGTAATTCCTAGATGACAGGGAAACTGGAATAGCAAAGTTCTAGAGGCCAGATCAGGCCAGTAAAAGTCTACATGTAAGGTAGTTTGAGTAAACATAGGTAAGGGATCTTATTGTGACAATTTTCAGGCTGTGAAAGGGGAAGACATTGCTATAAGTATTAAAGTGAGGAGTAATAAGCAAAAGGGAGAATGGTGAAGCTGCCCACCAGACAGGAAAAGAACATTTCTAAACAATACATGAATAATAACTAGAACAAAAGACTTAGGATATTACAAGTGTATGCGTGGGACTAATCCCTTAAAAATCAATCATATGCTACTTTCTATAGTTGTGCTGTCCAGTATGGGCAGCCAATAGCCACAGTTGGCAACTGAATGCTTGAATTAGGGCTAATCCAAATTAAGATGCGCTATAAGTATAAAATACACATGAGGTTTTGGGGCGCCTGGGTGGCTCAGTGGGTTAAGCCTCTGCCTTTGGCTCAGGTCATGATCTCAGGGTCCTGGGATCAGGCCCCCACATCGGGCTCTCTGCTCAGCAGGGAGCCTGCTTCCCCCTCTCTCTCTGCCTGTCTCTCTGCCTGCTTGTGATCTCTCTCTCTGTGTGTCAAATAAATAAATAAAATCTTCAAAAAAAAAACACATGGGGTTTTGAAGACTTAGTATAAAAATAGAATGTGAAATATGTCAATTTTTATTATATGTCAAAATGATAATATTCTGGATATCGGTTAAGTAAAACATATCATTGAAGGTAAAAAAAAACAAAAACAAAAACAAAACAAAAAAAAAACAACCCAGCAATCCCATGGGTATGTATTCCAAGCATTCACCAGTTTAGAGCAACTATGCAGGCCAATAGTGAGATTCTACCTTAAGGAGATGTGTTGCCTGGTTTGAAAGCTTGAAATGTAAGCCCTTGAGGGCCAGGAACCTGTCAATCTCACATCTCCAGATTCTAGGAGTGCCTGGTACATGGTAAGGCTAAACAAAATTTGAATAATTGACTAATTAATTAATGACCTTCTGATAATGGCCAGTCAAGTTTATTCTATCACATGGTCTCTGAGCTCATTTTTGGTTGTGCCTCTTCTGGTCAATGACTGGCTAGGATAGATGGATGGATGGGTAGGTGGACAGATGCGTGGGTGGACAAATAGAGAGACATATACCATGTTCTCTTTTCAAAATGTTAATAAGATTAGGAAATTCTGGGGGGAAATTAGAAATTTAAATAGTATCATATTTCCACATGCATAGAAAAAAAATGAAATGGTTTTCACCTCCCTTCCCTTTAGTTCTTCTGTTTTCTATAAGAATTAGAGAAAGTTGGGTAGGACTTATGTGATGGTTGTCTATCGGTCTTCTAATTGGCCTTCCCTGATAACTCTATTAAAATATGTATGTTTTTATCCTGGCGTTCTTAGTTTACTTTCCCACATGATTTTTCTCCATAATTCATTTCACCCTCTATATTTTTCATACTGGATAGTTGCTTATGTGTTCATTGCCTATTCAACTTTATTAAGTTCCTGTAAGGCAGGGACTGTTTTGTTCCCAGTGTCTGTGGTAGAACCTGGCAGGTGGTAGTGAACATGTATTTGTTGAATGAATCAGTCAATGCATGCTTAAAACAGATGCATGTTTAGCATCTCTGAGAGCAATTTCAGGAATAATTGTAAAAAAGGAGTCTTTCCTTGCCTAGGAACACTGATCTAGGCATAGAATGTGATTGGCAAGGAAAAATAAATGTGAAGAAGGGAAGGAAAAACCCTAGATAAACTATAATGTAATTAAAAAGATAAGGATAAAAAATGGAATTATTTTTATTCCAAAAACAAGGAAAATAGATTCTCA
Organism: Enhydra lutris kenyoni; assembly: GCF_002288905.1. Taxonomy (NCBI): domain Eukaryota; kingdom Metazoa; phylum Chordata; class Mammalia; order Carnivora; family Mustelidae; genus Enhydra; species Enhydra lutris. Next base: position 30,442,017 of record NW_019154099.1, on the reverse strand, counting down.
GACTCACGAACTCTCATAATCTTGTGTATTGCTAAGTAAATTTCAAAATGTAATAAATATAAGAAGAAATACTTTCTCTTAATGATTAATCTTACGGAAGTCAGTGAACATGCAACTATTTTTATCATACTGTGATGCAATGGCCTTTTGCATAAATAAGTACCAATGATATGAGACAGGCAATAAAGGATCCCAAAGATGCAAAACCTGTCCAGGCATAAACTGAGGGGAGACAAAGTTAAAAGCTAGGCAACTGGTTAACCTAGACTCGTTTGTAATATGGATGGAATTAGACAAATGTTGCAGTATTTTTCATCAGGATGTGTTTAAGGTCATTTCAGAATCTGGAGTTTATATCTTCCTTTCCTCATTCACTTTGCTCTAATAACTTCCCTTGAACTTTTGCCACAGGAGTCTCAATTTTCTATACAGTTTATTGTTTTTGTGAGAACAGTAGAGAAAAGAGCCAAAGAAGACCTGTCACATTTAGGCAAGAAGATACAGATTCGTGTTTGTAAAGCAGTAATTTCCATTCCCAAAGAAAAGGCATCTGAGGCTGTAGAGAAGAGGGTGAGAAAGCTACTTACTGTAGGGAGGAGGGAGCAGATGCTGGATTCCTAGCAATGGGAGGAAAAGAAGATTTTTTTTTTTTTTAATTTTGTTTTTTAAATTAGTATCATTATTATTTTTTTATTGTGTAGTTCCAGCGACAGAGTGAAAAGGACTTGGGACAGAGCTGCAAAATTCAAGGAAGTTGAGCCAAATAGTTAAAAAGTTTGAGTTTGTACATGGATGAGGGTGTGTGGCATGATAGTCACAGAAAAAAACTGAAATGAGGGAATTCTAAAGAGGAGGCTGGCTGGGACAGAGGGGAGAAGGTAGGAGGGAGAGTGGGGAGGAAGGGACAGAGGGAGAAAGAAGGAGGAAGAGGAAGGGAGGGGGGACAGGAACGTGGGGGAGGGAAGGAAGAAGGGAGGGAGAGACAAAACATTTCCATTACTGTATGGATTTGCCCAGGACTCTTTTATTCTAGGAAGTTGGAGACATGAATGCATATTTATTAGACATCTTTCAGGCTCACAAGTTCTTGTGATATGGCATGGATTGAGACAAGGATGAGACTGAGCCTTGACCTTGAGGGAGTCTAGTGAGTCCTAGCTTACGGAATTTGTTTTCATAAAATAAAACAGTTTCATCTCAGAAGTTAAGGTCAGAGGACTCACAGTAAAGGAAGAATTCTTCTGGCTCATAGTCTACTTAATGTTTCATAATAAAACAAACCAAAAAGCCAATTCTCATAGATATCATTGTTAACCAGAGACATGGTTCTTAAAATATATCTCTATGACTCTTTCTGCCTCTGCTAATCTGAGTTATAAAACCAGCCATAATTTGGTGGCAACTGGGATTGTCATCTACTAATAAGCACTATTATTTTTACTAGATAAAGGGAGATAGAAAATAGAGAATACAAAAGATATCCTTTAAGGATATAAAGAGTATGTGTTTACTAGAAAGCAATATGAGGCTTGTCAAGGATCCGGTTTCCCAATAGATAGTACCGGAGATACGCATACTAATTGGATTTTTTAAGGAATGAGAAAATGATGAGCAAAAGAACCGTCTTGTCTTAAAAGCAGACTAGGAAAAGAGAGCAGCTAAGGCCTACACCTGGAACTATGTATAATGGCATAACGTGATTACCGACACTTTGTATTTCTACTCGGTATTTAAATTTAACTCTGATAACATTTATTAAACTCTTGCAACTGTGAGGCATGCTGTGGGAACTACAGACTAAGCCAAAGGGCCAGTTACAATCCTTAAGAAATTTCTACTCCTGTCATTTGTTTATCAAAAAAGACCAGAATATGAAGCAATACATGTAAGGGAAGAATGTTAAAGTGATAAAGTAAAAACAGAAATTTTACCACAGATAAAAAAAAAATTAATAAGTAATAATAACTTAAGTTGACATAGTATTTTCACTTTTTAAAATACTTTAAATAGCTTATTCAGTAGGATACAGAGCAGTGTAGTAGAAATGAGGGCAGGTTTTTGAGTCCTAGCTCTGTCACATAATTGGCCTTGGTAAAATTATTTGACATCTTCTGAACATCCTTTTCTTTGCTTGTAAAGAGAGTATAAAATTGAGCATGGTATTTTAATGACGATTCAATGGAATAGTTTATGTTAAATGTGTAGTATAGAGAATGGTATTAAGTTTTCAGTAAATGTCAGATATCATCCTAATCATCATCGTCATTACCGTTCTCCTCATTACTGGGCTATTCTGGGGATTATAGTAGATAAAAAAATACAACATCCTTGGCATGTAATGCACTTCAAAAATGGTAAAAATTCCATCAGCACAATATGTGGCTTTATTTGTGATCAGTAAAGTCCAATGGATAGATAGCCTCTTCCCTAATTTGCCAATGAGACAACTAAGAAAAATCTAATCGTTTGCCAAAACCACGGAGAATTAATAATGACCCTGTGCAAATGGCACACTGTCATGGCTAGAATTGTGGGTTATAGAACCAAATTACCTGGATTTAATCCCTGACTGAATCACTTTGTGACTTTGGAAAGGTTTCTTACATTTCTGTGCTTCAATTTTTATCATCTCAAAGGTTAGATTAATAGTGATATCTACTGCTTAGCATTATGACATACCGGTAGCCTATGCTTCAGATCATTTTGACAAAGATGTTTACTGTTCCCCAAACATCCATGTGCTCCTCCACATTTCATAGACCTTTTGTAGTTAGGGCACAGGAAAATTTCTAACCAATGGGTTGTAAGTCTGGGCCAAAGCATTTAAGAACTGGTGGGAGCCTCTTCACCTCTTTCTTCCCCTACTGAAGTGGTCTGGAAATTGTGCATTATTATGGCAGGTTTGCAAATCAAAACAGCCCGGATCACTAAGACACTGCGTGGAGGACAGCTTCCTTGAGAAGACATCTGACCTGTGTCAGAATTGCCCTGGGCAAGAAATGAGCCTTTATTGTGCCAGGTCACAGAGATTTTTGGTTTACTTTTTTATGACAGCATAACCTAGCCTATCCTTACTATATAATCAGGATAATAAGTCCAGACCTAGAGCCCACCTACAGTTTGTTTATTGGGATATCAGAGTAATCAGAGAAATACCTTCAAGTGAGTTGAAATTCTGAAGTTATTGAAAATATGAGGACAAGTTGTATTTGCTTCTTCTATTCATCATATTTGACACTAGCTGCAAATTCTTCCTGGGTATGACCCACTGAAATTGCTGGCTATACTTATCAAATGCAGTTAATAATATGACATCAGTAATTTTTTTTTTTTTTAACAATCAACTACCCCTAGTCATCCCCTTACCCAGAAAACAAGGATTAAAGACTCTGAGACCTTTCAGTAGCCCAAAGTAGGTGGTTCAGTTTGGGAGCAGGGAAAGGAGACTATGTGCTAATTAGGTATGGTTATTCATTCCCATAAAGTGGTCCTTGATTAGTTTCAGAACTCAAGTAATTATGGTGCCTTGTACTCAATAAATGTTCAATGGTGACAGCTATAATGTTGAGGGAGCAAGGTCCAAAATCACTTAGGAATCTGGAAATGTAAGAGCTTCTTAGAAAATAAGAATAAAAGCAATTAATTAAAATGTTTATTGGACATCAGAGTATTCATTATGTTATTCATTAAGATTTAAAACTCTATTATTCTTTTATTTTAATCTGAGTTTTTCCAACCTCACAAGAAATTTCCTGTTGATCAAGAGACCATGTTAAAAAAAATTAAGAGTAGGATCCAGGGAACTCCTAAGAAATTACATTATGATTTGCAGAAAACTCAGAATGCAAATTTCTGACTGCCTTTCTTGAATTATGTCAAAACATTCCTTTGGCAGTCTCCAAAAAGGAACAAACTGAATAATATCCAAAGGTTCTGGAATCTAGCGCAAGCACCAGCAAATGCATAGTAGCGCTTATGCGTGCAGAGCTGCCTTTTTCTGGCAGGGCATAGTTTAGTGTGTGACAACATAAATCCATGCTTCAAGTAAGTAAGAACAGCTCAGTTTTAAGGGGAGAAGTTCAGAGTGATCCTCGGATACCTCCTTTGTTTTGTAACAATGGGTATCCCTGAGGCTCCAATCATCTACCAACTTGTTAACCAAGTATGTGAATGACAAGGTTAAAGAATGAAAAAAGCGCCACAAATTTTAAAAGCTGCTCCAGATAAATTATGAAAATTGGTATACAGGCAAGAGCAAATGGCTGTTGTTTTCCAATGAGTGTTCTCCATTCTAAAATTGAGTGAAGAGATCTTTGTCCAAAAAAAGAACAAAATATAAAACTATGCGGATTAAGAAGATTCACTTATCTACTCCCTAAAACATATCCTTAAATTGTAGTTCAGCTTCATTTGATATAATTTCCTGAATCTCTTATGGATGATACAGTTTCATTATGTAAATGGTTTTGTTGAAGTATTTATTTTATAAAGCAGCCAGAGGCTAAACTCCCCACTGAGTTTTATTCTTTAGGTTCCCAAAGAGACTCTCTTTCTGTGAAATGCCAGGCTCTGGAAGACTGTTTTGGCTGTGATTTGTAGGGGATGGGGGCTGAATATGGAATAAATAAATACTCAGTAAGGGGTCCAGAGGGAACCAACATAGCTCTAACCATGTAACTATTGATCCACAGAACTCAGCATTGTCTAAGTGATCATTGAACTGATTTTATTTTTTCAATTTAATTTAATTTTTTTCAGTGTTCCAAAATTCATTTTTTATGCACCACACCCAGTGCTCCATGCAATACATGCCCTCCATAATACCCACCACCAGGCTCACCCAGCTGATATTCTAAGCAAGGAATCTGTTGTTAGAATAACAAATGGCTGTTTTGCGGGGAATTGCCATAGCCACCATTATTCTGAATACTTTGCAGCCATCTCCATCCTGAACCTGCTAAGTTCACTTATGTTTTCCAGGGGCCATGTGGGAGGGACATTACTCAGCCAAGAGAGGTAGTGTCCTAGTTTCAGCTGTTATCTGCACATAGAGAGGTCAGGGAACATAAAGGCAAGTGGGCACAGTCTGATGTTAATATACTGGTTATTTTACACGTATATCAGTTTACCAGTAGATTAGGAGATCTGCAGCTGTATATATGACACAGACCATATTTTGCATGTTAAGTACTACAAATCAGCTGTTAACAGTGACTGATTTATTGCTCTTTGATGCACCCTCTGCTAAGCTCGCGCAGTGGGTACCTTGGTGGTGCCTTTCATTAGTGTCCCATAATAGAGTATTTATGATGCTACTGTTGACTCGTGGAGATGTATTTTACATCTCTGCATAGCAAGTTACAGTGCAAGACAGAAATAAGTTTCAGGATGAGGCATTAAAAAGAAAAGAGGTTTGGTTATGATTACAACAACATAATTATTACAAAGAAGAAATTAGTTACCTAACCAGGAAGTTCTTAAGCCTATAGAAAAATGCAAGTAAGAGGGTACTGTTAGAATGTTTCCTCAACCCAACTGATAACAGATAAAGTCTCTGACACCCAGAAACAGGTTAAGTAGGACTTTGTAGGGTAGCTAGCTGTCTGAGAATACTGCATAAAGAGAATTCTTCAAGCTTGTTCCAGTTATTATTTTTCTTCTAGGAAAATGGCCTTGTACCTTTATGATTTCACAGATAATATGTGTCATCTTTTTGTTTTCTACAATGTTATGCTTTATGAAAAACTTCACCTGGGATGAATTAAAATTATTTTTATTTTGAAAAATTTAGACCTTTATTTTAAAATTCTATTATTTCTGGGATGATTTGCCAAGCTTGATTCCCTTTGTTAGACTAGTTCTACAGCATCATACATGATTACATTGCATTTAATTGAGATGGAATCATCTATCTCATTTGTGTATAACATCTAAATCCCCATTTATGATGGAAGTGTTAGTTTGGCATATGGTCTTGGTCACATTACTATTGCAAAACAGTGCTGAAAGAAAGACCTAGGACATCCATGGTTAAAAATCAAATTTCAATCACTTCTCGGCCTTTTGGCTAAGATCAAGTGTAATATCTGTTCTTATCAGTTTAAAATCTGATGTGTCCTCTATCTGAGGACAGTATATTAAATGGATTTTTGGAGCAGGGAGATGGAATAGGAGCTTGCTCCATCCACTCCACGCATCGACCTGGTATTGTAGTACTTCCAGGAGTGGTGCACCCCCTTGGGGGTTAAAAGACACGGTGGCAAATAACAGAGTTTGTTTTAAAAAAAAAAATCAAATTTCATAAGTAGGTCTGAGTCATAAGCTGGGATGCTATTGATCTGTTATTCCTGAGGTTCTTAACTTTAAACTTTACAAGCTAGAGAATAACTGCTATATTCCTGCATATCAAAACTTCCTATTTGTTACACTGGGATATAAAGAAGTTGAGATTTGTGAGAACTCCTCACCAGGTTCCACTGGAACTTGTTGGATCATCTCACAATTTCACTGTGCTTCTTTTTAGTGTTTTAAAGTTGAAGTGAGCTATATGAGATCATTGGGAATTTTTGGACACTAGTATTAATTATAGTTAATAATTACATACATGTTCTATGTTTCTCAGGCCCCACCCAAAGTTGGATCATACTACTTTTTCTTGAACAGTAGTTCCTGACTCTTGTCCTCCCTCCATGGGGAGAGACTTCCTTTGCTATCTGTCCCATATCTCAGAGATGAAGGGAAGGGGGTTCCCAGTGTGGACTCATGAATACCACTCTCAACACGATTTACTTGATCTTTCTCCTCTCCTCTTCCAGTGCACGTTGTTATTGCTTGTGATAAACCCTTTGGCTCCCTCACATCCCTTACCCTCCAGCTCCGGTGTTGCTTTCTCTGGTCCAAGTTGAGGGCTGTTGAAGTCATGCACCTCAGATCCTGAAACAAAGTTTCTCATTGTGCAAAGCCCACATGAGGCACACAAATGCAAATGATGACCATGCCCTGGGACCCTTGCTGATGGACTCACAGAGAACTTCTACCCGTCTCCTTTAAATCGCACAATGATTAACAGCATAGGCTTTGGAGGCTGAATGTGTCTAGGTTCAAATCCCAGCTTTCCCACTTACTTGCTGTGTGAACTCACACAAGTTTCTTAACCTATCTTGCAGTTTACTGAATAAAACCAATATTTATTTCATAAGGTTGCTGAGAGGATTCAGTGATTTAAAATATGCTTGGGACAGTACATGGTGCATGGTAAGAACTCTAGATATCAGTTTACTTGGCTTTTAAGTGCCGAATCAGTGCCATCTTGTGTTCCCAAGGGATCAAGATGATGTTTATGCAAACAGTTCTCTCAATTTTTAGTTTTAGTGACCTGTCCTCACTCCAATCCCTTTTCTGTCAGAAATGCATGGGGTCTAGACCGAAAGACCATCTGAGTCAGAAGTATCCTTTTGCTTTTTTCTAGCCTCTGCAGATTGTTGTTATACTGACATTCAGTAGGACTTACCTGCCTCCTCTGTATTCATTCTTTCTCAGAGGCTACCCATTGCCCCAACAAACAGTATCCTTGTGGAATGGTACCTAACAGAATGCAAGAAACAACTGAATTCCAAGTGAGCAAATTTAGGCTAGGCTGGGAACCTTGTCGTACAGGAAATTTTTCAAAAGAATGCTTCCTTTTAATTGCAATATGTTTCCAAGACAGATCTTTAAATTAGCATTTACTTTGGGTAAATGAAGGCCTAATGCACTTGAGCCAAAAGTTATGTGTATTCCAACTTTGAGAAATGACATGCTTCAATGAGGCAGGTACAAGAGACTGTGAATGTTTCAAGAAAGGCAATTCTTGTCACTACTCTCCCTGGCTCTTCTTCTGTGGTACTTATTTCTTGATGTAGGTAGACCGTGGTGGTATCATTCAACCTGGTGGAGTTTATCTCATAAAAATTATGTAAACTTTTAGCAAAGTTCCTTCCTATTAGCTAGCATGATCAGCAGTATTGTTCATTCATTAAGAAAATTTTATTATGAAACCCGCTATGTCTATTTTCTTCTCTTAATTGCCTTCTTACTAAACTCTGCATGTCTTGTTTTGTAAACTTGCTGACATTTAACTGTTCTCCAGCTGATGGCGTGGACAATGGACGTGCTACAGTTCAACTCACCAAATTAAAATGACTCCTAGATTAGAATACTCGGAAGACCCTAGTCATTTATACACCCTTCAGATTTACCCTTGCTCACTTATTCTCTCCAGAGCATTATCTCTTTTGAGTACAACATATTAACTGTGGACTTGATAATTTGGGTCCTTGGAGCTTGAGCTTACCTCTTTAGACTTCCTGTCACTTGTCTTTTTGCCCTGTGCTTGTACCAGCCTGAACTACTTGCAGTTAATGGTGGGTGTCCTGCATTTTAATGGTGCTGCGCCTTTGCACACTGCTCTCTCCCTCTGCGATGCCCTCTGCCTCTCCTTCACTTTCTTTGCCTGATTTACTCCCACTTATCCATCACATCTCATTTTAGGTATCAGCTTTTAAGAGCCAGGCAGTCAGTGCATAGGACTGACACAGTGCACTGTTTAAACCCTACTATAGCAAATGTGACCCTGGAATATAAACAGTTGCTTTCTCTACTCCCCACCAGAAAATTATCTTCTTGAGGACAGAAACTGGGTCTTTTATACCTATATTCCGAGTAGCTAGCTCCAGGTTTAGTATGTAGTGGCTGCTTAATAAATACTATAAGTTAAAAAATGAATGAATAAATGAATGAATGAATCTATTAGTGATTGTATCAACAAAGGAATTATTTTGGGTTTTCCTAATTAATAGGTATTTAATTGTGAAGATTTGAGAGAAAAGAGAAATAAGGTAAAGTATGTAGAGGTCTATTATACATGTTGGACTGTATGGAAAGAGATGATAACAAAATTTTGGCTTATATCGACGATTAGTTATGTTTCTTTGGATTGAATTTTCCTCTAAATTTCCTTTAGTTTTATTATTAGAGTAATTGAATTTTTCTTACTCTATTTAATCTGAACAGTGATCTTACAGCATAGGTATGCTTATTGTATCCATTTTACAGATGGAGAAATTTAGTGTCCTGCATAGTAAGAGTCTTGTCCAAGGTTACAAAGTCATAAGTTGTAGAGTCAAAATTCAAACCCTGGTCATCAGGACATTCAGCATCTTTTGTAGGAAAACAACAGCCTGACATTTAGGTCCAAAAATTGCTCTACTAAAGGGAAGAGGGAACTTGTAAAATGATGCATAACACACAGGCTTGATCTAAAGAGCATGAGGTCTGATGTCTCTGTGCCCACAGTGCAAGTCTGGGAGCAAAACTTTGCTAGCTGCATAACCTCAGGGAATCCATTAACTTCTCCTAGTGTCATTGTCTCCTCATTAAATTACAATTATTAGTACCTGTCCTGAACAGTGTCACTGTGAGGATTAGAAATAATGTGTATAAAGTTCCTAGCATGAAGCAGGCGCTCCAAAAAAAATGTTATTCTTACTATAGTTTGTGCCATTGGCTTTACAGCTTTGCACTACATGACAATCAGAAGGTTGAGGTACAAACTCAGCACTGAATATTGTATAAAATTGTATGAAAAATGTTCACAGAAATTAATACTTTTTTCATTCTGTTGCATTTTTCCCCTGCTTCTTGGGCAAAGTACATTTCACATTTTGGAGCTTACTAGTTTGTACAAATAGAAAAAAAAAAAAAAACCTTTCAAATATGTGAATGTCTAATGACACAACAAAGGGAATTTCACAAGCAAATTTATTACTGTGCATTTTCAGGTAATGTAAGCAAAGAGGTAATCATTTGTCATTCTTCGAATGTGCTAAAGCAGATGGAAACACATTGTAATTTGTGCAGCTTTTGGAAAGATCTTCAGCATAGAAGTGTGAGCCTTGGTGTTGGCACCCCCCACAGTGGATACAATAGCCAGTTATGTTTGAAAAATTGGCAAGTTCAGGGCAGCAGATTCCTGCATACTTGAGGCTGCTTGTTGATTTCCTTTCAACTCAAACCCAAGTCAGGCCAGTTCCTCCATTGCAGAACAACAATGTGGCAACCAGGAATGAATTTTTCCCCACCCTCTGTCCCCCAATTCCTCCCTTCAGACAAATCATCCTGCCCAGATTTCAAAGAAATCCCAGAGAGGCATACTTGTTGTTGTATCTCCAGGACTCCGGCCAGCACAAATCAAGAAAATGGTTTCCAGGTGCAGACTGCCTCTACCCATCTCCCCCGCTCACTTGAAAATCTGATGATTGCTCCAAGCTTTAATCTGGAGATGGACGATAGGGGGAACAGGAGGGTAACCTTAGCATTCAAAAGCCCTCAGAGAATTATTTTGCTTTTTTCATTTTAGTGGAGTCATGTCCATTCTCCAAAACATATCAAACAACACAGCATGATTAATTCCATCTCTTTTGATAAGCCTCAGACCCCTAATAACTAGGATACATTATCTGAACTATAGAAGGAGCCCTACAGAGTGAGGCTTTCACAAAGGTAGTTCTAATCTAATGCTATTACTATCTCCCAGTCACTAGCCCCATTTTCACACAAAGCAATAATTGGTGGGAAAATTGCCTACTTTTCACAATAGTCCTGGATTTTCTAAATTCAAGTAATAGCAGATAATTATCAATAAACAAAACATTATAGAGAAACATCTTTGAGAAACTTTTCCAGACATAATAATATTCACAGTAGTATAACAACAATTAGGAGTGACAATGTTTGGAACAAGTGCCATTGGCCCTGTTCTTCTCATTTAGTTATAACTGTAGTAATTTCTCCTCTGTCCAAATGCCAGGATATTCATCATTCTGAACAATTCTGTATCTTTGTTCATTTGGGTTTTCTGAATTCATATATAGAATATTCTTTAACATTGTCAAAAAAGAAAAATCTTCAGATTCTGTTTTATAACTACAACTAAATTATATTTTTTCTCTAGAGTACATTTTAAAACAAATTATTTCATATACTATATCATCATATTATGTAAGCATTATTCACTGTGAGTGGTGAGATTTAGGACAGTTTATTCCTGTGTCTCTAAACTTGTCCCACACAAAGGACAGGTTTCAAATATCAGGGTCAGAGTTTTTGTTTTTGTTGTTTATCCCATCAGCTCCTTGAAATCATGTAGATTATAACTTATTTTATTTTTAGAATATAATCAATTTGTACAGTTATTTTTTCCCTCCTGAAGTTCCCAGTTTTATTTTTGTTATTTTTTTTCCTAGACTCTTTTGTTTCTATGTTATTCTTCTGTTATTTTTTTCTTATTGAGAATATAGAGAAAGAGAAGGAATATCTATCTATGATCTATCTAGAGATAAAATAAGTATATACTTTTTAACATTAGTAAGATTTCTAGCTTCTCAATCAAATAATCTGTTGTGTTTAAATCCACTAAAATCTTTTAAAATCTATTTCTCTTAAAACCCTCAGAATTGCTATTTTTCTTTAACTTTAGTGACAGAAATCACTAGTGCTTCCAGTATTCGTATATTCCTGTTTTCTTTTTCTTGTGCACAGCTCTTACACTTCCAGGCTCTTTGTAGTTAGAAGGACATCCTGATAGAACTGTGGCTAATAGGACAGGGACAGAAGTGATGAGTCCACTTGGAGAATTGGTGCACAAATACCGCCGTTATGCAACTCTCTCTTTTATCCACCACCTAAATGGAGAAGACCAGGAGATTCTGAGGACATGGGAGAGAAAAAAGCAACAAGATGGGAGAATTCTGGGTGCCTTCAATGACAGAGTGGAACACATATCCCCCACACACTGACTCAAATGGGAATATGATTTAAGCAAGAAATAAGGGTATATTATGCCAAGCCACTGGGATTTGGGAACTGTTTATTAGAGCATTTAACCTACACTCACTAATGCAGAAACCAGTACCTTCATGTGAACTGGTGCAGAAATGCAAATCATAAAATTTGTGACTTTGTGGTGGGTGGCAGATTGCACAAAATCAAACTGAAGGCTGGAACCCTATGAAGACCTGTTGTACAGTGGGAGCATTTGTGGTAAACTGTTATTTACAACCACTTTGAAAGAGACCATATGCCAACTGAACCTGAAACTTTCAGGAAGTTGTTGCAAAGAATCAGAGTGAACATCTGTGTTGGCTGCTACTGGCTAAGGTATTACAAGAATGAGATGAGTTTAGATAAGAATTGGCTAGTTTGGAAGCAGAAATGAAAGAAAATAGAATCTAGAAATCGGATGCCACAAAGGAATGGAAAAGCCAACTTTTTTCTAGAATACAAGCTGCAGGATATAAGATTGAAAGAGTCTTTGCTCCACTGTTGCTCATCAGGATTCAGGTGTTGCCTTCCCACTCTAGCTCGAAGGCCCCACGGGAGTCAAGAAATCAAGCATGAAAATTATGTCTAGGAATAAACTTTGGGTTTATTGCATGGTTGCTAGTGTCTGAAAATGACTGATAACAAATAGATCAATAGTTTACATATTTTTGAAAGAATTTTATTGCCAATGAAATTGCAAACCCCATGGGGAAGGCTATTAACCTCCTAAAACAGAAGTTCTCAAAAAGGAACAGTGTTGCCTCTCAGGGCACATTTGGAAATGTCTGAATACATTTTTAATCGTCCCTCCTGGGGGATTATCACTGCTAGGGGGTAGAAGCCAGGATTGCTGCTAAATATCCCAGAATACACAGGATATCTCCCCACAACAAAGAATTATGCAGCCCCCAAATGTTACTTTACCGGTTGAGAAACCCTGGTCTAAAACAACCCTCATATATCCAAACTTGCTTGCGGAGGAAGTAAGCTGCAAAAGCTGAGGATCCTGTGGGGGGCACAGACCCAACCCCCACTCCAGAACCCCAGAGAGGACCATGGAGAATAACTGACAAAGTAAAACCTCCCAGAGGACAGATGAGGGGCCACTGTGTGATTCTTGATGTTGGCACAGCTGCCAGTATATATGGTGCCCATGTATAGTGATAATTTGTCAGGCCATGGGCAGAAGGTACCCCATATTTGAGACTCTCCTGTTGGCTTTTTCCAACTCACACTTGGTTAGTTTGATTGGTATGGAATTAGCAGTTCAAAATAATTTTTAACACCCTGAACACAGTGTTTCACTGTCCTCCAACATTCAGTATTGCTGATTTAAATTCTAATACCCATCTGATTATTGTACTTTTGCAGGTGACCTTATTTTCTCTCTGGAAGTTTAAGGTTCTTTAGTTTGTTCTGGTATTCTTATGTTTTTACAAAGATACGTCTAGGTTGGGTTCTTTTTTCCACTACTCCTGCTGAGCACTGGGAAGGCTCTATGTTTAGAGTCCTGATGGTTTTTTTGCACTGGAAAATCATCATCTATTACTCCTTTAATCATGTCTCTGTTCTCTTTTTCAAGAACTCTGATTTTATGGAGATTGAAACTTGTGAAGTGATTCTCCATATCTCTTAATTTTTCTCTCATATTTTTTTCTTTTGTATTTTCACTCTATGTTTTGGAAAGGCCCAGAGGTACCACAGGTTTTAAATTCAGTCTGCTGCTACTTTATGTTTAATGTGAGACCTGGATTACCAGAAGTTTCTCTCAATATTCCTGTTCCACTGGCAGCTTTCCAGAGGGCCCTTTCTATACTGTAGAGGTGGTGTCTCTCTGCGTCCTTGTTCCCTCTTGAGGCAGGCTTTTGGTGCTTGGTGCTAGGGGCTTCTCAGTTCCCTGCTCCTGCCTCAGTTTACACAGGATTTAGGCGTGATCCTCAGAGATGGGGCTGGGTCAGCACTCCTGCTCCAGCCCAACAGTGAAAACCTGTATCTTGTATCTGTGCAGGGTGAGTAGGAGTGGGTTTCCTGCCCCTCCCGAGGGTCAGAAAGCCTCTTCTGGTGGTGTCAACATAGGGCAGGATGAGTGGGCAGGTTTCCCAATGGTCCCCCAATGGCAGGTGGCCACTACATTATTCTTGTGCAGAGTGTGGGGTGCAAGATGGGATTTTCCCTAGATTCTCCTGTTCCAACCTCATATGTAGGTAGGTCCTAAATTCCCACACAAGCAAGGTGGTCTCCTCAGGTCTTCTAGTCAGTCCCCATTGTTCCTTCCAGAACTCAGTGGAGGGCTGTCGGAAGGCTTCTGCCAAGGGCACAGACTTTTCTTGTGTCTGGAATTCTGAATTGTCTTCTTAGCTCACACTCAGCCTCAAAGAACTTGTTAACATTTTTTTTTTCTTACCTATTTCTGTGATGGCCAACTCTTCTAGTTTCTTTGTTCTAGGGAGAGGGAAAGAGTTGTGTGTTCCCTGTCTCCCCAAAGGGTTTCTTTCCCTTTGGATTTCAGTTTGCCTGTTACCTTATAATTATAGCTCCCTGAAGGGCTAGGGAAAAAAAAAAAAATGGGACTTTCTTAGACTACCAGTCTTGCTCTCCTTAGGGTGAGAACAATGCTCTTACTGATTTCTACATCCTAAGCAGTAACAGAAGTCTAATGTTTCTTTTTGATTTGTAAGAACACTGTCATTTCCTGATTTTTTTTCAGCAACCTATTATATTTTAGAGATGTAACATATTCTTGGATCTCACTGAATTCATTAAGAAGTATTTGTGAAAAGCTCCAGTCTGTTAATTATTTCTGGAGTAAATTGTTCATCTTGGTCATTCTCTTTGGTGCGATTTATTTTTCTCCAGTATCTGGTGAGTTTGGTTTTCCATCTGTAATAACAAATGAGAGACAGCATTGATTAATTATGTAGCTAGTATGTATGGGTTTCCTGCTCCAGTAAGCCACTTTTCTGAATGAAAAGGATGAATGGATGGGACAGGACAACTACAGCCTTCATTTTAGTTAAATGGGTGAATTCTAACTCTGGCCTTACTCAGCAAATTGTTTGTCTTGAGAATTCTCCTCAGGATTTTTCTGGAGGGGAAGGACCTCATGCAACATTTATAGCCCACGGAAAGAGCCTGATTATACAGCTATTTCTCAAAACAGTGTTTAAATTACCCTGACTTCTGTCCCAACCTCTTGCTTTCCATACATAACAGCTCTGGGCATGGAATCTCTCTCATGGAATCCTGGGCAGAATTCCTTCCAATTCTTTAGCCATGCCCCTGTGCATGTACTGGGCTGAGATTTTAAATGCTCTCTACTATTCATTTGTACATTCCACAATAAAACTACTTTGTCATTGAGAAACCTATTAACATCTCTATCTTCAAATATATCCCTGTTTGTATTCTTATCATCCATGCCCTTTGGAGACTATTAAGCATGGGGGTTAATTTCAAATGCTTGAACTGGTAGTTCCTCCATCTATTTTGTTCATCCTTAGGTCCCCTTATATTTCTTTTCATGCTTCTTTTTTTTTTTTCCTTTTTTTTTCCCCCTCAAACCAAACAAAAATTTATGTGCTTGCCTTATGCAAAGGAACTGTTCTTTTCTCTCTGAATACTTGGTCTCAGGTGATACTAGCCACTTAGGGCCTAAATGCTTCACTGGTGTTTTAACCAAATATTTTTTTCCAAAACATATATTGTTTCCATTCCTGCCAAGGAATTAATCCTACTAAGATTAATATGTTCTTTCCCACCTCATTATATTAATATATAGTATCTAAACATGCCATTTTCATCTTACACATTCCTCGAAGGGTTTCAGAGTCCACATTACTTCTGTGATAATGCCATGAATTTGCCCACATCTAACTTCTCTTGCCCATTTCATGATGCTTGCCACTAATTATTCTCTAAACATGTTTACATTGTGAACTAGACTCTCAGAGCTTTGCACCTGCCATTTCCTCTGCCTAGACCACTCTACTTAGCTTATCTTTCCCCTGAAAAAGTTCCACCCACCTTTGAGAGTCATTTGAAATCTTACCTTTTCTACCAGAGTGCCTGGACATCCCAGCCTGAAATGGTACCTAATTCTTTTCTACTTTATTTCCCTTTAGGATGGCTGACTAATTCATTTGGTACTACTTTACAGTACTGACTGGGTACATTCTCAAGTGCATATAGTATAGCAGAAATTACATTGGATTTGCAAGTGCAGGATATGTTCTTTATTCATCCTAATCTCTTCCTAGCTTTGTGTCATTTTTACATCACTTAGCCTCCCTCGGTCTCTGTTTCCTCATTTATATAATGAGAAATACCTATTTACTCCATAGAATGGAAATGATAAAACCTAGTTCAGAGGATTGTGAAGATTAAGTGAGATGATTTGTGCACGATGCCTAACTTAGCACCTGTCTCATTGTAGATGCCTAATAACTAACCTGACAAATATTTATTCCCTGCACTCTTATATTAGTTTTCTATGCAGTCTAACAGCTGTCTAACTTATCATCTTAAAACAACATGAATTTATTATTTCACTGTTTCTGTAGGTCAGAAGTCTGGGAACAATATAGTTGTATCCTCCGCTCAGGGTCTCACCAGGCTGACAGGGAGGTGTCAGCTAGAATGTCTTCTCATTTGAAGCCCAAGGGGCTTTTTAAAGCATGTGCAGGTTGTTCACAGAAGTCAATTCTCTTTAATTATAGGGCTGAGTTCCCTATTTTCTTGCTGGCCTCAGGAGGGGATCAGTCTTAGTTTCTAGGGGTCACCCTCAGGTTCTAATCATATGATCCATTACTAACATGGCTCTTAAGGTCCAGGAATGCATCTCTAATCTATCATATCAGTTAATGGGGTAAAAACTTACCCTAATAAAATCACAAGAATGACTATCCCATCATTAGGATCAAGGTCACTGGTCTTTCCCCATACTGCAGGGGAAGGCATGACACAACACATGTACACCAGATGGGATGGGAATCTTAGGAATCACCTTATAATTCTACCAACCACAGCCCTATAAGTTAGAGAGTCAGAAGAAAGAAAGAATTCAAAGATGTAGAGGATTGGGAAGTAATTGATTGAGAACCCTGAGGAAATTCAGAATCTAGATGGAGAGGTAGGTTTGGACAGTATATTGAGGATTCTCCAGAGAAACAGAACCAGTAGGAGATTCTTTCTCTCCCTGTCTCTCCCTCCTTCCTTCCCTCCCTCCCTTCCTATAGAGAGGTTTATTATAAGGAATTGACTCACGTGGTTATGGAGGTTGAGAAGTTCCATGCTCCGCCATCTGTGAGTTGAAGATCCAGGAAAGCCAATGGTGTAAATCCCAGTCCAAAGACAAGTGAAGCCTGATGTCCCCTCAAGAGGTCAGGAAGAGAGAGTGAATTCTCCCTTCCTCCACCTTTTTGTTCTATTCAGGCCTTAAACAGATTGGATGATACCCATCCACACCATGGAGATCAGTCTGCTTTCACATGCTAATTTCTTCCAGAATCACCTTCTCAGGCACATCTAGAAACAATGTTTCATTTGTGTATGTCATGGCTTAGTCAAATTGATACATAAAATCAACCATCATAACAGCAGAAAGAACAACCATTTTAATAACATAATTGAGTAGAAGTTAAGGATAGGTGAGCTATAGAAAAATTTGTAGTTGAGGGGATGCTATGAATAGAGTAATGAAAGAATATTTTCATTCGCACTTAGTAGTGCTGCTTTTGGGTGAACAAATGGATAAATGAATAAACCACTGTCTTTTCCATTGTGCTGTGTAAAATTCATTTGAGTGAATCGTTTTCCAACATGGGTGAGGGAGAAATGTGTCCTAACAGCTAACCAATAAAAGTGATAAGATTCACATTGTAACTATGGAATTCATTTCCTGTGCTATTAATACTAACCCAAATAAGTGCCCACAAGTCATTCAAATCATTCAAATCTAAAAAGGTTCAAATTTTCATGACTTAATGTATATAAAAGTATCACAAAATTAAAATAAACCATTGTCATGGTTGTGCTGTATTAACTTCATTCTTTGGGAAACCCCACAATTAAAGTAATAAAACATACCTTATTCTTTTCTTCTTATCAACACCCCTGCTTTGATATCAGTAAGTTTAATACTGCTTAATTAAAACCAGTAAATACTTGTTGAGAAACTGTCATTCTCACAACACTGTCTTAGGTGTTTTGAGGAATATGTAGATATGGGTTATGCCAACAAGTAATTTTCACTCTGATAGGGGAGACTGACATGTAAATCTGATTCAAGAGATAAATTGCTCATTGCAGAAAAAGGTACAGATGCAGAGCTATGACAACATGGGTTGGGTAGTTTAGTTCTGCTTGGGAAGATCTGAGTTGACCTCTTAAATGAGGTAAGATTTCAACAGAGTCGTAAAAGAAGATAGGACTGTAGCAAGTGGACATGGAAGAATATGACAATCTAAGATCTTGATATTAGTTTATATAAAGACAAGAATGAGATAGTTTAGAATGTTTGGGGAACTACTAAAGTATAGTTCATAATGTATGCTATAAGGCAAGGATATTTTAACAAAAGTAAAAAATGAAGGAGAAATTATGGCTACCTTGATATGGGGATGGAGAAAGTACCTAGTTATTCTGTAAGAGTGAAGCTCTGTTGAAGGTTTCTAAGTAGGGAGATAGCAAAAATATTCTCAGGAATAGGTCTCTGGTGGCAGAGAGAGAAAGAAAATTTGGGGTTAGGGAGATAAGCTTGGAGAATGACATAAATTTTATTTAATAAATATTGTTGGGTGTTTATAATCTGAGTTGATTAGCACTGGGGTATTAGCACTGGGAATTTCAAGGAAATAATATACTGTCTATTCTCAAAATGCCACAAACTATGCAACCTTCTGATGATATTCTGCTTTATGCCTCTGCAAAGGTATGGTCATAATGTCAAATAGACGACAAAACCTGATGGGAGGCAAGGCTACAATGTTGCTGACAAATTGTGAAGAATCTTGCGTGAAATGCTAGGCACTGACGAGTTGATGTGATGAAAACATGTTTTTGGAAAGATAATTCTAGTCCAGGAGGGAAAATAAATAGAAAGAGGAAAACCCTGGCAGTTGAGAGATCAGTTGGGAGGCTATGCCATATTTATATGGGAAATGCGAGGGCCTGAATGAGGGAAGAAATGGAATGTGTTGAAGAATGTGTTCTGAGAGTGGGTGAAAGCGATGGGGTTAAGAGCACAGGTGCAGGGTTTAATTTGGAGATGATGAGGCTCTTCCTCAGGTTTAAAGCCCTTTGCAGATGACTGAACATGGGGGAGCTGGAAGCTGTGAAAGTTCATACTGCTCACATCTGTTTTCTCTGTTGAGAAGATAAGTCAACTTTGTAGGGATGTATATATTCCCAGGAGAGTGACAAAGATTGAGTAGCTCCACTTTGAGGGGTGGGAATGTACAAGACAAAGGACAAGTGAAGACACCAACAATGACTGGAAGCTGTATCTTTCTGGTAGTTTTTATGTGGCTGCTGGCATAAATTTTTTCCATTTGCATCTTGGTTTATTGAACATTGACAAATGGCTTAGCCTCAAATACAGGAACCAGTCTCAGCCCTGGAGTCCTACCAGGGAATCACTTTTGGCCATGCAGGTTGTACCCTGCCAAACTCCAGGGACCATTATTCACACAGTCCATGATGTAACTAGCTCCTGTGAGGTTGTAAATATGAGAGCACTGAGTGTATCTAGCGATGAAGTTAAAGAGTATTCCTGTCTCAGGATGATGAGGGGCTCTTGTTCAGCTCTCATTCTCCAAATAGGAGTGGAGGAGGAACCTCTTTAAACCTGCTGAAGCATTCATTAAGTCCCCCTGCCAGAAAACGTGAAGACTTCTTCCAGCTAGTGGTGCATGATACATGATGCCTAGGTATAGACAGTAGTTTATTTTGCTTGCCTTCTCTGTAGTAGTTCACCTTTGGTCTTGGGGTGGGCTTGGTGGTAGATAAGCACCTCTAAATCATCTTCTTTGGAAAGAAAAAGGAACATACAACTCTGAAAAATGTGCACTGCTGAAACAAGGTGCATTTTCATCCAGCTAACCGTCCTCGGACACACCTTTTCAGGATCTGCTACATTTCTTGGACCTCTAGTCTGTTAATTGCGTTGCCCCTGCCAAACCCTAAACTTAGCAAAATCCAACTGCTTCAGGAAATGGCAAAGCATAGCAGGAAAAAAAGCAGGAGTTTTGCCAGAAAAATCCCGATTCTTACTACTCACTGGCTATGTGTTTTTCTAAGTCTTGGTTTTTCAACTGTAAAAGGAGTTAATAATACTTTCTTCACAAGCTCAGTGTGAGAAATAAATGAGATTATCAATGTCCAATGGTGTCAAATAAAAACCATTTAACAAATGTCAGCTCCATTTCTCTATTCCCACTCATGGTTGGGTACTTGTGTTGGTCAAGAAAAGCCTTATACAAAATCAGAATGGCAGACCATCTTGTAGATTTTAACTGGGATTTCTCTGGATAGTATTGTCAGGAGATGGGTAAAGGTAGAGAATCACCTTTATCCACTTTCTCCCATAATCCAAACACTTACAGGTCTGCCCCTGGACTCCTGAATTTCCCATAGACATCCCTACGTACTAGAACAATTGTTGGCTAATCATCTGATAGGATTTCCTCCTTTTCCTCCTTTATAGCTTTTATTTCCAGTATAGCTGAAACTTCTTTTTTCATGTAGTTGTCCTTAAAAAGCAATCATATTGATACTTATTTGAAATTGTATTAGAAATCTGTCCACCTAAATTCCCTTGGGTCTCTTAACATTGGCAATTAGCTGCCAGGAAGAACAAAGCAAAAGGTACCTAAAACTAACTTCTGTTGAGGTTTAATTTTCATACAATAGAATTGCACATATTTTGTATTTTCCTCTGCTTTGGGGATTTGATACCTCAGGCTACAAAAGAAAAAAGTTGAAATTTGTGGGAAGAATTGTTAATATGTCTTGGGGGTTTCCCATAGAAAGCTTCAAGGAAAACAACTCTAATATCTCCATACTCAGTTTAGAATTGTACTTTTTGTATCACATTACTTCTTCATGAAGGGACCTTATTATTTGGGTTCTTGGTAAACTATGTTCTCCTTCAAAATACCAGAACAATATCTCCATGATCAACTCAAGACAAGGTCTCTAGGATAAAGATGCTGAGAAACTTCATCCATTTTGTTACACAACAATGGTCTGTGTAACTTTTAACTTTATTATCATGATAAATCACTATTTTACATTTAAATATTAATAGTGAGGGCTCTAGTTAGTGTTATCATAAATAGTGTAATAACTAACAGGGACCATCATAAAATATTGCACTAACCTATCCTTAGAAATCATCCAGTCCATTCTCCAAAGGGGAATCCTGTGATCCAAAGAGACAGAGCATCTGTTCTAGTGAGTAAAAGGCAAGAACAGAGCTACTAGCTCTGTACTCTTTCTATAGTATCATGCCCCACTTTTAGGTGTATAGTAACAAAGTCAAATCAAACCGGAAATAGGATTTAAAGTTGATAAGAGGATTGTGCAGTTTCAAACCTATAATAAATACCAAGATCAATTTCATATGTGAGATTTATTTTTTCCCTGTCCTGTTATCTTATGTCATTTCAATGTGGTATAATCATAACTGTAGAAACATAGCAAGTCTTCAAAAACCAGTCATGATCCTATGTTTACAGACAAATCTAAAAATTGGATTTGGCTTAAGCTATCTAAATCACACTAATTCCCTTTCTCAAGTTAATGCCCAAGGCCAATGTAATACACAAAGCCCACAAGCTAGTTTTAGAGTTATATTTAAGATTAATTGTTTATTTGAATTCAAACAGCAACATCTTTAGGAAAAAATTTAGCTATGTGGAAGTGATATTTAATTCAATATAACTGAAATACATCATGATCAATCTAATAATTTTGTCAAACTTGGATATTTTCCTTTATGAAAAAAATTGTACTCATGTTAAAAAGTCCAGCAAGGTAGCTGTTAATATTTGCTTTTCTTGTAGAGTAAATTGTTGCCTTTTCTTCAGATCAAATAAAGCTGATTGAAAATCAACCAAACCAGAAATTCATACTTGCAAAAGTTTAGGCACATAAAACTATGCCAATTCATGTGTAAGGTTTTCTAAAAACCTATGTCCAGTGCTTTTCTTTGAAGCTGTATTTAATATGGGTCTGTAAAGGAGCTATTCCCACAGACAGGGAACTATAGCAATAATCGGAATTTTTCTTGAGCATTTTGCTCATTAATGATTGAAAATCCTCACAACAAGCTGAGGAAATCACAAGGTCACGCTTTAAAAATCAGCCTGGGTGTTGCTTTCCTACAATCAATATCTATTTTACCAGCTGCTCTGTAGAAGGTTTACCCTGCCTGGCAGCCCAGCAAATCTCCTGCTTCAGGAACCAGAATTGCCTACAACAAGCAACATCTCTAAAGGGGGAAATTAGAACATCTTCAAACGTGAAGTATGGCTCCAGAAAAGAAAAACTGAGCACCATATTCCACTTGAGGTCAAGGCAGAGTAATTTAATTTGAGGCGCTGTTTACTGAAAAGCTAGGGTACTGGAATCCAGTCTGAATCTTTTGGCTTGGTGTGTGAAATCTGTCATTGATAGAGGGGCTAGAATTTTTAATGTGTAACTAATGTGCTATCTGAATGCCTGATGGAGCTGAAACTGTCCCAGGGGGCTATAAGCACCTGAGATTATTTGAATGTTCTTTGTGCGAGCCCTGAGGATTCAGATTTAAGGCTTTGATTCCAATGGGGTAGTACTGCGTGGAAACAGGTTGCTTCTCAGCCAAATCAAGAAGAAATGTGTAGAGGCATATAGATATTGCAAGCTAAAGGAGGAACAGACACATCGCTTGGGGGCTGTACATTACGGAAAGAATTCAAGGTGTAAGTAGGCCCTTACATTTTCAACAGGATGGAAATTGGTACTGGGATCATAACCTGTGTGTACAACATGGGCATATCTCGTTCATATAGTGAGCATGGCTGCAAAGTGTTACAGGCTAGGAGAGGGGGAGTAGCCAAAGGGGCCCTCCTCAGGTTGACAGAAAGAACCTCTTCTAGGATTTACTGCTCAGGAGTTAATTGGTAATTAGTAAATTTATGGTGAGAAGAGAAAGGTCCTTAAGTCTCCAGGCAACAGTTTTTAGAACACTAGTTTGAGTCTGGGTCATAGAAGACAGTGTCCTGTTTCTAGAAGTTGGCAAGGGAGTTGCAAGAGTCATGGTCTGCAGAATAAAGCCTGGGATTTAAGACTGCACTTCCGTTTTCTCTAGGGCATTTGAATTCAGTTAAAAATCCAAGGCACAGACTCAACGATAGGGGCTTAATAGATAGTGGGCCTACAGTTGCCTGTGGTACTGTGGGAAACCAGCAGCCCAAGAACTACCCTAGCCTCATCGTAGACTAAACTCACGGCAACAGAATTAAGTCCAAACCCTAATGGATCTAATGAGATTCATGTGTGGACAGCCCTAAATAGGATGGCTCATAACGGACACTCAGCAATGATTTCCCTAAACAAAATCGAGCCTGATATTTGGAGATGTTGCAGTGTAGCCAAGTGTATGAAATCAAAGCACCAACAGTGCATTTGATGATGTCACATGACAGTCCTTTAAGAAAAGACGACAGCTGCAACTGCAGTGAGCATAGTATAACACGTGGTGAAGTAACTTGGCGTACACCTGAAATTAATGTAGTTGTGTCAACTATACTCAAAAATTGTCTTAAAGTGCCTTTTCTACATTTTGCGTAACTCTTTCACTATATGCACAAGATGTAGAAAATAGTAGTTTTCTTTTTTAATTTTTATTTATTTTTTAAATTTCTTTTCAGTGTTCCAGAATTCATTATTTATGCACCACATCCAGTGCCCCACGCAGTACATGCAAGTCAATTATCATATGGCTTCACTTATTTGTGGAGCATAAGAAATAGTAGTTTTCTGATGTCTACTTTAGATTTTGAAAACAGGAAACAAAAACATGAAGTCCGGAGGTTGAACTTCTAGTTTTATGTCACAGTTGAGATGAAGCTCGAATAAGATTTCTAAGTCTCATGAATTCCTATTCTTCTTTCTAACCCAGAGCCTTTCCCCTGGCAGGAGGAACTTTGATACATAGACTCTGATAAGTATTTTTGGTATCTTCTGTTGGTCCAGCACCAAGCTACGTTCTAATCATCCTGGTCCCATGGTGGGTTCAGTTAACCCTGAAGGATCCCACTGTAATGATTTTGTATCCTGGTTTACTTCCTTTCTTCTCTAATTCATTTTTTTCAAAAAATTTTTATATACATACAATGTATATATATGTAATGTATACATACAATGTATTATTAGCCCCAGGGGTACAGGTCTGTGAATCGCCAGGTTTACACACTTCATAGCACATACCTTCCCCAATGTTCATATCTCCTATTCATTTTAAAGAATCTAAGCACATCCTTCAAAGCCCAGCTTGGGTCCCAGATGAGTCCTATTGTTCTGATGGTGTGAATCCTCTTATTTACCACGTATCGTTCTTGAGTACTTACCACTTTTTGTTCCCAGCTTGTTTGGGAATTTATTTTATGTCTTTTAGATTTCCACAGCCTAGAGGAAATAAATATCCATTGATTCATTTGCTCTGCAGCCCTCAGTATTAGATGACATAACCTGTGCATTTTCATTGTAAAACTACCATGTAGAGTGTGAGCTACGAGTCTTGGGAGTTAGGTAGGATCAGAAATACCTAGTAACGCATATACATTCCTTGAATGTTCCTTTGTATAAAAACTATAAACAAGATATATGATCTTAGATTATATACATTACTCTGGGAACTGGACTACATGATCCCTAAGGGTTCTTCCAAACAATATGGTATATCTAATTGTAACAAGGACCATGCAGCAACTCTTTGGAGACCATGCAAAGCTCGTCCTGGGTAGTTCTGGGCAGAAACTGCTTCTATTGCTCAGTGACATAGCAGGCCTGGTATGGAAAGGTGAAGTCCAGAGACCAGGCTGAATGTGGGAGGCAGAATAAGTTGGTAGGGGGAAACTTGTAGAGCGTGAGAGAAGTTAGCTTTGGAAAAGGGTGGGATTCAACAACAGGCAGTGGGTGGGATCTGGCAGGACATGTTTTGTGACATTAGGAAGTTCAGACAGCAGGTAGCAGGTACCTACGTAGGAGCTGGAATTCATGGACAGAAGCCCAATTGTGGGATACTTATAGGAAAGAGGAAATGTTGGGGTTCGTTTAATGAAAAATGGGAGGGATAAAAAAACAGATTGTGAATCCAGGTTCTTTATTAGACTATAGGGTCAGAGCCAAACCTGCAGCAATCCCAAACAGAAGCCGAGACAGAGTGCTGTCAGGTTTGGGCTCTTTACACATCCCCAAGTCCTGGGAGACCAATCTAGTCTAAAAAACTGATCAAGGTTGAACCTCTAAGGTTTTAGTGATTTCAGTTCTGAAAGTCACAAGGAAACAGTGACAGGGAATCAGTCAGGTAGTCATAATCTATCACCTGCCTAAGAAAGCAACGTAGATTTGAATTTAGTAATTACCATGCTTCGTTGAAGATGAGTTAATATTTCTACAAGGACTTTGATAGAACCACTGCTGATTGCAGGAGACATGGAATGTTTTCTGAGGTTGGTGGGCAGGTCAGATTATAAAAATAAATCATTATAATACAAGCTTTTTTCCCAAACCACAGGTATTTCTTCTAAGGTACATTTTATCAACTGATTCTGTCATAACCTCTAGTTATCTTTCAGCTTTATTGCTTTCTAAACAGAAACAAAAACACCTCACTGTTATTCAGGTGATTTCTTCTGCAATCTTTACACCTTTAAAAACTCTTTTCCTTTTTACTTTTTTAAATAGTGAAATGTGTCATTTTTTTCTGACTAAAATAAAGAGATAGAGTAGTTTTTATCTCTAAAGCTCATGGAAAATGAAATCCTGGTATTTTAAATCATTTCCATTCTGTTTCCCATTTTTGTCTTTTGTGGCAGGAACTATTTCCCCTCCTAGTCTTTCCTACATCTCTAAAACCTGTCTTAAACATTCTTCCCGGATAAATGAATGCATAATGCTAGGTAGAAATACTTGCGTGTGAACTGTGTGCATCATGATTTACTTCTCATATATCATGTAATATATTTGCCTACTTGCATATCCAAACGTATTACCGTGCAAAACTCCCACCAGAGCAGTAGGGAGGGAGTGTGTGTGTGTGTGTGTGTGTGTGTGTGTAAGTGTGTGTAAGGATGGGTGGGTATTGTTTGTATGTTTGTTTATTTTTTTTATAAGAGCTTAAAGAATATATAACAGATTGAGTTAAAAAGGCAGGACCTGGAGGGCATCAGACTAAAAAATTGAAACAGGCTAGTGAGGTATGGATTGTTTCAGAGACTTGAACCAAAAAGGACAGCGCATTGGCCCGCAGAACTGCCTAGAAGAACAGTTCTGTTCAAGAAGGGAGATGAGCTCTAAAGCCAATCAGACTGGCCCTCATTTCTTTAAAGACCAGGGATCAGAGAAACAAAGGGCTTCTTTGGGAACAAGCAAGTTACATTTTTGAAAAGGACCTAACCATAGCCAATTAACTGGAATTTGATGGGCTCTGTGATTGCATTGACAGCCTTATTGTGCTACTGTACATAATGATTTGATATTTGTATATCAAAATGCAATGCAGTATTATTAACTATAGTCACCATGCTGTAGTGTATTGCACACTTGGAAGCTGCTATGAGTAATCTTACAGGTCCTCATCACAAAAAAAATTATAACTATGATGATGGATATTAACTATATTTATTGTGTTTTTTAATACATACAAATATTGACTTATTACATTGTATACCTGAAACTAATATAATGTTATATATCTATTATGCCTCAAAAAAAAAGTCCTAAATAGTCAAACTTACAACACTTAATGACTACAAGTGGATATATTCTGAGATGTGCAGTACTTCTGAAATTTATTCACACTGGCAGAACCAGAAAGAAGACAACTCCTCTTCCTCTGGAATTAAATGTTCCACTGGAGCCAAACTGAAGATTTTGGTTTTGGGCCTTGGTATTACACGTGTATTTGCTTGTTTTTTTAATAGATGAAACATTTGCCATTATCACAAGCCTGACATTTTTTTTTCACTTACATTCATAATAGAATTTTGAGGTTCAGATAACAATTATGCAATTGTCAGGACAAAGTTTTTCGTTTTTTGTTTTTTTTTTCTGAGAAAAATATGGGTTCCCTATATATGTTACTCTGCTGGGTAAGGTCCATGTTGGATGGTAGGAGCTATTCTGAGTAAATAAATCTATTCTCCAAATAGTAACAGTTGATGACAGTCTTTCCTTTCTTATTCCAGGTATATCAAGTAAGTAGGTAGGTAGGTAGATAGAACACCCACCAGAATATATTTAAAATAGCTCATATTTGAGAGATTATCTAAAAAGCTATTTAATTCTGAGATCATAATCACTCTGAGGTATATACTTTGAGATTCTTAGATCCCAGCTTTGTATCTTTTTTATGAAGTTATATCAGAAAAAAGAGGAACAACAGAGAAGTGATTTGCTCCAATTTTTTCCTTTTTTACAAAACCATACTTGAAAATAACATCCACTTTGATTTACAGGTTCTCTTGTACAAAGACCTACAGGAAAAATTTCAATTTGGGTTTAAGTTAAAAAGAAACCATTCACAGAGTGTATGCCATACATTTACTTGCCCAATCCCTTTCATATGCTCAAAGCCCTTAAGAAGAAATTCAAAGCCTGGGCAGAGAGTGGTTTCCCTCAGGAAATCAGCAATATCAATTTTTCTTCAAGCTTTGTATCTTCTCCATTATATTGTGATCCCAAATTACCATGTTTTGTGTTACAGTCACTCATATATGTCTTCTTAAATCCTTTCAGAAATAGCTCAGAAGCAACATGAAAGCAAACACCTCCTAATCCCCTAATGTAGCACCTAGTACAAAGATGGGTTCTGTATTTACTGAATAAATTAATAAAAAATATTAATGTATAATACATGTAATCTGAGCCAAGTTTCTCACACTGTGATAGAAGTTCCTTATGCTCAAACTTGTTGAGTGTAGTGAATGTTTTACGTGATTTTCTATGTAGGAGTCTTGGGGAAGGGGCATGGAATCAAGGGAGCAAGTTTGCATTGGGAACACTGGTTTCTTTCTTTTTTTTTTTTTTTAATACCACAGGAGATAGCAGTGGGCAGGTCACTACATGGATGTGGGAGATAGAGTAAGTCTTCATTTGGGAGTATGTTTGCATTTTATCCTATTAAGTAATTTGCCTTGCTCTATAGAATTGAACACATTGACCCCTGGGTAGGAAGGTCAGATCAGTTAATGGGCTTAAGAAAAGTTGGGGCCAGCTGTCCTAGAGTTGCCACTGCAGCAGCAGAGGTCTTTGCTAAAGATGAGGCTGTTTCTGACCTGGTTTTCCTCCTCATATTATAATATATAAAACCTAGGTTTCAAAAGTCTGATTACTAAATAACTTCTTCCTTTTTTTAAAATGGCCTGATTTTGGGGAATTGCTCCCTCTCTCCCCTGAAAAGTGTTCCCAACATGTTTCTAGCAATCTAATGATACCATTTCATGCACGTTTGGTCTCTGATTCTTCCTCTTCTATTCACCTAACTACTTCAGCCATTGGGCCTTGTAGTGTTCTTTCTTTGTTAAATCAACCCTCAGTCTCATGCTTTCCATTCTCCTCTAGCCTGCCTGCCCAACACACATGCACACCAGTCTGAGGAAGAATATCACATCCCTTTCTAAGGTTGTCATTCTGTGGCACTTCACAGGGCAACTAATTTTACTGCAGCATGGAAAACAAAGTTTTATAGATGGTCAGTTGACTCTACTAAAAATGGCTACTCTTAGAGTCCAAGCCAACATCATAATTCCTTATTAGGTTAGCTCCTTGACCAGCTCCTGGAGTGCTCCCATGTGGCAGAAGGTAGCTCACCACCAAGAACCTGCCAGAGCAATATGTTGCCTTAGTTTTCAGAACCAGTTAACACCTGGACCCAGAGAAGGGAGTAAAGAAGATTTTCTTTCCTCCAGTCAGGCCCACCTCACCATTAAGACTTTCCTAAGATAATTTGCAATGGGAACAGCCATGCAAGTGAAATCCCACCTCCCACATGCATGTGCTTGATGTGGCCCTCAGAAAGCCTCAATAGCAGAAGTGTACATTACCCTCCAGTCTGGTTTATTCCATCCAAAGCAAACACCAACAGTCCCTCTCGAGTTTTGCAGCACAAAACCTAGTCTAAATCCTGTCACTCTCCTTTCCCTAGTTTATCAGGTGAGATGTTAAGGTGTAAATCAGGTTACCCTTCATGAGCTCTTATCAATATTTTATTGTGCATATACCTAGCAACCAAAATGAACCATAGCATTTAGGAATAAATGGTGCACATACAGATTAAGAATGAGAAAGCTCTTCTCTTAGGAGCACGCATTTACTGAGTAGAATGTTTACTAAATCATCTGTTCAGGGAAAATTCACAGAACTCATGGCTTCCTAAGGAACTTGTCCTTAGATATGCTCCACTAAATGTTCATTTAAATAATTTTTCCAAAAGAAAGATAAACTCTTTCTCCTAGGAGAAAACTCTCCACCCTAGGAGAAAAAAATTGCTTGTTATTTTAAAAATGATAGTTTTAACTGTTTCAGTTTAAAAAATGTTAAGGTCAAATCTTTCTAAAGCTTCCCTGTATCTATGTCCTACCATTCTGTTCCAGTCTCAAAAAGATGTAAAACTTGATCTAAATTTGTTGACTTCCCTCAGACCTTCCCAGTTACCTCCATTTTCATGTTTTAATATTTTTCTAAAATGAATAGGCATTTCTTATGTAACAGAAAGAAAATAGAGAGCCAACCTTAAGGGGCACATATAGAAATGTTCAAGATGTGGAGTAGGGAGATGGTGAGACAGGCAATGCGATCAGACCTGATACTGAGTCTTTGCTCTACCTCTTACTAACATGATTTTCAGAAAGCTGTGCAATCTTCCTGAGTCTTATGTAAAACACAGATAATGGAAATTTCCTCATAAAATTTTTGGAAGGAATATCTGATAATTCATGTCAAATACCTAGGTCAATGCAAATCTAATAATATTATTTCATGTTAAATTCCATTTTCTAAACCATAAGATATTCATGATACTACCTTAGTATTTTTATGGAAGTCTTCCTATAATTCGTGATGATCTTATTTTTGTGCTATTTTAATTGGAAGCTAGTTTTTGGGTTTTACAGTGGCCAACATTTAAATAATTGCAGGAGATTAAAGACTAAGCACAGTTAAAACCCTTTATAGAGGCTCAGGGAAAAACAAAACAAAACAAAAACAACACCTTTCTAACTTAATAAGACAATACTTAAACACAAAGCCATGGAAAACAGTGATAGAGAAGAACTCCTTCAGGGTAGTCTCATACTTACCATAAAGAAATGGTGAGCTGAGAACCCCAAATTAATCAGACTGGAAGTCCTTATATGCTGTGTTGGTCTTTCAGTTGAGTATCTATGGGACTGACACACATTAGGTAAACAATGCATGTTTGTCAATTTAATTGGGACGTTCAGGGTTTGGGTTTGTGATCGGTAAATTTGTACTTGCGTCCCTTTGATTGCCTACTCTGAATTTGAAGAGCTGATGGTAATTCTTATATAGGACAGGTATATTTTAAGTGAATACTTTGACACATAGTATTTTGTTAATGTATTTGCCCAAGCTAAATAAAATGTAGGGAAGAAATTTGATTGAGGGGTGTGTGTATTGCTGTTAAGGAAAAAAGCTGGAGGCATTCGAACTTAAAAAAATGGGATCCTAAGCACACTTTATCATGGCCAGTTGGTACTCAAACTGTTGTCTTTAAAAAGAGCAAAATGCTCACACATACTTGACCTTGTTGATCCTGTGTTTAAGTACAACTCATCTTTTGAGGCCCGAAGTTCACTCCCGCAGAAGGACCATTACAGAATCTGAGAATAGTACTGGCGCTTTTTTTTTTCTTTTTTCTTTTTTAGTTCAATGTTAAACAAAGTCCCCCCAAAACACATTTTGTTGAATTATTTTTAATTAAACTTAACACACATGAATTAAATTTACTTGAAACAATGGTGTTAAATTATGAGAGTAAACAATTTAATGATGTGTTTCAGATTTGGACATCACAAACCACAGCTTTTAAACATTGGAGTAAGTCCTGTTTCAAATGCAGGAACATTCTAGAGGCCCTCTGTCCTGAGATATGTGCTAGATCAGGAGTCAGTAAGCTTTCTGGAAAGGGTAAGATAACAAATATTTTCGACTATGTAGGTCATATAGCCTCCATGGCAGCTACTCAACTCTGTTGTGGTAGTATGAAAGCAGCTGTAGACAGAACATAAGTAAGTGTTGTTGTGTTCCACTTAAACTTTATTGATAAAACAGGCTATAGGCTGGATTGCCCTTTGGGCATTAGTTTGCTTTAGATAAAGAGGATTTGTAACAGGAACTAGATGTGTATCCTGCTAGAGAAGATTCTTGACATCTGTGCCAGCTCTTCCTCATGGCTGAGCATTATACTATGTATATGTATGTGTACATGAGTGTCTGTGTATTTATTTATTTATTTATTTGGTAACCCATTTGGTAGATACCTGATGAGTTTCAATAGCTTCTAAGAACCCTTATTTGACCATTCATGTGACAGTGGATTTTCCTGCATCTTTTATTATCCAGTATAAGTTAAAGACTGTAGTCTTTATTTACTACCTCAGAATATAGAGACAAAAATGACTTAATATTCCCTCCTGTGATCTTAAATTTTAATTTGAATTGAAAGTAACTTAGTGTTCATGGTATACTATATTTTTAGGTATTTTTTAAGTGTAACAAGTAAGTTAAAAAAAAAATATATATATATATATATATATATATATATATATATATATATATATATATATATATATATACATATATATGTATATATATATATATATTTCTTTCTACCAAAACATTTCTGGGGCTAGATTTGTAAATTTTTGAAGATTTTATTTATTTATTTATTTGGGGGGGTAGAGGGGGGACAGGGGCAGGAAGAGAGGGAGAGAGAATCCCACGCAGACTCTGAGCCAAGCATGGAGCCCAACATGGGGCTCCATCCATGACCCTGAGATCATGACCTGAGATGAAACAAAGAGTCAGACATTTAACACATTGAACTATCTGGGCACCCCAGATTTGTACTTTTTTTTTTTAAAGGAATTACCAGTTAGTTGTTTTCAGGTGTTCTTTTCAAAATGTTCCCACATTTGTGAGCGGGTATAAGGATCCTATCGAAATTCTCAATCTTATTGGCTATTTGGTGAAAAATAAATAAATCTTGACTTAAATTTGTTTTTGTTTGTGCAGGGAAAAAGTGATCCAATTTTGGAACTTGCCTAAACAGTTTGAAGACTTCTGAAGTTTGTTCCAAGAATCTAAATACAGAACACATCCTTAAATATCTGTTTAAAAATCAAGGAATGGAGATGCCTCAGCTGGAAGGATATGGGCAGAAAAGAGCCTCCAGTGGCCTCCTTCATTTAATCACAGCTCTCCTTCTAGGGGTTCCAAATGAACAGTGGGGCCACTTTTATTTTTTATTTTCCACTTTGAACAAGCAGGTGTTTCTTTCATGAGGCCCATATGTTCTTTCATGAGCTTTATCCAAAGCACCTACGGTATAGCCTATGGTAATGTGGCACACAGCCAATTTCCTTCCAAGACTTTCCTTTTTATTCCAAGGAGAGTATGTCAAAAGTTAAAGTGAGAGAGAGGGAGAAAAGATTGTGTGTGTGTGTGTGTGTGTGTGTGTGTGTGTGTGTGTGTGTGTTGAAGAGACAGAGCAAGAGAACAGCAGCTTCTCTTTGAGCTGGTGGAACATTGCTCGTAATGCCAGCAAACCACAGTGAAGAGGAGCTCTCAGTGAGGCTTGAGGTCCAAACTGACCCCATGCCAAACTCTTGTTTGTGGCACATTTCCCAGCAGGCTGCAGCATGGCTGTGGCAGACCCCAAGAGCAGCTGTCTCTGCCTGGCAAACAGGCATTAGTCTGACCAGGTGGTTTTCTCAAGTTAAAAATAACTAATTGTGAAGAAAGAAGAGCACCACTCGAAGTTGACTAATGCTTGTGAAGTCAGGATCAAAAAGAACTCAAAGGTGAGGGGCAGGGTGAAGCAGGAGCAGTCTGTGGAAGTAAGAAAGTAGATTGGCTTCTGTTGTAACTGGGGAGAAATGGGAAATACCTGGAAGCTTAAGTAAAACTGGCCAAGACATGTGCTGGAAATAATTTTCTGTGAAAGCCTAGGTTTACAGTCTTTATGAAAGTGTGGGTTGCCGTGGGAAATGCGTGTGATGTTTATGAAAGGAAAAAGGCTTGCACTTCAGAAAAAGCGACTGCTCTGCCAGTTCTTACAAGCACAGTAAACAATCTAGAGGAAAAGGTATATGTGCCATTTACTCTTAAAAGCTTGAAAGGGATTCTGCCCTCTCTATTTATCCCATAACTCACCTTTGTTTCCATGTTAGCATGGAAGTAAAAACTATGAGCCCTTTATTCTATATGGGCCAGAAATGCAGACCTATTTCACCATCAATATATACTACAAAAATTCTTAAAAGTTGGATGGTTAGTATATATGAATTGAAGTACACCAACAAATACAGAAATTGCAACAGTCTGTAAGAGGAACATCAGTGGCAGTGTTCTGTCTGGGCATCAATGTATTTTTAATGAATTTATTTTCAATTAACAAAAGTGAGCAGTACAGAATATCTACCTAAAAATTATATTACATTTGGTTTTCTTTCTTTGCCTTCTAGTGACTCGCCACCCAAAAGTGTGGTTTGCGGATTGGAAGCATTGGCATCCATTAGAAATGGAGAATCTCTCACTCCACTCCAGACATATTTATTCATTTATTTACTTAGATTTTCTTTATTTTATTTTATTTTATTTTATTTTTTTTTTTTTAAGATTTTTATTTATTTATTTGACAGAGAGAGATCACAAGTAGATGGAGAGGCAGGCAGAGAGAGAGAGAGGGAAGCAGGCTCCCTGCGGAGCAGAGAGCCCGACGCGGGACTCGATCCCAGGACCCTGAGATCATGACCTGAGCCGAAGGCAGCGGCTCAACCCACTGAGCCACCCAGGCGCCCCCTTTATTTTATTTTAGAGAGAGAGAGTGCACATGAGCACAGGGAGGGTCACAGGGAGAGGGAGAAAGAATCCCAAGCAGACTCTGTGCTGAGCAGGGAGCCTGACACAGGGCTCCATGTCACAACCCTGAGATCATGATCTGAGCTGAAACCAAGAGTCAGATGCTCAATCCACAGGGCCACACAGATGCCCCCCACTCCAGACCTATTTATTTAGAATCTACATTTTAACAAGGTCTTCAGGTAATTAGCACACAGGTTAAAATTTGAGAAACTGTCTTGTTACCATCAAGAAAACTTAAGTTCTATAGTTAGTTACACCTATTATTTATCTCAGGCACTATCGATTGTACTGTTTACCAAGGGCTGCCAGGTAATCAAACCATCAGTCACTGTTTCAGCCTAACATGAGGTTTCTAAAGGAAGAGTTAAAAACCTTCTGAGTATTTTTGGCTGAAATGGATAACACTGGAATAATTACATTTATAAGAATAATAAAACAATGTGCGTTTACACATTTGGACCCATTGTAGTTTAAATGTGTTTGTCACATCTACTGTCACATTAGACACTGTTCTATTACTCTAGGACATGGACTTCAAAGAAATGATGACATCGTGAATTATCCATTAAAGGTATTGATTAGCTATCATAAAGTCAGCTCAAAAAGATATTCAGTGCCAATTAAATTGAGGCCATATTTCTCAAATAAAATTGTATTCGCTAATCTTAAATTTAGTCTTAGATAAATAGACTATTAGTAGGAGAAGAGTAAATGAAACAAGATGGGATTGGGAGGGAGACAAACCATAAGTGACTCTTAATCTCACAAAACAAACTGAGGGTTAATGGGGGGAGGGGGGTTGGGGGGGGTGGGATTATGGACATTGGGGAGGGTATGTGCTATGATGAGTGCTGTGAAGTGTGTAAACCTGGCGATTCACAGACCTGTACCCCTGGGGATAAAAATATATTATATGTTTATAAAAAATAAAATAAAAAAAAAGATAAATAGACTATTAGGTTAACTTAGTCTGTTAGAAAAGATTAATGACTTAAATACTGTCTATTAGATACAACTGAAAATAAAAAAGTACCATTATCTTCCTAATTTGTAACAGTCTCTTCAGAGATTGGCAAAATGTGACCCAAAGTTCAACTTGGTGATAAGTGACAGCATGAGATTATAAAGCAGCCTCATGACTCTAGATGAGGAAGTCAGGAAAGCAACATGCAATGAAGCAGGATGTATGGAAGAACTCCAGTGGTGGGAGGGGCAACATAATCTCTGCCTAGGTAATCTGAGACTGCATCCTGCCATTGACCTATTCTTTGAACTTCACCTAATTCCAGTGGAAATCCTGTGTGTGAAACAATGACAGGATGTCTCTGGAAATGTTGGAAAGAGTCAGGTTCAAAACACATTGTTCATAAACTCATGGAATCTTTACATGCTATCTACCAAATAAAAGGTATTTCTAAAATACCTAAGGAAATTCCTCACTTCTCAAATTTAATAGGCACTTACTTTAAAAGGAAAAAGCAGTTTTAGCTGACTGGTAGTTTTTAAATCTAGACATTCTTAGGAAAACTGTTAACGAACTAATGCAATGATTCTCAAATTTCAGTTGCAATAGAATCATCTTGTTAAAATACATTTCTGGGTCCTACCCCAGATTCAGTAGGTCTGAAATAGGGCCCAGAACTTATATTTCTAACAAGTTTTCTGATAATGGTGATGCTGGTCCAGGCACCACACTTTGAAAGCCATTGAAGTAAAGTAAGATATATTACTAATTAATACCTAATTTTACATTCTTTTATCCTAAAACATTATTAAGCATTTTCTATGTGCCTGGGGGCAGTGCTAGTTGCTGAAGATGCAAAGTTTTATTCAATCAGACATATTTTCTAAGAAGACATAGTCTCATGGATCACCAATCCCATGAAGGGGTGCCTAATCTCCTGAAGCATTAAATTGGAGGCAGAAGAATTTCCTCCTGTTCTCAGTACTGGAGGAGAGATTGGTGTCCCCCATCCCCTGTGCCTCCAGTTTTCTTGGTCCTCAGGAGATCTCCAAACAGTACAAAGAAAGAATAAGAATTGTTTCATGGCCTTCTCATCGAAACCTGATGACCTCAAAATAATGAACATTTAGTTAGGGAAGGAAGCGTGGAGGTAAATAAACATTTTTATTTGGCTTATAATTATTTCTAGGTATGAATATTAAATGTGAGCACTATCTGGAAGCAAATGGGTTTTTAAAATTCTACTAAGCTTTTGAGGAATCACATTGCCAAAGGTACATGCCTTTGACTATTTGAAGTTTTTAACAGCCTTTGGGCCCCCAAATTTGCATCAACACCAAGAAGGACACAAGAATTAGAAGTTACTGAAGAGGCCATACTTTCAGTGCTTATTTGAAATGTGGGCACAGAGGGTCATGAGCATGGGTTAATCTCCCTGAAGGCAGAAATAGGGACCAAAGAAGCAATAGACAAGGAACTTATTCCCAGGGAGCAGCCCAAGATCAAGTCTAGGAACAAACCCTGTCTCCATACTAGGGATATTCCCAATGCCTGACCGGCAAGGTGTTCTCATTGCCAGGGATAGGTATGCACTGTATATCTCCCATTGCCATTTAGTGGAGGTTCCCATGGCTCTTACCTGTCCCTTTTCTGTCATTGTATACTGGTTGAGTATGTATGTTGGAATGAACTTAACTTGATTTTTAGTTTGTTGGTATATGGAGCCATATACAATTTTGATAGAATGTTGAGAAAACCATTTAGAAATCCTGGATTTTGAGCTAACTACAGCAACTAGATAAACTTCGAATTGTCTCTTGTGAGGTGGTGAGTGTGTTTTATGTGAAAGTGTGTTATACGCTTAGATATTTAAGAGTAGACTCTGGGTGAGATGATTCATGAAAAAGGTTTTGTGCTACCTTTCCACATTGTAGAAGTGTAATTGGGAGATGTCTTCCTATCTCTTCCTGCATGTAGGTGGGTCACTTGAGTAGATATCACCAATGAAATCTAAGTAATTGCATTGTTTAATATGCAGGGTTAGCTGGAATATAAAAGACTGAATTTTTCATGGAGTTGAGTGTGACCTTCAGTTCAAAAATTTTAGGCTATTTCAGAAGCTAACAATGAGAAGGTGATGTGAATTTGTGATAAACCTGTCTCAAAAACTTCTATGTGTTGCCAAGTAGAAAATTAGCTCCTGCATGCCCTGGTGCTATGACCCATGAAAGGATAAAGGGGCAAGTACTGATCTTCTAAAGTGAAGTCATATACATGGGAAAGATAGCTTTAGTAAGAACTAAAGATCAGAGATTAAAACTTGTTTTTAGTTGATACTTTCTTGACCCCCATTTCTAATTAAAAAATGTATATATTCCAAAGCATTGTTCCCTGCAACGGATTGAATGTTTGTGTCTCTCCCAAATTCCCACGTTGAAACCTAATCTGCAGTGTAGGTATAGTATTTGAAAATGGACTTTGGGGAGGTAACTACGTCATGATGGTAAAGTCTTCATGAAGGGGATTTGTGCCCCTATAAGATACCATAGAGCTAGCCAGCCTTCTTTCCAGTATGTGAGAATTCAATGAGAAGTGAGCAGTCTATAAGGCAAGAAGAGAGCCCTTATCAGAACCCAACCATTAGGTCACTGTGGTCTCAGACTTCTAGTCTCTCAAACTGAGAAATAAATTTCTGCTGTGTACAGGCTACCCAGTTTATGGTACTTTGTTATAGCAGCCCAAACAGACTAAGACATTTTCTTTACTCCCAGTATATGCAATTGGCCCATAATCCCAGTTGAGGTATATAAATCTCATACAAGAAGAATAAAATATATTACCCACACAGCTCTCATTTATCTGGGCCTAGGTGGAGATGGATGGAGCAACCTGAAGGAAGAATTATGAAGGAAGTAATACTTTATGGTGCCTCTGGATGACCTTCATCCTTAGTGGCATCCCATACCCAATACTCCTAGATCTGGGGTTTTTGTCCCTTCCCTGCTTGTACACGGACTTGAATGGATCTTTCTAATTCCCACCATCAGACCACAAACCTCCCATGCATGGACTTGCCTCATTCAGGCCTCAGGATCTATAGTTAATGGAGCCAGTCTCCCATGATTTCAGATGTTATTCTAGGGTTAACTTATGTCCTAGTTTCTTCACGAGAGCCAGATCTTGTCCCTATTGCAGTGAGTGTCTGTTTTGTTTTCTTACTAATATTACCTTGACTATGTTCATTGTAATTGTAAATTAACATATTGCTCTTCTGGTTTGTCATAATTCATCATTTGTAATAACCTTTTTTTAAAAAAATCTTTCAACATATCTAATCTTTTAACATCTTTTCACACATGTCTTATAATCAATAGCATCTTTAGGCCATTAGGGTATGACATTCATGGCATGGTTATCATTACTCACACTTGGCTGTTGTCTAGTAATGATGCCAGGGATAACTGCAGCTCCTTGATGTGTTAATCAACAAATTATTTAGAACCATCTTAAAATGAAATATGAGTTCTGACTCCTCTCCAATACCTTTAGCTAGCACTTTCTAATAAACTCATGAAAGGACCAACATCAAAATTTGCAGAAAGAGGGCCAACAGGTTAGAAGAAATGCCGAAGATGAGAGTGAAGTACTTAAGACTTGCTTTATCACTGGGGTACCTGAGTTGCTCAGACGGTTAAGCATCTGCTTTCAGCTGAGGTCATGATCCCAGGGTCCTCGGATGGAGCTTCGCATCAGGCTCCCTGCTCATTGGGGAGCCTGTTTCTCCCTCTCCCTGCTACTCCCCCTGCTTTTGCTCTCTCTCTGTGTCAAATAAATAAATAAATAAAATCTTAAAAAAAAAAAAAGACATGCTTCATCACCAGCACCCTTCATATCCCATAAAGTAGTGGTTCTTAGTCTCAGGTGTGTATCAGAATTACCTGTAGGGTATGTTAAACACATATTTTACTCAACTTCATCCCAGAGTTTCTATCTCAATGGATCTGGTATTGGGCCCAAGAATGTGTATTTCTAACAAATTTCCAGATTGCTACTGCTGCTGGTCTAGGAATCACATGTTCAGAAACAGTGTCCTACACACTGATTTTTTTTTAAGATTTTATTTATTTATTAGACAGAAAGAGATCACAAGTAGGCAGAGAGGCAGGCAGAGAGAGAGAGGGGGAAGCAGACTCCCTGCTGAGCAGGGAGCCCCATGTGGGACTCGATCCCAGGACCCTGAGATCATGACCTGAGCCGAAGGCAGTGGCTTAACCCACTGAGCCACCCAGGCACCCCTACACACTGATTAAAAGTAAAAATGACTCTTCATCTGCTGGCTCTGAGGGTGGCTTAGCATTGAGTCAGCCTTCGGAGTCATTTCTCTGGAACTCTGAAGCAGTTTCTCATTTCCCAGTCAAAAAAAAAAAAAAAGTCTCTTTGTCCTACTCTATGGACTTCTTTTTTTTCCACATCCTATAGCCATTTCCTCTATCTGTCATCACAGAAACCCTGGTTCTGCAGATACCCTTCAGATCTGAAACTGTATTTGCCCCTTCTTGTTTCTCTTTCCACAGTGGTTATTCAGTGTGAGTGAATTGCTAAGAAGAAGGGCATCTGGAGAGGCGGGTGAATGGTCCTTTGGGATTAATTTGAGAGAGTTCAGTGAGCTGGTAAGAGGATTTAGTACAAAAGGCTACAACAGACAATATTTTATATTTTTGTGCTGCTGCATGTCCTTCCCTGCTTAATCTTAATTTTTATCTTGGGTTTTCCTCCTCTGGAATTGAGGAACTGGAACTCTGTCCAAATCTTCTTCCAAATAGTTAATTCCCACATGCTCCAAAAGCAAGGCAATGAATATTCCTCCAGCATATAGCAAGTATAAATTTTACTTTCACAAATCAGATGTTTGCAGACAAGGACTTTGCTTTATTTTGCACCTGACATGCTACCCTCGACTCCTGAGCCACCATCTGCTTAGAACAAGCTAATCATGCTTTTCCATTTTATTTAACTCTGTGTAATCCAAAAAGATTACAGTTTACACTAGGCATTATTGTTGAGGGAGTGTTTAATGCAGAGCTGCTGCCTCAAGGTTGCATAGTGCATGGTGTTCTTGCACAATCACACGCACAGCTATAAGAAGGAGCTTTTGGAGAAAGAGCAAGACCAAAACTCAGCACTGCCTAGGGCTCTACTGATGCTCAACTTCTAAGGCCTTGATTGTTGTCTGTCTTTGTGTGCATGGAGCACACTACTGGCTCCTTCATGAGGCATACTGGATACTCCCATAACCTTCAGCTGGGCCTTGTTGTTAACTAAGTGGAGATGTTACTCTTGATAAAGCATGACTGGGCTTTTTTCATATCCCCAATTTTTTCAACCTGCCAACTAGTGAGCTTTCTATCCACCAGAGCTCTATTCATTGGGTCTTCTTGCCTTCTTAGGCAGGTTTTTCATTGACAGCAATCAAGCTTATGCTCCCAGCTAACACCTGCCCCCTACCGTGTGACCATCGAAATCTTGGAATTCCTACCCTGTACACATTCCTACCGTGTACCCCTTTGCCTTCTTTCACCTCTCTCTATCACTCTACCTTTTTTCTGTTGTGGTTCCCTATTGCCCAACTATTTTGGCTAGATCTGGAGAACTTCTAACA
Organism: Enhydra lutris kenyoni; assembly: GCF_002288905.1. Lineage (NCBI taxonomy): Eukaryota > Metazoa > Chordata > Mammalia > Carnivora > Mustelidae > Enhydra > Enhydra lutris. The sequence continues at coordinate 30,401,167 of NW_019154099.1, read as the reverse complement.
GTAAAAAGCAAGAAAGAAGCAGTCATATATTCAAAAATCACCCTTAAGTTTGGGAGGAAATTCATCTACTCTTTGTTATTGAGATTACACAGGAAAAGGCCATACATACCACTTTTCATCTCTGTTCCTAACTCTTATTTCCTCTTGTTTTTTGGACATGTGTATATAGTCCATGGAGTGGGGGAAAAGGACTAATGGGAGTGATAGATTTGTAGAATTGATGTCATAATATCATAAATAATTTATTTGTTCACTCCTCTTGGGCACCTGAGGTAAATTTTCTGGCTACCAGGAAAAGGTGTTTCATTAGGCTTTAGAAGTTAAATAATATAACATTTGTTCTCCTCTGCACTTTTCCTCTACGTAGGAGTGGAAGGAGCCAGTAGGTAGCCCAAAGAAACAAGAAAGGGGTTTTTAATGATAGCTCATTTTATTTGATTACAAACCTCATTCTCTGATAAGCATGAGCCTGCAGGAAACACACTCCTCAACAAAAGGTTCTATCAGATTTACAACTGTGTGGCTGAGAACCTGTCCCTGATGCAAAGTAAGTTAATTGCAATAATTGAAGAGACCATCTTCATTTTGGGCCTCAGAAATCCTACATATGTGAGGCACTGACCTGATAGTAAATACATGGTTCCATGTAACAGGAGCACTGGGGTGAGAAAGGGAGTGAAGAAACACTTCTTAGAGGAGTCTGGGTGTCAAAATGTGAAGACCAGATGGCCAGCATGCCAAAAAGCCACATGGAATTATACCCTTGTTATGACCAAAATATCTTACTTCAATCATTGCAAGTATAAGACCTCTTAGTGCTATTTAGGTCCATGTTTGTCACTATTTAAACTGTGAGCACCTTGAAGGCAAAGTCTGTGCTTTGCTTATTGCCAAATCCTTACATCCCATGTGGCACACATCATATATTATAAGAATTAGTAATTCTTAGGGGCATTACTATTATTAATAGAATGCTAAGTAAAATTGCAAAAATTATTAAACCTTGAGAATTGTTTGATAAAAACAAGTGTAGTCATTGTTTAGCTACTAGTATAAAAATTGCATTCTTATATCAACTGCTCACAGTAGTCATTGTTTAGCTACTAGTATAAAAATTGCATTCTTACATCAACTGCTCACAGTTGAAATTAAAATGGAATCTCTCATAACAATATTAGAAAAAGAAAATTAATAGCTTTGCATTAACAAGCTCTCTGTCTTATCACTTAATAAATTACTGTTAGTTACAAACAATATTTTGGAAAACTTTAACTGTTAGATGCTCTGTATTCTATGCATACTGATAGCATGTAAAATTATTTTGACTTTTTATAAGTGACAAATAAAAAATAAAGAATTGCAAAGATACAAAATGCTGGCTCTGGTGACCTGAAGTTTTTATGATTATGTCATATACATCGGAAATAAATCATGGCTGCTGTATTTGTAGCTTGTTAAATTGTATGAAGATTTAATTTAAGGCCAGTGTTGATAACACTGCAGATAAATGAACCATGTTCCTGCATGGATGGTTTTATAGCAGAGACTCATAGTAGTTAGTAAGTTAAAACTCTTAGAATTTCATTGTAAATTTCCAAAGGCATCCTGTTCTCTACATTGAAATTTGGTAGGAAATCTTAAGACTAGCACTGCCTTACTAGTTAAAAGAAATTATCCTACCCTGGTTAAAAGATGCAGAGTTACAAAAGAAGTTGGTATGTGTCTATTTTCTAGTGTTATTGAATATCTTTTATAACACTATGTATTATAAGTATGAGTAAGAAATTTTAAAGGTTAGACTGAGTTAAGCATTAACCAGAAATCTGAACCCTCTGGACCTCTCTTCCATACTTGTCAGTGAAATAAGGAATTGAAGAGGCAGATGTCTAAGGTATTTCTCTATTTAATCTACCCATGATCTGTCTGTTTTATTGTATCAGCATGTGCTTCCACCTAATGTATTTGTAATAATAACAGACTAAGCATAGAACTGAACAGAACGTTCTACATTCCTTCTTCCCACCAGAGTGTGCTATCTTTTCTTAAGCTCTATCGCAGACATGAAAATCTTTTCCCTTCTTCAAGATCACTTGGAAGACCACCCTGAAATAGTTCATGTATTGTTTAAGGATTTTTATACAGACACATCTTTAAAAAGCATTTAAATTGGCAAAATATATAACTTTGTAAATTAGTTACATTATGGTTGTAATACATACATTGTAAATAAAAAATAATGTCTATAGCATACAAGGATGCTATACTGTTATACTTTGGTGTAATTTAGATCCTGAAGGATTAATTTGCATAATAGACTATGAGCACTTTACAGAATGATAATACCTACCCAAAGTATTTTATCATAAAAGCAGACACATTCACATGGGAGCTAATTTTCTATTTGGCTTCTTTCTGTAAATCAATATCCAAGGAAGCCTAAAGTTTCTTAAGCTAAAAACATAATGAATTGCTTTGGGGAATGAGAGTCAATACCTAACCAATGTTCACCAACTACACGACAGGAAAATCTTTATTGTTTATTACAATAACCAAAGACCATATTAAAGGCTTAGTTGCAAGTAGTTTGTGTTAAACACCCTATGACAGGACTTGGACTAAGAAACAGACAAACTTGAAAATATGACTATGGCATGCATTTAGCACAATATGTACATTTGGCACATATTACATACACACATTTATATACATATATAAAATACATATGTAATATACATATAATATATATGTGTGTACATATATGTATATGTACACACATATATATGAATCAAAGAAGTAATTGCACTTTATGAATAGAATGAATTTTTTTTAAGTTTGGCTGAGTAGGAAGGTTATTATAAATCTCATGTTGTAGTTTAAAGCAATTTTCTTTTTTTTTTTTTTTCAACTGTAGGGCAAGAGTACTGCTTATTGACCATTATTGTCTGACAGCTCTTTTTCTACTAGATGACTATTTCTCCTCACTTTTATTTTTTGCAAACAGAATATACTTTGTTCTTCCAATATCTCTTTAGGTATGATATTCAATTAAAGAACCTTTTCAGTTCTTTTCTGTATCCTCTACAACCCTTACTGGCTTCTCACACATATGCTGATAGTGTTCTTACTGATTTTTCCCTGAGATGATGGCTGGACTATCTTATGAAATTTTTTTGATACATGCAATCCCATTCTTGTTTTTTACACTATAGACAGAGTTTCACCGCAGACTCAGAGCAAGCTTGTCACCCACTGTGTCCTGTTTCCCTGTTGAACCCATACTTTGTTGAATGTTTGCCTATCAAACTTATAAAAAGATGCTTTTCTCAGGTGTATTATGTAGCAATTATCTTACGTGAACTTCTACTGTTCTTCAGTTTATAAGGTCATTTTAGTTTTACATTTACCTTCTGAAATGCTAAGCATGCTCTTTAAGGGCGACATTCTTTGCAAAGTTACTCACCTGTAAGTGTTCATTCGGATCACTCTGGATTAAAATGTGGAAGAGCACCGAGCACAGTGTATTATCATTTTGATACCCCTCCAATTTGACATTAATTTAGTCATAGATATTTTGTAGGGTAGGATCCTAAAAATCAGTTACGTATCTAACAAGTGATGGGTGTCTCTATTTTAATTAAAGTATTAAAATACATAATATTGTGTATTAAAATATGTATTAAAACACATAATACTTTTATTAAAACAGAGACACCCACGTCATGTGAGACTAAAAGAAAATCTCTGCATTTGTGAAGATAATGCCTCTGATTTCCCATAAATCTCTCCAACTTGTTGTAAGAGCAATTTTTTTTTTCCTAAATGGCAAAAAGACTTGTTGATAGGAAAAGTACATAGCTTCGGTAGGGGAGGGTAGTATTACTGGTCTTTACTGCATGGCAAACCAGCTTTAGCTGAGTCCTTTTTTGGCTTTCTCCCAAGAGGATGAGCTGCTCATCTTATACCACCTCTCCTGAGCCCCTGATACTCACCAGGCCAAGTTCTGCTAGTCGGGTGGATTGTTCTACCTAGAAGACAAACTCAGTCGCACCTGGGCAGCACAGTTAGTGAAGCATCCGACTCTTGGTGTCAGCTCAGGTTGTGAGCTCAGGGTCTTGAGATTGAGCCCTATGTTGGGCTCCCTGCTCAGTGTGGAATCTTCTTAAGATACATTCTCCCTTTGCCCTTCCCCCCTATGCTCACAGGCACTCTCTCAACTAAATAAATCTTGGGGCGCCTGGGTGGCTCAGTGGGTTAAAGCCTCTGCCTTCGGCTCAGGTCATGATCCCAGGGTCTTGGGATAGAGCCCCGTATCGGGCTCTCTGCTCAGCAGGGAGCCTGCTTCCCCCTCTCTCTGCCTGCCTCTCTGCCTACTTGTGACCTCTGTCTGTTAAATAAATAAATAAGATCTTTAAAAAATAAATAAATAAATAGATATATAGATGAATAAATCTTAAAGAAAGAAAGAAGAAAAAGAAAGAAAGAAACTCAGACATCACCTTGTTCCTTGGCACTCCCTTTGTTCCTGTGGGAGTATTTCTAGTCAGACCTGCCTCCTCAAAGCAACTCTAGCTGGTCTTTTGTTACTTTTTCTTCTCCATTCCCCACCTTCAACCTTAATCTTCTACCTGCCAAAGGCTTCGGCAGAACCATCTTTCCTTCTCTGTGCCTCCACACATACCTGAGATTTGCTGGTTCTAAAATTTATATGAAATGGGGAAATGGGTGGCTCCCCACTTAGCCTCAAGTTAGAATTATGCGCTCCAAGATACTTTACCAAAGAGGCCTTAGGTTAAGGCTTTGGATGGTGATTTAAGTAATAAAGTGGCACTGTGATTTCTACTTATTTATTATTCCTAGGGGCTGTCCACAGGAAAGGAAAGGTCAAGGCAGAATACAAACACTTCAGCATTCCTAATTGTGAAATCATAAAAGAAACTAACTTCACTTTAATGTTTAACATTGTCACCCAAATTGCTTACCACTGACAATATCCACTTCATCTCTGTTTGGGTGACAATGTTAAACATATTGTCACTGGTAGGGAGATGGTAAGAGAGATTTTATCTGGTATAGTCCATTTGGCTCATTTTAGCCAAAAATAATTTTATTTTGCAATTAAACAGACTTTTCCAAGAGCTGAAAGTATCCAGTAGGTACATGAATAAGGATTTACTTCTGGTTAAGTACGGGAATTTTTTTTCTTTGGAAAAAAGTTTTTGTGGTGATGGTTGTTTCCCTGGGAAGAATGCCAGCATTTGGGAGGATCTTTTTCATCATGTTTATTTTCTATTCAGGGATAGAGAAGCAGGAAACTAGGCATACGCAGTAGGGCTTCATCGGACACACGGCTGTGCATAAGCCTGGTTTGGAGCCCCATAGAAAAAGGTGTGGACGTGTGAGGGGAGGAAGGGGCACACCTGTTCCTTTTCTCATTCCAGGACCATCTTTGCCCACTTTCTCCTTCTTCTCTCTCTAGCTGATTTCATGTGTCACACTTCCAGTTTACCTCTCATCATCCTAAATAATCCTTTATTTCCTTTTTCTCCGCTTTCATTCCCAAGGTTTAGCTCTGGACACCTTCTTACTCTACATTCTATTCTTGGAAAACCCCATGTACTCTCATTTAGGGTGAGTCCAGCTTTCACAGATATCTTTCCATTTGTTTGCGTCTTCTTCAATTTCTTTCATCAAAGTACTTTTTAATGTACAGATCTATTGCCTCCTTGATAAAATTTAGTTCTAAGTATTTTACTGCTTTTGAAGCTATTATAAATGATACATTTTTCAGATGTTTTGATGTTTGTATATAGCAACAAAACTTATTTCTATATATAGATTTTGTAATTTTACTGAATTTATAATTTAGTCTAATAGTGGTTTTTTTTTCCTTTTTGGTGGAATCTTTAGGATTTTCTGTACATAAAATCGTATCACCTGCAAAGACAGTTTTACTTCTTCCTTTACAATTTGGATGACTCTTTTGTCTTTTTCTTGCCTGATTGCTCTGGCTAGGACTTCTAGTACTATGTGGAATAAGAGTGGGAAGAGTGGGCAACCTTGTCATGTTCCTGATCTTAGAAGAAAAGGTCTTAGCTTTCACCAGTGGGTATGATATTAGCTGTGGATTTGTCGTATATGGCCTTTATTTTGTTTAGGCATATTCTCTCTATACATAATTTGTTGAACCTTTTTCTCAAGCAAGGACGTTTTATTTTGTCAAGTACCTTTTCTACATTGATTGAGATGATTGTATGATTTTTGTCTTCCATTCTGTTAAGGTAGTATATCACTTTTATTGATTTGCATATATTGGAACTTCCTTGTACCCCAGGGTTATCTCCCATTTGATTTGGGTGTATGATCCTTCCAATGTGCATTGAATTCAGTTTGCTAATATTTTGAGAATTTTTGCATTTATATTCATTAGAAATACTGGTCTGCAGTTCTCTTGTTTTTTGGGGAGCTATAGTTCTCACTGTGGGAGGAGGAAAATATATGCATGGAAAGAAGAAAGTTGGAGAAGAACCCTTTGATGTTAGATTAAAATTGTTATACTGTATTATGTTATATTAATTATATTTAATTTGTTTCCATCACTAGGTCAGCTGAAAAGGCCTAAAAGCAAGGGCACTCCAGTAAAAACAACTATGTCTATATTTTGAATACCAGCTCCCACTAACTACAATTTATTTTAGGACTGGAACAGGGAAGGGAAAAGAAAAGCCTAGAAAATCTTGTGCTCAAAAGTAAGGAATTCCATAAAAAATGATGCAATTCTTTCAAGGAAATTAAAGAGCCAGCTTAAATGGGCTCCCAATAGCAATTAAAGGACAATTTTAAAATAACTATTAAATTAAACTAACTTCTTGAAAGATTTATGGGAATGAAAACACCGGGGAGGGGGGGATGTTTGCATAAAGCAACTAGGGATCATTTGGACTATAAACAACACAACTGGTCTTTTTCAGAAACCAAAAGTTTAAGTATCACAGTAAAATGACTCTCTAACTCTAGAGAGAGATGACCTCAGTTGAACTCTTAAACACTGCAACAATGAAGTGAGGCCTGGTCATCAACTTAAAGATGGCACTACACCCTTCCCTCTGCCCGGCCTATGATGCAATAATGTCCAGTTTATCACCATTTCCTGTTGAGACTTTAATCTTTTAACCTCTGTTTCTGTGTTCCTGCTTCCTCCAGTATGGAACCTTCTCCCTCCTTCCTCTTTATCCCTCAAGGATCAGTTTGAAAATAATAACCTCCTCCACTCTACCTACTCTATTTAAATTTATATAGGGACTTCCTCCTGGGGCACCTGGGTGGCTTAGTGGGTTAAACCTCTGCCTTCAGCTCAGGTCATGATTTTAGGGTCCTGGGATTGAGCTCTGCATCAGGCTCTCTGCTCAGCAGGGAGCTTGCTTCCCCCCTCTCTGCCTGCCTCTCTGCCTGCCCATGATCTCAATCTCTCTGTCAAATTTAAAAAAAAAAAAAAGGACTTCCTCTTGCATGTTTCTATATAACAATGCACATACATCTGTTCTTTTCATGGAGTTATCCTCCAGTAGCTTTTGTGACAGGATAGGGAGCATGCTACGTAGAAATTAAATTATTATATCATAAAATCATGATACCATATTTCCTGCATACCTGAGCTTGTGGACTGAGATTCATACTAATAAAAATTAATTTTAAAAAATGTTGTAATAAATGATAACCAGACACTTTTAACAAGTCATAGAACTTATGTTGGCTGTTGCCTTATTTGAAGAAAAGAACTACCTAGCATTTGGAACAGCACCAGAGATATGCCTAATATTTTTAAGATGATAATATATTATGCCAGCAATGATAATTATTGCCTGCTATATTGCCTTGGAAATTCCTTAATTAAACAGTATTATTTCCTCACCTTCTTCGAAAAACTCCTTCCCTTTTCAATTTTTTTCACCTTTGTTGCTTGTCTCAGATTCTTGATGTGTGAATGCAAACATTCTTCAGTCCAGCCCATAAGAAAACTGTGGGTTGTAGAAGAAAATCTAATCACTACATGGGCCCTTTTGCTATTGTGATTGTCCATGCATTTAATGTTTGCAGATGCCATTAGAGAATTTCCATTTCAGTGGTCATCTTATGTCCTCTCTGTCAGATCGTAACAGCTCAGGTACTGCACGTAGGATATGTGGACCCTGACTGACACCTTTCTGCCTTGGCACTTTGCAACCCCTTACTGACCAGTGTAACTTTTTGATAAACCTGAATCTGTGTTTTATATTATATATAAGTTTTCATACTACCTTATAATAATGGGCAGGTTGATATAATACTTAGATTTCTACTAACATTATGAGATAAAGCAGTTTAAAATATTCATATAATTCTTAGATTAAAGGGCTATTTAGACTAATGAGTTTTTTTTTTAACAGAGAGAGAATGGGCTAAATTATAAGAATTTGTAAATCATTGTGGATTTTACACAGAGAAATCACCATTTTTGTAAAGTTTTTAATGAGTATTCTTGACAATGAAAGTCATGTGTTTACATGGCATTTTCTTCTAAAATGTTTATGAAGGAAAAAGCAGAAGAAAGAAGAAAGCTTTAGAGAATTATTCAAAGCAACCAGAGGGACTTAATTACAGGAAAATAAGTCATTCATTTATTTAAAAACTCTGGCAAGAGGTGATGATTGCTGAGAAGACATTCTGTTAAACGCAGAGCATTGGGTATACACTAAAGTTCAATCTCTACCTGAAACATGGGTTAGAACATTTATCCTCCTCTTGCTTCAAGCAACTCAACTGCATAAGGGACAAAACATCATGAATAAACAATGATAGCTTTTTTAAATGGATAGAAAGTAAAACATTTCAAAGAATATCTCTTGCAAGCCCCTAGAGGTGAGGTTATAAGTGGGGAAATGATAGGTTGCAGGATAAATTCCAAGACATCTTTTTAAAACATGGAAAACCATTATATCATTTACAAACTGATAAACATTTCTGTGGCTACAAAGAAAAAAATATGTACGTTTACCTTCTGCCACAGGATTCATAAATAAATTGAATAGGTTATGTACAGTGGAATTTATTCATTAGACTGATGTAAAAAGTCAGAAGTATCTCAATGTTAACATGTCAAAGCTATTCAATGTATTTTCCTCCTTGAAATTCTACTCAATTTTTTATTGCTGTGAAAGATATAGTAAGCAGGTAGAGGATCCCTTCCTTTGTGCTACCTTACACTCTTAACTTTAAAAAGAACCTGTCGCAATATATGGCATTTAATTCTTTGCTTTTACAAGCTTGTCTTTTCCACTAACCCTGAGTGCCATCAATGTAGGACACATTTTATTCAGTTTTGTATGACTGGCACCTAATATAGTTCTAGCATATAACAGGTGTTCAATAAATAATTATGTGTAGTTGATATAGCTTGAATATTTAATTCTTACTCTTCCAAATATTCATATCCTGTAGCTCTATGAGGATTCTTAAATGCCCTTTGACACTTCTTGCATAATTAGAGCCAACTCACTCCTTTCGTTTCACTCCTATGAAGAAATTAAATTCTTGCATAATGCTTTTGTCCACGAGTCACTGGTTTAAATATTCCCACCAGAAAAGAAGTTGCATACATTGAAGAAACTGAAGAAATTGTTGTCCTACCCCAACCCTGCCAGTCTCCCACTGCTCAACATTACTATAATATCTGAAGTGTACAACAGCAATTTTAACAGAACTGTCTGAACCAAAATTTAAGAATCAGAAAGAAAACAGAGCAAATACCATTGGTAATTTCATGTGGAAGCCATAGTCCCTCTGTGCCCCTCAAACTTCTGTCTACACAAATTCTTCACTCTACCCATGTGGCTGAGAGGTGAGCAGGTAAGGAGAATCAAGTTATTGTCTCCAGAGCTCAAGTTATGGGACTTTCCCAAGACATTTTCAGAGATGGGGAGGTTCTCCTGTCTGTGATACAGTTCCACTTACTCTTTGGTTTCTTTTTAAACTTTCTCCTCATACCTCAGACCCCTATTATGGAGAAGAAAACAAAAGTGCAGTTTCCTTTCTCTCTTTGATATTATTTTGATTCTTCTGCCCTATTAGCCACTTTGTTCCTCTTTTCTTTCCCTAGAATCTTTTCGGATACCTTCTCTATCTGACTTTCCCCATGGCCAGGGCCTCTGCCTGTCATCTTGGGTCTTCTCCTCCTGGTACGTCCTGGATCAGCTGTTCCCAACCCTCTTTCCTCACAAATCTGCCTTGTGTATCTGGAGTCAGCCTTCTAGCTCCTATATCTCTGATCCTGACTGAACTCTGTGTATGTATCAGACTCTCAGAAACCTGCCAGTGTCTGTCTTCTACTTTCTCTGGACTTGAACAGTTACCTTCTTAAATCACTTGTGTTGAACCTGGAAGAATGTCTCCCCTGAGCCCCTTCCTGGCCTCATCTGGTTAGCTCCATCCCAGCCATCCAATACAGGCTGTCAGGTCCATGGTTCCGATCCTACTCCTGCTGTGTAATGCTTTCTTTGGACATTTTTGGCAATACCTTCAACAAGCCAAGTGCAATGGAGGCTAACCCGGGCTTTTTGCTTAACAATTCTGAAATTATGTATCTGCTCAATAGCGTGTGTAAATGCCTTCCCTTTCTTCAAAACCCACTTTGACTCTCTTTTTCTGTAACTTACCCTGATTCATTAGAAGCAGCAGTGCAGTCTAAGTAAATCCCAAGGTCAGGTAAGGAAGATACAATTTGGAAGAAGACAGAGGTTTGCCAAAACCTGAAAGAGAAAGCGAATAAGGAAGGAGATGGAGAGAAAGTAGAGGCGGGACAGCCAGCTGGCCAACAGTCTGTCTGAAAGGATGCACTGGCTTGCCCTCATTCTGAAGAGACAGGAGGTGATGGTCAGGTTCCTTGTCTGCTTCTCCCACTTTGACTTTATAGTTTTGTTCTGAGAAGAGAGGGAGATGTGACTAACTGTGCTCCAGAAGCTCCCCAGACCACTGTAGTTAGTCTCCGGCCAGCTGCCAAGGCCAGGGTGCAGCTGCCTCCATTATGGCCACTGACGAAGGGACAGCCTGCCTGTGAGAACTGCTTGCTCCTGGAGGGGCTGACAGCGCCAACGGAGATGGTGGCTGGCAAGGACCAGATCCCAGCCATGGCAGGTTTCCAAGCTCCATTTCTGGTGAAACAGCCTGATTTTGGCCACTGTGCCTGTTTCACATTTGCCTCCTGATTTATCATCCCCGTCCCCATTCCCTGCAAAGGCTCTGCGCAGACAGCATGCCAGACTCTGCAGATCCCCAGGAGGTAGGTTTTCCAAGGTAAGGAAAGGTCTAGGCTGCACTCCCACAGTCCTTCTGTCTCATTTTTATCATCAGGAGAATAGAAAATCAAGAGAAGAGGGAAAAAGGTAAGCCTGTTGGCTATTGAACTTAATGGCCTAAGTATTCATTTTTTTTAAGTTTAAACTTTTCTTCCTAATTATAAGGGTAAAACCCACTGATGGCAGAAAAAATTTAAAAATACTGAAAACAATAAAGGAAAAAAAAAGACTGGTTTCATGCCAGTCTTTATGTAAAATGTAAGATATGGATATTTAAGAGTTTATTTATTTATTTGAGAGAGAGAGCATGCATGCAAGTGGGAGCATGAGCAGGGGGAGGGGGAAAAAGAGAGGAGGAGGGACATGCAGACTCCCTGCTGAGTGTAGAGCTCAATTCCAGGACCCTGAGATCATTACCTGCGCCAAAGACAGAAGCTTAATCGACTAAGCACCCAGGTATCCCCAAAATGTAAGATATATTTATAGGACATAGAACTAAATACATAATACAATTATCATACATATTATTTAATATATAAAGTAAACACTTTGGCACATAATACCAACTACATTACAGTGTAATATGTAGCATTCAGTGTAGACCACACAGATAATATTACCTTAATTCTAAGATCTATATTTAACCTCAATTTAATATTTCTTGTATTGGAATAACTGATGATCAATATATAGGATAAATTGATGACATACCTGTTTGAGTTTTTATAAAAATATTACATCATGAATCAACACTTTTTGTATCATTAACTATCTCCCATGCCAATACATATTCTTCTCCCTCATGAATTTTTATAGTTGCATTATAATACATTATATGGATTTGCTCTGGTTTATTTAACCTATCTCTGCTTAAGAGCATTTTCACTTTCATCAGACCATATGGCTTTAGGCCTTTGGAGAGATGCAAGAGACAGAGGCAATCTGCTTACTTTCACAGCCTGGAGAATTTGAACTGGCCCCTCAGAGGACATTACCTTAAAAAAATGCATTTGTGCAAGGGTAGTTTCCATATTACCAGGTACATGCAGATGGGCTACCAATCCAGCTCTACCCATTTTAGCTTTTATGACATTTTTTAGGGAAAAGAGTCAGCTTTGTTGGACCACTTCATCCTGGTGGTGGGGCCCCCGTCAGTGGAAACTTGGGAGGATGCTGTACTGTTTTACTAAAAGAGTGTCCCCTCTGGTACTCAAAAACTTCTATTTGTCATTTACACTACAGCAGGCTTGCGGTGGCTGAGGGTCCCGACAGACTCAAACACCTGAGGCCATTACAGTCTAGCCTAAATAACTAAGGGGGAAAAAGAAGGAAGTGTGAGAAAAGAAGTAAAAAGAAGACAACTGGCAGGGTTATCTAAATAAGTTCTTAAAATTAGAACAAGTTAACGTTCTGTGTTATGTTTTGTTTTACTGGGGGAGGGGAGTAACTTTTATAACATCAGTTGTTAAGATTTAGTTCATCATTGTCCAACACTTACTAAAATGTCTGCCAAGGGCATGATGATACCTAACCCCTTTCCAAATAGTGACCAGTGGGCAGCGGATGAGGGTAGAGGAGTGGGGGAAGAAGGAGGTTATGTCTGCATCTTTTATATTTGACGAATCACCTCTGAGCATATCCCTCCAACTCCACCATCAGTTTGCTAGATTATTAGTTTTCTCAAAGTATGAAAGAGCAAAAGGTACTTGACCTTCCTTATCCTCTACTAGACAATTAGTGTCTTTACAAAACTGGTCAGTAAGAACTATGTCTGGTAATTAGCTTTTATACCTTTTTATATGTATATTTTTATGCGGGTTGATACTGGCAATAGACTAAATAAAATGTACCATAGATGTTTGAAAGCAGTCTCAAAGGGATGAGGTAGTGTGATTTAGCAATTGACAACTAGAGCATAAACAATAGTCTGTTTCCAAGGTACAGTTATAATAGCAACCTAGAGCTAATGCTTTTCAACATGAGATTATAGGTTGTATAGCAAGATAAGCAGAGAACTCACATCAGTTTTAATAATATTCGATGTCCTCTGCCCAAAGCCAAGTTTACCTAGAAATTTTATTTGCTGGGGCGCCTGGGTGGCTCAGTGGGTTAAAGCCTCTGCCTTCGGCTCAGGTCATGATCCCAGGGTCCTGGGATCGAGCCCCACATCGGGCTCTCTGCTCCACAGGGAGCCTGCTTCCTCCTCCCTCTCTCTCTGCCTGCCTCTCTGCCTACTTGTGATCTCTGTCTGTCAAATAAATAAATAAAATCTTAAAAAAAAATTTTATTTGCTTATGATTACATTAAATCAGCATTAATCACAGTCTAATTCATTTGGATCATTGTTAATTATGGTTACCAAATATTCTTGAAGTACCTGTGTAATATTAAAATTGAGAAACTAATCATATGGTCAATAAGGAGCAGTTATCAGGATTGAAATAAGCTCACAATTATAATTCTATTAGGAATGATTTCTGACTCACTGTATTATAAAATAATAATATTTCAAAGTAGAATGTGTTGGCATTTAGGCTTATTAGGGAATCTAAAAGTGTCTTTCTTTCTATATTTTAGTGTTGACAGTTAACACTGAGGAGCAAAGTAGGGATGGACATCATTAATTAAGACAACTAAAGAGAGCTATGTTGCTTTGCAATAAAATATTTTTACTGTAATGGAGTATATAGCATTCTGATCCAAATTTTTTTCCAGAACAAATATCCCTATGTCATTTTAAAATATATTATTCAGTCAGCTTAGCTAGATTAATAAATCAGCCTCCAATGTCCTGAAACATGTTATCTTACTTGATTTTTGTTTTGATTCTTTCCCTTTCCCTTTCATTTTCCCTAACGTCACAAATGGCCGTTTTCAATTTCTTAAGAACTGTGGGATTTGAATGCTGAGAGGGATTGAAATATTCCTCCAGTCCAACTTCTCAATAAAGAAATGAAGAAATTGAGGCCAGAGAAGCAAAAACCCTCCGCTGGAGCCACGTGGCTAACTAGTGATGAAATACGGGCTAGAATTAATATTCTTTCAACTCCTGGCTCAGTGCTCTTTTCATATTCAATTTTGTGTAGGCTTTAAAAAAATACTACTAATAATAATAATAATAGCAATGATTATTAATAATTAATAGATAATGATAACAATAATAATAATAAATATACTCTTCACTCTGGAATGGTGCTTATATCAAAATTATCATGTCCCTGAGTATTTTCTATTAAATGTTGGTGCAAAATAAAATTTACTTTATCCTTTTTTATTATCTATTTAATTTCTGGGTCACTAAGTTGTATATTTTAACATTTGTATTATAGTCATGCATATTTGACTGAGTTTAGGCAGTAACTCCTTAGGGAATGAAGAAGGCTCTGTATATTTAAAATGAGGACCACAGGGATACTCAATCTCCAGAGATACCAATGAGAGACCATTAAGGACAAGGTCTGGGCTCTTGTTGCCAGGGCAAGGGGGAGAGAGGAACCTCATACCTCACAGAGATGCTGAATCAATTTAGGAAAATCAGAATTGTTAATCTTGAATTGATTGAATCTGGCTATAGATTAAAATAGGACTGAAGGGGCACCTGGGTGGCTCAGTGGGTTAAAGCCTCTGCCTTCAGCTCAGGGCATGATCCCAGGGTCCTGGGATGGAGCCCTGAATTGGGCTCTCTGCTCAGCAGGGAGCCTGCCTCCTCTTCTCTCTGCCTGCCTCTCTGCCTACTTGCGATCTCTGTCTGTCAAATAAATAAATAAAATCTTTTTAAAAAATAAAATAAATAAAATAAAATAAAATAGGATTGAAGACACAAACTTGATTATAAAAAAATTAAAGTTACAGGTCTTACACTCTTATTTTATTTTTATTTATTTTTTTGGAGAGAGAGCACATGCAAGTAGCAGCGGAGGGGCAGAGGGAGAGAGAGGATCTTAGGTAGGTTTCATGTCTAGCGTGGAGCCCAATGCCAGGCTTGATCTGAGATCATGACCTGAGCTGAAATCAAGAGTCAAATGCTTAACTGACTGAGCCACTGGATGCCCCATAGGTCTTACACTCTTGGGCTTTGTAGATCAAGGTGTTGTTTTTTTGTTGTTGTTGTTTTTTGTTTTGATGTCTATTATACTTGTATTACTCTATATTGATCTTCTGATATGTTTGATTCTATTACTAGACTATAAAGTCCTACGTATTAATGACTGTAAATTAGTCATCTTTGTACTCACCAACCCTTGGTATATTGGACACGATGAAGGATTGTTTCCATATTAGATTGATTGTAAAAGTGACCCCACTGACTCCCCACCCAGTAGCCATGCTCCATGCTTCTAACTTTACAGCTCCTCCTACGGAGGGGGAGAGTCTCTTTTTCTGCCTTTTGAAACTGGGCTGCTTTTTTCATTGGCTTTGCCTAACAGAGTGTGATGAAAGTAACAGTGTTTTGTTTCTGAACCTTGGCCTGGAAGTCTTCTGTACTTCTGCTCACTTCCTTGGGATCCAGTCATCACTCTGTCAATCAGACCAACTAATCTGCTGAATGCTGAGAGGCCACATGGAGGAGAAGCCAGTGTCCCACCTGACACTCTCCTCAACCAATCTATGTCCAGTCAGCACCCAAACATAGAAGGGATCAGTATGATGTGCAGAGCCATCTGCCCAGTCCACAGCATTCTGTAGATGCACCAGCAGGCCCAGCTGAGACCAGAAGAAACGCTCAGCTGATTGAGAACCTGATGAGTGATAACAAATGCTTATTGTTTTAAGCCACTGAGTTGGGGGAATGGCTTGTTACACAGCATTATTGTGACAATAAGTACCTGATACACTTCCTGAAATGAACTAATGATTTACTCAAAAACAAACACAAAATGATGGTAATAACACAGTGGTGAAGCAGCATTCATGGTCTCAGGTTTCTTGGCTTTTAGGATTCCTTTCATTTTTTTTTTCCCCTAATGCCCCAATGAGCATCAGTGTATTCTAAAGAGCAATGATCCAGAAAGGGATGTCTACATATTTGCCTCTTTCTAGATACAGGGAGTTAGGCACATCAGCAGTCATGGCATCAGTTTCCTCTTTTATGGAACAGAGATCATGATGCTACCTTGTCATCTCCACAGGATTATTGTATTGAATGGGAAAATATTTGGGACGATGCTTCAAAAGCTACTGCATGGCCTGCACATGCTGAATAAAGAAACACAGCTGCCAGCCCCTTTGGTGGAGGGTGAGAGGAGGCTGAGAGAATGCAGGAGGAGTGGGAGAAGCGTGGGAAGATTGATAATCCTGGGGACACCTAGGTCAAATGGTAACTGTGAAACTACACACATACCTCACTCTTTACTGGCATTATCAAGTTTGGTGATGGATTTCTTTTCTTGACAAATTGCCGTTGCAGGTTATTTCCTAGATGATATTTCCACAAATGGAAAATCATTCTCCATCACCTGAATGGCACTAAAGAAAGTTATTATTTCACATCTGATTCCATAGAGCTTGCATTTAGATTTACCAGCAAGAGGGTTAATAAAAACAGAACTATAGCCAATAGCAATTGAAAAATGTCACTTCTCTATCTGGCTACAATGTGTCACCTTATAGGTTGCATCCTCTGAATGATAAAACATAATTTATTGCATCAAAAAGTAAATCTGAAACCCATTTCTACTTTCTCCATAACATGAGACCTGTTTAAGGAGATTTCTATTGACTTTGAAATAGAAAAGAAGTGCTGAGAGAGAAGATAAAAAATGAACATGTTTGAAGGTGGTCCTTTAATATTTATGTGAAAAGAACTTGTAATATAATAGCTTTGTTTGTTGATTGATAACTGACATCTATAAAAATATTTAAATTAATTTTCGGGGCACCTGGGTGGCTCAGTGGGTTAAATCCTCTGCCTTCGGCTCAGGTCATGATCCCAGGGTCCTGGAATCAGGCCCCACATCGGGCTCTCTGCTCGGCAGGGAGCCTGCTTCCCTTCCTCTCTCTCTGCCTGCCTCTCTGCCTACTTGTGATCTCTGTCTGTCAAATAAATAAATAAAATCTTTAAAAATAAATAAATTAATTAATTAATTAATTTTCAATTTATTTGAAAAAACTATTAGATTATTAATATATGACTTTAAGTTTCTTTAACTGCTATGTAGCTTCATGCCTTTGCTCTCTGATTACTGAGTAAGAAGAGAAGTTTAATAGCAGTGATTTCTTCTGCATAACATTTTGATAAAAAGAAAACAGACTGTTCAAAACAAAAAGAGTTGTGATTCTCTCTTTTAATCATTGTTTTAGAGATGCATATTTAATGTGGCATTTTTAATTTTAAAAATTTCTATGAAGGGCTGCCTAGGTGGCTCAATTAGTTGGGAGTCTGCCTTCAGCTTGGGATCAAGTCTCACATTGGGCTCCTTGCTCAGCGGGGAGCCTGTTTCTCCCTCTGCCTCTGCCTGCTGCTCCCCCTGCTTGTGCTCTCTCTCTTTCTTTGTCTGGTAAATAAATAAATAAGTTCTTTTAAAAAATTTCTATGAGAAATTTAATAATCACACATATTTTTTATTTTTGATGGCCAAGTGGCAATAATGAGGGGTCTGTGATATGTCATTCTTTTGGTGGCAGGGAAGTGGCCAAAGCTGAACCTTAATCATTCATTCATTCAATAATGATTACATATTTCTATCCAAAAATATTAATTCCTCAAAATATTTTTCACATGAGATGTTGGGCAGAGTGCTAAATATGTCTGAAGACATGTTATATTCAGTTTTGTTTTCTAACATTTATGTAAGTTGGCTTTCCTATTAGATTATAATGTCTCTTTCCTTTTCCTCTTCATATTCTATCTTTATCATCACTGTCATCATCATATCTTATCTTTTATCAATCTTTGCATTCAGTGGTTGGCAGATATTGGTAGTCAATAAAAGTTTGTTCAATTAACATTAACTTAAAAATAACATTATTTACTTGTGGGGAGGTCAAGTGCTGTGTTATTTGTTTTAAATAAAATATTAAATTATCCTAACAAATCTATGAAATAGATACTGCTATTCTCAGCTTACAGATAAGAAATTCTATACTTGGGGAATTTAGCTCACTGGCTCAAAGTCACAGAAGTGGTCAGGTACGGAGAGCGTGGTATAGATCCCACCAAAGGATGCTGTGAGAAAATTATGTAACTTATGCTTCTGTTTTTATTTAAATAGATTAAAAAGCTTTCATAACACTTAATGAACAGATTAATAATTAATATCTCTATGCTTTTTATTTCAAAATGTTTACTGATAGGAGTACAACCAAAAATTTTTAAACTGCTGTTATAAATGAGAGTTTCATAAACTGGGGGTTGTGACCCACTGGCTAGAAAAACGAGTCTAGAAGATTTGGCCCAGGGTTTCACTTGAATGAGATAGGATAGGATAGGAAAAGATAGAAAAGAATGTAAAGAAATGGAGTGAAATGGAATGGACCCAAATGGAATAGAGAATATCAATAAGATTTATGTGTTTTAAGTTTTGTTTTAGAAAATTTTGTTTTAGATGTATCTGCACATATGCTCTTGTGATCCATTAAAATCCCATCTTACTGTGGGTCACAATCAAAACAGTTATTCTAAACCACTACATTCTATAAAAAGCTATAGGCTTTTTACAGACATTTTATTTGGCCAGCAAACAAACAGAAATTGATTTCCACGAGTTATGGCACACATTCTTTAGGTCCCATCAGACTGTAGTATCATCCTGCTCAATTTGCACACAATTTTACCTGCTTCATTGTTGTAGGCAGCTGAGTTTGGGGACCAGATCTTCACTCTCTCTTATCCATTCATTTCAGCTGTCTCCATAATTGATTTTAACCATATGACAAATCCTCTGGCTAATAATCCAAACAGATAAATGAGACCTTCTTGTAGACAGACTCATCCCAATCCAGTTGTTCCATCTTAGTGCATGATAATACAAAGAGAACGCAGAATAAAAGCTATACCCTGACGTTGATAAGAGCTACTATTTCTGAGAACTTGCTAAATGTCTGACACTGTGCTACAGCTTTTATGTAATTTTTAGTCCTGAAAGTGATTATATAACTAGTTATATTTATAGGTGAGGAAATTAGGGCTTAAAGAGATAAGTTATCTTACGCAGTGGTACATAGCCATGTGGCAGAACCACAAATCATGCTCAGATATGTCTAAGCCAAACTCCTTACCTAATCTCCCATCAATATTAGGTGCCTGGCTGGACATTTTATTTTCAAAAACTGAAAGACATATTCTGGTTTCGAAAAAGAGTACGATCTGTTTCACCCTTCTGTGACTACTTTCTGAGGCTATGCTTTTATTACTTCTCACCAGGACCGTCCAAATAGGTTCCCAGGGCCTCCAACTTTCCTTCTTCTAATCCAACCTAAATACTGGTGACCTTTCTATAACACTTGCCTTGGCTCCCCTTTACATATGCCACTTTGTGATAGGCAGAAGTTCCAAATCTTCACCAACACCACTTCCATCATCGTCATCATCATCATAGCTTGATAGCGTCTCTCTTTTTTTTTTTTTTTTTTGATCTATGTATCCTTTGACTACACACAATAAGTGGCCAGTAAAAGTTTAACACATATGTTAAAAATAATTACACAGCTCTTAGTGCATAACCAAACTCCAGCTAGAAACTGCTGCCCGCCTTCACTGCCCTCCCCGGTGGGCTCCCCTGCCCCTTACTGGACTAAAATCTTCCTAGAAGACTAGACTATCTGGTAGTCTGCTGTGTGGGCTCTGCATTTTGTAGATAGTCAGTGCTCTTACTTGAATGGAAAAGTAATATACTATTACATGAAGGCACTTCAGCATAATTAATGGGTCGCACACTTAAAAGAACTGAGAATGTAAGAGATAGGCCATTCTCTGTGTCGTGGATGCTATTTTCTAAAGCTAAATGTAGTGGTACTAACTGAATGGAAGTTTAGGTTAAAATGAAAAGCTTTGATCTTAAGCACTATTATACCTTCTTTTCGCTGCGGCAATAATTCCCTCCTGAAACGCACTAAAGCCCTAATTCTCAAAGAGGATGCTAAAGCAATATGGTTTACTCAAAAACTAGCACTCTGTTTACATGGCTCCTTTTAAAACTTTCCTTAAGCTCTTCTTCCTTTTTACAAAACAGGTTTTTCTCATTAGCAACACATGTTGAATTTCAAGGTCAGACTCTCAGTGGAGTAGTAAGCAGCATTTAGCCAGAGGGCAAAGGTGCCACAGTCTGGAAGTGCTCAGAAGTTCTTAGTAAATGGAGACTCAGAATCAGAAATGGGTGTGGGAAATGGAGGGTCATCAAATAATCAAAAAAGAAAAAGAAAAGGCAAAATACCAAGAAATTGCAAGGAGTCAAGGGAAAAAAAGACAGAAACCCTTTTAAACAAGATGCAGTCCCAGAACTGGCTTGGATAGGGAGAAAATGAGCCCATAAAAAAAAAAACAAAAACCTGATTATGGGATATGATTGGAAACAGCACATTCACACCCTCCTTATATTAAAATAAAGGGAAAATGTTACTTTCCTTTTTAATTTCACAGGAACATAAGAACATGGAATTAGATCATTTTGCTTAATCCCTTTGATATCAATAAAAGAAAATAAGTGCCATCTGAATACAAGTTACTACTTTCCTGTCCTACCTTTTCCAGGGTGAGTTGCAAACATACTTATGCACATATGCGTTGTGAATGATGTTGAACATAAAGTTAATTGACCTTAATGAACAGAACAGGTAAAACCATCCTTCTGGAATTCTACACAGAAGCGCTCTTCAGAATGCCTCTTTAGAAAAAGCAACAGGGTTTGGGAGTATTTTTAGATACTGCTACCTAGGCAGGATTTTCGGTAGAAATATGGGCTGTAAAAGACATACTGATGTCTTTGGGATCTGTGTGGACACTTGGAGGTGATTAGACAGGCTACTAGGATAATCTGTTTTTGGGACAGGGCATATTTGGGAGATAAAATGAATGAAAGAAAGGATTTCTTAGGAATCCTACCTACATTTTATACTTGGTTTATACTCTTTCCAGCTGTGAAAGGCTCAGCCTAGGTAGCCCAAAGCCAGTGCTGTCACTGAGATGTGTGAATTTAGCTGCACTCCAGCTGTTTGCTATCGAGGCTAATATAAGAGGCAGTATGGTGCCTTTACCTGGCTGAAGACTTTTCACAAGTATAAAATGTCACACACCTCTTGTTGAAAGTCTGCTTATTCCTCTAATTTCATCACTGTCTGAGTTTTATTGCACTGGGGAGTTCTTATTCCTGTCCTCCATATAAGTAAGCTTTTAGTAAATTAACTGAGTGGGTGGGCAGCATGGGAAACTATTGGAGAACAGAGTTATGGGAAAGGGGAGGCATTTTTCTTCCGCCCCCTTGTGTTCTCCCAGCTGCTGAAGGCTATTAAGGCCTTTAAACCTTGTTTAATAGCTGGGGGGTTTTGAGCTCCACATCAGTGCTGGTGGGTGTTTTTATTCGATGTCTGCTGACTCACTTGTGTTTTGAAGTACATTCTATGTCAATTCTCAAATGTGACTTTTGAGAATGAGAGAAAATTACATTTTTAAAGATAAAACTTGGTATTTCCATAAGCTTAATTTACCTCAGTACCTGCCTATAGTGTTAGTCAGTGTTTAAATGTCAGGGAGAAGAAATTAGCACTACTGTTTCTCCGCCCCCTTATTTTCAGGCTTATTTTTCTGCCTCAGAAGTGTTTGTTTTTGTTTTTGTCTTTGGTATAAAGTGCTTGTGCTATTGAACGGATCTTTGAGTTTGTTATGGTTGCACGTATTATAAACTTCAAAATAATTATTACTTCTGCTTAACGTGGCATATTTTAATCTTTTGCGTTTCACAATGAAAAGAGAAGAATATTCTTTACCTCATTTATTTTGGAATGTGTACTCTGTACTAAGCACTATGCCAGTCACTGGAATAATGGACAGATGAGATCCTTCGATTTCATAGAAGTTGTAGTTACTGAACACACGCACATATTCCTAGAGCAGCCGCTAATAGTGGTATGCAGTGCTGTCCATTCCACAGTTAAAAGAAGGCTCGTGGTCTAAGGCAATGCACCAACACCAGTTCTTTTCTGCTATGCATATCCCACACCTTGCTGTTTTGAATGTTTCTATTTGCATACTGCATACTGGCCGACTTCAAGTGGGGAAAAAAGTAGTCCTGAGAATGGGAGCTTAGTTCAGCCATAAATAAAATGCTGCTGGAGTGAATACAGGTTAAACATAAAAAGCAGAGTAACACTCAATCAAAAGGGAAACAAAACGACAGCCTGGAGATTATTTCCTGAATGAATTATAACCGGCCGTTTGAAGAAGCCTCAAAAGACAGAGTAGTATCCGAGTATCATTCAGCTTGATGCGGCTTTAGGGAAATAGAAACAAGGGATAAATTTGCTACTTGGTCTGGTCTGGTCCTTCTCCTCTCAGAGCTCAGATAGTAGAAGGGCAGGGACATTTAAATATGTACTGAAAAGTGTTTCTTGAAACCAGGTAGTCAGTGATTTTTAATGACACTTTAAAAATGTTCTAAGACCCTGCCTTTCGAACTTTAATATGTATACAAGTTATCCAGTGATGTCATTAAAATGCCAGTTCTGATTCGGCAGACCTGGGGCGAGGCCTGGCAGTTTGCATTTCTACCAAACTCTCAGGTGATGCCTATGCCTCTAGTTCCAAAACTGCACTTGAAGGAGCAAGAATCTTAGAGGCGGTAAGTACAAGGGGCAACATTTCCAGTGAGTTCGGTGGTAGTGCCAGTAAGCATGGCAGGATTTACAAAGGAGCTCCCTGATAGTGCTTTTCTAGTGACAAATCAAACCTAAATAGGACACGTATGACTAGAAGTTAGTAACTAAAATTCAGACATACTTAAGAGGCATTAAGAGCAGTAGAAATAAAAATAAACTTTATATTAGAAAAATTTGTGGGATAGAAAATAGTCAATGGGATTTGAAGTAAATATGCTAAAGAGAATAAATAGCAGGGAAATACGTTATAAAAGCAATGTTAAGGATTGGTAGGCAAGCTTGGAATGTGGTTTTAGACCACAAATAAAATCTTCCTTTGTGAGTAGTGATTGGGAGAGTCAGTTACACGGATAAAACATTTATTAAACCATTTCTCTCCGGGAAGCATATCATGAACTGTAAATTGGTATACATGTATTTAATGACTCATTCACTTGTTATAAAATAAAACATAACTGCAGTCATTATGTAGCCTATCAAGTACATTGAGCCCCTTTTAGTTCTGTGAATTTGTCATTGGCTCTCCAGGGACCGAGGGTTTTGTTTAGTTCATGTCCTTATATTACTAAAGATGTATTATCATATTATTTTTTATTTATGTATTTACCACACAGTTTATGTTGCATGGCAATGATGGCTTGTTCATTCCAGCACTTTCTTGAGTGTAATCAATAGTTTAAAATTTTCAAGATCTCTTACTAGATCTTGAGTGTAAAGATGATCTGACCATTCTGTATGTTATGAAAAATCATTTAAGTTGATAATTGATGTCAGAAAAAGTGCTTAAAGTTATAACACATAATGCCTAATAGAAATGGATTTTGGTCCTTTTTAAAAATATTTTATTTATTTGAGAGGGTGGAAGAGAGAGAGAGAGCATGAGCAGAGGGAAGGGGCAGAGGCAGAGAGAGAAGCAGGCTTTCTGCTGATCAGGGAGCCCGCCATAATTCCAGGACTCTGGGATCATGATCTGAGCCAAAGGCAGACACCGAACCTACTGAGCCACCCAAGCACCCCTATTTAGGTCTTCGTACTTGAAAATAGGAAAAATATTGTAAATAATAGCCATTGGCATGATGGTGAGAAAATATGAAATATAGAAAGTCACTAGCCAGCATCTCAGTTTCTGTGAAGATGCATAATCCCAAATAGCGAGTACCCATTAAAAGAGTCACTTGATGAACTAGACTCTGAGCCAAACTAAGCCATACTGAAGGAGCATCTTTTAAATAAAAAATAAAAAGTTTACAATACTGATTTCTAATCAGTTGCTTTTACATTATCTTCAATTCAGTAAATATTAAATTTTTACTAAATGCCAGGAATTCTGCTAGACACCAAACAGAAAGGTATTCTGCAATCAGTGGTCACCCTTCTGGTGAGGTCTGTGCCTAACTCTCCTACCTTGAATTATGGCATCCTACCCATGTATTGCATACACATTCTCTGAGATCAGAGTTACATACAAATATACAAAACT
Organism: Enhydra lutris kenyoni; assembly: GCF_002288905.1. Taxonomy (NCBI): domain Eukaryota; kingdom Metazoa; phylum Chordata; class Mammalia; order Carnivora; family Mustelidae; genus Enhydra; species Enhydra lutris. The sequence continues at coordinate 30,376,552 of NW_019154099.1, read as the reverse complement.
GAGATGGCTTGGAGCTTGCCAAAAGAAACAGAACAAGTTATGCAAGTCGGATGCAATCTGGAATATAGAATTTATATGAAGTTATTGGAAAAATGTCATTGATGTGATTGAAAGATGCCCTAAAGAGAAAAATAAGTCAATTCTCCCCCAAATCCCATCTTATTTTGAAGGAAATTTAGTCTTTGTATTTAGCATTTAGGTATCAGTAAGTTCACACATTAATGAATATCCCAGGTTTTTTTTCTTTTTCAAGAAATAAAACATATATATGATGAATTTAATGCTTGTAGTCATTTAGAAAGTCACTAATGACACGGTGCGACCATTTAGTTTACTTCATAGGAACCTATATTTCTCGATTTCCTTAGAAAAGTAGAAACTCTCTTGATGTATCATACTATGACATTTATGGTGTGTGTGAGACAGAGAAAGAGAGATTGATAAATATTTAAGTACTTAATGAAATAATATTTAAGTATCCAAATGCAGGTATTCAGGAGGTAGCTGATAAAGTAGTTAAGAGTACCTCTCAAGTAAATAACATATTTGACCTCCACTCCTCCCTCAGTGTTATCATTTTTTAATTTTCTCTTTCATTATTAGGATTCAGTAAGCTCCCCAAATGACGATAACTATTTTTTTTTTCTTGAGAACCATTCCAACAGAATCAGGTTGTTGCCATTCTCATATTGATGATCCAGTTCTTAAACATAATTCTGATCTTATAAAAACCAAGACACTAATATAAAAAATCTAGACATCTGGTAACTAAAGGCAATCCAATTCTCCAGTTGTCAGGCCCTATTACCTCTTTTCTCAGCAGCCCTATTTTGTAGGTCTGTTTTCAGGAAAGAACAATGTACCTCTCACAGTACATGACATGCTTGATCTAGGAAAGTAACATCCTGTTTAAAATATATTACAAGACTTAGGTTTTGCCTTATTACAGACTGTACGATGCAACACCTGGTTACATCTTCTATCTAAATCCCACAGGTTAAGAGGAGATCAATGGCAAACCTGTAGCCTCATGAAAGGATCATTCCCCAGATATTGACAGAAACCATCTCAGGGACCTATCCTCCCTGGGAAAGTCTTACATCTTTGGGATTTGTTCCAGTAACCTGTTCAAAAGAAGAGGTTTACTATATATGGTGCCCTGGAATACTGTGTGTTGTCCATTAGGACATTTATAGGTCTGCAGGGTTTTTTTGTTTCCTTTTTTAAAATATAATTTTAGTTCCGTAGTATTCTCTCTTCTGATGTGCTTTTTCCTCATGAGGCCTTCATTTACGGTAAAGCATAAGCTTGTAGCACTTCCCAATTTTTATAAAATAATTTTTATGGAAACTGAGTAACACCTATTTAAAAATGTTTGTGCCACAAGATGATAGCTTCTAAGTCTTGAACATACATATATGATGAAAATACCCTTTTCTGTGATGGATATGACGCTGGTTAGTCAGTTCGTGAGCTGCCATTGTAGAAAAAAAACCCATAGGTTCTGTGTGTTCTCTACTGATATTCACTTAGCCTTAGAAACAGCCAGGCCACAATTTTAATTACGTCCATGCAAAGTCAAACATGTGTCATTGCCTTCAACACTATTGTTAGGTGTCAGTCATTTGTTTGTACTCTGGGCTAGGTGGGGCATTCCAGTTATATTTGCAAGATGGCAAATTTGCATGTCCTCTGGAAATGGCAGTGGTAGCGTTGGCCCTCTGCTCCTATGCTGTGGGCATAAAACCAAACTGGCGACCGGAACTGAAGAACCCTTTGTGGCAGCTTGAGATGTGTGAGGAGAAGAGCTATGTATTTAAAGTACACAATTTAAAGCATGTAATTGTTGGCTTCAGGCACCACTGAAAATAAATTTCCCAAAGGCAATCAAAAGTCAGTGTAATTGAGGGATGGGGAAAATTATCAGAGGGCATGAACATCCATGGCCATAGATACCTTTTTTTTTCCAGTGCACACTTATAATTATACTGTAAGAATTTTAAAAAATATATCATTAGTGGAAATTCAATTTCCTCCCTCTGTGTATTGGTAGGGAGTGGGTTGATATGAACCTGTGCCTATGAAAAGAATATAAAGTCAGAAAATAAATGCCCCTCCATATGTGCTAGACTTGCCTTTGGTTGGACACTCATATGCTTCAGTGGAAGAAACAAAGGCATTGCTGATTCTTACTTGCTGATTTGCAATAGGACTGCATAGTACAGAGGGCAGAGCCTAAAAAATTATTACAAGGACTAACATTACTTATGACTTAAGCAAAGTGCAATAACCTCACTTCATTGTTTATGACATTAATATGTATCATCTAATATCATTAATAAAATTACTCTTCCAAATTCTGTTTAAACAGGTTTTGCTAAACCCGTGTACAAAGAGATTGGTTATAAGCTATGCTTCTAAGTGAGTTTATATAGTGAAATTCAAAATTAAATGCCCTTAACTCTTAAGGTTGCTTCTGACTCCCTTTCAAGAATCAGTACTGAGAAAGGTGTTTGATAGACCAAGGTCATGAACTCCCCAGGAAGCTCTCTGAAGGATGTGAAAGAGGATAAATTGCTTCCCTTTCCTGCCAGTGCCAAAGCACTCCTGTGTCTCAGCTCTGGAAATGCATATGGAAACAATTGCTCCTGGACCATTTCCTCTGCCCTCCAAGTGGGCTGTGGCCTCTCCACGTCTGGAGTGTCTGGAATGTTAGCCACACTGCTCAGCACGGAGGTCAAGGGTTAGCTCAGCCCACCCTGAACAGACAATGCTCCCTCCCTAGACCTTACTGTTCAAAAGAAAGGAGCAAATCCACAGCATTGTTGAGTTGAATTCATTTATTATAGCATCTGACTGATCCAACACCATGATTCTCAAACAAGAAACTCAGCAAGATTAAAAATACTTGCTCAAGGTGAAACTGCTAGTTAAATAACAAAAGGGATAGGATTAGAACCCAGGTGTCCTGACTCCAGTCTGACCCTCTCTTCATTTTATTTCATTTCACATCTACCTCCCATGTGGCTTTATAGTTTCCCTGGGAGTCTAGGCTACCAAGTTTAGAGAAGTGAGTCATGAAAGACTTCCATCCATTCCATCAGGGTCCTTCTTGTGGGAAAAAGACAGGCTTAATCTTTTATTTGTACTGAAAATTGATAACATACTTAGCTTTTATGCCTGTGTGTCTTGTTATGGTTTCTCAGTGCAGTACAATGTTTTATGGAGCTGAAGGTGATATTATTTAAAATGTGATATTACTTGAGAATATGTGGACAATAAGACAGGTATAAAATCTTCTCCCTTTTACCTCTAACTTGTATGCTTTTAAGATAAAAATACAATTTTAAAGGAGATAGTACTATTTATTACAATAATGCAGCATATACTCCAATCTGACTTACAATCCAAATCTCAAAAAAGTAGCTTTATTAAAAAAAATTAAAACTGTAATTTATCAGTGAATAAGCTGCTTAGGACTTCCCAAGTCATTGGGACGCCTGGGTGGCTCAGTTGGTTAAGGACTTCCCAAGTCATGTTGATATGAAAGAACAACCCGTTGGCATACTTCTTGGTTTTGATTATGTATTTTGCTTATTTATAGAATCATTTTGGAGGGGCACTATGATATCATTGCATTCAATTTCCACAATTTACAGATTAAAACATGAAGGTCCACAGGGATTAAAGGATTTGTTGAGTGTCACGCCCGTAGTAACTGGGGCAAACTAGCATTCAGGTCTGAAACTGGTCTTTTTCACTACACTATGCTATCTGCCAGTTTGCTTTAATTTGATTTTTTGTGTGTGGTTTGACACTTTGCAATTAGTTTAGGAAACTTTCCTCAAAGTGGCAATGCTAATTTCTCTGTCTTTAAAAATACAGAAACCTTTCATGTCTGGATTGGCTTTAGGTTTACAGAAAAATTGTGAAGATAGTACATGGAGCTCATCAGCATCTTTTATTAGTGTGGAACTTTTCTCACAATTAATGACACTTATATTGATATATTATTATTAATTAAAATCTATACTTAATTCAGATTCTCTCAGTTTGTACCTAATGTCCTTTCTTGTCTTTAGGATCTCATCTAGGGTCTGATCCACTACATTTAGTCATGTCTCCTCAGGCTCCTCTCACCATGAGAGTTCTCATACATTCCTTTTCTTGACAGTTTTGAGGAATGCTAATCAGATGTTTTGTAGAATGCTCCTCAACTGATATGTAACTAACGTTTTCCTTTTAAACTCATGTCCAACGCCCCCCCCCCAGGGGGTTATGAATTGTAGGGATGAAGACCACAGAGAAATTACCATCCTCATCACATCAGTGGTACATCTTATCAACATGACTTATCCCTGTGGATGTTACTCATAATCATGTGGTTGTGGTAGAGTTTGTCAGGTTTCTCCATTGCACAGATACTCCTTTCACCTCACTTCCACACTATCTTCTTAGGAAAGCAGTCACTGGGTATAGCTGAAACTTAGGTAGCTGTATTCCGCCTCCTTGAAGAGGACTTACATAATTATTTGGAATCATCTTCACTGAACATATATCTATTTTTCACCATTTTTTAATTGATTTAACTATTTATATCAGTATAGACTCATTTAGTTTATACTTTGGGTTATAAACCGATAATGCTTTCTTTATTTTGTAGCTCAGGTTGTTCTCACTTTGGCCACTGGAAACTCTTTCAGTTGGCTCTTTTGTCCCTTTGACATATCCTTAACATTATTTTCTGATTTTTTTTAAGATTTTATTTATTTATTTGACACAGAAATCACAAGTAGGCAGAGAGGCAGAGAGAGAGGTGGGAAGCAGGCTCCCTGCCGAGTAGGACCCTGGGATCATGACCTGAGCCAAAGGCAGAGGCTTTAACCCACTGAGCCACCCAGGTGCCCCTATTTTCTGTGGTTTTGAGCACATCCTTACTTTTTGGCACTTCCAGATGGTCCAGACTCATGTAGTATATTTCCAGCCTTAGCCATAACATTATTTCTCTGAGAAGCCTTAGTTCTTTTTAGGAGAAACCAAGATCTGGACTCTAGATATGTTTGTTGCTACTGGGGTATTGTTGCTTCTGGCCCTCTCAATTGGCAAAAGAACAAAATAGATTTGAGCATACTAATCTGTGTGTATACATATATGTTTATTTATGTATCCATTTGCATCTATATCAAGATAATATGAGTTTTTATTTATGCCTCCCATTCTAATCCATTACCGTATGGTTAATTCTAGACTTCCCCCTCTTGCTTGTATGTAACCTGTCACGCAAATAGTGAGAAATCTATCTCCCTCAATCTACCATGCATTTACTTAATTGTTTGATTCCAATATACATGTTAGTCCTTTCAGAATTAACTTGTACTTCTTATGAAAAATAGAACTGTATCAACTACAGTACAGTTCTTATGTACAATTCCTTTTGTGCTTAGTCTTGCAGTGTCTACCCACTTCCAGAGTTACTTAGGACACCATCTTTTTGTTCAGCCTTCCATCAGTGACAGTATTTTATGCATTTGTTACACAGATTCTTTTGGTCATAGTCTGCTTTCTGTTCTAGGACTTCCAAATTTCCTGAATGATTTCTTTAAATTACATATACTAAAGTTTAATTTATTATTTATTTATTATTATAATTATTATAATATATCATATAATCCAGGATCTGATCCACTATATTAATTATACAGTAATATATTATCATAATGATTACATAATTATTATGTAATTATTATCATTTATTATTTATTTATTAGCTTTATGTATGCATGTATTTATTTAGTTATTTTAAAGAATATTTATTTATTTATTTGAGAGAGAGCAAGAACAAGAGTGAGCATAGAGGAGAAGAGGGAGAAGTAGAGTCCCTGATCAGCAGGGAACCTGATACAGGGCTCAATCCTAGGACCCTGGGATCATGATCTAATCCAGACGAAGGCAGATGCTTAACAACTGAGTCACCCAGGCACCCCAACTGTTTTTTTTTTTAATTAAAACTTAATTTTTTTCAGATCAACTTTAGACTAAAATTCAGTCTTTAAAAAAAATTAATGTGATTTTTTTAAAGAGTAGTTCTAGGTTCAAAGAAGAATTGAGCAGAAAGTACCGAGATTTCCCATATACCACCCCCTGCCACCCCACATGCATAGCCTCCACTATTAACAATATCCAACATCAGAGTGGTATATTTATTACAAGTAAGTAGCGTATATTAACATATTATAGTTACTGAAAGTCTTTAGGTTACATCATTGTTTAATTTTGGAGTTGTACATTATATAGGTTTGGATAAATCTATGATGCCTGTCTCTGTCATGATGGTATAATACCATCATTGCCCTACAATTCCTCTCCACTTAACCTATTCATCCCCTTCCCAAACCCCTGGCATCCACTGATTGATTTTTTTAATTGTCTCCATAGTTTTGCCTTTTCCAGAATGTCATATAGTTGGAAGCATACAGTATGTGGCCTTTTCAGAGTGGTTTCTTTCACGTAGTAGTAAACATTTAAGTTTTCTGTATGTTTTTTCAGGGCTTGATAGCTCTTTTTTTTTTTTTTCTTTTCTTTTGTGCTGAATAATATTCATTATCTGGATGTACTGGTTTGTTTATTCATTCATCTACTGAAGAACATCTTGGTTTGTTCCAAGTTTTGGTTATCATAAATAAGGCTGCTGTAAATATCTCTGTGAAGGTTTTGTGTGGACCTAAGTTTTTACCTCTTGAGTAAATACTAAGAAGTGTGATTGCTGGATTGTATGGTATGAGTATATTTAGTTTTGTAAGAAACTGTCAAACTGTCTTCCCAGGTGACTGTACCATTTTGCTTTCAAAGCAACGTATGAGAGTTTCTGTTCTCCACATCCTTACCAGCAGTTAGTGTTGTCGGTGTCTAAATTTTGGCCATTCTAATAGGTGTGTAGTGGTATCTTACTGTTATTTTAATTTCCATTTCCCTCTTTATATGTTATGTGGAGCATAGTACATGTTTTGCGCTATAAATTTCTATAGGTTTTGACAAATGCACAATTATCTACTCTTCAATAATCGTACAGAATAGTTTCACTACTCTAAAAAAAATCCCCTGTGCTACTCCTATTCAAACCTCTAACCTCTTCTAACCACTGACAAGCACTAACTGGTTGACATCTGTATAGCCTTATCAGGCTGACTTCTTTATGTGAATATACCACAGTTTGCTTATCCACTCACTTACTGAAGGACATCCTGGTTGCTTCCAATTTTTGGTGATTTTATAAATAAAGGTACTCTAAACATTTGCATGTAGATTTTTGTGTGGATATACATTTTCAGATTTGTTGGTTAGATAACTAGGAGCATTATTGTTGGATTGTAGACTACATATAGCTTTTTAAGAAAGTGCCAAATTGTTTTCCGAAGTGGTATTATCACCTTTCATTCCCAGGAGCAGAATGAGACTTCTTGTTGTTCTACATCATCACTAGCCTTTGATGTTGTCAGTTGTTTGGATTTTCGTCATTTGAATAGGTGTATAATGGTACCACGTTGTTTTAGTTTCCCTGACAACAAATAATGTGAGTACCTTTTCAAGTGTTTGACATCCATATATATTTTTTTTTATGGTGAGATGTCTGTTTAGTTTCTTTACCCATTTTTTGAAAATTAAATTTTTTGTTGAGTTTTAAGTGTTAAGAGTTCTTTGTGTATTTTAGATCCAAGTTCTTTTTTTTTTTGTATCAGATATCTGTTTTGCAAATATTTTTTTAAATATTGCTGTGGTTACAATAATATATTAATGTTTTATTTATACATTAATGAAAATCCTAAATTTGCTATAAAAATTGAAGCAGAGTTGAAGGTTTGAGGAAAAGCCCATTAGACTTAAGAAATTACATACTTCCAGGGGTGCCTGGGTGGCCCAGTTGATTAAGCGTTGGACTCTTGGTTTCAGCTCAGGTTGTGATCTCAGGGTTATGAGATCAAGCCCCAAATGTGGCTCTGCACTCAGTGTACAGTCGTACAGTCTGTTCAATTTTCTCTTTTCCTTTCCCTCTGCACCTTCCCCTTCTCAAAAATAAATAAATAACTCTATTAAAAAAAAAAAAGGGAAAGCAATTACATATTCCCTTTTACCTGAAATTGGTTATGACCCTTAGAAATATAAGCAACATTGTTTCCTTTCTTTTGATTAATCTCCCAGCAACAGGTGCTATTGCTTAACTCGCAGTCATTCTCCTATATTTCTTGCTAATGGCACTCCTATTTTATTCTCTTCAGATGGCAGTATGCCCACTCTTAGGAGTGACTCATGATTGCCCAAGCCATTTATGGTAATGGCTTCGCCAATGTTGACATAAAAGTAACCCCTTGTCAGTACAATGTAAAGATGGAGAGGAGAAGGGGTGGTAGAGCACTTTAGGGAAGGGTTTTTCTCTCTTATAAAAGTGAAGGCCATGTGACAGAGAGTTTTCTTTTGACCCCCTTCCTTCCCTCCTACTTTGGATTCTCTTGAGAATGTGAAGTCTAGAGCTTCCAGCTGTCTTGCAACCGTGAGATGACAAGCCTGAAGACAAATGTCAACATACTGAGAAGGTGAACGAGTAGAAAGAAATGAGGTCCTTGATGACATTATGAGCCATGGAACCAATTTTGGAAAGGCTACTTCCAAATATCTTGCTTTAGTGAGAATTAAAATTGTATTATTGAGCCAATACTTTTAAATCTTTACACAATGTGGCTACATATAAAATCCTATTTGTTTTTTTTTATCTTTTTTTTTTGTTTATTTTCAGCATAACAGTATTCATTGTTTTTGTACCATACCCAGTGCTCCATGCAATCCGTGCCCTCTCTAATACCCACCACCTGGTTCCCCCAACCTCCCACCCCCCCCACTTTTGTTTAGTACAGTGCAATAAACAGGTAAAAGTCCTCACAGAGACAAGTTGTATAGGAATTTTGATTGCCTTAAGCAGCCACTTTTGGCCACTAATACAGTTCCTAAGACTGCCATCTTAGCCACACATTCATGGCACACTGTTGCACAGTGGTTGAGAAATTCTGGTTTCAAACACATTTTCTAATTGGAAACAGAATACATTCTACTTATTATACATATAAAGTGCAGATTTAAACCGAAGCAAAATATTTCTTGTCATAGAAGTCAATTAGCCTATTGGATAACGTCTGATAAAAGTAAGGTTCACATTTGTACTATTCTGTGATTGCCCTAACTTGTGGAAACGTCTTGGTCTTCTGGAATATACCTGAGAGAGTTGTGTTAGAAAGGGATGTTATCTCTTTACTCATACTGTGCTTTTAATTTAATTGCTTTGGTGTATTATTGTAGGCTAGCGTCTTCAGAAGATATATCTTTGCAGTAAAATAATTTTAAAGTGTTGTCTGAGTAACTATTTGAACAGCTGGATCCAATTCATAATATGGAAATCACACCAAGCAGATTCAAGTGAAAAAGTAACTAAAAACATGTCCAGTAATCAGGATCTCTGAGAATGCAAGGAAGCCTCAGTACACGCTCATGGCCGTCTTTCCAATATACCAAAGAGCACTGGGATTACTCCAGTGCAGAGTTCCCTAATGATGAACAAAGATGACACTGTTGTAGTTAGGTAATTTTTAAAGGGCTTAGAAGGTCTTGTTTCCAAATAAGGACTGCAATCCCTAAAGAGACAATATTTCTAAGCATTTCTTATTCATAATTAAATAGGTTTTCTGGCAGCAGACAATGAAATTCACAGGATTTATATTAACTCTTTCTGTTGGGAATAAATTGTAGACTCTGGATATCTCTGAATCACATTCTAACTCTCAGATTTTTATTTATTATTACAAAGCCATTAAAGCATAAATTTCCAGGACACCAAGTACTTTCTTTAGGAAAAAATGTGGCAGATATCTATTTTTTTACATAAAAATTTCATTTATTCAAACTATAATATATATAGGTAAACACATTAAATATATATATATATATATATATATATTTGGCATATATTTTGCTACATATATGCATATGCTATAATATATCTTTTACTTTATCTAGAGTGTACTATTTTGTTTATATGTAACTAAAAACATGTCCAGTAATCAGGATCTCTGAGAATACAAAGAAGCCTCAGTGCACTCTCATGGCCGTCTTTCCAATATACCAAAGAGCACTGGGGTTACTATTTAATGGAAAAATTTAACTCATCGTATGAAAGGACATCTGACATGAAGTTAAGTCTTATGGCTTGGATATGATTACTAAGATTAACATGATGTTCACAAAGTCTGAAATTCCTGGGGACCTTATATTAGCACGTTTCTTGGTGTTAGTGATTTTCAATACAGTGTATCCCATCCGCAAGGTATGGATAGGGATAAAAGTCCATGAAACAAGTGATACTTTGGCATGCGGTCATGCCAGCTGGAAACACAGCGGTGGTAGTACACCCCAAAGCCAAGAATGCTATGAAGACTCCAAGGGTGTAGAGCTTCATCTTCTGTGGCCTTCTGACCAGCTCCAGTTTTGTTCTTATGTTTTGGCTAATTTCCAGAGTAGGTCAAAGTTTTGACTAGCTTTGTGGTGTACAATTAAAATACTATTTTTAGCCTTGTATTAGGAACAGATCTAACAGACAAGGAAACTCTCTCTGGTCAGGTTCTCCTAGATTCCCTGCAGAAAGCGATAGCTCAAGAAGTAGTTGCATCTAATGGGATCATCTCAGTTGAAGAATATGGAGCTTTTGGGTTGTAAGTGCAGAAATATTCCTCACTGGCCCTATTAGCATACAGAAAAACCATTAAAATACTTTTCTAGATTCTTTCCTAGGACATAGGGCTCATTTCATACTCCAATGGGAAAATAGGAAATGAAACTAAATGATATTAAAAAATAATATGATAATTGCTATAGTTCAAAATATTAAAGTCTATATCCAAGTGACAGTTTCCCAACTACATCTTGAAATTGGCATCTCTCAAGTGACTTTACTCAGGGAAATAAGTATAATTGTTTTACAGAAACACCTGATTCTACCTAATGACTTTTTTCCCCCCAAAAGGTCTCATTTCCACATCTTGAAAAATGTCAATCAATCTATCATATGAAACCAAGAAGTTTTCAAATGAACTGGGAAGAGAGTTTGCCTTATCCTAACTTCCTAAAGTAAGGAGTTATAAAACCTGAGAAGAAATGGTCAGTGAAATATGACAGAAGAAAACAAGGTTCAAACAAACAAACAAACAAACAAACAAAAAGTAGAATACTTTAAGAGGGTAGTGAAATCTGTTATTAATAAGTCAATGTAAAAAAAGAAGTAGAAAATGGCCAATAGATTAGATACTTAGGAACAGCTGGTTGTTTTTTGAGAGCGAAAATCTGGACAACAGAATTTGAAAGTATAAAGTAAAAAGGGTGTAATGTATTGATGAAGAATATATATGTAGCCAGGAGGTTTCTCATTAGGATAAGAGACATGTGGGCAGAATTATAAGCCTAAGAAAAAGTGAAAGTTGAGTTGGAAAGGGGTCAGTTCAGGAGTAAGAGAGGACACTAGATTAAGATTTCTAAAGAGGTGGGAATGAATGTTATCCAGATGGAGAGATTGGCCTTAGCAAGGGGAAGGGCTAACTATCTCCCATTTTGGAGGAAAAGGGCCAGAATGAGAGAGAAAGTATAGGTGGTTGGTGGGGACTAAAGTGAGGGAATGAAAAGTAGATAGAGGTCACATTGGACGACTTCATTTTCCTCAGGTTAAAGGTATCTTGAGTGAAATGAAGCAAAATGATAAAAGACTTTAGGGGAACCCTCCACCCCCAAAGAGTTGAAATGCACTCAGATCCTTATACTTCCAAGAATTTAAAGCATGGCATGCAAGATGAAATGACATTCACAGAGAACTGTGTGTCCAAACCAATCAGTTTCAGGAAACTTTTAATGTGGGGAAACTTCAAATGCAGACCTGTGACATGGACAATGTGGAGATACCATTTTGAAATCAAGATTGTACAGTTCACCAACTTATTTATTTATTTTTTTAAAGATTTTATTTATTTTTATTTGACAGACAGAGATCACAAGTAGGCAGAGAGGCAGGCAGAGAGAGAAAGGAGGAAGCAGGCTCCCTGCTGAGAAGAGAGTCTGATGCGGGGCTCCATCCCAGGACCCTGGGATCATGACCTGAGCCAAAGGCAGAGGCTTTAACCCACTGAGCCACCCAGGTGCCCCTCACCAATTTATTTTATTCTCTAAATGCAGTCTACTTGGCACTTCCCCTTCATGCTTAGCTGCAACATGGCTAGCCCATCAGAGCATGCCTTCAGTATTTTTTAAGAGCACTTTCATATCCCAAGACATTTATTCAATAGTCAAGAAAGATTCAGAGATTTTTTTTTTCTACTTTCTTCTTTCCTTGCCCCTGTTTCCTTTTTGCCTTTGACCTATAGTCTTTCATCAGGAACATTATAAATACATAATTTTCCTGTAAGTCTGTAAGTGGCTTCTGAATTATAGGCTTATCAATCCTCTTTTATATGTCTCAGGGAAAAAATAGAATTCAGTCTGAAAACATTGCCCTTGGATGTTTTAGTACAATTATGACCTTGGAGAAAATACAGTAGCTTTTCCCCTAGAAATGGTATCTGACTGTCACTGATATCTTATAGATATTTTATATGAGAAAGAATAAAGGGTCACTTCAAACTTCATAAAGTATGTCCTAATAGTCACTTAAATACAAGACTAGAAGATGACTAGGTTAGTAACCCACTTAGATTGAGTGATAATAGATTTCCAAAGCTGAAAATGGAGAAAATATCAGTCTAGAAATATTGGTTGGGGCCTAACAGGCAGAAAAATAATATGACCGTGTTGATTTTTAAGATCAACCATTTATAATAAAGAGAAAAGATAGATTTAATGCACCCTTTATATTGAACAAAGGTAAAAGAGAATAAATGGGATCTTTTCATTTCATGAAAAACATTTTTGAATTTGAATAGAAATGTCTGAAAGAAGAACATAAGTCATGCTCATAGGGAGGATATCAAAGAGGGAGGGGCAAGAGTACGGCAGCTGGAAGGAGGGCAGACTATGGAGAAACTGGACCACTTTTATCCAGTGGGAGAAAATACTATGAATCCTATTGGCTGTCTCTGGGGCTGAATCTGTTACTTAGCCCACAATGGTAAAGCCATAAATATTTTTCATATTGGACCTGACTCTTTACATTTTTAAATACTGAAAATGCAGTTTATGACATTTTTTTCCGAAAGACCTTTATTTTTCAATTTTTCCATTTACCTAGCAAGTGATTTCTTTCTGAATGTAACTATTACTACCTCTCTCTTCAGAAATTTCATTTCGTGGTTGGTTATAAATTGAAGGCCTTGTCTGAAAATGTTGAAGTGGACAGTTAGGTTATAGAAAACTGGAAGTAGGATAATTTTCATTTATCTATGCAAAACATTCTTCTGCTCTTGGTATTTGTAGAATGTGTATGTTTTTGCACTTTATAGCCCTGATTGTTTTTGTGCTTTGTTTGGCATTTTATTGTCAGAAAATTAAATTTTATTTAAAGTGGAATTTCCAGGTTCCTTAGTTCAAATGTTCCACCTGAATATTCATAATTTTTCAAATTTTTAAATTGCTATGTTTTAGTCATCTTTTCATTATTTAAAGCAGAATATGTTTAGGGACTCCAGAGTTGTTGTTTTTAATCATAGAAAATGGTTCTTTGTTTACTAATAAAGAAGAAAGCTATTGGAGATTAGAAAAGACACAGAATATAATCCAGAATCTATTCTCTAGAACAAAATTCTCCTGTATCAGTGTTGCAGGTGACTTTACAATTAAATTGGGAAGGAACCAATAGAATGTTTCCGGGTTCACTAAAAGGCCCTTTGTTATAAAGAACTTATTCCACCAAGAAGCACAGTGTTTGACCCTTCAAAGAACATCACAGTCCACTATTTAGGATTGGGGTTATATATAACTGTGTGCCCAGTGCTTTAGACTCGGCCAAGGGACAACAAGACTTTATACCAGTTTACTAGGATGGTAGGATGCTTTGAAGTGAAACCTTTTACGCTCTTTCCCTCAAATGCCCCCACTACCTTAGACTTGAGGGTGTAGAAGCTTGAAATATTTAAGTCTATTCTGGGTCTCATGCATTGTGCAAGAAAGAGAGAGCTATAGAGCTAATCTGTTCGTTGATGTCTTCCAGATGTTGTGGTTTGGTGTTTTGTTGACTGATGAGTTAATTGTTGTTTTCATAAAAACTTCCCACTGCCACAGCTACTAGAGTCACTCTACCTTTCAGCCAGGGTTACAAAAACATAATACCAAGAAATGGAAGCCAAAGAATATCAGCCATAGCTCTTTCCTTTAAGAGGGAAAAAAAAAAAAACTCCACATGCTACAATGAAATAAGACACACATAAAGTACACAAAATAGAAATGAACAGCTCATTGAATTACTGTGAAGCAAATACCCAGGCGAACCAACTGCCAGCACGCCATTTTCCCCGTGCTCTACTTCTATCCAAATACCCTTCTCCTCAAAGATAAATGCTGTCCTGACTTTAATAGTAAAGTTTCTCTTGCTTTTCTTCACTCAGATTACCACCTACATAGGAATCATTAAAGACTGCAGTTTAATTTAATCTGCTTTTATGAAAAGAATCACATTATGTTTTGTTCAGTTTCTCATTTCTCTAGCTGATTATGATTGCAAGGTACCTCTGTGCTCTTTGTAGCTGTAATTCACTCACGTTTATTCCTATATAATATTCCTTTGTACCCAAGTTTATTATATTCTCTGTGATGAACCTTAAGGTTGCTTTCATTTTTTGAACTTTATTAATGCTATTGCTGTGAATATCCTTGTACTTGCTTTGGGTATTCTTATGCACATCTGGTACACACAAGCATTGGTATATTTAAGAGTGAAATTGCTGAGTTGTAGAAAATGCATGTCTTCAACTTTAGAACTTTTCCTAAGTGATTATGCTATTTTACTGTGTCAATCTCGTTTTGGCAGGCCTCCTCATCAACCCTTGGAAATTGTCAGTTCTTTTAATTCAGTGATACTTGTGGGATTTTCATTGTGAATATAATTTGCATTAATTTTCTATAGTATCTGACTTTTAAGTGGCTGTTCAAGTCTTCTGCCAGTTTCCTTTTTTGAGTTGCTCTTTTCTTGTTGAGTATATTATTCTGAATATAAGCCCCTTATCAGTCATATGTGTTATAAGGATCTCTTCCCAGTCTATGGCTTACTTTTTCAGTGTCTTAGTGGTATCTTTTGAAAGAACAGTTCTTATCAATTACCCACTTATTAGTCTTTTACTCAGTGTATTTCACACCCTTCCTCTATAAACTAAATAATTTTCAATAAGAATCAAGAATTCAAAGAAATGATGCAGTGAGACAGTAAAACTTCCCTTTATTGAACTTTGATATATAATTATGCTAGTAAAAAATTAAATTAAATAATAAAAGAAATATTACCAATGCAAAGGAAAACAAGTTAAAATATGAATATTTTTAATTATAATACTTTGTCAGTGATATTTTCTTGTTGCTATTATTGTACCTAGTGACTCAATATTGTTTTATGATGATACCAGTACTTCACTTGAAATTCCTTACAAAATTTCTTTACAAATTTTTCTCAACAAAAGAATAAATAATTTCAAAACAAAAAACCTATAACTATTTATTCAGTAGTTTTCATATATACCTAACTGTTCAAACTTTGATTTGTTTGTTTCACATTAATATATTTTTTCCAAATTTATTTTCATTCAGCATAAAACTATTTCTATTTTTCATTTTAGTGTTGCCTTTATCCAAGATTATTTTGAATTTCATTTATAATTTTCCATAGTATTGGGATTTTCTAGTATCTTATTACTAGTTTCTAACTTATTGTCTTTTGTAATTTATTGAAACTTAAGGAATGTGCTCAACTTTAATAAAATTAAAAAATATATGTTCTATAATTGTTGGGAATATTCAGTTTAGGTCAGCTAGGTGAAATATTAATTGTCTAGTTAAAATTGTCTATATCCTTACTAAATTTTTCAGTTACTGAAAAACTGGTGTCAAAAATGTTTGCTATAATTATGAATTTGTCTATTTTTCTTTTTATTTCTCTTTACTTCATATATTTTGATGCTATGTTGTTATATGCAAATTTATTATGACTGTGCAGAACTGATTATTTTATCCTTATAAAATGTTTCTCTTTATCTCTAATAATACTTTAGTCTTAAAGTCTCTATATTGTCTTAATGAGAGATAACAGAAAAAATTGACTTTAGCATTAATTAGTGAGCTCTAGCATAGTGAAATATGCTAGATTTATAC
This sequence comes from Enhydra lutris kenyoni, assembly GCF_002288905.1. Classification (NCBI taxonomy): domain Eukaryota; kingdom Metazoa; phylum Chordata; class Mammalia; order Carnivora; family Mustelidae; genus Enhydra; species Enhydra lutris. The sequence goes on along the minus strand of NW_019154099.1, from coordinate 30,360,181 downwards.
CTTAAAAGTGGTTGTAGGACTTCTTTCAACAAAAAAATATTAATTAGCTTGTCAAAAAAGTAAGACAAATGTTTGTGGTAAAATGTCGTGTAGGGAATTGTAGGCAATATCTTGACAAATACAAACACAAAATGGAAGGGGTTTTGTTGAGGCAAGAGGAGTACAAATGTCTTGTTTCACCCTTTTGAAACAAACTGGTGTCCAGGAAGGATGGAGTGCCGCAATGATCTTAGTAATTGCTAAGAGACCACTGAAGTATTTAGAATGTGGAGTGGGCACCTCTCTGAAGTTGATCTCATTTTTAAATTATGCTTATTTTCATGCATCTATTATTCAAGTTTCAAGAAAAAATATAAAAGGTGATTGAAAGTTAAAATTGTAATGTGGCACTATCTGATTCTCCCCCCCCAAACGCCCCCCGTAACCATGTTTTGGAAGAAGGATACACACAGTTATGTGTGTATGTATGTATGTTTACATATATACAAAGGGAAAACATAATTTTTTGAATCTCTCCAGTAATAATGCTACTTGTTAATATCAATTATAGTTACCACTTAGTTCCTTTAATCAACACAAAATCCCCATGAGCTATCATTATCTGACTTTTAGATGAGGGAACAGAGTCCAGGGAATATAAATAAACAGCTTAAGACCACACAGAGCCATTATTAAAATATAGGTCTTTTTGAATTTAAAATCCATGCTCTTTGCACTATTGCATGCTGTTAAGAACTACCTGTTTTATGTCAAGTAGAAGCACAATGACCAAAAACAGTGTGAATAGATAATACCCTTAGAACACACTAAAGTCAAACTTCAAGAAATGTGTCAATAGTTATAAAATGCTGGGAAAAAAATTAGGATATAACGTGACAGACTTTTTTGACATTCAGTACCGAGGCCATCCAGATGCAACATCAGTTAGAAAATGCAAGAGATCAAAGATCAAAACTGTGTATGTTGTTTCATGAATAACATAGATACAGGGTCTGTTTGTCCTCATCTTTGATCATTTCTAAAATAGATTCCATGATTATAGATTATTTGCAGGTATTAAAGTGTTTTTCAACATAGAGCAGTATCTGTGAATAGGGAATGTGATGTGTATATATATGTATTCTAAGAACACCTGATTCATAAAAATCTGACCTTTCTGTAGATGAAATAAGAAGTGATGAGTCAGTTTATAGAAAGACTCTTACTTAGAAAAATGATTCTTCAGGATTTCTCTAAAATCCAAGCCCTTTACAGTAGTTGGATTTACACAAGATCTCTCAGATATGTATGTGCTTCACAAAGTACGGTAAGCCATGTGTAAGGGTACTTGAATAAATGTAATATTTAGAAAGGATTAAGGAAGAAATAATTTAGGATAATAAACTCATATGGACAACCCAGTGTAACCAAATATTTAGTGTATTTCAGTTATTTACACGCAGAATAAGGACAATTTATTGATATAATCAAAAATTATAACCCAGGTGCCTACTCAGCAATCTGAAATTCCAGGGTGGGGTTATTCGAATACAAAACTCCATACCAGAGCTGGTTTATCAAGTAAACGTGCCCACCACTGGTAAAGTACACATGTGTCAACAGCATCGGCTTGAGGACGTGACCTGAATTGAATGAGTTAGGGCTGTATTTTTATGTCAGAATCACATTTGCTTGAAAAGTGTGCTTGAACAGTGTGAATAGTTCTGCAGTTCCTCAGAACGAAGAATGTGATGATTCACACTCTATTATGAGCTGAGACACAACCAGGTGCATGTATTAACATATTATTGGACACTCACAGATGGCTTAAATTTACAAAGTATGTGGTGAGTAAATCAGTTAGCCACATATGTATTCCCCAGACAACAGCAACTATATAAAGGCAAGTAATAATATTGTAATAATAATAGTAATAGCAATAATCTAGAGAAATAATTTTCCATTTAAGGAAATTAAATGTATTTTGAAAAAATTAAGGATGTTTCTCCTCGAACATAGTTTAATTTCTAGGTGTTCTTGTATGTAGGCATTTCTAAAACAGATTATTCTATATTTCATGCATAGCAATTTCCTGCCAAAGAGCTAGCTATTCTTGAAATGAATGGCTCCTGGCTGCCCCAATCTCAGTTCAAATGCCACCTCCTCGGAGCAGTCACTGTAAACTCTTGTTTAAAGTAGCCATTTCTTACCACTACTCCTAGTAACTACCTATCACATTAATATAGTTTACTGTATGCAGCACTCATCACAATGCGGAATTATTTTTTGACTTATTAGCTTATTTGCTTCATTTTTAGTCATATTCCTGAATGGAAGCTTCACGAGAGAACCTTATACATATCCCTAGGCAGTGAATCCCCAGCCTCTAGAATACCCTCTAGCACATAGTAGAGATGCTCAGTAAACATGTGCCTGCTGAATAAATGAATAAATAAAGGGTTTTTAGTTGGCATTTTAATTGGCTAAATTTACTTTTGTATTTTGTTATATGATTACATTTCCCTGGAGTATAGTTGCAGTTAAATATAATGATCAAGCACTAAAACAATGTCGATAATTAGTATACTATTTTATCCATTTATTCATTTTAAACATAGTTCTTGCCTTTGTGGAAGTAACATAATGAGAATGTTGGATTAGTGTCATGTAAGGAAAGGTAAGGAGAGATTGTAAAGGGGAAAAAAATTGATTCTAGGGTGGGTTCAGAAAAAAACTCTAGGAAGAAATATTTTTTAAGCTAACATTATGGTGACCAAAATGAATTATTGTCCAAACTGGGACAGATTTGAGAGTAAACCATGACAATAAACATAATTAAATAGTTTATTTGGCTGATACCATCTTATTTTATTATATGGTCTATAAAAAACTATAAAAAATTATAAAATAGAAATTCTTTGAAACAGTTTTTTAAAAAATATTTTTAATTAAAAGAGGTAAAAGGAGATGTGAATGACAAGTTTGGTCATTTTCAAGGTAACCTTCAATTAGCCTCACCTGCTGATATTCACACCCTTGTGTATAGTCCTAACCCACAATGAATCGGGATTGGTCTATGTGATTTGGCTCAGGTCCTGATCCTAGGATCCTGGAATCAAGCCCACATCAGGCACCACGTTCAGCAGGAAGTCTGCCCCACCTTCTCTCTGTGATCCTCCCCCTGATCGTACACTCTTGTGCTCTCTCTCAAATAAATAAATAAAATCTTTAAAAAATAAATATTTGTTGCATTAAATCTCCAGTTGTGGGGTAACTTATTATGCAGAAATAGATAATTAGTACAACAAATAATGCAGTATCTGACCCTTCACTGGATCTTCAATCCTGCACTAGGAAAAAAAAAAAATACTGTAAATTAACTTAGGTCAACTGACAAAATTATTATATGGATGTTAGATTTGATAAAGATCAAATATAGGTATTACATTTACTGGTAACGATAACTGTAGTATGGTTTTATAAAAGGATATTTTTACTTTTAGGAAATACATGCCAAGGTATTTAGGTATAGAAGGCAAAAAGACATGATGTATGCAACTTCTCTCAAAGATGAGAGAAGAATGAGGGCTCAAATGGCAAAATGTTAGCAACGGGACAAAATGTTAACAAGAGTTGAATGCAATCAAAGGATATATAGCCATCCTCTGTACAGTTCTTTTATTTTCCCAACTTTTCTGTAATCCCTAACAAAAAGTTAAAGCATGTTTTCATAAAAGAATAAAATGAAACAACATATAACCTTGTACATTAAAGCAAAATTTAAAATCTTTAATCATATGAACATCAAAAATAGCTTGTGATTAAATACTTAGTACATATTCATATATTTTAATCAATTTCCTAGATATATCTGTATCTAATATCACAACAGTATTTTTCCAAAGACTATATTTTTATTATGGTCTATTCTTTTTACAAAACTGCCAGCAGTCTACTTTAAAATGCACTTTATTGCTGATAAACTAGAAATTATTTATACCTTCAACTGAACCATCTCTATACAGCATAATAATATTTTTAATGGAGAAAGTACTCGCTTGGTTGTTGATGAAGTACCTGATAAATTCAGAGCTAATTCTACTAAGTAAAGGATATGCTTGATTCTAATTTGTTTTATATTAAGTTGTATAAATGTTTCAACCCTAATATTTTTATAGGTACTGTCTTTTTGCTTCCTTTTGAGTAACTACTGGTTATATTTTTCATGAGACAAACTGGTCAAATAGATTTGCTGAATTTGTGATTCTTGAATCTTCATCCAAAGTGAGATGTTCAAAATCATGGGCCTTCTCAATTCCTTTGCATCCTGAGAGGGAATATAAATTTATACAACTAAAAATAGCTCAATCAAAAGTTGTTTCAGGTATTTCAAAGCTGAATTGTTTGCCTTTAAAATGAAATTTTACACAGAGGTATGAAAGAAGCTTATGCGGTGTTGGAATATTCTGCATCTTCATCAGGGTGGTAATTACACGCAAGTTTATATAAAATCAATATACAAAACAATCATTAGACAATAAAAAAATATCAAAATGTACCCTTATGATTGATTTACACACTTTACTGTATGTATATTATACCTGGAGAAAAAAAGTAGGTCTCTTACCTCCTATTCACTGTTTAATCTACTCAGTTCCTTTTTTGCTTCTCTGAGTGTAAATATTAAAATCTTGGTTGTGAGATTTGGTTGTGACAATTGAAGTTTTTGAAAGTTTGAAAATTGGCTTTTTGACATACCCTTGCTTAAATACTTTAAGAGGTATTCAACTGATTTTTTAAAAAATGGAACCAAAATTTGGAAGGATTATTTAATCTACAAAAAGACTTATTATCATCATGGGACACTTAGGTTGATTTCAAAGTAGTCCTTTGGAGGTTAAAACATTTCTAAAACCCAAATAAAGCTGAATAGCAAAGGGAGAAAGCATGTACAGCTCTGCTGAAGCTTTTTCTAATTAATTCAACATCTGCTTCATCACAGCAATTTTATAGCTCAGTTAGTTTATCTATGCATGTATATAACAAAATAGTAAAATGTAAAATGTGACATTACAGGTTCTATTTTGATTAGTAGACATTGCTATTTGTTTGAATGTAATTATTACTTATATGTATACCACAGTAGATAAAGGAAAATTTCTGCCCCATAAGTTCCTTAATTTAGTAAGAATATTGCTTTTACCAAAATGCTGTGCTCCACCACACATACATCTTGTTCATAATATCACCACAAAAGCAAATAATTTTTTGTTCCATTTTGAACTTAATCAAGTTTACAATAACATTCACAGTAATATCAGATGTTTCACTTTTAGCAGAATGAACTTCCAAAAGCTTTTCTTTGATTTCATGAACTGCATGAAAACAAAACAAAGCAAAACAAAAAGACCCTTTTATTGGAATTCACTTATTTTCTACCTGAAGCATTTAATGACCCTGATATTATCCTGGTGTCATTTAAACTATCTGTGACCGTCTTTTGATCACAAAGCCAATACATTAAGCACAGTCACTTCAGGTTTCAAATGTGTTAAAGAAAACTTAGAATCAAAATAAACATTTTAGAATAACAGACAATTGATTTAGATGAAAAGATGTGGTTCATGAATTGATCTGTAAACACACCTTCTGTAGCTGCTTCTGTACCATCCATCATAGGGAAAAGTAAATGTCAACAAATAATTTTTGCAAGTTACACATTTGTAATCAACTATCTTGAGAAATTGAGTATTTAATTTTTCATTAAACATGCACTCTCATTTTCAAGCTCGTTGCTGCCAAAGGATTACTGTAAAATAAAACAGTGTTACACAACAATAAAAAATAGTAACTGTTGACGTATTATTTACCACCAATAAAGGACAAAACAACTCTAGCAACAATTTTCAGATTCCTCTATGTAAGCACTATGACGGTACTGTTCAGCTTCTATTTCCTGCTTGTCTTAGTTAATTTAGGCTGCTGTAACAATATACCATAGACTGGGTGGCTTAAACAACAGAAATTTATTTTCTTATAGTTCTAGAGTCTGGGAGTCTGAGATCAGGGTACCGGCATGACTGGGTTCTGGTGAGAGTTCTCTTCTAGCTTATAGATAGCCTTCTCACTGTGTCCTCATAAGGGAGTGAGATATCTTCTTGTAAGGTCACAGTCCTGTTGGATTAGGGTCCCTAAACTCTCAAAAGCTCATTTAATCTTAATTACTTCTAAGGATCTTGTCTCCAGACCCAGTCACACTGGAGCTTAGGGCTTTAATGTAGGTGTTTAGGGATGACACAATTCAGTCCACAGTATTCCAACCCTCGCCCGCACACATACACAAATTCGTATTATCACATGTAAGATATACCCATTCTATCCCAACAGCCCCAAAAGTACAAGTTCATTTCAGTATCAAATCTAAAGTCCTGAGTCTCATCTAAATATCCAAATCAGATGTGGATGAGACTTGAGTTATGATTCAGTCTGAAGCAAAATTCCTCGCCAGATGTCAACCTGTAACCAGACAAGTTATGTGCTTCAAAATACAGTGGTAGGGCAGGCATAGGATAGACATTCCCATTCCCAAAGAGAAGTATCAACAGGAAGGGGTGACAGGTCCCAAACAAGTCCAAAACCTAGATTTCATTAGTTCTTGAGGGCCAATAGTAATCCTTACTAAGGTTCACAGTATATCTAGATCTATCTGTCACGGGGGGAGGAGAGGTATTACAAAAAGTAGCTCACATGATTAGGCTGAGAAGTCCCAAGATCTGCAGTTCATAAGCTGGAGATGGTGGAGAGATGGTGGTTTGGCTCCAGTCTAAGTCCAAAGGCCTGAGAACCAGGAAAACCAGTCATGTAACTTACAGTCCAAAAGCCAGCAGGCTCAAAACCTAAGGAAAGCAATGTTTCAGTTTGAGTTTAAAGACAGAGAAAGATTGATGTCCTAGCTCAAACAGCCAGATAGGAGTTTCCTCTCCCTCAGCTTTTTTCTTCTATTTAGGTTTTCAGTGAGTTGGAGAAAATTCCCCCACATTGGGGAGAGTAATCTGCTTTACTCAGTCTACTAATTCAAATGTTAATCTCATCCAGAAACACCCGTGTAGGCACACCCAGAATAATGTTTAGCGAAATATCTGGGCCCAGTCAAATTGACACATAAACTTACTTATCATACTGCATGTGATCCATGTACACTTAGCCTCTAATTGCCCATGACCCCAATACATGGTGGCCTGGAAGCTTCATCCAGCTACTTGCCTTAATGTGAGTCTAGGCCTAAGTGTCAAGTGCTCTACAAGCCTCGCACTTGGGAAAGCTGATACTTAATCATCAGCTCCCCCTGTGAAATTGTTCTCTTGCCACAAGGATTTTACACATGATGTTCTTTGTATCTGAAAGATACCTTCTTTTGTACTTTATATTATTTTTATATGTTTTATTTTATATATATATTTATATATATGTAAAATAGTAAGTACTTGAGCGGCAAAAGAAGAAACCATGTATGGAATATCTGGTGTGTTATGCTGAGAATTGGAATTCTTAAGGACACTGGGATATCACTGAAGGATTTTTTTTTTTTAAGATTTATTTTTATTTATTTATGTAAAATAATCTCTATACCCAACATGGGGCTCAAACTCACAACTCAAAGATCAAGAGTTGTATGATCTATGGACTGAGCCAGTCCAGTGCCTCTCATTGAAAGACTTTAAAAATAGGAATGACACCATCAGATTGGCATTACAGAATTCAATGTACTAGGAAAGTGAAGAATGGATTACAGGGGATTAAAAGGTATGTGCAGACCATAAGGAAACCCAGATTGCCCTGGAAGAAAGTGCATTAGCTTTTATTGATGTGACAGAAGTGGGGAGGGAAGGAATAGGAAAGATCTGGGAGATATTTAGGAGGTAGACTTAATGGAACTTGAGTTCTCAGGAGAGAAGTGTAGGCTGTGTACCTGTAAATTTTGACACAAAAAGAAGGACCAGATAAGATGACCATTAAGGAGCAAACAAGCACGGTAAGAGGAAAATTAGAAGAGGATAGTTTTCTGGAAGGAAAAAGAGGTAAGGATTTCAAGAAGGAGAAAGGGCTCAAATGGGGAGAAATTGCTAGGAGTAAAGCAAATTGGGAGTGGTGAGTGACATAAATAGTTATTAGTCATATTAACAAGAGGATTTTTGATGGTACTTTAGGTGCAAAAGTCATGTCAGAGTAGATTACAAATGGAAAGGAAGATGAAAATAACAAATGTACAGTTTTTTTTTTTTTAAGTTTGGCTTTTGTACTTGCTGGAGAGGATACAGTAATTGTGGAAGCCACTTTTAGGCAACAGCCTTGAGCAATGGAAACTTAAGGCAAAAGGGCCCATAGCAACCACCACGATGGATGCAAACAGGCTCATTAAACAACCCACCTCGAAATAATCATAGGCCCTAAGTGATCAGTTACAACCAAGCACAGTTTCTAAGATTACCCAAAAAAGGGAAAATTCCATACATCCCCGTAGTCCCACAATTTGCCACATAATTGTGGCCCTTCACCACTGCTTCATCATAGAATATCTCTCCTTTGCTGTCCTCCTGTTCCCTGCTGCTTTGCTATACATTCAATAAATGTCTGTCTCTTTTGTTCCTTGCAATGTATTCAGTTAACTTCTATCTCTTTTGTTCATCTTTGGGTGAATCTTTGACCACCCATGCTGCCAGCCTCTACCTGATCAGAGCACTCCGTGTTTGGTGCCCCCCCCAATCTGTTCAGAGCATCCCACAATAACTAGAAAAAGAAAAGGAGATATGAATATTATCTTGAATTAAAATTTACACATGCAGAGCCTGACATCTTCCCAATACTTTCCCCAAAATTATACATGGAGATAATAATTTACAAAAGCCAATACAATGACCAATAATAAGTCCTCATAAAGTTCTTTCTTTAAATTACATCATTTACAAGTGTATTTTAGAGGACTTTAAGGTGGAAGAGAAACACTGAACTGATTTCTTAAATTGGAAAGCTAGGGAGGTTAATATTCAATATAACTGAAATGGAACTTTAAAAAAATGTACCCTGACTGAATATAGAATGGCTGTGGGGCTTTGGATGAATGGTCTTTAGGATTTTGCTTACCTCATATACAGTAGAATAGCTCAAAAATAGTCTGGTCGTCTTTACCCATGTGGAGCTGGAGCAAAACAAGTTCTCAATGTCCTAGAGCTTGAATCTATAGCCACAGTGAACTCTTATTTCAGACCTCCTTGGTGCCAGTGGTGTTCATTGAGTCTGATACCATTTCTACTATTTATTGGTTTGTTTTGTCTTTACTATTCCATTGAGGAAATGTTGCAATATGCACATTTAGAAATGCACAGAGTATCATACATATGTTTCATTTATAAGTATAGGTTTTGTGTTAAGTTATGTAATAGCCTCCAAAGGACTAAACTGGAGAAGGTAAGCAGCTACATCAAGTTAAGTTAATTTAATCAAATTAGCTAAATCACATTAATAAAGAGAGATTGTCGTATTAAATTGTATTAGAATAGCTAATGTTAACCATTAAAGTAGTTATTTCTATCTGAATGAGAACTCCTGTTGAATTATCAACAATGGGGTTTTTTTTAGGGTTTTTAGATGCAAAACATTTTTCTCTATTGAAAATAATGGTAATTATGCTTGAGCATTAAAGGAATTCAACCTTTATTATTTTCCATGAACAAACTCACCTTGTAGGCAAGGAAAAAAATGTGCACATTGCAATTTAGAGGGAAGAGAGTTTATATAACATTCAAAAAAATTTTTTTTAAGTGTCGTATCCCTTTTGTTATAGAACACATGGAGGTCAATAAATAATGTGTTCTAGTGCAGAAACAATAACAAACTGCTTCCCATAAGAAACTGCTCATTCTGTAATGAAGAACATTTTTTATCTGAAAATATACCATTTGGTGGAATATACTCTCTCTAAGAGCATAAAATGTTCTCCAGGCAAATGAATGTAGTCATTCAGCAAGTGTTACAACAACCTTTCCGGAGTTCAGTTGAATGTTAAGACACCTCATGTCACTCATCCTAAATTTAGTGAAACTTCTAAACAGTTGATGTTTGGGTTCAGATGATAGACATCTAGAATTTTTATTAGAAATCCAATAGTGAATGGCCAAGAACAATTATGTAATGTGGCTGTTTGGCATATTTTTAGATCTTCTGTTAATATGTAAATTCTGACCCAAACACATACTTAAGTATTCATCGGTAACTTAAGTGAGCAAGACATTTACTGCCAGCTTGTACTAAATAGTAAATAATTGCTACAGATGAATATATTCTACAATGTGCTTTTTTCCAGTACTGTAGAAATATACTACCAAGATCAAAACTGTAATGGATATTTTGTATTAACCAGAGAAAAAAGTCAATAATAGTGCTAGTTTATGGATGAAATCACCATCTTCTACTTGGAGTTTGCTACAGGTTTTAAAATGATTCTAATATTCTTGCTCTAATAATGAAATGGACCAAAAGGAGACATGCTCAATTAATTATAAATCTTATATTTTATGGTAGTTTCACTTTAAATTCTTCCATATTTTGCATTCAAAGGGCAAGGCTGTAATGTACTTTAATTGTAAAATGAGTATATGTATAAACCTTTCATCCCCCAACTTAAAGTCCATTAGTAACCTCAAGGTAAGGATTGTGCCTTATTTCAGGAGATAAACTTGAATGAGCACTCTTGCAAGTTAATATCATGAGTGGGAGATTGTGGAAGGACAGTATGTCTCCTAAAGTGATCGTCTCTACAGACACCCCTCCTTTCCCTGACACTGCATCCTTACCTCCCTTATCCCCAAATAAATCCAAAAGGTTTATTTCCAAATCCAGCTTTTTACTAGGACCTCTGATTCAGGTAAATCATATTTCCTGAAGATATTTTTTTTTTTTTTTAAGATTTTATTTATTTATTTGACAGAGAGATCACAAGCAGGCAGAGAGGCAGGCAGAGAGAGAGGAGGAAGCAGGCTCCCCTAGAGAGCAGAGAGCCCGATGCGGGGCTCGATCCCAGGACTCTGAGATCATGACCTGAGCCGAAGGCAGCGGCTTAACCCACTGAGCCACCCAGGCGCCCCTCCTGAAGATATTTTCAGGTATCTGTACCATTGAAGTAACAAAAGAGATTCCATTTCCGCTGAAGGAGCAGTTTAATGAGTCAGAATCTCTGAGGATATGCATAGCACCTTTTTAAAAATATTTACCCCCTTTATATTAGCAGAGAGATGCTTTTGCTTAACTCAGATATAAAGGTTTTTATTTTAAAAAATGGAGGTGGGGGAGGAGGGAGAATTCAGAGCCAGAGGCAGTGGGATTCTGCATTGTGATCAAATTACTTTGTTACTCAACAATTAAATTCTTTTAAATTTAAATTAAATAAATTACATATAATTTTGCTCAGTCTTCCAGCCTCCAGATTATAAGTCTTTTGAGCACAGGAATCTGTTTACTATTGTATCTTTAGCGCCTAGCACAGGAGCATCAAGTGAAAATATTTGCCAAATAAGTGAACTCTCTTTGTAGCCCTTACTGTAGCTATATAGATACAAGGTTTTTCAAAGCGTTTTTAGATTAACTTTATTCATAGTGACCATCATGCTCAAGATAATAATTCTACTAATCGCAATTTTATCTTAAAGAATTGTGAGGCAAGATATCGTAACACTCATAGGGTATTAATTATCATTGATAAACCCCTAAGAGATGACAGTATGACAGTTAAGAATAAAGCATTCAATATTGGAATGACTGGTTTCAACTCCTGCTTCCAGGTTTTACTAATTATGTGACCTTGAACAAAATTGATAAACTTTGTAGACCTCATGTTTCTTCTCATCTTTACATTATGCATTACAGGGTTGCCATAAAAATTAAATCAGATCATGTATGTAAAACTGATCTTCTAGACAGAAGGGTGTCACTTAGTGAGCACACAATAATGGCACCTATTTTGAGTTGATTAGTATAGTTCCAAGAAATTAGAAAAAAGAAATTCTGAACTTAAGATGATTCCTGATTTAGCATAAATGGTCAAGTGGCTTTGAAAGTATAGAGAATCTTAACTTCAAAATGTTGATTAACCAGTACAAGAATCTGCAATATGTCTCTAGTAATTACCTTTTAAATCTTCATTAAAAGTCTGTAAAAAGCACAAATGCCTTGTGTGCACATTTGTTAGTTGTATTGTGGAAATAAAAGAAAAATGTGATAAATTGCACATCTGGGAGGATGTATTTATTTTCTGTTGCTACATAACAAATTACCACAAACTTAGCTGCTTAAAACAGTACCCTTTCATTAGCTTGCCATTCTATTTCAGAAAATCAACTGTAATAACAAACACCCATTTATTAACTCACAGTTCCCTAAGTCAGAAGTCTGGGCAGGTTTGATGGACGTCTCTGTTTAGGCTTTTACAAAGCCAGAATCAGGTTTTGAGCAGGGCTGGGTTCTTACCTGAAAGTTTTGGGGAAGAATATCCTTCCAAACTCTGCTGGATTGCTGGTAGAACTCAGTTCATTGCTATCAAAGTTCTAAACCCTCTTTTTATATAGGCTCTCAGCTGGGTATTGTTCTCAGCACCTACAGGTCACTGTCCAGTCCTCCAGTGGCAACCACTGTATACTGGATTCTTCTTGTGCTTAGAATCTCTGTCCTTCAGCTCTCTTCTGGAGAAAACTGTCTTAAAGGGCTCACATAATTAGGTTGGACCCACTCTGATAGTAACCCCTTTCAATTATCTCAAAGTCAACAGATAAGAACCTTAATTACACCCGCAACATCACTTTTACCATTTAATGTAACAGAATCAGGGGAGTAATACCAGGGGATAAAGGTCATGGAGCCATCTTAAAATTCTACCTATGACTGAGAAATGAGAACAGGTCTGGGAGCTAAGACCTAAAGGAGATCAAGAGTCTTTCCAGAGTGTAGAACCTGAGGGAACAGACCATGAAGACACAAACCCCAAGGAGACCTAGCAGAGGGCTCGGCTGACATCTGGCTTAGGTAACCTTTCTACAGACTATTTCAAAGTACCAGGCGTGCTGACATGAGATATAGTTCACCGCCATCCATCAGCAGTAAGAAGGAAATCCTGGAACTCAACCTCAGGCAGCTCCTATTGAATGTCTCACATGCCCACTGGCAGGTCGTGCTTTCATCAGGTTCAAAAGCTATGGACATAAATATGTTGTTAATAAAATTGGAGAAATGTGTTGTTAGAACCACAAAATTGAGAAACTTACTGTGAAGTGAGGGAAATAAACCTTAAGATGCTTCTCTCAAGGTGTTGTAAAAATGTTGCAGCTCTTGAGTGTGATTTTTACAACGGCATAAGAGAATGACTATCTAAAGCTGTCACAAAGTGCCCCTTGAAAATAACTGAGCTCATGACATGACTAATGCATGCCAGTAAAATCTCAGGGATATATGTCGAAAGTGAGACTCAGAAAAATCTCATCTTTTATTAACTGTCTTGGAGGGCTGTTTGTCCCTGGTTGGGGCAGGGGAAGGGGAAAAATAGGATAATTAAAAACATAACCTTTGTTAGTGAAGCATAACTTATACTGAGAAAACTGCACAGATGATAAGTACCCAGCTCAGTTAATTATTACAAAATGAATACACCCAATTAGCCACTACCCAAATTAATGAATAGGCTAGCACCTGCACAACAGAAGTTTCGTGCATGTCTCTGTCATATCCCAAGGTCCACTCTCCTCCCAACTGGCATCTCTTATCCTGATTCGTAAATTTCCTAGATTAGTTTTACCTGGTTTTCAGTGCTCTATAATTGGAGTTAAATAGTACATATTCTTTTGTGCCCGTTTTTTTGCTCAGCATTATATTGTCAATTATAGGTGTAGTTTATTCTCACTGACGCATGGTATTCAATTGGATGAATTTACCATACTTGATCCATTCTACTGTGATACACTTGGGTTGTTTCCAGAGTTTGGCTGTCAAGGGTAGTCCTACTATAAATATCTACACACAGCCCTTATCTTACCATCTTCCCACTCCCCACATTTCTATTTGTTATATGCCTGGGAGGGGAATTGTTGGATCACAGCAAATGCATATGGTCACCATTAGTAGGTGATGCTGAAATCTTTGCCCAAGTGGGTATCCCAATACATGGCCTTCCTAACTTTAGCAATTTTTGTGTATAGTGGTGTCTCATTGAGGTTTTCTTTTGCATTTTCCTGATGATAAATAAGGTCATGTACCTTTAATATATTTATTGGCTATTTGGATATCCTCATTTATAAAGTGTTTCTTCACTCTTGCTCCAATTTCTCTTGCTTTTAATTTGTGGGATTTCTTTATACATTTTGGGTGTGAGCTATTTGTTGCTTATAAAAATGCAGAAACTATCTCTTGCTTATTCATGCTCTTAATGGTGTTTACCAACGAATAAACATCTTTAATTATAAAGTCCAATATCATATTTTTCTTCTTTCTGGTTAGCAATATTTGTGAGCTGATCATAACCTATTTCCCAAGTAGTTCCATTTCCACTTAGTAACTAGAAATCTTCAAAATAATATTGCCCTTAACCTAGCAAAAAGAGAAACTTGAATGATTTACAAAATCATACTTCTTTTGAACTCATGAGAGATGGGAGGTTAAAGAAGCAACCAAGTGAACTTAATTTCAGAGTGACAAGCCTCTCTGAGAAAATTAAGGGAACTCAAATTGTTCCAGGTTTGACACTACAGGAGAGGAAGAGGCATAAACAAGTAGGAAGACGTCATAAGAAATTTCAAGATTCCTAAATGTTGAACTTAAGCTTGCTTATTATTTTAGAGTAAAACTCCATGGTAAAAACAAACAGTCCAATTAGGAAAATGGGTAAAACACATGAAAAGGCATTTCACCAAAAAGGATATAATGATAGCAAATGAGCACATGAAAAGGTGTTCAATGTCCTTAGCCGTGAGGGGAAAATGGTTTAAAGCCACAATAAAATATCACTACGTACTATTATAGAATGGCTAAAATAATAAATAGTGACACCGCCAAATGTTGGTGAGGATGCAGAGAAACTGGCTCTCTCATGTATTGTGGATGGGAATATAAAACTGCACTGCCCCTCTAAACAGAACAAAGCAAAACTGACCTGCAACTATCTTACAACCCAGCAATTGCACGCATGGACATTTATCCCAGAGAAATGAAAACTTATGTTCACACAAAACCCAGTGCACTAACGTTTGTGACAGCTTTACTCATAATAGCCCCAAACAGGAAACAACACAGATGTCCTACAGTGGGCAAAGGGTGAATTAAACTGTGATACGCCTATCCCATGGAGTACTACTCACCAGTAAAAAGGAATGATATGCTGATTTGTGCTGCAATCTAGATGAGTATCCAGGAAATTATACTAAGTATAAAAATCCAGCCCCAAAATATTACATGCTATATGTTTCCATTTATATAACATTCTTGAAATAACAACCTTGCCTAAATGGAGGAAAGTTGAGTCATTGCCAGGGTTTACAAAAGGATCA
The DNA here is from genome assembly GCF_002288905.1 of Enhydra lutris kenyoni. Taxonomy (NCBI): domain Eukaryota; kingdom Metazoa; phylum Chordata; class Mammalia; order Carnivora; family Mustelidae; genus Enhydra; species Enhydra lutris. The sequence continues at coordinate 30,344,621 of NW_019154099.1, read as the reverse complement.
GGGGCATGAAGGAAACATATGACTTATGGAAGGGCAACACAAGAGATCCTTGTGATAAAAATGTTCTATGTTTTCACTGTATTAGTGTCATACATACATACATATACATGTATAATATCCTGGTAGGGATATTATAAGTTATTTACCACTGGAGAAAACTGGGTTAAGAATGCATGCAATCACTCTGTATTATTTTTTACAACTACATATGAACCCACAATTATCTTGAAATAAAAGGCTTAGTTAGGGAAAAGTATATGGGGAGAAAGTAAGACACAACAGTGTCTGAAAAACCTAGTGACTTATAGTTACATTTTGCACTATATGATAAAATGGTATTGTGTTACTAAAAACATTAAAAAAAACATATAATTTTAGGTTCTTTAAATATCTGGAATATAGAAGTTGGTGATTTCTATTTTGAGCTAGCCATTTTAAGTGGCAAAGTACCAAGTTCTGGGTACTTCATTTTAAGAGGAATTTAAAGGAAATTCAAAGCCAAGATATAAGATGAAGAAGACACTAGAAACCATGTCATACATGAAGTAATGATGAAATAGAGTTTACCCACAACAGAGGAGTTGGTGGACATGAGACTGTACTCTTTGATTTCCGGAAGAATTACCCCCATGAAAGAATTAGATTTCTCTGTAAAACCCTAAGGAATAAAAATAGGACCAACTGGTGGAAGGTGCAAGAAAAGAGATTTCAGTTTGTTTACCAAGGGCTGGTGGGTAAGAGGAATGAGAGAGGTTGGTTAAAGAGTACAAACTTTCAGTTATATGACAAGTTCTGGGGATCTAAGGTATAGCAGCATGGTAATTATAGTTAATGCTGTATTATATATATGAAAGTTGTGGAAAGAGTAGATCTTAAATGTTCCTACCACAGAAAAGAAATATATTACCTGATGGAGGTTATTAGCTAATGCTATGGCAGTAGTCATTTTGCAATGGATGTCACTTATATATTGAGAGAGAGAGAGAGAAAGAACCAGAAAGAGAAGAAAGAGGAAGGGGAGGAGCTGCTATCATTATTTAAGTGCATGAATGATCCCCTTAGCTTCTAAAGTACCAGTGGCTCAGGTGGTGAGGGGTTCGTTGCATGAACTGGGAGAAGGCCCTCATGCCCTACTCTATGCCATCTCCTACAATCAGATCCTTAAAACAGCTCTGCTTTTGCCCATAAGCACACAGACTCTCTTTAGAAGAACATTATTAGCTTCTGCCCCACCTCTTTCCCTGACTGCCCAATACCATTCCACCTCTCCATTTTTCTCTACTTTCTGACTTTTCCTTCCATTCAACCTTTCTCTCCATCCCCATCTTGCCCTCACAGAAGTGAAAGTGGAAATGATTGAAGACAAACAGAAATTGGTATAAGCAGGATGATATTAAAAGTATCTAACAGCAGTGTGGAATGCTATCAGATAATCAGAATGGAGGTGGACATAGTGTTGGAGTCCCCATTCCGTCTGGCATTAACCCTTTGGCTGCTGGATCATGGTACATTATTGTAGAGAGCCTAGGCAGGAGGGAATGGCACTTGGGGGCTCAGGGAAGAAGCTGTAAATCACCCAGTATAAATTAGTAAAAATCTGTATGGCCATCCTGATGTATACATGGAATATCTTATCATTACACGTCTGAGAGAAAGGGTAGGTAAATAAGGGGTACAGGTATGGGGGAAAGGAATGATGAACTCAGCAGTATTAAGAAAAGCCAGACAAAAATGTCTGGTGCTTAAATATATATTTGCCTATGACTCACCCATGGCGAATCTTAAATCTTGTTTGAAAGCCTTTTCCCAAAAGTTCTGCAGGCTTCCAGAAAAGAATTTTCCCATTTTTCAACCCCATTCACATCCATCCACCTAAATCACATACACCTTAAGAATATGAACTTATTTGAGTTTTAGCCTACCCGAAATATAATTAGGAAGCTTCCTTACAAATCTGCTGAAGGAAAAAAAGCATTACATGCATTAAAATGTATTTCATTTTCTTCTGCATGATGTAACCAAAAGACTGTGATGTGGTAAACAGTGAGTGAATAGAAATTGGGTTCTGTTTGGCTCATTGTCCTGCCAATCATTTATATGTTACTTAATTTCACTAAACCTTAATTTCCTCCTCTATAAACAGAGGGAGTGAGGCTAAGACTCTAAATTAACAGTGTAAGTGTTTAAAATACACAAAAGTGGCAAAAGTAAGAAGACAATAAATTGAACAGCAGTTAAAATTGCAGTGGAAAAAAAAGTTGAATGTAAGTTATTTCTTAGTTTTGTAACTCTTGAGAAACCTGATAGCTTTTATTTACATTTATTATACTGAAGACATATCATGACTAAAGTCTGTCATTATCCGATACTGGCATAGCAGGTTGAAAGGAAATTAACACAACTAAATCACTTATTTTACAAATATTTGGTATTTTCATTAGAAACAATTAACATTCAAAGGTAAGGTTAAGAGAAAAGTCAATAAGCCTTAGGATAAATGAAAGTCAAAGCACAAGCTATCATTTTACATCCTTCAAATAGAATTTTGCAGCTTAAAAGAATCAGTTAGTCTTTGTTAACATTGGTTGCTGCTTGGTACTAGGCTTACGGACATTTTTCTTCTTTATTCTCTTTGAACTTTTCCTGCAAGGAGTATGCATTAATTTTATGATCAGAATAATAAAAAATTTATTGAAAATAATTGGAAAACTAGTATGTGGAAGACAGAAGAATAAGAATAACATGATAGTCTTTGGTGGCCATAAGTCTTTGTTAGATAGTAGTACACTGAATTTATATAATATAGCATACGTGGAATCAAAGTGATTTGAACTTAATTTTTTTAGCATGAATACTTTCATATAAATGAGGGGAAATAAGGTGAAGGTGAATTTTAAAAAGGAGATTTCCACACTAATTAATTAGTCATTCCATTCATATTGAAACACCCATAATTGAAGTGTGTGTGTGTGTGTGTGTGTGTCGTCTGTGTGTCTGTGTCTGTGTGTGTAGGTGTACAAAGAACTAGCATTGTTTCTTTTGTATGATAGATATCTTTAATGAAAGATCACTTGTTCAACTTGATGAAGGCTCTACCTTCACTTACTGACGGAAACACTGACAGCACATACATATTGAGGGCATACTTCCAGATCAGACCTTGCCAATTTGAGCACATGCGACAAGAGTAAGAGCCCTAGCCAAGTTTTTGTCGGTGGCTCCAGTAGAGCTGCCAGTGACCCCTCTTGCTTTTCAGAAAGACAAGGCAAAAGGCGGAACTTTACATCTACGTGCATATATTTGCTAGTGAGTTATGTGACATGATACATATAAATGGGAAAATGGGCTCTCACATAAGTTATTTATTCAAACTCATTCTCTAAAATAAGTAAAACAGCTACATTAAGATATCACATCTCTTTATTTGCACATGGGTGTTGCGAGAAAGTGGCTGTAAAGCAACCTTGGTTTTATAAAGATGATTAGGGTCACCAGAGAGATGGAAAGTTTATTTAGGTTGTCTTGGTTTGTAAAGGTTTCCTTTGGATTACAGTTGACCAGTGAAAACACCTACATAATACTCCTTTCGACAGAACAGAAATTAAAGTGCAGTCCAAATGAGGGGAATGTAAGAAATATGCCTCAAAGAAACAAACCAAATGAAGTTCTCTACAAAGAACCTAAAAATTCCAAATGATAGGAAATAATAGTTTGTTATTATATTACTCTCAGGGAAAGAAGGAAAACAATAGGCCGAAGGAAAACAAGGGTAAAGGAAAATGGCTAATTTTAGTTTCATTTGTAGGGTAGAATTCTTAATAGGATTAGAAAGATTTCTTCTCTATGGCTTATGTTGACATTTCAAGCAGGTTCTTATTCAGCGTTCTCTGCACTACAGAGAAAAACATCAAGCATCTTTGCTGTTTCTGTTTTTTTCCCCTTTGTTTGTTTGTTTGTTTAAAATTCTCCCCATGACATTGTGGTTCAAATCATCTCATGTCAGAATGGGAGCTTAGGCTTTGGGAGAACGCTGGCTTGGAGACTGCACACATCCACTGAGATGTGGAACTGAACTAATTGACACAATTACAAATGGTATACTAGTTTCAGATAATGAAGAGATGTCATCTGGGAAGATGAGAGAGTGAGCAAGTGTGCAGATGCTCAGGCAGGAGCAGGGCAGTTTGGAAGTAGAAATGCTGTGAAAATTCCAGAAGGATACATCAACCGCTGGTAGTAGGACCCTGACTTGAGGCTGAACTCCAGTTTTAGTGTGAAAGAGATCAAAAGGGAAGGAATGATGAGTATAGGCTCTCAATTTGAAGAAACTAGCTTAGAAAGAAGTGAGATACAATACATTGTCAAGAACTAAGTGATGGAATCTGGCATGCAATGTTGAAGGCTACATTTAGGATGGCTCACCTTTCCCCATATGTCCTTAGATAGTAACTCAGATGGCAGAGGAAATTATATCTTTTCTTCTTATAATTAATATTTATAATTGCTAATTTTTTGTAAATTATCTTCCAGTTCCCACGTACTGTACTTTATCTTTGAATATAGATTACTTAGTCTCTTCAGGAGTCTTCCTGAATTAACACACAAAAATTTAATTAAAGATTAAAAACACACAGCTCAACCCTTGTCTTCTTCATTTTGAGCTTCTGATATTCTATACTCACCTGGTCTCCAAAGAAATTAGATTCAGTGTTCTGACAAAATTCTTGGCCATTCTGAACTCATTACAAATACAGGTTATATGTCAAGGCTAAGCATCTCATTACATCCCCATTGGGTATGTGCAAATCTTCATAAAACTCACCATCAAGTGAGAGAAAATGGGGGACTGATGTATGAACTGAGCACAGGAGATCTATGCCATTCAATCCAAAGCTCAAAACCATTCTGTATGTTTGATGCCTTTATCATTAATTTCTTGACCATTGTATTTTATTTTATTTGTTATAAAGGTTCTAAGAAAAAGTTGTTATTTTGAAATGTCAGCCCTCTGTTGATCTGCATTGCCATCATCACATTCCTTTACACTGTCAGCATCTTGTGCTTTCCTACTGCTAAACTGAGAATTTTGAGTATCCTTTTAGTTTCTTACTACATTCACTCAATCCTAGGAAAACTACATGTACATGTATGCAACTTCACTGACAACTACCAATGTCTTCCCCTTTACTATGAAGATCTTTGCTTTGAGATTAACCTCATTAATATTCATCTGCAATGAAAGAGCTACAGTAATACTTTCCTACTTCTGCTTTACAAAAATGAACATAAAATCTATATTCTAATTTTGGTCAGATATCTGTATGCTGACCTATTGAAACAAATCATATCAAGCTTGACAATTTCTATAGAAAAATATCTCAATGCATAATAAGCAATCTTATCATTTCTTGGTTAAAAATACCTGCCCACATTTTTTTTTTCTGATTTAACACCCTAAATGCATACATAGTCCATTTCAGAATCACTGCTTTTGAAACTGGAACTAATTGACACAATTTTGAAAAGTTCTCTTATACTCTTTTCGAATATTATGGATAGTATTGATAGACCATTTTTATAGGGCTTTCCTGAACTTGCAATGATTTAAGTGGTATATATGTTGTATAACAACGTGAGCTTCATTTTAATACAAACCATTAAAGAAGGCTTTTATTGCTTTTCATCATGTTTTCTGTATAATTGCTAGTACTAAGTATTAAAAATGACTATGATTCCCATTAGTATTGCCAAATTGATTTTTTAAATTACTTATTCTTTAAATAAGTGATTTGTAACTATCTCCCCAATGTGATAATTTTTGCCATCCTCATCATGAGAAATAAATAGAAATCCCCATTTTATAGATTAGTAAGCAGGCCAACCTTTAAATTAGTGATGTCGTTGCCAAACTGAGCGCTCTCTATTCTGGGGTATTATTACTATCTCTTATATTCTCTTTCTCTTTATCTTACATTATCTTTGAGATACTTTTAACTTATTTGGCTTGTTTTTCACTTATTTAATCACATGTGGGAAATACATTCAATCTCTAAATTGATGGGGAAGATTGTAAGTTACATGTGAGTAGAGATTTTGTTTTGCTCACCGAAATATCTCTCTCACCAAGGAACTGTCGCTGACAGAGAGGAGGCACCCAATAAAAATATATTGAGTAAAATATTAAACCCAAATGCTAAATTATCCACGTTGTTTTAGATTGTTTCTTTTTTATGAGAATAATGAAAACACTACCAACAAGAATAATTAACCAATGCCCAAAGCATTTTATTCTAAGTGAAGATTTGTTACTCCTCTATCCTAAAATACAACTATAAAATCTGACTTATTAATTAATAACTGCAACAGTGAGAGTGTATCATTCAGATACAGTTTCATCAGTCAGATTTACTTGCAGAATACAGAATTCACTCCACAAGCTTAAGCAGAAGGGATTTGTAATAGTGTATTAAACAGCCAAAGGGTTTTCAGAAGGGCTAAAGACACAGAATGTAGCCTGAGCTAGGAAGAACACAGAGAGACTGGACCGCCATAGAAATTTTGCCTTGAATAGGATGCTGTAGAATCAGAAAGTTGCCAGTGAGACTGGGAAATTGGTGATTACTGTTGCTGTAATCTACACAAACAAAACTGAGATCTCTGACCTTGCCTGTCTCCAGCTCTAACTCAGTCAAGACTCATGGAAATATATCTGCTTCGTGGAATCTCAAGTACATCAAGAATCCTAGTGCAAGAGATTCTGGGCAATAGAATTTTAGCATCTAAGCCCCAATACTATATTGAAGGCACACAATCCAGTATAAATGGCTCAGGACTTTCATCTCCCCCAAAACATGGTGGCTCCATGGAATTCAGTTTTCCAATTCCTTCCTAATAAATTAGAAGGCCAAGCATTAGACCAATGCAAGGTTATTGGACGTGTGATATCTGGCTTTCTCTCCACCCGCCAGTCACGTAGGAAATGGTAAAACCAAATCCCTAGAATAGAATGCCACAATATACTTGGGAAGCCATATTTAAGGTGATGCTGCTCTCACATTAGACATTTTGCTCAACATTTGCAAAGCATAGAAGACAGTAGAACACTCTAACTGAAACAGAAGTATAAACAGAGCAATAGGAAAAAAAGGCATCCAGAAAGAACAGTTTCAGAACATAGTGCCCAGCTTTAGTGCAGTTGACACTGTAGCAGCTGGCAAACCAAGCTGGCGTCCGGACCATACTAGCTATATGACTTTGGTAAATCTCCTAACCTCTCTGTGCTTCAATTTCCTCATCAATAAAATAAGTCAATAAAAGAGTATCACTTACTGAGTTTTCTCAAGACTAATTGGATTAGAATTGCACTTGGAGCATTTAATATGTATACAATAAATGCTAGCTATTATAATTATAATTAGTTAATAAGTCAAAATTTTATCTAATACTTACTCTTGCCCTAGGGCCCAAGAAAAAATAAGGCCCAAGCCAACTTTCAAGGTACTTGAAGTCTAATTTGGAAGAGCTGGCAATACAAGGTGTGAGAAAGTATTGTTTGTGAATAGCAAAAATAGCAGAAAGAGCATGAAAAAAGAGCAGAAAGAGCATTTTTGTTTGTTTTGTTTTGAGTAAAGGCCTTATGAAGACTGGAAAGTGGACTTCTCACAGACAGCAGCAGCTTTGATAAACAGAAAGTGCCAATGTAAAATAACGTTGATCTACAGGGCAGCGTAGTAAACACTGTTGGACTCATGTGGATCTTTCCAGCCAAGCTAATATCTAAAAACAAAAACCATCACAGGTCATAACATCTTCTAGGACTCAGAGGAAATGTGATTATAGATAAAATGGATCAGGCTTTTTAGTGTTTGTTTAGATGCTATTTTTCTATCAGCAAATAACAGAAGTAATCAGGCTTTCATTCAACTGTTCTTATTCAGCAGTTGTGTGATAAAGAAGGAATTGGGATGAAATTAAAACCCCAGAATATATCAAAACAAGTTGCTTCCCAAAGTAAATCCAGGGTAGGCTGCCTACATGGTACAGCATTAAAGGTGACCATAGGAAATGTGATCATAGGTACATTCCAAGATGCATTACTGTAGCAACCTGAATCCGGCAAGAAAGATCCAATTTATGTGGAACTTCCTATACTTCCCATTACTGTAAAAGTGTTAGAAGAATATTCATTTTAATAAGACATTGCCGTGAAAGATTTTCTGGTGAGAATATGTGAGACATTTCTTAACAAATCCTCTTAGGATGAAGGAATTTATTTCTTTTTATGTAGCCATGTGCTTCACGGCAAGGAAACTATGATTATTTAATAGTCTAACTGAAGTTTTGTTCTGTTTTTATCCAGAATTGCATAAACATCTGATTCCTAGAACTCAAGGGAAACAGTACATTCAACATACATTTATCGAGTCTCTGTGATAAGCTTGACACTTACCAGATGCTATAGGAATACAAAATTTAAGATAAAGTTTCTGCTTTTAGAGATTTTCAATCTAGTTGGTGGAGTAAGTTACACATGGCAAGTGAAGTTAAGACAAAAATATAAGGTGACATATAATTATAGATAGAGAGATAGATAGGTAGATTTTAAAGGTTAAATATTATTATTCAAAGACCTGAGATTGCTAAGGCAGAACATAGACCAAAAAGAGGGGGAAAAAATATTGCAGGGAGTGGGATGTTGACAGGCACTGAACAGAATGAGTAGAGAGGTAGCAAAGGGCATTCCAATAGTGGGAAAGAGAATGATCAAAATGTATTTGAGAGATTCCGTAAAGCTCGTATTGCTAAAGTAGAGAATGTTCAGAGGGACCCAATAGAAATAAGAAAGGAAATGCCCTTTTGGGACAGATTGTCAAAGTCTTTGAATACCTGGATAAGGAGCCAGTGTATAAGGGAGCACCACTGCTGGGTACTTGGCAGGGAAATAAAAAGATGAAATGGGTCTGGCAACAGGAATGCAGTAATTTGTATGGAGGGAGGCAAGTTGGATAAGAATTTTACAGAAAGTCAGGCTTGATGTGCTCAGGGTCTAAACTATACTGACAGTTATGAGGAGAGAAAGGGGAACATGGAGCTGAAAAGCAGCTTTTAAGGAAGAAAGGAGAGCTTAGTGGTTATTAGGAAGTAATTGGTAGCATTGAAAAAATGATGAAAGTATTTTTCATTCCTAATGAAATAAAAAGAGAAAGATGGGGATGGGGGTGGGGGAGTGGTTTGACTACTTTTCAGATAGGTTCCAAAGAGGAAGAACATTAAAAAGTGTGGGCAAGATTTTTGTGTCTTAACTTCCTAAAACAGCAAGCTAAGGCAATTGCATGTTTTTATTTTCTAAATAGAAACAAATTGAGGGCACCTGGGTGGCTCAGTGGGTAAAGCCTCTGCCTTTGGCTCAGGTCATGATCCCAGAGTCCTGGGATCGAGTCCCGCATTGGGCTCTCTGCTCAGCAGGGAGCCTGCTTCTCCGTCTCTCTCTGCCTGCCTCTCTGCCTACTTGTGATCTCTGTCTGTCAATAAATAAATTTAAAAAAAAAATCTTAAAAAAAAAAAGAAACAAATTGAGAGGAGCTTTTTGACATTGTTAGGTCGGCCATTAAGACTCTTGGATTAACACTCCACAGAGCTCCCCTAACAGTGCTTTTGGTAAAAGAATGATTGACGACGAGTAACTAATTGCTCCATAATGGTCCTCAAAAGTATCCACCCATTATGGGTTCAGGGGATGACCCACTATGTTGACAACTGCAGCACCATTGACTTTATAGAATACTTGCTGGAGCTTAGTTGCATTTCTGTGATTCTTCTGAATCACTCACATAGGCAAATATTGATTTACCATAAAATGATCTCAGTAAATAAGCCTACAGTAAACATCACAAATACGGAAAGAAATGGAATGCATGCAACGAAGTGGATTTCTGAATGGGAAGAATGTGAAGCGGTCTGCACTGAAAACAAGGAGTATTTAAGAAAGGATTTGTTTATTTCCTTGGACCACATCCCTTCATGGCCAGTAGTTTGTGAGGAATAGTAGAAACGTCAGGTATAAGATGCAAAACATGGATCTATTCTCCATTTAAAAAGGGTTTAATTTAGCATGAAAATTAATTTATGCAAGAGGCTTTATCAGATATATTCCTTGAGTTATTTGCAAGGCATCTTTCCGTGGATTAAAGGTTAGCTTGTAACTATGATTACTATGAAACTAGGCCTAACTGATGCATCTCTCCAAATGTCAACTGATGTATTAAATAAGGAGCTACCAACATTGCCGGGGTGGGGTGGGGGGCGGGTGCAATTTTGGTTTCTCTGTTAGGAGCTGTCTACCGAAAACTACCAGAAGAATTAAGCGGTAGAAGAAAGATCCACCTGCTAGAAAGAAAAAAGAATGGGGAACTGAATGAATGAATGGGTGAATGAATGAGTTCTCCTTGCTGTAAGTTCTCTATAATACAGAATCTGTGCAATTTTATACTGTTGCTGGATATTGTGAGTTCACTCTTGAAGCAGTGCCCTTTCAGTTCTGATATAGATGACTGTAAAGCAAAATGCAGTGCCCAGCTGGGAAAGCAGGTGTAAAATGGCCCAACTAATTACAGCCTTGTCAAGTAATGGCTACAATGCAGCCACTGACTGCCCTCCTAGTGAATTTTGGGTGATTCTGACCAATTGGATTAAGAAATAACACATAAGGGGAAAAGCATATATGTCACAGAGAGAGACAAGACCAAGATTATAATATTTTTTGATCTGAAGAGAGAAAGTGAAGGAATTTTTAGGAAATGGACCATTAAGCCAAAGACGGAAAGAGAAAGATGGATAGCCTGTTTCAGGGCAACCTCCTACTCTATTTTATTTGCTGGAACTACATAGTTAGACTTGATCAAAAAGGGAACCCCCAGACGGGCAATGCAGCTTTGCCATTCATGATCCGCACTGGTAGGTTCAGCAGGCTTCCCAGCACTCTTTTATGAAACTATAACTATGAACATTCTCTGGATCACAACCAAAAAATAAAGAATCTCTAGTATCCTGGCATATTCAGTGGCAAACAAAACTTGAATATCTGGGACAATAGCCACATTTCAATTCCCATATCCTGGGTCTTTTCTTTAAAATCTTCACAAAATAGAAGCAGACTGTAAATCCCAAAGGGAAAGAAAAGTTATTACCAGGATCTATAGGGCTGCTTACTCCCCATACTATGCTTTGCCTGGAGGCCAGGAATATAGCATTTTATCAGAGCCCTGCTCAGTGAAGTGGAGGACACATATCCAGATGGCAGAGTCACCTGCTTCTAGGCAATGCATAGAAGCAATTATTGTTGTTTGGCTTTAGTCCAGAGCAAAAATAAAGAGTTTAATATGTTAAGCCCAATAAATATATTCCAGTTGATCCAGGAAGTTTTAGGAAAATAATATATTTTCATGAAGGAGTTTAATTTTGAATTATGATGGTAAAAAAAATACCATCAATACTTTTCATAACAATTATGCTGGATTATTTTGAATCAGATCATTCTTTAAAAAAAAAAACCTTCAAATCAGTGTTCTTTTAGAATGTGTCTTTATTTATGTCAATAAAGATGCCAACTACCACTTCTAACAAAAGATACTGACCTGTAAAATAATAAACATAGGTACGTTCACACTTGGAAAATAGGTCGTTTCAGCTAGAGCCAGGTTTACTTGAGAATAATTCAACTTCTCTGTAGCTACAATCCTTGTTTTACTAACTTCATTAATGAAATGTGAGCTCAAGTTTTTCTTAGCAGAAAATTATTTCTGCTAGACTCATGACCATAAATTGCCTATCATTTCTTACATGATATGTAATTTTCTAATTAATTTCATTTCTTTTTAAAAAAAGAAGAAAAGTAGCCCTTTTCTAAAGGAGACATGCAAAAATATGTTGGAAATAAAAATTAAATAAACAGATGAAGAAATTGGGAAGGATGACAAGAGACATTTCCAGGTTGTGCTTTAGAACTAACTATTCACACTTCACTCCTTCCCTCATTCTGTATCTTCCCTCTATTCTAAAGCTACCTACTACATCCTTGGTTGGGGGAGAGGGGAGAAGTGTGCCAAACATTATGTTCATTCCTACCAACTACAGAAATCTCTGGAGGTTTGTGGACTATGAGAGATACATGACTTGCCAGTATAAACATTAGCCAATTGCCTTCTAATAGTCTCCTGGGAATGAAAGTTTCCCCAGATCCAATTCACCAACATTTAGAATAAAAATATTCTTTTTTTTTTAAAGATTTTATTTATTTATTTGTCAGAGAGAGAGGGGGAGAGAGCGAGCACAGGCAGACAGAATGGCAGGCAGAGGCAGAGGGAGAAGCAGGCTCCCTGATGAGCAAGGAGCCCGATGTGGGACTCGATCCCAGGACGCTGGGATCATGACCTGAGCCGAAGGCAGCTGCTTAACCAACTGAGCCACCCAGGCGTCCCTAGAATAAAAATATTCTTAACACTGTGTTACTGGTAAAGTCTTTAAAAAAAAAAGAAGTTTTAAAAATATTTTCAGATTAATTCTCAGACATGTTTTCAAGACAATAAGACACTAACGTAGAGTATTGTATTAAGATCCTTTTTTCTCATTTAAATTGTAGTCTCTTACTGTCTACAACATCTGCTCCAAGAGTCAAGCATATATTTAGTTCCTCCACAATTGTCTGTTGAGTATTTAGTATGAATTGCGTACTAAGCTAGTTCAGCATTGTTCACTGGCATAGGTAAGCAGCTCACAGGCAACTAGTTATCTCACATTTTCTGCGTCATCCACTCACTCAGTTTCTTCTTGAGACCTCCCTTCATAATGATTAGTACAGAAATTGAGAGACAAGGAGAGTTGAGAGTAAATGAGGGGCTACAGCAATGGCAAGTGGAGTTAGAAAATTGAGGGCACAAAGAAGATAGAAATCAGCATGTATTGCTCACTGTTTGCCTTGGGAACAAGTGGAGAAAGAGGAGTATCAAGATTCATTGACAGAGATTATGCTGAGTGAAATAAGTCAAACAGAGAGTGTTAAGTATCATATGGTTTAACTTACTTGTGGAGCATAAGGAATTAACACGGAGGACATTGGGAGATGGAGAGGAGAAGTGAGTTGGGGGGGAAGTTAGAGGGGGAGACAAACCATGAGAGACTGTGGACTCTGAAAAACAATCTGAGGGTTTTGGAGGGGAGGGGAGTGGGAGGTTGGGTGAGCCTGGTGGTGGGTATTAAGGAGGGCACGTATTGCATGGAGCACTGGGTGAGGTGCATAAACAATGAATGCTGGAACACTGAATAGAAATAAAATAAAATGGAAAAAAAAAAAGATTAATTGACAGGTTTCTAACTTGTACAACCCAGAGCATGGATGCCATTCACCAATCATGAAACACCAAAGGAGAAACTGTTGGGAGATAGGGCTGTCAAATGCGAGCTCAATTTTCCTTTCAATACTACCTTTAACCTATATGAGAACATTTAAGTTGGAAACGTCTAATAAAACATGGATGTGCTGGTATGGGTCAGAAGAGTGAAAGGGATGGGAATACCAGATCGAGAGTTTTCAGCAATTAAATTATGAGATGAAGTAGGAAGGGGAATGGCGAAGAAGTAGGCCAAGGTTCCAACTTGTGGAATGTCGACACTTGAGGAATAGCCAACAGAAGAACACATTTAGGAAGCTAAAGGAAAACACAAGAGCAATCTGTCTTAGCCCTGATTTACCCAAAACTAGAAACCCAGACAGTGCTTTGGTGCAGGTAGTTTATCTTGGTAGGTTTTCCAGAGAATGGGAGTGGGGACTTGGAAGAGTGAAAGAAGGAGGGAGTCAGTCTGAGGTGTCTAATTGAGCTCATCACCATTATGGGCAACAGGAGTTTAGTGCTGCTGGGTACCTCTGAGGAGCCAGTATAAGGCACCCCAAAATTGTCTGCCTCAAGGGACAGAAAGAGGAAGAATTTATTCTTTGTTTTTGCTCCCCATGGTCAAGGTGAACCCCTTGGGTTTTTAGATCTCTTATACTTCCAGGTTTATGCCTGTTTCAGAATGACTGAAAGGGTTCACATAGGCGTCTCATGAGGTGGTAGGAGGAAAGTCCTGGGATAGAAATAGAGACATATATGAGGCGAGATGTTTTCATGTTACCAGTGTGTGCAGCTGGGAGCCATAGCAATACCTAGAGTAAACAGGAAGACCAAGAGGAGAAGAAGTGGGGCATGATAAGTCTATTCCTTTTTTTTTGTATTATTTCTTATTTATTTATTTACATTTTTTATTATGTTCTGTTGGTCACCATACGTCATTAGTCTTTGATGTAGTTAGTGTTCCAGGATTCATTGTTTGTGTATAACACCCAGTATTCCATGCAATATGTGCCCTCCTTAATACCCATCAGCGGGCTCACCCATCCCTCCACCCCCTCTGAAACCCTCAGTTTGATTCCCGGAGTCCATAGTCTCTCATGGTTCGTCTCCCACTCCGATCCACCCCCCTCATCTATCCCTTCCTCCTCCTAATGTCCTCCATGCTATTCCTTATGTTCCACAAATAAGTGAAACCATGTGATAATTGGCTTTCTCTGCTTGACTTATTTCACTCAGCATTATTTCCTCCAGTTCCGTGGGTCTGTTCCTTAATACCATTCATATCTACTCATGTGCCACATTAAATACAACACATACTCTGATTTAGTAGCTGTTTGCAATCTTTAAAACAAAATAAAACAAAATAATATACAAGGGTAAGTGGAATAAGCTACAGTCCCAGCTATTAATGCCCCTATTAGTATCTGTCATCTTTTTCTTCTACCACCCATTCACAATTTCTCTCATCCTCAGTCAGCACTTCAGTGGGTGTAGCTTGTTCACTTGCCCAATGTGATGACTTCATCCATGAGGAGATGGAGCTCACAGTTGCCTGTTCTTGTTGCATTGTGAGTGTTGCAGTTGCTCGTTTACAGTTATCACTGGGCAGAAACCTAGGTGTACTCCTCGGGGTCTGACAGCAATCAGCTTGCCACCAAGTGGCTGGCTGGAGTTCTCAAGGAAGGAGCCTGAACAAAGTCTTTGTATTGGTTTCTGTTGCTGCTGAAAGAAAGGCATTCAGCAATGCCAGTAGCAAGGTCAAACTTAGTGAGAGGGAGACCAGAAAGCTTAGCTATCTTTCCTGCAGTCATGGTTTATTAGTGTGGGTCCAACTGGGAAAGATAAATTATACCATAATTTGAACAGGGAAAGTTTAATATGAAGTTAGCTATAGCTTGATTGTGGTGTTCATTTTAGAATATATATATATATATATATATATATATATCTCAAAACATCAAGTTGCACACTTTATTTTTTTCCTCACCATACCCTCCCCAATGTCCATCATCCAGCCACCCCATCCCTCCCACCACCCTCCCCTCCAGCAGCCCTCAGTTTGTTTCCTGAGATTAAGGGTCTATTATGGTTTATCTTCCACTCTGGTTCATGTTGTTTCATTTTTCCCTCCTTTCCCCTATGGTCCTCTGTCTTGTTTCCTAAATTCCTCATATCAGTGAGATCATACAATAATTGTCTTGCTCTGATTGACTTATTTCACCTAGCATAATACCCTAGTTCTATCCCCATTGTCGCAAATGGCAAGATTTCCCCTTTTTGATGGCTGCATAGTATTCCATTGTGTGTGTGTGTGTGTGTGTGTGTGTGTGTGTGTAACACATCTTCTTTATCCATTCATCTGTTGATGGACATCTAGGCTCTTTCCATAGTTTGGCTATTGTGGACATTTGGCTATTTGAGTTCACATGCCCCTTTAGATCACTACATTTGTATCTTTAGGGTAAATACCCAGTAGTGCAATTGCTGTGTTGTAGGGTAGCTCTATTTTCAACTTTTTGAGGAACCTCCATGCTGTTTTCCAGAGTGGCTGCACCAACTTGCATTCCCACCAACAACGTAAGAGGGTTCCCTTTCCTCTGCATCCTAGCCAACACCTGTTGTTTCCTGACTGGTTGATTTTAGCAATTCTGACTGGGAACACTTTAATTATATATATAATTTTTATTTATCAATTTTACCCAAATATAGCTGAAAAAAAGAGAATTATTAGCTGTAAAGGAGTATTTGAATAATGTGGGATAGACTAACAATGAATAAAGAGAAATATTAAAAATACAGGGATAGCAGATATAAGGAATTGCTAAGACCCCTAGGACTGAGGTAGAGCACCCAAAGAAAAAGACCCCAAACCCCAGGGCTAAAGTCAAGACCTTATTGAGGAGAACACACCTTTGGTTTACTGGTTGACACTAAAGTCACTGTGATGTCAAGCCAGCAGAACTTGCTGGAAACCTGTTCTGTAATGTGTTAGAAGAAAGTTGTTCATGGAGAAGTGTACCCCACAGGCACTGGGCTACAAAATCAATGGAAGCTATAGGCCAATGGGTACTGCTGCCAGCTTTAAAACACAGGGGCAAAAGCTAGAGAAGCCATCAAACTGAAGGAGTCTGGCAAACAGGGACACGGCAGCCAAGAAGAACACATGCCAGGTCTCTCCCACCCTCTAAAGTAACAAGACTCAACAGTTTTCCATCTGGCAAAGGACAGGTATTTAAAAGGCCCAGATTTGTTTTCATGAAGTAGGCAAAAAGGGTAAATTTGGAGCTGAGAGGCCATAGTTCCATAACCAGCACACATGGCCACACTGCTTATGGGTGCACTGCACAAGGACTGGGTCGCAGAGAGAAGGAGGCTAACATTCACAGGTCAGATCTACCCATGTACATGGTTTTGAATGGTCCCACGTGGAGGATAGTCTCTGATAGACATTAACACCAAATACAAAAATTGCCACACTTTGGGGCCCTTCCCAGTTGTCCATCCACATGTCTTTTCCCCCAAGCTTCTTTGTTTCCATCCTTCCAATCTCTGGATCAACCAGCTCAGCCATTCACCCCCACACAGGAGATTTTGTATATCTGTACCTCAGTCCACATCAGCCTCTAAACAAGACAAATAAATGACCAACTTCACAGCTTGCAGTTTTATCCACTGGAAGGGTTGCCCTTTACCACTGTCCTTGAGGGTCACCTCTGAGTTGGGTTACAATGTGGTGACAGACTTGAGATACCAGGAATGACCCATCTGTGAATTGGTCATTGGGACCCCCACCATGAAGCCAGAGGAACACTTTGAAAGAGAAGCATCAATGACAGCATCATTGCAACTGCTATTACTGCAACAGGAATCTGGGTTCCATGCTCCCATAACTTGCATGTTTCCTCCACACCTGCTTAGGCCCATTTTCATGTACCTCACCCATCGTATAAAGGATTGCTACTGCAGTAGCCCAAACTTGTGAATTGGTGTATCTGCTAATCCTCAACAAGCAATAGTGTCTCTGATCTCATAGTCACTTAGTTTCCCACAGTGAGGCACTCAGTCTCTGTGGATCCCAGTGTCATGCCAAGAACTGCTTTTTTTAACCCATGAGTAGTTCTCTGCAACAGAGACCATGCCCTGCTCAGAACCCAGTCATCTGTACTAGAGCTAGCCTTCTTAATAGGGTTCACCAAAGAGGCATGTGAAAATTTTTTTTCATTGTAAGGTCCTTAGTATCCTAAGACCCCTGGATCACATGGCATGAGGCTGCCACTGATCACTCCAGCCACTGCTACAGTGAAAGAGAGCTGAGAGGATATAAGGTGGCACATAAAATGTGTCCACTGCAAGTAGGAAGGGAAGGGCAGAATGGGATTACGGAAATATAGGGACATAATATCTTTCGGAAAAAGAGGCAAACAGTAAATGCTTATTTTCTGCAAAATAAGGCCAGCAAAACGTATGTTGGATAGCAAAGAAATCTTATGTGAGCACAGCTGAAGAAATATGTCAGGTTTGCCTTGTAGGTGGAACACAGGTTGGTATGAGTTGAATTGAGCAGTGGCCCTCGATTGTACCTCAACACAGTGGGGAGCCCTGGCAGGGTATGGTATAATGTTATCGACTCTCTCAGCACTTTGGGACAGCTAGGAGGGGCTGGGGAAGATGGAACCTCTGAGACAATCCCCATAACCATTAACAGCTTTAGCTACATATCATTTTCTATATGCACCATGGCACTAAAAAAAAAAAAAAGAAAGAAAGAAAGAAAGAAAGAAACTATGAAGTACTAGGAGGTAGAAAGCAAATAGAGTGTATCTGGTAAAATCTTTTATAAAGGTTGTTAGAGAAGAACAGAAGGGAAACACAACAATAGCCTGTGGAAACTCACACTTTAAGGTTTGTTTTTTTAATATTTAATATGAAAAGATTTGTAGTGTGCTATGCACTTGAAAAAGCAGAGAAGGGAAAGGGGAAGGGTAGAGAGAAATAGCCATTAGGGAAGGTGAGGTGGAACCAGGACAAGATCCAGTGCATGTGGGAAAGTTTTTTGGAAACAATCCAGTACCTTGGTGAATGGATTATTCTTAAATACAATGAGTTTCTGGAAGTTTTCCAAAGAGAGTTCAGAACATACTTTTTGGATAGTGTTCTTAATGTAGCATCCAAAGGAGGTATCAGTCTCCAGGGGTTCCTTATATATGACTTGACTGGATTAAAGATGTCCTCCATTTCTAGGCTTTTCTTTGAGTATTAATTAGAAGTTCATGGAAGTAGAAGTTGTCCCACTCAGCTGGATAAGAGACTCTAGAAGTTAATCCAAGTTCTAATAATATCCAGGACCAGCAAATGTCTAAAAACTAGTAGTGATTTATTGAAGAGGTAAAGTCATGTTAAACCCATATAAGATGTTGATAAATCCAGGAAAACAACAACAACAACAACAACAACAACAAAACAAATCCTGTTTCTAACCTCAGCTGACATTCTATTGTGATACAAGATTATTCATTACCTGGAAACATGTTTGCTGTTTCTGTCAGCACATCAGTTTTACTTGGCTTGGTTTTCTGAATTGATTGAGATAATTGAGGGCTTATAGGCCATAAGGCTATAATAGGCTATTATATCAGATACTTGGGTTTTTTTTTCCCCCTTTTATTGTGGCTATGTTTGCCTCTTAAGTCATTATTCAGAAATTTTTAAAAAACCTATTAACCAGTAAGTCTAGAAACATATTCCAAAGGCCTTCTCTGCATAATTTTTATAGTGTTTTTAAAAATCAGTGTGTATCTATTTTTATTAGCCAGAATAGATTCCATATGTGTACATATATGTATTTGTATTTATATAATCTATATTATACTATATTATATTATATTATGTTAGTATGTATCATACATTATTACAAGCTTTTGTTTTCCAATAGGCAGAGCTGCCAAAGGTTCTAAAGACAGGGGACATGTGGGTGGCATAGTTGGTTAAGTGCCCCAACTCTTTGTTTTAGCTCAGGTGGATTAAGCACCCAGCTCTTGGTTTCAGCTCAGGATGTGATCCCAGGGTTATAGGATAGAGCCCCAAGCCAGATTCCAGACTCAACATGGAGTCTACTTGGATTCTCTCTCCTCTCTCCCACTGCCTTCCCCGCCTGCTCTCTCTCGTGTGTTCTCTCTCTTTTTCTCTCTCCTGAATAAATAAATCTTTTTTTTTTAAAAAGTTCTGAAGATAAGACAATTTTGGCATTTTAGTAAGAGTCTGCTTTCATTATCCTGTTGATATGTTCTGTTGTTGTTAATCTCATTCTGTTGATTCTATTTTCCTATTTTGCATACTGACATCTTGATTCTGGAAAATGCATCTTTTCTTGTTTGTCTGTCTCATTATTAGTATCTGTCTACTGTGCTGAGCTCCCAAGAATTCTTCACTGTTTGCTAGATGAGATGCACATAAGTCTCCATCCCCCAGGCATCTCAACTAGAAAGAATTAAGTTACTTTAATATAATAAATACGATGTACCAGGAAATATGTAAAACAATGTAAGCAATATAACAGCCATGGTGAAATCCTAGTATAAACAATCATTTATAAAAAATCAGAGAAAACTAATTTAGAAGCAGTGGTAGACATCAGTGGACAGAGTTTGAATGGGGACTGAGGACAGAATGAGGGGTCATTGCAGGTGGTTAGTCACAGCTTAGTTGACAGAGAACAAAGTAGCTAGAATTGTAGAATATTAGGACTGAAAGAAACTTAGAGATGATTTGGTGCATCCCTGTCAGTGCACTGAAGAATATGGACATACAGAGAGACACCAGGTGCCCTGTTTGTAACATCTGTCCAAGAAGTTGGGTTCAGTGGTATGTTTTGAAGCACTTCCAAAAACCATAGGAGCATTATAAAAATCACGGTCTTTCATTACATACGCAGCATTCCTGTGTCCTCAGGAATACAGGATTCCTGAGTGTGCCCCTCCTGAATGAGTATAGGTCTGAGCAAGGATTATTTCATGTATACAAACTCTTTATGAAATTGGTGTTTTTTCACCTATGAAACATGAAGTATTAGCCTTCATTGTACAGTATGCTTCTCCTTCCCACAATGTTCTCCTTTTTTCTATTCGCCTTGATATGAAAACTTGTTCTTTCACATACATAGAAGCCATGTAAGAATGAGCAACACTTTGCAAATGGGATTTTTTTTCTTTAAACCTCTTGTACTCCTCTTAACCCCAATGCCTTAAGTAGAGGGCATCTCAACTTTAGAGATAGAGTTGTAGCTCAGTAATTACTTGGGGCCATTTACTTTTTCAAATCACAGTATTGACATTTGCATTCAGATTAATGGTGATTTTATAATTTTTGCCCCTAAATATGCTTTACATTAATAACTATAGGGTTTATTTTGGGATTTTCCCTAAGTGAAGCACTTTTACTCTCTACCTCCGGAGTCTGAATAATATTCGGAAATTTAAATAAAGGTTTTGGGGGGTTTTGACTTTATATTTAGCATTCTTGTATTCCAGAGCCCAATCATGGAGCTTATAAATATAATTTCAGAGAGGAAGTAGTACAGATAGTTAAAGACAAAGGGAAGACAGAGTACTTAATGGTAAGGAATGTCTGCTTGGAATTTTTTTTTTTAAGATTTTATATATTTATTTGACAGACAGAGATCACAAGTGGGCAGAGAGAGAGGGGGAAAGCAGGCTTCCCACTGAGCAGAGAGCCCAATGTGGGCTCAATCCTAGGACCCCGGGATCATGACCCGAGCCGAAGGCAGAGGCCTTAACCCATTGAACCACCCAGGCGCCCCTGCCTGGAATTTAATTGACTACTAGCAATGTAATCTTTGGCAAGTTACTTTACATCTCCAAGTTCCAGTTTTATCTTCCACAAAATAATAATATTAGTCATAAAAATGGTAACTGCAATAACAATAATAATAATAGAATCTACCTCAAAGTATTTGGGGTAAGAATATATGTAATAGTATAAATTAAACCAGTATAATAATCATTTGACAAATGTTTATTATTATCATTTCTCTATAGAAAGAATATGCAGGGATATACATCTATACTCATTAATATTTGTACATAATGAGTTGTAATGAAACAAATTGATGTTTACATACTGATAAGCATTTTTTTGAAACAAAAATGCAATCATATATTCACATATTCTATTAATGTATGGTGAATATTTCAAATCAAAGAATAGGTTTAGGTATAAAGAGTTAACTATGTTGCATTAATACCACATTTTTAAAATTATATTAATGGCTAGACTCCATATGACATGACTACTGATAATTTATTGATCATAAAAGTAAAATATTAGTCTTTAAATTTTATCTGTCATTTTAAATTGTGTCAGCCAAGGTCTGTGTGCTATTAAATCCATAACATTTAAAAATATTTCCTCATTAGTGACACTGCTATAGTTATTGCTTTCATTCATGATCTTGGTTTATATTAATAAATGTTATATAAAGTTCAATTTCTATTGCTGCTCATTATTTTTAGTCATGTGAAAGTAAGCCTTATGATTTGTTGAAATATGAGGACCACAGCTCAGATAACAAAAGACTGTGCCTTAAGACATTTGAAGGTAAGACCAGTTCTTATACTAACCTTATTTATTTACTTATTTATTTTTATTTTTAAGATTTTATTTATTTATTTGACAGGGAGAGAGAAAAAGAGAGAGGGGAGAGTGAGAAGCAGACTCCTCACTGAGCAGGGAGCCCAATGGAGGGCTCGGTCCCAGGACTCTGGGATCATGACCTGAGCCGAAGGCAGATGCTTAACTGACTGAGCCACCCAAGTGCCACCAACTTTACTTTTTAAAAGATTTATTTATTTATTCTAGAGAGAGAGGCAGAGAGAAAGAAAGAGCAAGCAAGCGGTAGGGAGGGACAGAAGGAGAGGCAGAGAGAGCATCTCAAGCAGACTCCATGCTGAGCATGGAGCCTGACTTGGGGCTCCATCCCCACCCTGCATTAAAGCTGTGCAGCATATGATCTGAGCTGAAATCAAGAGTTGGAGACAACCAACTGAGCCACCCAGGTGCACCTATACTGACTTTATTTTATGTAAGTTCTGCATTGATTTAAGTACACATGCATACATATGCTCTATATTATGATTATTATTAGTAGTAGAAGTAGTATTAATAAGCATAAAGGAGAATGGTAAGAAAAGTGTACCCTACAATTAAAATGTAAAATGCAGGTCTTGCCCCAGAAAACCTAACCATCATTCCTAAAGATGGGGAAAATTTTGAGATAATTTTCTTCTGCAAATTCCCCTTGTTCCTTGATTTTAGTTATAATGGTATAGAAATCCCTAGTATCTTCTGCAGTTGTAAATTTTTAGGTTAATTTTTGTTAAATTTTCCATTGCAAACAATAATATTTTTAGTTTCTTAAAGAACAGGAAGCAAATCTAATGCTTCCTTTCCCCCAACACTCAATAAATATCCCTATGTAAAGTTGCCGTACATGTTAGAGGTTATTAATGGCTTTTAAGGGAATCACCATTTTTTGTGTAAAAAATAGTGAATCTTTCATAGTTATATTAGGTTCTCATAGTCTTTCCATTTTCAAATAAATATATTTAGATATTTATGAAATATATTTTTCATACTATGATTGATTTCTCCTTTTTCTTGTTGATATTTCTCAAACTGCTTATATAAAAGTTGACCAAATTGTAAAAGTTATGTGAAAATACAATGGCCTTATTAAAAAGTTTACAGAGGCATTCCTGTAGCTACCTGATTTTATAATTCTTCCCCATGAAAAATACCAGTTCAAATCAGAGGGAGTAATACCCCATCTACCTGCATGGTCACACCAGTGAGATGATCAAACTGGAAGATATTCAGTGCAGAGAGTACATTTTTCCAATCAGGGTGTTATTTTGTTTTGGTGTGTGTTAACAGCAAGCCTTTCATGTTTATAAAATAAATACCAACTTAGAGCGGTAGCCAGAGTTGTCCAAGTCTTTTTTTTTTTAAATTTAATTCAATTTTTTTTCAGTGTTCCAAAATTCATTGTTTATGCACCACACCCAGTGCTCCATGCAATACGTGCCCTCCATAATACCCACCACCTGCCTCACCCTACCCCCCACCCCTACCTCCAAGGACTCTGTTTCTCAGAGTCCAAGTCCCTTTTGATGTAGTTTTAAACTGTCTTCTCCATAAATGTAACTTAATTGCTTGAGAATATTTTTGTAAATATTTTTTATAGAGTTTCTATCACATTCGATTTTTGGTGTTGTATAGGGGTAAAACTTATAAAGCCCTCTCATGCACCAATTTCAAATTTTAAGTCTATCAGAAAGGAAATATGCTTATCAGAAAAATACTTCCCTGGGGTCTTCAAAACTAAGTTCTGAAAACAATTAAGGATGTCTCTCCAAACTGAGAAGAGAAAATAAAACAGTCAAAGAAAAGAAGGTTTCACCCAAGACCCATAAGGGACTTTTATGGCCTCTATTAAACATTCAATAAATATTATGAATTGCTTTATGAATCAGACTTCTATGACAGTACAAAATGAGCTGGTCTTTCTGATGACAGAATTGGCCTTACATTAAAGCCATGTAGCTCAACCTTTGCAGAAACACCACTGATAATTTGAATTAAATATAGCAAGTAGATTTTACAGCCGTATTTTGGGTATGTATACATTTTACTACTGACTAGTACTTCCAGATGGATAACTGGAACTGTATGTGGACTACAGATGATGTGTATTCAGCTTTTGTTGTTCTGTATGTAATAAGTACATTTTAAAATACAAAGCAAATTGCATTTGGAAGGCCTGGTTGTAGTACCTTGCATGTTTGTGTCACAGCTTAGTTTCTTTTCTTTACAGCATAATCTTCAAATTACTTCTGTATACTACCTGGAGATAAAAGGAAATAATTATTTCTTTAATTCATGCTTATGGACATGAATTCATAAGGTTATAAAAAGACCTACAAAAGTTAAGTAATTGGCAAGAGTAGGACTACTCATCCAGGAAAAAATGTTCCAGTGTTTTTCTTTTTTGGTTTTGGTTTTGTTTCTGTTTATTTTCTCAGAAGACATGTTGTTTATATTTTCATTCACTTAGTCTATAAGAGGTATTTATTCCAAGTAATATATTGAAAGTCAGTAAAATTTTTCAGGCAAAAAAAAAAAAAAAAAAAGCCATCAGCTCATGATTACATTTTAGCCCGTGACTGTCAATCATTAAAATTCATGTTATTACAGTTATTTCCAAATTCACAAAAAGACCCCTCTGTGTTCAGTGGCCTGGAGAAGTAATGTAATATATAATTATGGTCCTTCTGAAAATGCTAATTACAGGACAAAGCTAAATATCTTCTCTGTCATGACTGGAATAGGCACAGGATTCCTCCCTATTCCACAGCAGATCAGGGAAACCTCCTTTTGGTTTTTAACAATGGACCCCAATGCAATCAATTGATTTAATTGCCTTTATATAGACTCATAAATATACACTGGCTATGACAACCTGATTATATAATTTTTAGTGTCTCATACCTCAAAAAACAATTTCCCAAATAATGAAATAGTACTCGATAAAAAGATAAATGTGTAGAAGAATCCTTTGAATAAGGATAAAAAAACAATAGCCAAGTAATGAAGGAAGGAACATATTTGAAAATCTAAGCCAAAATAAATGCTCTGTTTCGTCATCAAACTCATATCCAAAGCAAAAAGAACGAATAAAAACAGAATGATTCATCAGGAAAAAACACTTTTCTCAACATTATCTGGCCCATGGACGTCCATTTCCCGAACTGTTTTTTTATATTAAAACTCATGAAACAAACAGAGGGTTGCAGAAGGGGAGGTGGGTGGGAGAATAGAGTAGTTAGGTAATAGCCTTTAAGGAGGGCACATGATGTAATGAACACTGGGTGTTATACACAACTGATAAATTATTGAACACTACATCTGAAACTGATGATGTACTATATGTTGGCTAATTAAATTTAATTAATAAAAATAAAATAAATAATACAGTAAACTGGGTGAAGGGTATATAGGAACTCTGCTATTTTCGCATTTCTGTAACTCTAAAATTATTTCAAAATAAAAAGTTAAAAAAAAGTCAAGTTTGGATATGAATCTAAAAAGAACTAAAAAAAGACTGATGAATATATCCATTGGACTTATAATTGCTATAAGATTTGATAAATTACAATTATGCACACTTTACTTATTAAGCTAGTCCTTAAATCCAGGTAAATATGCACAGTAGGATTTGGCAGGATGTTGTCCATAAAATAATATTTGTTAACACAAGAGAATAAGGTTTACCTTCAGAATAACATTCCTCATAGACAGTCTTAGAATTATGATTTTTCTATTTATGCTCTGTTTTCTATCATATCCCCTCCATAATTTCTGATCATTTAGAATTTGGAAAATGTGAAAGTTAATTTTGTCACCAGACTAAATCTTGTTTTTCCTATTCATGAAACTGCTAGGAGGTCCAAATCAGATAATTTCAACCCCAGAACAAATTAATTAATAAACAATTAATTAATGAACAAATTAATCAGTAGTATTTACTAATCAACCTCTGTGTGTTATACTCATATCAGGATATGAGAGAGGAGTCGAAAAATCAGGGCTAAAAAACTTTTCCAGTTTGTCAAAGAAGTCAAATAGTGATCTACTCAGCTCTTCTGTTTTATTGCAAAGTAGCCATAGAGAATATGTAAACAAATGGATGTATCCGTGTCTAAATAAAATTTTATTTACAAAAAATAAGCAGTACTCAAATTTGGCTTACCTGTCCTTGTTCACTAACCCTTGCTCTAAATAAATAGAACAAATACTCATCTTTGGAATGCTGCTACAAAAGAAAGGGGTTTTTTGTTTGTTTGTTTGTTTGTTTATTTCTGTCTAGGACTTACTTTCAGAGTGTATTAATCAGCTTGTAAGCCATTGAAGTGTCTTATAATTTCATCCCGGGTTGAGAGGACTGTCAGGAGAAGTGCAGTTGAAGAGTCCTCTAAGAATTTCTCCAAATCCCAGCCCTCAGAGACTTTTTCTTTCTTGATATGATTATGGGAATGCAGTGTTCAATGAGATTTCTTTTTTATGTGCTATAAACCTTGAAAGAACGTAAAAACTTCTAATGTTTTCCCATACAACCACTTTGTTTCTTTTAATTGCTTAACAAATGTAAGGCTCCAACTGAGCC
The DNA here is from genome assembly GCF_002288905.1 of Enhydra lutris kenyoni. NCBI lineage: Eukaryota > Metazoa > Chordata > Mammalia > Carnivora > Mustelidae > Enhydra > Enhydra lutris. Next base: position 30,317,999 of record NW_019154099.1, on the reverse strand, counting down.
CTATGAGCCTAGTGCTATACCAGTTTTTTTGTGTGTGTTTAAGTTTTTAATTAAATCCAATTAGTTAACATATTGTGTAATATTAGTTTCAGGTGTACAATATAGTGATTTAATACTTCCTTACAACACCCTGTGCTCATCCCAAGTGCTCTCCTTAATCCCCATCACCCATTTAATCCATCCCCCCTCCCACCTCCCCTCTGGTACCCATCATTGTCTTCTCTATGGTTAAGATTCTCTTTCTGGCTATACCAGTTTTTTTTAAGTCATGTGATACTTGAAGGGTTTTTAGTATCATTTCTGCATTAATACAAGATATTACATTAATACAAGATATTACAAGAGAATATGGTGAATAAAATAAAATAAAGATATAAATTATGACAAGGAAGTTGGTACTTGTGTTGGAAATCCTGTTCATTTTGAATTGAGCTAACAGCATCATAGGTGATCAATAACTATCTATTTACAGGACACACAGATTTACAGAAAAGCTAAGACTAAAAATTATAGGAAATGTCCTCATTTCGTCAGGTTCTTCCCATGAATTATTTTTAGTCACTATCATTCTGTCAAATAGGCAGTGTTTAAAGGAAGACAAGGCTCTCGTAATTGTAGGCATTTGTTCCTTATCTTGTAGATATGAGTTTGTTTTATTTTCTAACTTTATTACCATTTCATATGTCACAATGCCTGCGAATCACTGAATTGAGAAGCAAAGAGGATGAAAATCTGGCAATTCCAATGAATTCTCAGATGTTACAAAATAGTATCTATATGTATTAAGTATAAAATGAGAAAATAGATAATCAACTTCATATTAGAAAAAAATCTTTATCCAAAATATTTGGGATTTTCTGTCTTTCAACAAAGAGCAGAGCAGGTTTTGTATCCCCAAGTCTGAATGTGAAATTCACACTTTGGTGTTTTCTAAATGCTGAACCAACACTAAAATGTCATATTTCAACTTGTGCCAAACATTATATAAGTTTTCATAGGATACTTTTTGAAAGTCAGAGCAAGATATTGTATTTACCCTCCACAAAGTTTATAATTTCTTTGGTGAAACAAAACAAACATAAAATAGATAACCTTGTATTTCATCACTGATAACATTGATTCTTGAGTGTATGCTCTAATTCAGAAAAGAGGTCAGTGTCACTGGGTAATAAAAGGAGAAAACTTCACGCAACCAAGAACTGAACTTCAAATTGTTGTTAGAATACAAGTATGGACAATATACAGGTCCTTGAAAGTACAAAGAGCAACCTGCACTTGACATTTAGTTAAATGGGATCTATTTCAGTGTCCTGAGGGGAGAGTAATGAAACAAATTCATACCAATTTAGCTGTATCACTTCAAAATTTAGAAAATTACTAAATGAATAAGCTACCTATGTGTATATATGAAGCTCTTAACACACAACAGAGCTAAATAAACCTTGGCTGTGATTATTATCTCTTTATATAATCTCTTCAGTGACAGATAAGAATGCCAGGTCCCTGAATGGTGTAGTGTTTTGTTCCATGTCATACAAGAGCGTCACTTCTAGGGAAGCTCTATTTCTACTAAATCATGATTAAGAAAGATAAGCCTAGACTGTTCAGAATGGCCTTCCCAGAGTTCTACAGGAATTGTGTTAGTGGCCCTGAATACCAATGGCTTAAAAATAGAGGTAGAGTTTAAATGGAAATGGAAGAAACAACAATCAGGCTTCTGCTCAGGCCAACTTCTAACCCCCAGTATCTACTTTGGCAAAAGTAGATATTAACACGTTTTACTTAAGGTGTTAAGCAGCTTGGGTTTGAATTCTAACTCTACTATTTAGAGGCTGTGAGACCTCTAATTTACTGAACAATTTCCTCATCTTTAAAATAGAACATACCTCATATAGATATGAGGATTAAATTTTTTTAATGTCTAAAAACAGATTAAAAGAGAGTCTGGCATAGAGTAAGCCCTCCATAAATGGTAGCTATAATTATTATTTGCCTTTGCTCGTAGGATACAGCATTAAACTGCCTCAATTATTTTGAGTCATACTTAACTCAGCATCACAGGTTCTTAGAGACTTTAGAATGCTATGGAAGGAAATTCAGTTGAATAAGATATACTCATTTTTCTGTGCCTTATCCTGAAACCCTGCTATTATGATTTTGAAAGGAATAAGGAAGAAAGTATTAAAAAGTATACAAAATTTTTCAATGAGGACAATGGTAATAGGAGAGGAGATAACAGATTAGAGGTATTAATAAAATTTTAAAAGTTGGAAAGCAGAAAATTGAAGTGTGATTATCAGTTATTAGCAGAACAGCAACATTGAAGCATCACTTCCTAGAGTGGGAGCCAATTTTTATCACAGAATTTTAGAAAGGATCAGAAATTGGAAGCACTAGTTACCTCTGAAAAGGATAAGGGGTCTGGTTGAAAACAGGATGATCATCTGAAAGTTTATCTAAGGAACAGTAAAAGTCCCACTTTCCTTGTCCCCATGTTGGCAATGCCCAACACTCCTGCTACCACAGAAGACTTAAGAAACTCTCTGCTGGTGGACTTCAGGTACATACAACTAGGGTCTAAAAATAGGAGATCATGAAACTTAGAGCTTCCATCAACTGACCAACTTTTATGCAGTGGAATCCAGCATAATCCAATGCTCAGAATGAAAGCTTCTATAAATATATCTTGATTTTAAATAACATATCCATTAAAGGTTATGGTCAATGAAAATCTTTCAAAATTTATTTACATTCTTTATCCTCTTTGATTACAGTTAATAGTTTACATCAGTGATTATTATAGTATTTGAAGACTGAAAAGGAAACTCAGAGAAGTGTAGAATAATCCTTGAGTAGAAAAAATTCATGTCTACTTCTCATCTGACACCTGCATAGCCACAAACTAAGCAAGTTCACTGTTCCAATATCATGGGAATGCGAATGGCTGTTTTGGGTGTAACTTCTCGGACAGTGCCTCAGGCAGTCTCAAACATTCGCCCTTAGCAATGGAGGCATCTGTGTTTTCTAGAAGACAGAAGTTACTTGAGGGAGAGCTGGCAGACCTGGTAGTGACATATGGTTAGGTAAAGGAGGAGAGACATCCCAGAGGAAATGGAAGTCTCATTGTATCCTGCATGAACAGATGAATGAACCCTATTTCAGGTGCATGAAAATCAAATAGAAAGAGTTCAACCCATTCTGACAACTCAGGATTAGATGCCCCATTTTCACTAATGCTTTAGTCCCATGTGTGCCTTCAAGGACTAAGATGCCTCCCAGGGGTGACACACAAGTAGGGAGAAATCCTGAGTAAACCTGAAAGGACTGAGATAGCTTGAAATTTATTCACCAGTGTAAAGTTTTTCTGCCTTAAGGAAAAAATAGGAGTTTGAGGTACTTAAGTTTAGTTATGGAAAGGTAAATCAAGTTACATTTTTGGCAAACTTGTGTATTTTTTGATGAGAAAATTCATGCCCACTGGCCTTGGAACTCCATTCCACCAAAGATGCATTGTTTTTAATTTCCGTATTTCCTCTTTGGTAGTATACTCTGTTCCATGACACTGATGCCCTTCTATGAAGATGAATCCAAACTGTCTCCATATTTAGCCTCCATCTTTTCTCTGAATCCAAATCCAATTTCCAGCAGTTTATCTATACAGCCACCTCAAATTCTCAGAAGCTGCAAAGTTGCTTTTCCTGTTTTGGTCCTCTAAGCTGGGCCTACATACTCACTCTGGCCAACTGAGACTCAATTACAGCATTTTCCCTAGACCTGCTCCCATTTTGCTCTTGGTTCATATTTACTTGTTCTCTCTTCTTGGATCTAGATTTCTACTTTTATACTCTGGATTGATCCCCTTCATCTGCCACTTTGACCCCTATACTCAGTTGTGTACCGTTTTCCTGCGTAAATGGCAGTTATGCTTGCTTTCTCAGTTTTGTGCTAACTACACCACTGCCTCAAGTGATGATCTTCCTTCCCATTATTATTATTTCCTTCCCAAGCACCAGCCTAGAAGTGACAAATTCTGAGGATCATAGCCCCTGTGTGTGCAATTCTCTAAAGTTTCTACCTTGAAATTCTCCTCAGAAACTTTCTCTTCAGAAACATCTGGATCTTCTCCCTTTCTCACTCTTTTTTTTTTTTTTAAAGATTTTATTTATTTATTTGACAGACAGAGATCACAAGTAGGCAGAGAGGCAGGCAGAGAGGGAGGGGGAAGCAGGCTCCCTGCTGAGCAGAGAGCCTGATGTGGGGTTTGATCTCAGGACCCTGGGATCATGACCTGAGCTGAATGCAGAGGCTTAACCCACTGAGCCACCCAGGCCCCCCCCCCTCACTCTTTATACCCATTTGGTGTTCAAGGGTTCTTAATTTGGTGGTCATAGTGTATTTAACATTGGTTTCCTCCTTTGAATTCTCATTGCCATCACTTCATCATACATCATCACTAAAGTGAGAATTTTAAGGTTCTCAGTTAGATGACTGAAATGGCATCCTACCTGATTGCTCTACTTCCGAGTTTCCACCAGTGATATAAGATGAATTGCTGTATGAAAGATCTTCCTAAAATTTCTTTACTTGTTCCTAATCTCATTAGTTAAAAGACTTATGTGGAAAATCAAAACAAAAGAACATCACTGGGTGTGGTACAAAAACAATGAATACTGTTATGCTGAAAATAAATTTAAAAAATGATTAAAAAAAAAAAAGAACATCATTAACTTCCCCCAGTGTTCAGTGGCTTCCAATTGTTCACCGAGCAATTATAAAAACAATTATAAAATGCTCACCATACCTCCACAAATTCAGTTTTCCAGGTCTACTATACCCTTCTGTTTCTAAACATTTGTCCCTACTTTTCCAACTTTTAAGAAGTATATTTCTCTCGTCTCTGCCTCTTAAAATTTTTCTGTTATTCAAAATGCAAGGCAAGTGTCCCTTCCTTCAGGAAGGCTGTATTGATCTTTCAAATGTAACTAAAGTTGTTACATGAACTGCTTCTCCCATCCACCCCAAATTCTGTGTGTACCTCTGCCCATCATTGATCACACTGCGACTAACAGATAACTTACTTATGCTTGTCTCTATCACTATTATTACCTCCTTTGATGATAACTACTATGTTTCCCCCATGACATTTAAATCAGTTCCTTTCATATAATGGATGCTCAATAAATATAAATTGAGCTGAAAACTAGAATTTCGGAAACAAATTTGAGTAGAAAACACTATACCTGTTTAAATCTAATTGCCTACCCTCTCTAATCCCTATTCCATGCTGTTTCCACAGCTGTGTGGAGCTAGAAGATACAAATATGTTTGGGTTTCTTGCCTTTGAGGCATATCCCAAAATGGTGTCCTAAGCTATCAGCCTGTCAAAACAAGTAGGTATCACTAACATAGAAGCAAGGAAGGTATTAGCTTAGTCTAATTACTTATTTGTAAAGGAAGAGTTTATTCATAGCCATTATGTTAAAGATGACTCTGTCTCACCCTGATATTTATTCCAAAGCGACCACAAGAGAATTTGTAGACTGGAAATGATCCATGCTCCACATGACTTTAATTTAAACCTGACAAAAATTGTCCTTTTTATCAGGGTTGATTTTAGTGAAGAAACTTAAATGAAGCAGTGAACTATTTGAAACGAATTCTTTGCTTGCAACTGTTTCGATTTAGAAGTAGAGAAATCCCACATTTATTTTTGTTTAGTGTATGGGAATATATATAACTTTTGAAACTCAGAATATTTATTCAGTAAGAAGATTTAAATGAGTATGAGTAATTTATAGAACTAAAAAATATACAGACCTTTTACTTTTTTAAAATTTTATTTTATTTTATTTTTTTCAGTGTTCCAAAATTCATCGTTTATGCACCACACCCAGTGCTCCATGCAATACGTGTCCTCCGTAATACCCACCACCAGGCTCACCCAATTCCCCACGCCCCTCCCTTCCGAAACCCTCAGTTTGTTTCTCAGAGTCCACAGTCTCTCATGGTTTGTCTCCCCCCTGAAGTTTTTATTCTGAAAGTATGGTTACTTTAGCCATTTGTTAAATATTTGCAGTTCTCTGTTAGGTGAGTGTTAAAATACATCTACAGTTTACCCAGACTTCACCAACCTTTAAATATGTGCCACAAGCACATAATGTACTTGACATACATTTTTCACCTATTGCTCAAGGAAGATGTTGCTGAATTGGATCTTTTGTCTGTATTTCCCACATTCTGACACTAGAATAAAGTGTATTAAATCAGAGAATAATAGAAACGGTATTCACAACTGAATCCGAGAGAGTTTGTTCAAACAAAAGAGGGAACATAGAAGTCAAAGTCACTATATTATCAGAGGTGTTTTTTTTTTTTTCTTGACACCTCCTTCATTCAAGTCTTTCTGAACCAACCAGGAAAGCCTGTTTCCACTGATCAATTTGCTGTGATCTCTCTCTGCCTCGTTTTATCTAAAGTAATATTACACAGGACTAGTATCCTAACCATTTGTACCATGAAATTCAGCAGAGATTCAGTGAGCACTGATGACATGAATACCCATGGTGCCACCTGTTCTTTGTGTAGGTGGAGGGTTAGAAAAAGAAATGGAAAACTATGGTTGCAGCTGGGGAAATGGAGGCTCGGATTTCCTGTCTCTCTGGACTAAGCCCAAATAATGGTTGTGGAGACCTCTTGCATGATGGTCTATTTTCTGTTTGGGTTTCATTCCACTAAAAACAAAACAAAACCCACAACTCTTAAAATGCTGTGTGTGGGGGTGCCTGTGTGGTACACTTGGTGGAGCATCCAACTCTCATTTTCAGCTCAGGTCATGATCTCAGGGTCCTGAGCTCAATCCCTGCATCTGTCTCTGTACTCAGTGAGGAGTCTGCTTGAGATTCTCTCTCCCTCTGCCCCTCACTCATGTGCTCTCGCTCTCTCTCTCTCTCTAAAATAAATAATGTTTTTTTAAAAGTGCTATGTGTAAAACATTCTTCTTGAAAATAGATTTTCTGTGTGAATTTACATTTACCAGTTAAAATCACATGTACAAGAAACTTAATTCTACTAAAGAAGATAGATATGAACAGAAATAACTAATTAATTATAAATGCTCTAAGAGTGATATAAAAATGTCATAGGAGGGAAGGATGGTATTTGTGTGTTTTGGGAAGGTTGAGATTGGGGAGGTTTTACTGAGAAGTTGGTGTTTAAACTGGATTCTAAAAAAATGGTAAAATTTTAAGTGGAAAGTGGCATTGAGAGTGAAAATTCAGAGCCAGTTTCTAAGCAAAGGGGACCTATGTGAAAACCAAACCAAACCAAAACAAAACACAGAGGTTCTAGTGTTACCTTTCTGTAAGTGAAGAAGAGAGGATAATCGAATTCCCTAGATCATTTCAATCTGCATTATAGAAGGAATTGAACTTGTTAGCCTGGAAATATAACACTATTCTTCCAATATGTGTGTGAAGTATGTGTTGATGTGTCCCATGAGTTATGTAAAAATTTAGACTGAAAAGTATTTTGTAAAGTATTGTAAAGTATTGAAGGTACTTTTCTTTTTTTCAAGCCTAGAAAATAAACTTTTAAAATAAAGCAGCCCTAGATGGGTAAGACATTTTGTACTAATAAGAACCTCAGTGGTGTCCCTGGTCTAACCTCAACTCTGTGACAGCCTTGGCCTTTTTTGCATCAAGCAGGCTATAGTCTAGAATGGATGGGAGTAAAAAAGAATGAACATCTGGACTGAGAAATGTTTGATGGGCGGCAAATAAGCCACAACATGTGTACATTCCAGCTGTGAGCGTGTTGAGCCAGTCTAACTCTTAAGTTTCTGATTTATGTGGAAGATAAGAATTTTCCTAATGTAAGCTCATGCATTCATTACTATATGTTGGTACTATAAGTTCTTCTAGTTATGTAGCAGCATGTTTTATTTATTTGAAAAACATAAAAGCTTATGAAAAATTCAGATCTGGGAGATTATTTGAATTCATTTTAGAGTCCTCAGAATATAATTATGTCAAGCCTAAATAAAACCATGTATATGACCAAGTCTTACAATTTCCAAATCCTTTAAAATAGTTCTTTTGAAAGAATTTGTATACTTAAAATTTTCAATAAAGTCAAAATTTGTATGAATAGAGGGGTAAAAAAGCAAAATGCATGAATATTGTTATTATTTGTTTAAGAAAGGAAGAAACATGCTAGCATAGAACACTGGGGTATTTCCATAAATGTCTGAACCCCTCAAAATCTGCGTGAGTCATCATTGAAATAATACAGAAACATGTAGGCCTCACTTAACATAGATATGCCTGAACATAACTTCGAAATAACATGGATTGAAACTCTCCTATATGGTGATTCTTTAAAAGGTAGGAGTACAACTATCCCTCAAAAAGAAGGAAAGGAGGGTCAGGAATCAGACAACCAGGTAGTTTGCCAGGTAATTTGGCAAGTTTCTCAAACCCTCCTAGGATCAGTTTATTCTGGCACAAATTTAAGCAAGAATTAAATAAAATAGGTATTGTGCTAATTTGATGCTTGGCACACAGTAGGGATTTATTAGATGTTAGGGTTTCTCTCTCTCTCTCTCTTCTATAATACAACAACAAATAGAGAGGGTTGAGTTGGTACTAAATGGACATTTGGCTCTGTTTTTAGGATAGTGTACAGGGAATTAGCCAACACAAAATTACAGCTCAGTAACAATAAGGGGATTTACTGGCAGGCCAACTTCCTTTCCCAAACCTTAACCACACAATCTTTAGCATACTGTTCAAGCAGCCTTAAAGATTTAAATGTAAACATCTCCTGTTTGTCTATGAATCTACATATTTGCTGACTCAATTACTTGCTTTTTGACAGGATGTGAGATAAATTTACATTAATCTTTCATATCTGGAGCACTGTTTCCCCTTCGCTCCTCCCCTACCTCCCAGTGAAATCTAGTGTTTCTATTAACTTTGTCAGGACATAAGCAGCCCACCTTCATTGGAATTACCCTTCTTATTTACTTGGGATCTTTGGCTTATGAATGGTTAAAAAATTAGAACTGTATCTGGAGATCAGAAATTCTGGATATTTCTTTCTTTTTTTTTTTAACAAACATAGGTCTCTCCAACATCTGTTAAAGCTTGTTGAAATTCATCAAGCTAAACACAGCTGCTATTCCATTGGAAAGTGGGAATAAGAGGTGGAGGAAGTGAGAAAGGAATTTTTTTCAAGGGGAGGGTGGTTTCTGGAAATAGGAAAGAGTATATGATATTTTACTTTTGTTTAACTTGGGTAACCCAGATTTTTTTGGACTTCCTAAGACTGTAGTATAGCAGACAGACAGATGTAATACGTATAAACTCAAAATACCATTTGGAAAAAATACATTTCAGGCACCTTGTAAACCAAAGAAAAGTGTACAAATTCTGTTTCTACTTCTCAAAGAAATATTCATTTCTTTGTGTAATACTTTACAGCTTTCTTTCCTCCTAAAAGTATGAAAATTGGTCATATATCATGTTAGTTCCTCAAAAACAGGAACACACACATACAAAATGAAATGGTAATAGCTACAGGCAAGGAGATGGCCAGTGATACTACCTGCAGAAGTGAGAAGCTGTAGCTACTAAGTTAGTATTTCTTATTCTTTCCTATCCTGTTTCTTCTAGTCAGCATTCATCGATCTGTATTAGAAACTCAAAAATTAAAAATAGAGCTACCCTATGACCCAGCAATTGCACTACTGGGTACTTATCCAAAAGATACAGATGTAGTGAAAAGAAAGGCCACACGCAACCCAGTGTTATTGGCAACAATGCCCACAATAGCCAAACTGTGGAAGGAGCTGAGATGCCCTTCAACAGACGAATGGATAAAGGAGATGTGGTCCATATACACAATGGAATATTACTCAGCCATCAGAAAGGATGAATACCCAACTTTTGCATCAACATGGATGGAACTGGAGGAGGTTATGCTAAGTGAAATAAGTCAAGCAGAGAAAGTCAATTATCATGTGGTCTCACTTATTTGTAGAACATGAGGAATAGCCTGGAGGACATTAGGAGAAGGAAGGGAAAAATGAAGGAGGGGAAATCAGAGGGGGAGACGAACCATGAGAGACAATGGACTCTGGGAATCAATCTGAGGGTTTTAGAGGAGAGTGGGTTAGGGATGAGTGATGGGTTAGCCCAGTGATGGGTATTAAGAAGGGGACATATTGCATGGAACACTGGGTTATATACAAAAAAAAATGAATCATGGAACACTACATCAAAAACTAATGATGTACTGTGTACTGACTAACATAAGAAAAGAAATTTAATATGTGGAAAGTTCTATGTTTGTAAGCAAATAAATCACACACACACACACACACACACACACACACACATTGTTATAAATTCAATAAATATTCAGTTACTCTGTGGGGGAAAAAAATAAAACTCAAGCACATTTTTAAAAGTCATTTCCATTACCGAACAAGAGTCTTAAAGTAATCTACAAAAATGAGCAAAAACAAAAAAATTCAGATTTTACTTCCTTCCAAAACATAAATGCTGGAAATTACCAGATGCACCATCTTCCTCCCCATATCTCTTTCCTCCACTTATTTTTAGAAAGGTAGGGGCAAGGTAGAATCTTGTTTTGTTCCACATATTAAAGCATAATAAATGAGTGATAAGCCAGTGCCAGTCATCTCCATACTCCTTAAGAAGTTAGCTTAAGATATCTGTGAACTGTAACACTGAAACCGAAACAGCATTTATCATGTTTTTCTTTGAAACCCTAATGCAGAATAAAAGGGGGATGAACTGGTCTGTAATATGTTTAAGAAACATTTCAAAAAGTGAATAAAATCTTGCTCCAGGGAAGAATCGATTATAGAAAACTTAAGATCCATTGTGGTTGGAGCTGGACTTGGAAACATTCAAATGGTGATTTAGCACTAAATTTCAGAGACTTGAATGATCTTGATAGTAAGTGAAAACCAGAACTAGGACATAAATTGTTTAATCAAAGTGTCAAGCTTTTCTTCAATTTCTCTCCCTTTTATTGCAAACCTGTTTACTCTATGTGAATGCTAACACATAGAAGATCCTGAGAAATAAAATGGTCACAAACTTTTATGATTCAAACACTCCCATTCACATTTCTAAGAGAAGAAAGTCATTCTGATGGACTGGAAAGGCAATATAAGTAGGGAAATGGATTGGAGCAAAGCTTTCCATCTGTAATGCTGAAGGCTGCTCTTAACTTGATGACATATTTCTCTAACACCCTTGTGCACACCTGCTATTACATTCCTGTTTCCCTAATCTCACTAGGATCATTAGGGGATTCTCTGAGCAATCAGACAAGCAATTACTGTAATGCAGTCTCAACACTAGCTGGTCAACGTGGGATCAACAGCCAATGTACTTAACTCAAATACCACTGTTGTCAATAACGGAGTTTTATGGTTGCAGAGGATGAGGCTACGCAGGAGAAACTGGGTTCAAAGCTTTTCAAGAGAGCTCCTTGGTTTATTTCCATTGAAGGTTTGGCTCTGGTGAATATTTAGAAAAACAATATTAAATGCTGCTGCTTCAGAGGATCCTCAGGGAAATCTGATAAATATCTGATTAAATTTGTCTCCAACATAATTACATTAAAGTCAAACTTGTTTAACTTTTTCTATGCTTGGTTATCTCTGCACAGCCAAAAAGATGTTAATTGGCAACCTAGCGTCTAATGTATTTATACCACTGAGGCTTATTAAGTTCAAATTTTATAATGCAAATGAAAAGAGATGGAAGCTATTTTTTACAAAGTTAATTCAACTTTGAAGGTTTTTTTTTTTTTAAATGAAGGCTGTGAACTCTTCAGTCTACATTTTTTACTATTAATCTTTTAAAGAATCTCCATTTTTAGAAGATGTTATATGTGCATGGAAGTATTCATTATACTTCCAGATAGTAGAAAATAGAGCTAACAAATTTTTAAAATATGAGAGAGACCCTGCCCTACTCACCCTACCAGCATTAGAGAAGGACTTTGCCTTGAGGTTTTACCACAGGGAAATGTTTTTTACACATGAACTGCCTTCCCCAGCTCTTTCATTGGTTATATCTCTTGAGCATACCCTTGGAAAACTTATAATTTAACACAAAGTACAAGAAATAAAAAATAACACAAAAATTAAGTTTTTAAAAATAGAAACTCAGTGCATTAAATTACTACATATGCAAAAACCAAATTGCTATCTATAGTCCTAAGTTTTCCGGAGCATACTAACAGATTTCTAAATAGAAATGAAGCAGGTTGTTAAAATGGGAATTATCCTGTTGTCTTCCTTTTGATTGGTACCCTAAAGTTAAGGCAGTGTTCAGTGCTCACACATTCCTAATAGCGGTGCCAAAACGTCCATGCACAATTTGCTAAGTGTTGATGCCAAATCTGGTTCAGTATACCATATACTGTCACTACCTCCAGGATATATAGAAGGGATGTGACTGATGACAGTAAACTGGGAGAGAGGGTCTCTTTAGAGACTGTGCTGTCAGAGCATTATATTGTCTCTCTCATCTGAACTGGGAGATAATGATGCTTATCTTCAAGTAGCTGTCTGGAGGAGCCTGTGGCTGCATGCTAAGAGGCAGGGCTGCTCTTGGAATAGCCTACATTTCCCAGAGTGTAGCTGAGCAAGGAAGCTTTTACTTCCTGTGAGCCAGATCTGAGCCTAGTGCAGAAGAGTGGGGAATTGGGTCATTTCAGAGGGGTCTTATCCACGAGGACCACTTGAAGTAAGGATATAGCACTTATTAGGATGAACTAAAAGAATCCAGGACTGTGGGGAGTTGTAGGCAGCCAGCATGGGAAACATCAACCTATCATGGAACCAACAGTTGGAAGATTTCCATTAGGGATCACTGATCTGCCCTCAGATTGCCCTGCACCCAGACAAAGGACCAGCTAAGCATTCAACACTCCCAGAAAGCATGGGTAACAGATTACAACTATAAATTACAAACTTTTTCTGAACCTTACTTCTCCTCTCTCTCCCCCAAGAGGCTGTGTAGTAAGAAGAGCTAGGAGTGAGATCATGAAGGAGGACACCACAAAACACTTTCTCAGTGTAGTTTTCCCAGTCTGAACTAGGTTTAGATTGGGAGAGGGCAGAAACCTCAATCTGAATGAAAATAATTTTGACATCATGTTAGACTGAATGTAAATGAGCTAACAAAACCTGAAAGTACCAGGAAAAGTTATGGAACTGGCCTAGGATTTCATCCATGGCTAGGTAAGAAAGGGTCTACAAATCAGGGTGAAATGAGCTGTCCTGGAAAGGGGAATTCTTTGAGTCCATGTTATATAATCTGTTATACAAGTTTTGAGAGGTATAGCCAGGAAGTGCTGAGTTATTCTGAACAACAGGGAGAGAGGAATTTGAAGTTTGTAAAGAGAAATTTGACAGAGGGAAAGAAGACAGAAGATATCAGTACATTATGGGGGTACAATGTCAGAAAGCAAAACCATCGTTAGCAGGGTTGCTAAGAAGCACCTTGACAGAACAGAAATGTCTAGTAAGAATTTTCATATTGTTTTCAATGAGGCATATGATATTAGCCTTTCCCTTCTGCTACAAAGTCTCCTATAAATGTGTATGTGAGTGGAATATCTTAGGAGAACTTGAAGAGATGGAGTGTTTGATCACTGGGTCACTATGGGGACCAGAAAAAGATAAGCCATCAATATTAGGATGGATTCACCCAAGAATGTATTCTGGCAAAGGTGGTGTTAAGCAGATTTCCCTAGCTAAGAAAAAGCTTCTTCTGCAGATTCCACAATTTTGTAGATCCCATTTATCTCAGGAAGTTTCATTTATCTTTCTGTGTTCAGTATTGTCCATCATGTGCGTTTGATTGTGATGATGATGGTGGTGATGGTGGTTGTGGTGATGCTGTTGCTAATGGTGATGAAGATGATTCTTACCATTTTTGCTTACTGTGACAAGTGTTTTTCATGAATTATTTTAATCCTCACACTAAACATATGAAATAGAGATTTTTGTCTCTATTATAAATGGGGAAATTGAATCTCATATTTGATAATGTTTTGGTGCTTCCCAGATATTAAATGATAGATACAGAATTTGAGATTCTTTGTCTAAAATATAATAAAAATTTCATTTAAATTGAATTTCCTCTGTAGATATAATTCTGACCAATATAATATATGCCAACACTTTATTTCTTTTCTTCTGCTTACTTTGGGTTTCACTCCCCTTTTTTCCTTAGGTGGTGGTTGTTTTTTTGAGGTAGAACTTTAGGTGATTGACCATAAATCTTTGTGTTGTTTTCCCTCATAATGCATTAAATACTATATATTTCCTATGAGCACCATTTTATGTGCATCTGACAAATTTTGATTGGTTGTAATTTATGGCCTAAAATACAGTCCGTCTTGGTGAATTTTCCCTAGAGGATTGGGAAGAATATGTATTCTACTGTTACTGGATGTCAATTGGGTTCAGTTGATTGATGATGCCATTTAGTTTACTATGTCCTTTTCTGCCTGCTGATCTGTTGATTACTATTAGAGGGATGTTAGAGTCTCCAAATATAATAGCAGATTCATATATTTCTCCTTGCACCTCTACCTCATATAAGGTATGAGTTTTTGCCTCATATAATTTTGATGCTTTGTTGTTTTGCAAATATACATTATGGGTTTTTATGTCTTGTTGAAGAATTTATCCTTTTATAAAATACCCTACTTTACCTCTGATAATTTCTCTTGCTCTGAAGTCTTCTTTATTTGTAATTAATATAGCTATTCCAGCTTTCTTTTGATGAGTGTTATCATGGTATACCTTTCTCCATTTCTTTATTTTTAGTCTTTCTGGGACTTTATACTGAAAATGGGTTTCTAGTAGGTAACATAGTTTTAAGGCCTTAGTTTTTTGTTAGTTCTGACAGTCTGCCTTTTAATTAGTGTATTTAGACCATTGAGGTTTAAAGTGATTGTTGATACATTTGGACTAATATGCATATTTGTTACTTTTTTCTATTCATTGCCCTGTTCTTTGTTTCTTTTATTTTTTACTCTTTTCACGTTTTCTCTGGTTTTGAGCATTCTATATGATTCCATTTTTTTCTCTCCATACTTTTTTAGCGGTTTTCCTTGAATTTGCAATACATATTTATAATTTATCCAGCTTCTTTTTTCCCCCAGCTTCTTTAAAAAAAAAAATCCAGGTTCTTTTTCACTTCATAGGTATGACAGTTGCCTTATACCAAAGAATTCTAATTCCCTTTTGACAGTAATATCATTTATTTTACTTATTCTTAAGCAATAATCACAAAATACATAGTTTCTAGTATTCTTTTGAAAAAACTTCCATCTGTTAGATCAGTAAAGAATAATAAAAATTTAAAAATTTATTTTACTTTTATTTATTCTTCCTCTAATATACTACTTTCTTTTATGTAGATCCAAGTTTATCATTTTTCTTCGTTCTGAATAATTTTAACATTTTTGCAAGGTAGGTCTTATTGGTGACAAGTTCTCTCAATTTTTTGTTTGTCTAAGAAAGTCTTTATTTCTCATTCACTTTTGAAGGTCAGTTTTGCTGGATACAGAAATCTAAGTTGGTGGATTTTTGGTTAATCTACACTTGAAATGTTTCATTCCACTCTTCTTGCTTGCATAATTTCTGAAGAGAAAGTCATTGTAATTCTTATCTGTCTTCCTCTATTGGTAAGGTGTTTGGGGATTTTTCCCCCCCTCTGGCTTCTTTCAATATTTTTTTCTTTGTCTTTGATTTTTGTCTTTGTCTTATGATGTGCCGGGTATAGATTTTTTTGGTATTTGTCCTCTTTAGTGTTTTGTAAGCCTCCCAGATCTGTTTCCTGGCTCTGTCATTAATTTTGGAAAATCTTCAGCCATCACTTCTTCAAATATCTCCCATTTCTTTTTTCTCCTAATAGTATTTCATTGTGTGTATGTTACACCTTTCTTAATTGTTCCACAGTTCTTGGATATTCTGCTCAATCTTCTTAATATTTTTTTTCTTTTTTGCATTTCAGTTTTGGAAGTTCCTGTTGACATATCTTCAAGTTCCCTGATTCTTTCACCAGCTAAGACCAGTCTACTGATTAGTCCCTCAAAGACATTTTTTTTTAATTTCTATTAAAGTGTTTTTGAGGGGTGCCTAGATGGCTCAGTGGGTTAAAGCCTCTGCTTTTGGCTCAGGTCATGATCCTAGGGTCCTGGGATCGAGCCCTGCATCAGGCTCTCTGCTCAGTGGGGAGCCTGCTTCCTCCTCTCTCTCTCTGTCTGCCTCTCTGCCTACTTGTGATCTCTGTCTGTCAAATAAATAAATTTTTTAAAAAATAAAGTGTTTTTGATTTATAGCATATCATTTTGACTCTCAGTTTCTATCTCTCTTCTTGTATTACCCATCTCTTATTACGTGTTGTCTATTTTTTTTCCCCCATTAGAGCCTAGGAGAATTTAGCTAAGCTACTCCATGGTATTGCTGCTTTGACATTCATTTTATTTTCCCACGTGTCCTACACAGGCTTTAAACTGATACCATCCCCCTCATGCAAGCACATGCCCCAGATAATAGCCCACAAAGTCACAAGCAAATGTAAGTTCTTGATATGACTTCCCTAATAGATTCTGTGATCAGCAGTTACCCCTGCCTCCTTAAGGCTACCCCTTGTGTGTCCCTTGGTTGAGACCCCCATGGAGCTTACCAAAACACTGCTCTTTTCCTTAATTCAGGAATGCCAAAGCACCCTCCCCACAGACTCTAGTAAAGACATGCACCTCAGGTCCTGCCCCCTTTTCTGTCTGTACCCTGCCATGACCTTTCCATGTAGTCCCTCAACATATGTCGGGTACTCCTTCTAAGACTCATGAGTAATAAACTCTATTTCAACTTCTGTGTGGTCTTTTGTTTGAACTGTGGCTCGCCATTGGCACTTTGTTCTCTATTTAATATCTGTTAATTTTAAAAAGTCATAATAAGCCCTTAGTATACTAATCATAGTTATTTTAATTTCTTAATCTAGTAATTCCAAAATCTTTACCATATCTGAATTGGATTCTGATGCTGTGTTTGTCTCTTAAGGCTGTTTTGTGCTATTTTGCATTCCTTGTAGTTAGTTGCTAAAAGCCTGACATGATATATTAAGTAAAAAGAATTGAAGTGGATAGGCCTTAAGTATGAAATTTCATGTTTTTATAGCTAGTAGCTAGATTGTGTTTCCTGTTTTTTGTAACTGTGGTTTTGCTAAAATTTCTACTAGTGTGCTGTTTTTGTCTCTACTGCTGTGTTTGAGTTTTTCTAGATACTCCTTAAATAGGGTTTAAAGATTTCAGGGTTGTTTTTTGTTGTTGTTATTGTTGTTGTTGTTTAAGCTGCAAATCCCTATTATTATAGAGGAGCCCAAATGATATGTAGGTAAGGTGTGGGAGCAGGGACAGGCTCTCTGTTCCCATGATTAGGTCTCAGTCTTTTAGTGAGGTTGAATTGGGTACTTCCCATCTTGCAAGTCAAAGGCTAGAGGCACTGGATTTGGTGTTTCCATTTCTCTAGGTTAGTTGTGTTTAGGTAAAACAGTTTCCCTTAGGGGGAGATCTTGTATAGGAGAACAGAACACTCTGAGCATATTTCAGAGTCGTTCCTCTCCCATTACCGCTTGCTGGAAGTAGAAGGGGATTTTTCTCATATGTTCATAGTGAGAATCTGGTAGAGTTCCTGGAGGATAAAACTGTTAAAAGTATGAGAATCCTCACAAGACTAGCTTGAGAGTTAAAAACTCCCAGGGGGCCCAGTTATAATAGAGCAGAGTTTCATCTACCAGTAACTCAAACCACATTGGTGCAAGTGGGGTACAGATGGTAAGGTTCAAGAAAACCTCTTAGTGAGTTTGATTTTGTATCAGTTGGCATTTATGCTGACACCGGCACCTGAACCTGACTTACACTTGAAGAGTCTAAAAACAAGAGCTGTTCTGATGACAGAATTTGGTGGGGCAAGGCAATGTGAGTTTTCTGAGTATCTACTGAAGACCTAATGGAAGGAAACCAGACTAGTCATTATGGAAGGAATTCTACTCAAATGGAATACCAGGCAAGGTGATTCCCATAGTAGGTAAATTATGGAAAATCAGAGAGACTGAGGATGGTGCCATAAGTGTCCAGGTACAAAATCATCACCTGTATTAGTTCGTATACAGGTGAAGAATCCCTGACAGGACCTATAAAGAATCCCTGACAGATCACCACCAAGAGGAAGAGCCACCATTTGGAATATTCCATACTCAGAAGACACCAAGTCCAGATTACAATAGTACTCATCAAGTAAGTTCTTCTTCTTTGTGTCATGTTCTTTTCTCAGTTCAAACTCTGAAGCAACTAGATGCAGCCTGGTGAGTGGATCAGGAGTGGTAGAAGAGTTAGGTAGGAAAAATAAAGAAACTTTATCCTGCTCCATGAGACCAAGTATAGCTGAGATAGTGGAGAAGATTTAACAGGAAAATGGTTTTGAGTCATGTGATTATTGGACTAGATTAAATCATTTATTACCTATATCTGACAATAAAGGCTATGGAAGATGGCAGAGACTTCATCTAAGAGGTTGAAGAGTTGGAGATCTAAATTGAGAAAGTAGATTTAAAGGAGCTGTATTGTGAAAGAATTCTGCTCCTATGAAGACCAGTTAATTGGATAAGCCAGTCACACTGGCAATAAGGCCATAAACAGCAAACATGAAGACTTGGATTAAATTTGCTTGTGTTACAGGAGTATCTAGGTATGCAGAAGCCTTAAGAGTGTTACATCTTTTGCACTTAATGTGTGAAATAAAGCCACAGTATTTCTGGGTCCACTGTGCATCACTGGGACCAATTTTTGGCAGAGGATATAACTGTTCCCTTTATAGGATGAGACTGCCAAGCCCTCTTTAAACAGATGGCTGTTATTTCATTATTCATCATATCTTCCCTTGACACTTCTTTCTCTGCCAATTATTGCTGCAGATATAGTCTTTTATTTAGGGGAAGTTTTTGAGATAGTTTTTTGAGAACTAGTGTCCAAAGATGTGAGGGATTTCTCTGTATTCCTTTATCTACCTACCATCTGCACCTGAAATTAGGTTGAAGATTAAGACTAATTTCAATCCTTGATGAATCACTGAGAATTATACAAGACATTTCCATGTTTGATCTTGGAGACTTAGTACTAGTACTATGTCAAATCCTCTTTGGAACAGAGTAGTGATAGCTACTTTATATGACAACTAATTAGTTAGATAGCTATATATGTTACAAAGAAAACCTAGATTCTCACAGTTGAAACAGGAATAGTTAAGTTCATCTATCTCATATCTAATAAAAAAAATCAAAGCTATTTCATGTGATTAATATAGATATTTTATAAGGAGAGTTGAGTAAGAGGACGCTAGTGTCAGGACACTTTTATTTCTTACAATCTCTGAGCTTTGTTTCTTTCTAGGTAGACTTTTTCTTGGACAGTAATTCCCCCACACAATAGAAAATAAGGCTATGGGTAACTCTAGGCTTTTATCATCTTGTATCCCAGAGAGGATGTCACTTTCACAAAGTTTCCAAAAGGAGTCCTGAGAAGAACTTTGACTTGTCATGGAGTTTGTGCCTGGAACCAGAGGTGGTGTCCTTTCCCACACAAACTATAGGGACTAAAGATGAGAAAGAAGTGCTGAATCAAAGAGATTCTTGTTAGATAAAAACTTATGTTCACTCAACTAAGTAAGATTTTTGGTACCTTCTATTCAAAAATATTCTTTATCCCCTGCTCATTCTATCTCTTTTTCCTCCATTAAATTTCTTGTTTTAAGGCTTCTTTTTTTGTAGTTTCAAGTTTTTGTTTAAGTTCCAGTTAATTAACTTACAGTGTAATACTAGTTTCAGTAGCAGAATTTAGTGACTCGTCACTCACATACAACATCCAGTGCTCATCATAACCAGTGCCCTCCTTTTTAAAAAAAATTTATTTTTTTTTTTTTTAATTTATTTGACAGACAGAGATCACAAGTAGGCAGAGAGAGAGGGAGGAAAGCAGGTTCCCTGCCGAGCAGAGAGCCTGATGTGGGACTCGATCCCAGGACCCTGGCATCATGACCTGAGTCGAAAGCAGAGGCTTTTACCCACTGAGCCACCCAGGCGCCCCACCAGTGCCCTCCTTAATACCCATCACCCCTTAACCTATCCTCCCCACCTCCCCTCTAGCAGCCATCAGTTTGTTCTCTATAGTTAAGAATCTGTTCTATGGTTTGCCTCTCTTTCCCCCCCATGTTCATCCATTTTGTTTCTTAAATCCCACATATGGGATTCTTAAATCCCACAAATAAATCATATTTGTCTTTCTCTGATTGACCTATTTCACTTAACATGATACACTCTAACTCCATCCATGTCATTGAAAATGGCAAGATTTCCCTCATTTCATGGCTGAGTAATATTTCATTTTATATATAAATGAATATATATAAATGTATATATATAAAGAAGATGTGCTGAGTGTGTGTATATGTATATACATACACACACACATATATATATACACACACACACACACACATATATATATACACACATACACACACATATACACACACTCAGCACATCTTCTTTATCCACTCATCAGTCAATAGACATTAGGGCTTTTTCCATAATTTGGCTATTATTGATAATGCTGCTATAAGTATCAGGGTGCATGTATCCCTTCAAATCAGTATTTTTGTATCCTTGTGGTAAATACCTAGTCGTGCAATTGTTGGATCACAAGGTAGTTCTATTTTTAACTTTTTGAGGAACTTCCATACTGTTTTCCAGAGTGGCTGCACCAGTTTACATTCCCACCAACAGTTTTCCCCTTTCTCCATATTTTCACCAATATCTGTTATTTCCTGTGCTGCAAATTTTAGCCATTCTGACATGTGTGAAGTGATATTCCATTGTAGTGTTTTGATTTGTATTTCTTCTGCCATTAAATGTCTTAAATGTCTCCCAGAGCCAAGTAGATATGAATGGTACCTCCACTGAATGATATCCCCTGCATCTTGGCTTCCAAAAAATTTCCAGAGAATTTCTTGAAAGCTGGAGATAGTCATGAAATCTCAGGGGACGGGGATTTTTATTACACTTGATTTTATCATAGACTCCTTTCATTGTAGGTTTGGAGATCATTGTACTGTGATCTAGTACCAAGTTCATGATTGAAAGTTCTTGGGATATTGATAGCATCTATTCATGTTTGGGGATTAGCAGTTTAAGTGAAATCAGTGATTCTCATTCAGGGACTACTTCAAGAACTTAGGCTCACAATTTTTAGACATACACTGAATTATAAAGAATCAGCTGGGAAGTCTCTGGGTATTAGAAATTCCTCATAG
The DNA here is from genome assembly GCF_002288905.1 of Enhydra lutris kenyoni. NCBI lineage: Eukaryota > Metazoa > Chordata > Mammalia > Carnivora > Mustelidae > Enhydra > Enhydra lutris. The sequence goes on along the minus strand of NW_019154099.1, from coordinate 30,296,569 downwards.
AAGTGGGAAATGATTTTGCCTCTCATATTAAAGTTAGGTTGATCAGCCCTTCTGTAGGACCTGCAGTTTCAAAAAACCTAAATGTAAGATAGTCATACATTCCAGGTGTTAAGTGTTAGACCAATTTCAAATATTCTATTCCACTATCACTATAAGTATTTTCATATTGTCAGACAATGTATCTGGGACAGGAACTCATTCGATATGATTTCAGAGTTAAAACTAAGTCCTTGTTTCCTGGTTCATAAATGTATTGTATCAGAAGTTCCTACATCCACCCACCATCCACCTAAGGGGGATCTTAGTTTTTATTTCTAAAGGAAATCCAAAATGTTTCTGGGGGAGGGAAGCAGCATTCAGTTGTACTTGAGGATAATTATCCAGATTTTCTAACCTACACCATGACATGTTTGCTGTGAGAGAGACATGTTTAGTATCATTTCCCTGACTTAGAGAAAAGATTATGAAATAGGGTCTATGACAGTCGAAGTACACAGATGAGTTCGATATTTGTAGGCACAGTGAAGAGAATAAAGATGAATTTAATCATCTTATCAAGGTGGTTTTACACTTTGGCTGCACATTTGAATCACCCGAGAGCTTTCAAAATCTCTTCTTCCTTCATTTCTAGCCTAGACCAATTAAATCAGAATTTGGGGGTGGAGGCCTGAAAAGCTTCCCAAGTGATTCTAATGATCGACCAGCATGGAAAACCAAATTTTGAGAAATGTATAAAATGAGATATAAAATGTGTTAAGTATAATGAAAATGACCAAATGAAGAAAAGATTTTGGCAAACTTTTTCCACTATTTATTAAGCTTATGTAATATATGCATAGGCACTATGTTAGACACTCTCTAAAACATACCTGTGAGGAATAATTACTTTTGACAACTGAAAAAACTGGTAAACAGCTTAAGTGACATGAACAAGATCACATAGCTAGTAAGTGGTGGAGCTAGGATGCCTGATGTATGCTAACAAACTGACTGAAAGGAGGTGCTATGTCTTAATCATCTTTCAATCTCTTCCACTTTCTATTGTACCCATCCTAGGCCCCTAGCAAAGCATCTGCTCTAGAATAGGGGTTTTATGAAAATTCACTTGATCAAACAAAATGGTGTGTTAGGTGGCCTACTGTGCATGAGACATACATGTGTGAAGCAGTACTATTTTTTTTTCCTCTTATAATCTACTTCAACTGCCTCTTCAGAATAATCAGCCAAGGTAGCTAGCATAGGATAAGATAGAGTGTGTGTGCCTTCCGTGTAACTTAGGCCTTACTATCATGACTAGGTCCAGGACAAAGGCCAGTCAGTCCCAGGTTAGTGAAGGGCTTTGGTATTGGCAGAGAAAGAGCACAGCCAGGAACAGGTAGCAAAGGAGTAGGTGCGTGAAGTAGTGAATTCAGAAAGTATATTTAAGCCCAGTGTTCAATGCAAATATAAGTAATAAGATATGTGAAGGTCAAAGAGAGATCAAAATGTCATCAGGAAGTTGAGAAGCAATTGTTTTTCCAAGTACAAATCTCAGGTAGATTGAAATTAGGATACTATAGTAGTTTGGGTCAGGAGTCAAAGAACCCAGAATTAGCAATCAGGTGCTGGGAATAAGAAAACAGTTCAGTAACCCAACAATTGGGGTACAGGGTATTGAATACTGGAAGATCGTGTAAAATTAAATCCCATAAATATTTGTCAAGTAATTATAATATTTTAGCCACTTGGGTGCTGTAATACAAATGCAAAGATTAGTAAGACACAGACTCTATCCCAAAGGAGGGAATAATTTACTAGAGGAATGTAAGAGGAAGGTGCTATGGGAGTACCTATGAAAGGGGTAACATTAATAGTAGAGATTTTTTCTACACTTGCCCATGATTTTCAGTCATAAGTCTATCTGTTGGCACTACAAAAACAAAATATTTTGATTCAGAATTACTATGGGTAAATTCTGTTTACAGTATAAAAGAATCTAAATGGTACTTTAATGAACATAAATTATCTCTTCCAGGCATATTTTCTTTTTAAAACGTTATTTTTTCATGTTCAAGGTGGATACCATAATTATGAGTTCTTGGTCACAATAAATTGGCTGTGTGTCAGGAGACTCATCCTTGCACTATAAATGTGGACATTTGGGACACCATTTTTCTCTCAAATATTGAGATGACTTTTTATATTTCATCATGTCACAGCAATCTCAAAATTGGTAGCAAGTACTTCATGTGTTACCATTGAAAAAACAGCCGGAATCTCAGTTTGGTGCCAAATTGTAGCTATTCACTCATTTGTCATTTGGCAAAGAATTTCATCCATTATGATTGTACCCTAGCAACTATACTGATTACCCTTCAATTTCCTAATTTTAAACACCTAGGAAACTTGGGTTACCATAGAAATTACTTTTCCACTTATGTACAATTTAACTCAGCTAGGTTATTTTTACTAAGTGATCCCAAATTCAATCATTGCTAAACTACAATCATGGTATTTCCTATAAAAAATTTCCATTTCTAGGTTTCAACTCCTATGACCAGATTTTTACACTGGTATATTTGTATATTTGTAAAGGTCAGCTATAAAGGGCCTGATTTCAAGCTTTACTACAAAGCTGTGATCACCAAGACAGCATGGTACTGGCATAAAAACAGACACATAGACCAGTGGAACAGAGTAGAGAGCCCAGATATGGACCCTCAACTCTATGGTCAGTTAATCTTCGACAAAACAGGAAAAAATATACAGTGGAAAAAAGACAGTCTCTTCAATAAATGGTGCTGGGAAAACTGGGCAGCTATATATAGAGGAATGAAACTCGACCATTCTCTTACACCGTACACAAAGATAAACTCAAAATGGATAAAAGACCTCAACGTGAGACAGGAATCCATCAGAATCCGAACATAGACGGTAATCTCTTCAATACCAGCCACAGCAACTTCTTTCAAGATATGTCTCCAAAGGCAAAGGAAACAAAAGCCAAAATAAACTTTTGGGACTTCATCAAAATCAAAAGCTTCTGCACAGCAAAGGAAACAGTCAAGAAAACAAAGAGGCAACCCACGGATTGGGAGAAGATATTTGCAAATGACAGTACAGACAAAAGATTGATATCCAGGATCTATAAAGAACTCCTGAAACTCACACACACAAAACAGATAATCCTATCAAAAAATGGGCAGAAGATATGAACAGACACTTCTCCACCGAAGACATACAAATGGCTATCAGACACATGAAAAAATGTTCATCATCACTAGCCATCAGGGAGATTCAAATTAAAACCACATAGAGGGACTTCTCACACTCTGATGTGAATTCTAATGACTTGGTGACCTTGCTAAAATGCAGATTCAGATTCACTAGATCTAGATTCACTAGATCTTCCAACAAGCTCCCAAATAATTCTGATGCTACTAATCCCCAGATCACACATTGAGGAGCAAGGGGATAAAAAGTCCATTTTGTCATTCTTTAGAAATTTTAAATTATTTTAATTATTTTCATAATACTTTCTACTTGGTGTTTGGAAAATGTACCAAAGTTTTTAATTTTTCTTTACTCAGTTGGTCACAAAATAAGTTAATAGAGCAAAGATACATATAACTATCAGTTTGGAAACTGAGAACAAAGCAACTTAAATGACATAGTAAGAAACACCATGTGGTCATATCTCTTTATTACATTAGCATTTGAAGATCAAGTCACTGATATCTTCCTTTTGGCATTTTAAGAAGAACATTCGTCATAGGTATAAATTCTGCTGACATAGTTCCTTCAGTATAGGAATGTAACAAAGAAATATCTTTAGAAAAGGAACTGTTTATTTTATAATTAAAAAAAAATAAGTTCTTTAGACATTTTTTCTTCTGGCCCAAAATTTAAATACAGAATACTGATTTTCATAGCATTAATAATGATGTTGGCGTCTGACTCCAAAAATATTCTTCTGATGCTGGCTGGTGAAGTGTTACTTCTGTAAGACTAAAAATATTTTGTAACACCACCTCTGCAAAAACAGGTAGAAATGTACAGGTATAATTTCAATCTTTTGGAGGCTGAAGTTCTTCTGCAAGGAAATATTTAAAGATTAGGCTTGAATCAAGTCCCTCTTCTCAATGTAGCTAGAGAGATGCAGGGGAAGACACAGAAATTGACAGACAAGTTTTAGGGTCTGCCAATCACTGGTGCTTTTGCTGAGACTATAGCATAACTGCATGCTTCAAATTCTTGTTTTCTGTAACCAAGTCTTCAGTGACTCAAATTGAAGATACAAGCAAGGCAAGGCTCAGCCTTTGCATCTCTCAGCTGAAAAAGCAGTAATGATTTTAGATACTGCCTGTTCAATAGCTTAATACCAGTAATGTCATCTCCCATTTGAAATAATGTTCTTGTGGAGTAAATAGTCTAAAGCACATAGAGCCACCGCACTATGAAATTGGATGTACATATTATCGATTACTCCTTAAGGAACCATGAAGTCAAAGGCAGGCAAGCTATGCAGAGAGAATCTTTGCTTTAGGTTCAGAATATGGTACTTCAAGCAAAAACTTATATTGTACTCCAGTCCATCCAAAGCAATCTTCAAAGATCCTTACATCAAGAAGAAAGAAGAAAGAGAAAAACTTCCACTTGTCCATATCCAAAAATCATATACTGAATTTTACAAGGTTAAACATTTTTATGGAAGTTGAGTTTTTCATCTCCAGCTGATCAACTTTGCTTTTACTGTTCCCCATCATTTTCTGTTCTCATGATCCATCTCTTGAAGACATCCATATTTGCCTTTCCCTGCCTTTAACTCTAAGCTCACAGACATGTGACTACTTAACTTGGTGGTGCTGGTTTAAAAACTTTGATGTTTCTCCACCCCTTAATTAGAGTCCAAATAACAAAGATTGACATAAAAGCCCTGTCATTATTTAGTACTCACCCACTTTTTTGGCTCAATTTCTGTCATCCTCATCAACTCTACATTTTTTTAAAGATTGATTGATTGATTGATTGATTTATCAGAAAGAGGGAGAGAGAGTGCACAAGCAGGGGGAGCAGTAGGGAGAGAGAGAAGAGAGAAAAGCCTGCTCAGCAGGGAGCCCGATATGGGGCTCAAACTCAGGACCCTAGGATCATAAACTGAGCCTAGGGCAGACACTTAACTGACTGGGCCACCCAGGTGCCCCTCACTACCTATTCTTATCCACATTATGCAAGAAGTCCTAGCCCTTACCACAAAAGCAGCAGGAAAGTGAGAAGTGAGGCCAAACTCAAGTATATCCCCATGGCAACTGTCTCCTTCAAAGTCTTCATTCCTACAAAACCAGCTATAATCTGTATTTAAGAACTTTCACATTACCTCTTCTTAGGAAGTAAATGTTTTTTTGGAGGGGAACCCATAACCTTAAATACTACTGAAGATTTGAAGGTGTAGATGATTGTTCTTTTTATAAAATTCAGCCTTCTGACCAATCGGTTTGTAGCCTTTTCTTTCCATTAAGACAATGTGCTTCTTATAGTCAGATGTGTATTATATTCATGTTTATTGCAAAAACAAATAGCACAGGATTCAGCATATAATGTTCTTTAAAAATTCTCTAATGCATAAATGAATATATTCCTATTTCTCCTGGCACATTGCGTGTACAAGAGTTAGGGATTAATTTGTCATTTTCACTGAAAGCTTGTCAACAATATGTAGATCTCCTTGAAAGATGTTGCCTTTAAGTACAGTAGACATTAGGTTCAGAGTGTCTTGAAACATTTTTTAAAATCATGAAATCAGGAGAGTACATAAAACCTACATGGATATTTTAAAGAATAATAACAAAGCCAAAATAAAGTAGTCAATATCCTCATTAAGGAATATGCATTATCAGTAATGCCCATGTCCCTGATCTGGTTGTCTTTGATGGCATATCCCTCTCTTCTTATCCCAAGGAATAACTATCTCCACAAATGTAAGAATGATTATCTTACTCTTCTTTATGATTTTGCCTCTTGTGTATATGCCCCCTAACAATATATTAATTGGTTTTACTTGCTTTTGAGCCTTATGTAAATGGAATTATATCATGTAAATACTTTGAATGATATGTCTTTTGCTCATTGTGAAATTCATTTCTGGGAATATTTGTAGCTCTCATTCGTTCCTTTTCATTGCTTTATTATGCCATTGAATGATGACATCTCTCTTTATATATTTAGTCTACTCTATGAAGATCTACACTGTTATAAATTTTCTTATACAGATCTTTTCTATGCATAAATAAGAGTTTATCTAATTTATTAAAAACTAATGATAGAATTGGGAGGTCATGGGGCATGTGCATTTCATATTCAGGTTAAACCAATCTGGTTTCTAAAGAAGTGATCCAGTTTATGATTCATCTAGCAGTATAAGAACATCTTCATTTATTCATATACTCTCTGATATTTGGTAATATGCAGACTTAAAATTTTTACTAGTCTGATGGGTGTAATATGATATTTTTCTGATTGTTTTCTGATATTTTTTATTTCTGATATATATAAAATATATTTTTATGATATATATATTTCTGATATATATGTTCTGATATATATTTATTTCTGATATATATTTTATTTCTGATATAGATTATTTCTGATATATATCTGATATTTTCTGATAATTTTCTGATTATTACTGAATCTAAGTATATTTTCATATGTTTATTGTTGATTCAAGCTTCCTCTTCTTTGAAATGCCTATTCAAATCTTTTGCCCAATTTTCCTATTGAACTGTTTGAAATTTTTTCCAGATGTTTGTCATTTCTAAACTTTATGTGGTGTGAATATCTTCTCAGATTTTATGGCTTGACTTTTCACTTCCTTCATTGTATCTTGCTGAGCAGATCACATTTTTAATATAATCCCATCTATAACTCTTCATTTGCTTTTCACACTTGGTTTTTTAGCCTACCCAGACTAGACTTTTGTTTGAGAAGAGTTAGGAATGTAATTATATTTTATTTATTGCAATGTCTATTGTACTTTCTCTACTTGATTTCTAATAGCAAATCTGTCAAGTAGCAAGTATGCATTTGCATGGAAATCTGTTTCTGGACTCTCTATTTCAGTGTCATTGGTCTACTTGTCTCATTGATAATTTAACTAGAGAAGAGAGAAGTAGCACAGGAAAAAGAGAGAAAAAAATGGCATATACTTTAGAATTAGTTTTCTAGTTGATTGGGACTATTTAAATTTTTAATACCAAAAGCACCACCTCGTAGACTAATTGCACAGATCTGTAAAACAGATGAACATGATCACCAACATAATTTGGAGAACCCCATGCAAAATGAAAATGAAGGCTCCTTGTTAAAAAAATTACTTAAAATGTTAAGATGGTGGTATCAGAGCACTAAACTGGCACAGGCCCTTCTGAATGTGAGTCCCTGTGCAGCTGCATAGATCATATACTCATTAAGTCAACCCTGCAGGTTAATATTATGAGATAGTTCTCTTTTTATATGAGAAATATAAAATGATGCAAGAATAAGCTCCAGATTCTTATAGGAAACAGTTTACAACCAAGAAAAAAAATACATTAATAAAAGAAATTAAACACCTAGCATGGAATAGAGTAGAATTTTCCACACTAAATTACATTTAATACTAGTCAATATACCAGTAATGACAAAAGTACCTACTACTGGCAAGGGGAAGAATTAATCTTTAACTGGTCTGCTTTTATTCCTCATTCTCTAACTATAAGTTTGAATCTCTGACCTTTATATATTTTATGCTTTTGCTTGACTGCAGGGTCATACTACACATAATAGTCTTCCAAGGTTCAATGCCATAACATACCAAAATGACTATACTCTTTATACAGTTTCCTGCTGTGTTTACTTTATGATGTTCTTAAGTAAATGTTGCAAGGAATTTATAGCCCCTAGTACTAGTTCATGTGCCAGGAGTACTTAATAGAAAAATTATTTGAATTGGTGCCTGTAGATGTATCTTCATATATAACCTCTTATTAGATGTTTTTGTATTTGCTGAAAGAAATGAACTACTTGTATTATTAAAAGTTGGCTCAATTTTGTATGGAATATATTAAATAATTACTCATTATGCAGTATTGTCAGAAACTCTAGTATTCTATATAATTGAATTTTAAAGATTACCCAAAATTGTAATTTAATATTCAAAGCTCCAACTCTTTTTTGAAGATTTTTTTAAGATTTATTTATTTATTTGAGAAACAGAGACACAGAGAGAGAATGAGTGGAGTAGAGGGAGCAGAGGGAGATGGAGAAGCAGATTCCCTACTGAGCAGAAAACCCAATGAGGGACTCGATCCCAGAACCATGGGATCATGACCTGAGCTGAAGGTAGACACTTAACCAATTGAGCTACCCAGAAGCCCCTCATTTATTTATTTATTTTTTTAGAGAGAGGGGCAAGGGGAAAGGGAGCAAACAGACTCTAGTGAGCATAGAGCCTGACACAGGGCTTGATCTCAGGACCCTGAGATCATGACCTAAACTGAAACCAAGAGTCAGATGCTCAACCAACTGAGCCACCCAGGCTCCCCTCAAAGCTTCAACTTTTTGCCATTCTTTATATAAAATTTTTTTTCTGATCTTTATGATTCAGTACCTTGCCTTACTAAAAAAAAAGTATTTCAACATTACTGGCCCTTTTCTTTATATTTTAGTTACATTTATACCTTTATTTTGTGCATTAATTACTGAGCTATTTTGTAACAGCTCAGTTGACTATGTATGTGTTACCTACTTTCACTGATTGTCATACCCCTTGATTCTTGGTTAGATTGTCAACTGCTATTTGAATGTATTAGTATGCTTTAGGTTTGTGTTTTATTCTTAATTTGCTTTTCCTAATTTGATGTGGGCTGGGAAACAGCTTATTAATTTATTAGAATTTAGTCAAATAAGAGTAAAAGTTTCAAAGAACAACCAGTCTACAAAAAAAAATGCATAGATTTTTCTAATAGGCCTTTTGACTAAGATCACTAACAGATTCTCTGTACTTACATTTAGATTTACAGCTTTGCTCAGACTGTGCCTAAGGGCTCTATTGATGCATATAGTATTGTAATGAGTAGTTAATTCTCAGTTTTTTACTTATTCTCAGTTCACAGAATTCTTCTACCTCTAGGGTTTATTTCACTACTGTTGCTATTGTAGTTCCAATAACCAAATGGTTGCCAAATAGCTCAAGTTCATTTGTTCATGTGTATGTATAGTTAAAGGAAAATAATAGTTATTTTATATCTACTATATACCCATAAATAAGATGATTATTTATCTTATAACATATACAAACATATATATGTTGTATATAACATATACAAACATATATAACGTATACAAACATATAAAAATAAGAAAAAGTATTCCTATCTTATAAATCATAAATAAAGCTCAGAGAAGATACAGAAGTCACCAATGTTTATAAAACTATCAGAAATTAACAAAGCATGTGCCAATAGAAAAGGTTCAGCAAACATTTCTTAAATAAATTAATGTCATTATTGAAATCTGGCTTCAAACCAACTGATACTTTTAAACATAAAAGGGGTGAGCTGGGATAATGAATTTAGTTAGTCAGCCTTGGGATTATCCTTGATTTTCATTGAATCATGACATTTCTATTGAAGAGACAGTGTCAAGAACAGATCTACTAAATAGTGAAATCTTAAAAAGAGATTTAAAATTAGTCTCAGTTATAATCCATAATGGTTCACATCAGTAAGAAAATCAGTAATCTAAAATATACACTTATATTGGGGCACCTTGGTGGTTCAGTTGATTAAGTGTCTGCCTTCAGCTCAGGTTATGATCCTAGATTCCTGGGATCAAGCCCAGCATCAGGCTTCATGCTCCATGGGAAGCCTGCTTCTCTCTGACCTTCTGTCCCTCAGCTTGTGCTCTCAATCTCTCTCTCTCTCTCTCACTATCTCAGATAAATAAAATCTTAAAAAAATTAAATTAAATATATACCTATGATGTTGATTTTTATATATATGCATAAATAATCTCCTGTTATAGGTGGTTTTTATAACTGTAGGGCCTTAAATTCAGGAAGGTCAGCTTTCCCATGCTACAGACTGCTAAATAAAGTTGAACAGTTTCTATTAGGATCAACTATTACTTAGATAGCTTTATTTTGTGTAGAAATGTTTCAAAAGAAAAAAAAAAACACAATATCTTCGCTCGTTTATTGATTGTGGCTTTATGAAGCACCTGCTAGTACACTGATCTTTTCTCTCCTGGGGTCGGCATCTCTGTAATATAGCCCTGGTCAAAGCTTATAAGTGAAGAAATGGTTCCTTCAGTTCATCTTTCAGGCAAATTCCATGTGTGGTATGCTTTAACTTCCATCCCAGCCAGGTGTGGTTTATTTGCAAGTAATAAAAATTCACTAAAGCTAAACTATCTTAACAAGAAATGCTCACAGAGTCCATTTAAAAGAAATTTAACTAAAGGAACTGTGTGCGCGCATGCGCATGCGCATGAAGTCACGCACACACACACGCACACACACAGGCATGTAGCTTCTGGGTTGCTTGACCGTAGCTCTTGCTATATATTGACTTCGGCTGATGTCTCTGTAAACTATCTTGTCTTCTTGTTTTCCCACATAAACATGTCCCATGGTGCTTGTATGTAGACTGTAGTCTACATAACATTCTTTTTAGATCTCCAGTTAAATGATTCCATCAACATACCCCTCTTCTAAATTTCTGGGAGAAAAGATCTAATTGGCTCAGCTAGAATCGAATGTCTACACCAACCAATCTTCTGTGGGCTGGAAGATGCGTTTCTGTGATATATTTCATATCTTCAGGCTGTAGATGTTGTCTGTACTGAGATCATTGAGCTAAAGTGATGATGAATAAGGTTAGTGTAGACATTAGTACAGAATGTCAGTTATGATGATCCTTTCCAACAGATTTAGACAAAAATATCATTAGAAGCATTTCTTCCATAGTCAGTCTGATTTTGAGTCTTCAGCTATGTTTCCTGAGCCTCAAAAGGAAGTACACGTAGCATTTTCTCTGGCTACTACAAATTCTAAAATAGAAAAAGTCCATGTTTCTAAGTCAAACAAAATATGTTTATATAATTGAAGAATACCATCCTTGCTGGCTCTATCATTTCTAAGAAAAGAAACGTGTATTAGTTATCTACTGCTGCAGAGCAAATTACTCCAAAACCTAGGAACTTGAAACAACAAATATTTATTATTTCAAAAGTTGTCAGAAATCCTGGAGCAACTTAGCTGGTTATCTCTTACTCGGGGATCTTTCTTTCTTTGTTTCTTTCTTTTTTTTTTTTTAATTATTTTTATTAACATATAATATATTATTTGCCCCAGCGGTACAGGTCTGTGAATCATCAGGCTTCCACATTTCACAGCACTCATCACAGCACATACCCTCCCCAATGTCTATAACCCAACCACCCTCTCCATGCCCCCCACCCCCAGCAACCCTCAGTTTGTTTTGTGGATTAAGAGTCTCTTATGGTTTGTCTCCCTCCCAATACCATCTTGTTTCACTTTTTCCTTCCCTAACCCCCAAATCCTGCACTTTGACTCTCAAATTACTCACATCAGAGAGATCATATGATAATTGTCTTTCTCTGATTGATTTTGCTCAGCATAATACCCTCAAGTTCCATCCACATCATTGCAAATGGGAAGATTTCATTTCTTTTGATGGCTGCATAGTATTCCATTGTATATTTATATAGATATAGATATAGATATAGATATAGATAGATATCTGTCTATATCTATATCTATATCTATACCATCTCTTCTTTATCCATTCATTTGTTGATGGACATCTAGATTCTTTCCATTGGTTTGGCTATTGTGGACATTGCTGCTATAAACACTTGGGTGCATGTGCCCCTTCAGATCACTACATTTTTATCTTTAGGGTAAATACCCAGTAGTGTGATTGCTGGGTCACAGGGTAGCTCTATTTTCAACTTTTTGAGGAACCTCCATGCTGTTTTCCAGAGTGGCTGCCCCAGCTTGCATTCCCACCAACAGTGTAGGAGGGTTCTCGGGGATCTTTCATAAGGGCTAGAGTTAAAGTTTTGGCCAGGGCTGTAGACATCTCAAAACTAAAGTGGGAGAGGATCCACATTTGTGCTCCCTCACATGGCTGTTGGTCAACCTCTGGTCCTTCATTAGCTCCCGGCCAGGAACATCAGTCCTTTGCCACTCTGGCCTCTGCACTATTGTTTTACTACACATTTTGGATAAATAATCAACTGTTTACATAATTAAGATAATAAATCTTTTCAAAGCTATATCAAGCAGCATACTTTAGTCATTTCTCTCACAGTCTCTCCCTGTCCCTTTTTTAGTTTTTGGTGACTTTATCACTTCTTTTCCTAAATGCTAAACAGATCTCTCAGATAATTGTAGATGTTTTCCCAAGTGCCCATATATATATGAAACAAACTATTCCCTCTTTTTTTCTTTTGGAGACTTTCTTCCCACTGTGTCCTTCCTGCCTCCTGATTTCAGTGTGTATTTTTGCTCTCTACATTTGGCACTTCCCTTCAGATTTATCTTGATCTGGATGATCTTTCATTTCTGGATCCCAAGGGTTCTTCTTTCTCAAATAGCTGCTCAATTTTTTTGAGGAACATTCTCCAATAAAAATAACACAGGATCTTCAATGCTTTTACTTAACATTTAATTTATATATATTGGTTGAATATAGAATTCACTGTTGCAAATATTTTTGCTCAGAAAGGACTTTTAAAGGCAATACTTCACTGGCTTCAATTTTTAGTGTTGCTGTTAAAAAGTCTGAAGCCATTGTCATTCTAATTATTTTGTAATTTTTTATTCTCACCTGATTTTTTTTTTTTAGGCTTTTCTTTTTATATCTCATGCGCTGAAATTGATGGGCATTTTTAGGGCAGTAGGAGAGATGGGTATGTTTCCTGGTGCTGGGCACTTACTGAATCTTCAATCAGGAAAACTGTTCTTTAGTTATGAAATTTATTTCTATGCTATTTCTTAGGTAATTTCTGTACCTCTGTTGTTTTTTTCTAGTTTTCTAATTCTGTAACACCTATTATTTAAATAGTAGGTCTTATGGTATAATATTGAATATTTTCTCCCAAATTTTCCATTAATTAAATGCTTATTTTCTTTAGGATTTCATCAATTTCATCATCCAAATCTTGGACTTAATTCGTTTTTTAATTTTCAAGTGTTTTTCTTGCCTCATGCCTGTTTGCTTTTTGTTTCATTTTGCTTTTGTTTTATTGGTGCAATTTTTTCTCCTGTTTCTCTGAAGATATCAGTCATTTTATTTTGAAGTTTTCACCTGCTGCCTAAATTTTTCTCATTGCCTCTGATTCTTTAGGGTCCCTTCCTTTTACTGTTCATTGATTTGTTTGGCCTTTCTCTTTCAAGTTGGAGACTTTCCTCAAATTCTTGGAAATTCTTTAATTTGGCTCTCCATTCTTATTTAAGTATATATTACTCACTGAAATCTTGATTGGTCTGCTGTGATATTGGATTGTGGACCAGGTCTAACACACTTTCATGCTGTGGGAATGCACTCACTGCATAAACTAGGGTGATTAACTTCTCCATCCTCTGAATTTGACAGGGTGGGAAGAGGACAAGCAAATTAGAGACAGTGTCTCTCTGGCTAGTAATACTTTGGAACTTAAAGGGGCTAGAGTAAGCGTAGAATATTTAGATTTCTACTTACTATGCCTTTTTCAACCCATAAGTCATCCTACATCTCCACTGCAGATTCCCTAAGTCTGAAGACATTTCTCCAAAAACTTAACTCCCAGCATCCCATGGTTGGAGATGTGGTGGTTGAGGGGTTTAGATGGGAAGGAGTTCTAGTCTCTTGACTGTAAGATTAAGCAGGGTTCCTCTCTATACAGACTTTCTACCAGCTGTTCTGTGTTCAACTCCATTTTTGTGCTTGTAAATTCAGCATACATTTCTGGACTGACCCAAATCATAAGTTAATCTGTATTTTTCATAATGCTTTATTTGACTATTTGTTTATAATAAAATATGACCATAATAAGTATACTCTTTTTTGTGATAGTGTAAAGTCACAGGTATAAATTTGCAGACTTTTTGATAAAAAATAGAAATAAATGCCTAGATTTTATTATTATTATGACAAAAATTATATATTTTAAAAATATATAAAAAGGATCTCTATTTGATATAGACATTTGATAATAGAAAAAAATTAAAAGATGAAAACACAAAATAAAGGTAAATGCTAAATAAAAATCATCCAAAGTATTAAAAGATAATAAATACCACATATATAAAAAATTTTTTAAAGTTATCTTTTTTAAAATGAGAAGTTTAAATGCACAAAGCATTAATAATCCTATCCAGTAGTCTTGATCTTTATTTTAGGATAGATATTCTTTTTTTGTAGAAAAATTCCTTTCGTTTTGTGTCCAGAAAATCTTCAAGTTGAATGTTAGGGTATATATTGCTTTATAAAAGCTCATTTGTGTTCTTTAGTGATGAAAATATTTCACCCACTTGCCCTGAATTTGGCTTTGCTATTGAAATCTATATTGGTTTTCCTGATTGAGATTTTAGATCTGTTACTAATTCCAGGTCTGAGTATTCTGCAACTATATTCTTGTCATCTTCCCCTTGCATTTCTTTTGCTAAAGTATTTACAAAACACTGTGCGCATGGAGTATTTTCAAACACTTGAAAAATCCAGCTAACATTTTTGGGTGGTATTACAGTAACATAAAGTTCTAATATCCTAACAGTTAACCGCACTACACAGAATCGTGTGGAAATTGCCTATTTGAGAACATATTTTGCTTTTGGAACTTACTGTTTCTTGGAACAACAGTTTAAGAACTTGTATAAAGTATACTATCCGTATACATGTATTAATCTTTATTTTTATATGCAAGAATGATGCATCCTTAACAGCAGACAGGGCCACAAACACGCAGTCACAATGTGGCCGCAGCCGCTAATTACATCTTGACTACTTCTCTCCTCCCTGCTTATGTCCCAATACTAGAAATGTCAGTCTTATCCTTGCACTCTGCACATCAGTGATTCCTGCTCTTTCTTCCAACTTGAAATCAGTCTGTTTCTTCAAACTAGTTACATCTCTATGGTGATTATTAAGGTTTAATTCCAGCAGGGGAATTCTAATTCTTTCTCCTGTTTTCCCAACTGATCTTCCTCTGGATTCAGAAAAACATGTTTCCCAGAAAATAATCCCCTTATGGAAACACTACCCTATACATAACCTATCATTCTGTATATCTGAGGTGCCTCCAGTCACTGAGGCTATCAGAATTTCATGCAGTAAATTGGCTCATCTATAACTTTCCCCCACAAAGAGAAATAGGTTTAAATTCTCTCACCTAAGTTCATTTTTTAAAATTTTCCTTTTCCTTCTCCATCTCTCCAAATTTCAATGAACCTCTCATCTTTTATTTTCTTTTTTATAGTTATTTTGTTCTTGTAGATTAAGATATTTACAGGAATATCAGTGACTTTAGGGATTTGAAAGGAAAATAAATGTAAGACATGAATCTGTCATTTTTACTCATGCCCCTCCCTGCCCTTGCTGGTTAACTTGCTGACCCATATCTGATAAAAACAAACAAACAAAAATTTATGTGTCATGTAACTCTGCCCTACTCTCTAGAAGTCATAGTTTAAAGGACATAAATGACTTCTAAACTCAAGCTGTGCCATATTCTCTCACCCAGATATTTTAAATTGGTGTTAAGTAAAACGTACTAGGCTATGGAAATATCCAAGGTAGGGATAACCAACCTCCATTTTTCCACTTCCATTTGTAATCTGTTCATTTAATAACCAAATAATTGGGTATCTACTATGTACCTACTTTTGTATAAATACTATGATTACAAAATGATTCACAGTCTCTGCCATTCAGGAATTCGTACTCTAGTCTCAGGGATGGACAAGTCAACACATAATTAGCCCATCATACCTAGCAAGGATGTATCTACCCAAATGTTTATAATGTAGGGAAAGAAGTGCTTATCTGCTAAGAATCAAGAAAGGCTTCACAGAGACCCAGATTGAGCTGCAAGAGATAAGATGGAAGTGGACAATTCAGGCACCAAAAAGCTAAAAATTTAGACAGAGAAAAGAGCATATGCAATATCCTAAAGGTGAAAGAGTAAAGGACACATTCAGGATGAGCAAGAAGCACCACAAGACTGGAGAATAATGTGTTTTGGTCAATGGTAGCATGTTTAATAGTTAAAAGTGCAGACTGGAAAAGATCGTGAAGGAAAGGTCTGGAATTATCCTGAAAATAGTAAAATTTTTAGGCATGAGAATGATCTGATCATATTTGTATTTTCATAAGAGTATAGTGATGTTGTGGGGTGGGTTATGAGTAGCTAAGAGAGGAGGCAGGTTGAACATTCGAAGAAGCTTTCACATTAATTCATGGGAGAGAATACTGACCAAAATTTATGGGCTTTCAAGTTTAGTGAGACTACCAGAAAAGTAAGTGGTAGTGTCATATTCTTCAAGAAGACTTTCTTGTCCACACTGTAAGTTTGGGTGGTATCCCTCTCTTTCAATTCATAGGATACTCATAATCATCACACACTTTATCAGAATTCCATATTTAACTTTTAGGTATATTGAAAGCAATGATCTATGTTTTATTCACAACTATATGTTTAAGACCTAGGGAGACTAAATGAGCATTGAGTATTTATTTAATAAGTGAATAAATGAAAAATAACTGTCTGAGACATCTCAAATAGACCCTTGTACTTTCCCAGCTGCTGGGAAATGGGAAATTGACTTATATACATCCACAACATATATACCAGAACATCTCAAGAATGATGGTCAGACCCACTGTGGCTGGATCACCTGGGAACTGTTAGAAATGCAAATTCATGAACCCATTCCAGATCCATTGAATCAAAAACCTCTGGAGTTGAGGGCCCAACAACTGGTGTTTTAACAAGTTCTCCAAGTCATTCTGATGCAAGGTGATTTTGAGAACCATTGATATATACCATTCCGAAAATAATTTATGCCTTTGCTAAGAGATCTTGTGACCAAAATTCTTTTACTGTTCATGAAATCTTGTCTTAGTGTTCTGTAGCCCCAATTCTATAAGTAAAGTTCTATAGAACAAGAATGGTACAAAATAATGACATTTGTTATTTTTGTCCTGAGTGGAAAACTCAATGATCAATAATCATCTAGTTATAAAAGATCTACATGCTTATTTACTTTATTTGATGAAGAAGTACTGCTTTGGTGGAATTGACTCAATGACTCTCCTGGGAAGTAAAATTGGACCACACTGCTCCTTAATGATACAGTTCTGACTGCATTGAGTAGATGTGTCAAATCAGACCACATTGCCACATTGGCATTCTATGGACTTCCTTGGTTCAATTCTCTAATAAATGAAAATGTAGCAATTACTGTATTGGAGTCAGTACTATTTCATCAAAATGTATACTTGATCGATTTTATTTTCATCTAAGAACTGCCAGAATTTTAGCTCAAGCACAGCAGTCAGCCCTCTGTCAACCAGGCCAGCAGGGTGTCCTAATCTAAATCTGAGTTTAAGTCTTTCATGAAAACAACTGCCAAAATGATCACAATTTTTTTATTAAGCCAAATAAAAATGATAATGCTGGTAGTGACATGTTATTCTCATTTAAGCAAAGAGTGACAGTGAAAGTCCCTCTAAGACGAATTGCACACACATACACACACACGCACAAATTCTTTTGCTTACTTTTTGCGTCCTTACTTTTGTAATCATTTCTTGTACTGCTATGTCCCACCTTCACAGTGACTATACATTACATAGCTCTAGCATACTGATTTTCACTTCATGAATCTATAAACCCTATAATTCTTACCCAAAACCTGGCAGTTTAACCTGTCTTTGGAGGAATGATTTAATAACAGAGACATGTAATGAGAGCTCTTATCGCTAAAATGTCACTATATTTACAAAATATACTACAGGGCACTACTAATATACTACAAAGTGCTGTCATAAATCATTTAGCCTGGGCTACACTTTTAAAAATACGTTAATAAAATAGAAAGAGTTCAGTAGCCTTGACTTTAAGACATTTACTTTTTTCTAATCTCAAATATTTTGAATCCTCTCAATGACTATCACTTCATGTCTTTTCTATGTTCAATATTTTCTTCTTAATAGTTTTACCAAACAATGTGGAACTAGTCTACTTTATAATTTTACTATATTTATAGATGATAATAGAATGTGTGGGAAGTTAGGGAGGTAAAGAAAGGTAGGAAACAACTATTTATTGAATAAATACTCATTATATTAATAATATAACACTTCCGTTTATTATCACCCACCATGTGACAAGAACAAGGCATTGTCTCATGTGCCTGATATTTAATACAAGAAACCTGTGAGGTAGGGATTATGATCTCCATTTTGTAGAATAAGAAACTAAGGCATAGATGAGGTAATTGCCCTGTACCAGGCATCAGGGCTAATTAATGCCTAAGAGAAGATCTGAACTCTAATCTGATTGATTCTAAAAGCCTTGTATATATTCTGGCAGGCTGTAGAGCCTCTCACTGATGCACTGGGTGTAGAGAATTACAAGTTTACATTTGTCCTTTAAATGAGTGGGAGAATGATTAAGTGACCACTTCAGTCAGTGGTGGGAGCTACTTTCCCAGTAGAAAAAACTATTTTCTGAGTAGAATCAGGGAACTCCAAGATCTATAATCTCGGTAGAACCAGTGTTATGAAAAGAAATCAGAATTCTGGCCAAAATTTGCTGAAGAAAGCGGAAGAAAGGATTTGTTTCTCTATGACATCATTGAAAGTAGGGAAGATGAGCAGCTATAGGTACTCGCATCATGAGCCTTGATATGGAACTTTGTGCCCTGTTACCAGTCAATCCCTTTTAATACCCACACTTTTATTCTTTAACAAAAAAACACATAATATTCTGGGGTGGCAGTCGGGATAACAAATTAGAAAGTGTTTGAAATAAAACATGGTTTTTTTCCACTTCCTTTCTTATCCTGATTTTTAAAAATTACATGGACTTATATCACCTTGGGCCTTTGATTTTCAAAATTACTGCAATCAGGCCCTACTCAAATTTTCATAATTAATGTTGCTTTCTTCAAAAAACAAACACAAGCAGATATTAGCTGCTTCCAATAAGAAAACAAAACTTCTTAAACACTTTAGCCAAAAATGAAATTGAATTTGATCAAATCTCTAGATCTACCTTACAGTATTAGGAAATGTGAAGGATAGAGATTTATGTTAAACGATAAATAGGATAGGATCAGCAAAATACAGAATGCAAGACACTCTACAGAACAAAACACCTAGTTTCTTTTTTTATTTTATTAACATATAATGTATTATTTGCCCCAGAGGTACAGGTCTGTGAATCGTCAGGCTTCCACACTTCACAGCACACATCATAGCACATACCCTCCCCAATGTCCATAACCCAACCACCCTCTCCATGCCCCCCACCCCCAGCAACCCTCAGTTTATTTTGTGGATTAAGAGTCTCTTATGGTTTGTCTCCCTCCCAATACCATCTTGTTTCACTTTTTCCTTCCCTAACCCCCAAATCCCACACTTTGACTCTCAAATTACTCACATCAGAGAGATCATATGATAATTGTCTTTCTCGGATTGACTTATTTTGCTCAGCATAATACCCTCAAGTTCCATCCACATCGTTGCAAATGGGAAGATTTCATTTCTTTTGATGGCTGCATAGTATTCCATCATATATCTATATATACCACCTCTTCTTTATCCATTCATCTGTTGATGGGCATCTAGGTTCTTTCCATAGTTTGGCTATTGTGGACATTGCTGCTGGAAACACTTGGGTGCCCCTTCGGATCACTACATTTTTATCTTTAGGATAAATACCCAGTAGTGTGATTGCTGGGTCAAAGGGGAACTCTATTTTCATGCTGTTTTCCAGAATGGCTGCACCAGCTTGCATTCCCACCAACAGTGTAGGAGGGCTCTCCATTCTCTGCATCCTCACTAGAGTATGTTGTTTCCTGACTTGTTAATTTTAGCCATTCTGACTGGTGTGAAGTGGTATCTCATTGTGGTTTTGATTTATATTTCCCTGATGCCGGGTGACGTGGAGCACTTTTTCATGTGTCTGTTGGCCATCTGGATGTCTTCTTTGCATAAATGTCTGTTCATGTCCTCTGTCCATTTCTTGATTGGATTATTTGTTCTTTGAGTGTAGAGTTTGATAAGTTCTTTATAGATTTTGGATACTAGTCCTTAATCTGATATGTAGTTTGCTAATATCTTCTCCCATTCTGTCAGTTGTCTTTTGGTTTTGTTGACTGTTTCCTTTGCTGTGTAAAACCTTTGATCTTGATGAAGTCCCCATAGTTCATTTTTACCCTTGCTACCCTTGCATTTGGCGATGTTTCTAGGAAGAAGTTACTGCCCCTGAGGTTGAAGAAGTTGCAGCCTGTGTTCTCCTCAAAAATTTTGATGGATTCCTTTCTCACATTGAGGTCTTTCATCCATTTTGAGTCTATTTTTGTGTGTGGTGTAAGGAAATGGTCCAGTTTCATTTTCTGCATGTGGCTCCCCAATTTTCCCAACACCATTTTTTGAAGAGGCTATCTTTTTTCCATTGGACCTTCTTTACTGCTTTGTCAAAGAATAGTTGACCATAGAGTTGAGGGTCTATCTGGGCTGTTTGAGGTTCTATATTCTGTTCCATTAATCTACGTGTCTGTTTTTGTGCCAGTACCATACTGTCTTGATGATGACAGCTTTGTAATAGAGCTTGAAGTCCAGAATTGTGATGCCACCAACTTTGGCTTTCTTTTTCAACATTCCTCAGGTTATTTGAGGTCTTTTCTGGTTCCATATACATTTTAGGATTATTTGTTCCATTTCTTTGAAAAAAAAATGGATGGGATTTTGATAGGGATTGCATTAAATGTGTAGATTGTTTTAGGTAGCCTGGACATTTTTGCAATATTTGTTCTTCCAATCCATGAGCATGGAACATTTTCCCATTTCTTTGTGTCGTCCTCCATTTCTTTCATGAGTACTTCATAGTTTTCTAAGTATTGATTCTCTGCCTCTTTGGTTAGGTTTATTCCTAGGTATCTTATGGTTTTGGGTGCAATTGTAAGTGGGACTGACTCCTTAATTTCTCTTTCTTCTGTCTTGTTGTTGGTGTAAAGAAATGCAACTGATTTCTGTGCATTGATTTTATATCCTGACACTTTACTGAATTCC